>NC_133412.1:175510000-176155000 GCF_049350105.2 Macaca mulatta
ACTCCTGGGCTCATGTGAACCTCCCACCTTGGCCTCCCAAAGTGTTGGGATTAGAGGCATGAGGCAGCACTCCTGGCCCACAGATGTTTTCATATCACATTGTGGTTGTTGCACATGTGTCAAATATCATTGACACTCATCACTACTTTGAAATTACCATTAGATTTTTTTTGTGTGTGTGACAGAGTCCCGCTGTGTCCCCCAGGCTAGAGTGCAGTGGCGCGATCTCAGCTCACTGTAAGCTCCACCTCCTGGGTTCACGCCATTCTCCTGCCTTAGCCTCCTGAGTAGCTGGGACTACAGGCGCCCGCCACCACACCTGGCTAATTTTTTATGTATTTTTAGCAGAGACGGGGTTTCACCATATTAGCCAGGATAGTCTCGATCTCCTGACCTCATGATTCACACGCCTTGGCCTTCCAAAGGGCTGGGATTACAGGCGTGAGCCACTCCGCCTGGCCCCATTAGATCTTGTTATTTGACATGTAATTAAGCAATTTTTGAAAATTTATAGTTTCTTAGTGTAATACAACTGTATTTTAATGTAGATTTTTTTTTTTTGAAACAGAGTCTCACTTCAGCTTTGACTTCCTGGGCTCAAGTGATCCTTCTGCTCTGGCCTCCGAAAGTACTGGGATTATATGTCTTAGCCACCATGCCTGGCCATAGATTTCTTTTATAAATTTATGTATTTAAAAACTATTGGGGTCAGGTGCGGTGGCTCATGCCGGTAATCCTACCACTTTGGAAGGCTGAGGTGGGCGGATCATCTGAGGCAGGAATTCGAGACCAGCCTGACCAACATGGTGAAACCCCTTCTTAAAATACAAAAACTAGCTGGGCGTGGTGGCAGGCACCTGTAATCCCAGATACTTGGGAAGCTGAGGCAGGAGAATCGCTTGAACCTGGGAAGCGGAGGTTGCAGTGAGCAAGATTGTGCCATTGCATTCCATCCGGGGCGATAGAGCAAGACTCTGTCTCTAAATAAATAAATAAATAGATAGATAGATAGATAGAATAAGATAGAAATTATTGGGGCTGAGGTGGGAGGATTGTTTGAGGCCAGGAGTTTGAGGCCAGCCTGGGCAACACTGTGAGACCCCCATCTCTGCAAAAAATTTTTAAAAATTATCGGGCATTGTGGCACATGCCTGTTGTCCCAGCTACTCAAGAGGCTGAGGTGGGAGGATCTCTTGAACCCAGGAGATTGAGGCTGCAGTGAGTCATGGTCACACCACTGCACTCCAGCCTGGGCAACAGAGACCTTGTCTCTAAAACAACAAAAAACGATTGTAAGGAGTCCATGGCACAGAAAGCGTAAGCAACCTGATTTAGGTAAGTCTTTACTTAACTTCTTTATTATCACATGTGTGATTGAATATAAGAAGGGTAACTAGTTTCTCATGTCCTGTGAAGTGAAACTTTTAGCTCCATGAAGAGCTCTCTTGTGTTACTTTCACTCAGCAGTTGCTCATCTAGAATTCTAAGCTGGCTATGCTTCTTGCTTCGTTTTTCTTCTTCCTGATCACTCTTGCTATCCTAACTAGAGGGCAGAATATGAGAACCACTCTACAAGGTGGACTCTGTTCCATTTGGTTCAGATAATAGGTGATGACAATAGGTAATGTTTGTCTCAATTGCAGCAGGAACTTTAGAGAAGCTTTAATAAGGTGACATTTGAATTTGGATGGTGGGTCAGCTGAAAGGGGAGGGGATTCTGAACCAAGAGAACTAGAATTTAGCTCAAGGCCTAAGGATGTGGCAGCTGTTGGCTCCTGGGAGTCTGAGCTGCAGTGTGAGGGCTGAAGCTTGTGCAAGGCTTAGGGAGGGTAGGATTATCTTCCTTAGTGGTGGTCATTTAAATGTTGGCTGTATCCTAGCCTTTTTTAGAATTCTTAGTTATGATTTTAAAATATGTTTTAAAATGTATTTTATTTTGGTGCTATTTCCAAGGTAATGTACTACATTAGTATATTGTCCTCCTTTAGGGCTGAAGTCATCAGATTGTATCAGTGCTGTCTCATGGGGTGCATCGCTTCCCTTCCTTTCTCAATGCTTTCAGCCCTGCCTCACTGCCACTCTCTAAAGCATTACCCCTGTTCCAGTGCAGTGACCAATCATTATAACTCCCCTCGTATACACAATCCCAATCTTGGCTAAAGTGAATCCTCTGCCTACTGCACATCTGCACATTTGCCCTGCATGTGGTTGAAGAATAGCACTCTGTGCTGCCCATATTCCCCTAAGATTCAGAACCATCACCTTGGAGGGGTGCATGGCGCTGACAAGCAGTTGTACCACACTGACCCCACCCTTCTAGATGACAGTTTTTTTTTTTTTTTTAAGATGGAATCTTACTATATTGCCCAGGCTGGAGTGCAATGGCGCGATCTCAGCTCACTGCAACCTCTGCCTCCGGGGTTCAAGAGATTCTCCTGCCTCAGCCTTCTGAGTAGTTGCGATTACAGGCATGTACCACCACGCCTGGCTAATTTTTGTGTTTTAAGTAGAGATGGGGTTCCACCATGTTGGTCAGGCTGGTCTTGAACTCCTGAACTTACGATCCTCCCACCTCAGCCTCCCAAAGTGTTGAGATTACAGGCGTTAGCCACTGCCCCCAGCCTAGATGACAATTTTACAACTTTGTCTTCAAATCTTCCCTATTCTTATTCTTAGCTGATGACTGTACTTCTTATTCACTTAGAACTGTTAAGCAGTCAAAAGATAATTTCTCCAGATTTCTACCCTCACATCTCAGCTTCTGGCATCTGTACCGGATGCCTTCCCTTCTATTGTTAAGGAAGTGCTCTGCCCCTGTCTAAAGTCACCTCCCCGACTTGTTTGCTAAATCCCACCTCATTTTGGCTAATCGCTATTCTCTGTTTCCTACAAGTGTGTCGCTGTTTCTCTCATTTTAAAACAGTTGTCGGGGGAGAGACTCCTTCTGACACCCACTCATTTTCTTTCTTTCTTTTTTTCAAGGCAGGGTCTCTCAGTCACCTAGACTGGAGTGTAGTAGTGTGATCATAGCTCACCGCAACCTTAAACTTCTGGCCTCAAGTGATCCTCCCACCTCACACTCCCAAGTAGCTGGGACTAAAAGGGCGCACTACCACACCCCTGGCTAATTTATACATTTTTTATAGCGATGGAGTCTCACTATGTTACCCAGGCTGGTCTTGGAACTCCTGGGCTCCAGTAGTCCTCCCGCTTCATCCTCCCAAAATGCTGGGATGACAGGCATGAGCCACCGCACCCGGCCCACCCACTCATTTTCTATGGGTCATGTGGCTCCAATAGCTGCTGCCTCATTTCTCAGCTACTTCTTAGAGCAAAGCACCTCTAGTTGTTTAAGTTGTCTCAACCCTCAAAGTGTGATCCACAGACCAGCATCGGCATCATCAGCGGTCACCTGGGAGCTTGTTGGAAGTGCAGAGTATTGGCCCCATTTACTGAATTAAATCTGCATTCTAAGAGGATTCCCAGGTGATTCATGTACACACTAAAGTTGAAGAGGCACTGGTCTTTACTAGCTTTGTTTGATTCTTTCACTGCCTCTTAAAGCTTAATCCAGCTGGGTGCGGTGGCGCACGCCAGTAATCCCAACACTCTGGGAGACCGAAGTGGGCAGATCGTTTTATCTCGGGAGTTTGAGACCAGCCTGGGCAACATAGACCTCATCTCTATTAAAAATTTTTAAAAAGATCAGCTAGGAGTGGTGACATGTGTTTGTAGTCCCAGCTACTTGGAAGGCTGAGGTGGGAGGATCATTTGAGCTGGGGAGGCAGGGGTTGTGAACCGAGATCGAGCCACTGCACTCCAGCCTAGGCAACAGAGGAAGAGTCTGTCTCCAAAAAAATAAAAACCTTGATCCAGTTTTGGGAGGCTGAGGTGGGAGGATCACTTAAGGCCAGGAATTTGAGACCAGCCTGGGCAACATTGTGAGACCCTGTCTTTACAAAAATTTTAAAACTAGCCAGGCATGGTGGTACATCTGTAGTTCTGCTACTTGGGAGGCTGATGGCTTAAGCCCAGGAATTTGAGGCTTCAGTGAGCTATGATCATACCACTGCACTCCACCCTGAGTGACGGAGCCAAACCCTGTCTCTAAAACCAAAAACTTGAGTGCACTCAAATTATTTCTTCTTGCTATCTGTTTTAAGCGTACCGTTGAATGATTTTTAGTAATTTATTGAGTTGTACAATTATCACTGTAGTTTTAGAACAGGAGAGATTGGTTTTAAAATTTAATTTTGTATTTCAATTATGCAGAACATTTACATGGTTCCAGCACATAGAACAAAGTTATATTCAGAGAGGTCTGTCTTCTAGTCCTGTTCTCCTTCCCCCTCCTAGCTCCCTTCCTCTAACTATAGATAATATTTTATTTGTTTTTGAGTTATTCTTTTGTTGTTACAGGAATAAGACGACATTTGAGCAGAGATGGGAAGGAATTGAGGGAACATACTGTGTATGGTATTTTGCATCTTGTTTTTTCTGCTTAATGATCTATATTGGAGATCTTTCCATATTAGTAAAAGAGAGCTTCACTCTTTCTTGTCATTGCTTTGTACTCCATGCTTTGGATGTGCCATAATTTATTTAACAACATCACCCTTGATTGATTGATGATCCCTTTTAAAAATATGAATAATGCTGTAGTGAATAACCCTACATGTATGATAAATTTCCAGAGGGGTACTGCTGGGTCAAAGCGTAACTGCATTTATATATATATATATATTTTATATATATATATATATATATATATATTTTTTTTTTTTTTTTTGAGATGGAGTCTCGCTTTTCACCCAGGCTAGAGTGCAGTGGCGCGATCTTGGCTCACTGCAAGCTCCGCCTCCCAGGTTCACGCCATTCTCCTGCCTCAGCCTCCCAAGTAGCTGGGACTACAGATGTCTGCCGCCACGCCCAGCTAATTTTTTCTACTTTTTAGTAAAGATGGGGTTTCACCGTATTAGCCAGGACGGTCTCAATTTCCTGACCTCGTGATCTGCCCACCTCGGCCTCCTAGATTGCTAGGACTACAGGTGTGAGCCACTGCACCTGGCCAACTGCATTTATATTTTTTATAGATGTTGCCAAATGCCCTTTATAGAAGTTGTACTGTTTTGTCCCCCCACATACCTGAGAGTACCTGTTCTCCCACAGCCTCACCAACAGTGTGTTGTTAGACTTTTGTATTTGATCTAATACATGATATATTGTAATTTTTGTTTTTCCATTGTGCTGAGTGAGGTTGAGCATCTTTGTATAGATTTAAGAGTGAGATATATTTCTTTTTCTTTGAATGATGTTTCATATCCCTTGCCCATTTTTAAAAATTGGGTTGTTGGATATCTTTTTTTTTTTTTTGAGACAAGAGTCTCACTCAGTCGCCCAGGCTAGGGTGCAGTGGCACCATCTTGGCTCACTGCAACCACCGCCTCCTGGGTTCAAGCGGTCCTCCTGCCTCAGCCTCCCAAATAGCTGGGATTACAGGTGCCTAGCCCCATGCTTAGCTTTTTTTTTTTTTTTTTTTTTTCCTGAGACGGAGTCTTGCTCAGTCACCCAGGCTGGAGTGCAGTGGCACGATCTCGGCTCACTGCAAGCTCCACCTCCCAGGTTCACGCCATTCTCCTGCCTCAGCCTTCTGAGTAGCTGGGACTACAGGTGCCTGCCACCACACCCGGCTAATTTTTTTTTTTATTTTTAGTAGAGACAGAGTTTCACCATGTTAGCCAGGATGGTCTTGATTTCCTGACCTCGTGATCCGCCTGCCTCAGCCTCCCAAAGTGCTGGGATTACAGGTGTGAGCCACCGTGCCTGACCTTTTTTTTTAAGACAGAGTCTCTCTCTGTCACCCAGGCTGGAGTGCAGTGGTACAATCACAGCTCACTGCAGCTTCAGCCTCCTGGGCTTCAAGCAACTCTTTCACCTCAGCTTCCTGAGTAGCTGGGACTACAGGCTCGAGCCACCATGCCTGTCTAATTTTTGTATTTTTTGTATAGACAGGGTTTCACCATATTGCCCATGTTGGGTTCACTAGTGTGTTTTAGGATTTAGCATACTTAGAAATGTTGTAGTTTACAAGTAACAGGAAACCCATTCAAACTAGTTTAAATTTTAAAGGGGTGTATTGGTGTATGCCACTGAAAATTCCACAGGTACAGTGGACTTCAGGCATGGTTTGATTGGGACGCTAGCTCCGTTTTGCTGAGATTCCATTAGTTCCGCTTTCTACCGTGTTTCACCCGGTTTAGATGTGAAAACAGTGGCAGAAATGTCAGGCTTCACATCACTGGACCACATAGACCAAAATGAGAGTAATATTCAGGATGAGGATGAACAGCTCTTCTAATCAGGCTGTCATAAAAATAAGGAAGCTTATTTCTTAGAAGCCTTTACCAAACCTCCTTCTTCAACTCGTTGTTCCAGATTGGATTAAGCAGCTCATTCCTTTGGCCAAGGAAGTGTGCACTGGTTAACCCAGTCTTTACTAACCCATACGTTTAGCAAAAAGATTGGATTATCCAACAACTTGATTGCTCTGGAGACTACTTTGAGTTGAGGTATGAGATAGTAGATAGGAGAATGATCTGTAAGTAGATATTGGATAGACGAGTAAGAGATGCAAACTACACTGAGGTCTTGCACTGGTCTAGGTATTGGGACTCAGATGTAATAGACGTAGTTCTTTTCTTGAGACAAGTTCATAGTGAGGAGAACCAGTACAGCAGGGAATATGATACCCTGGAATTGGCACACTGAGTGAAGCTTTGACTGCATTGTAATGTTTTGTGGTTTAAACCTGTCTTTCCTTTGCCCTTGCTGTTTAACTACTGTGATTGAGTTGCCACCTTTTCACACAATGTTGGAATTTTTTGTTTGAATCTCTATTTACCCCACTGGACTATGAATCTTGAGGGCAGAAACCATATCTTGTCAACCATATCTTATTGATCATATCCATCACAGTGCCTGTATGTAGTAGGCACATTATGTTCGTTTTTAAGTGGAACGAAATTTGAATGAATTTGTTGAAATCATAGTCCTCCAACAAGGACTCACTTGAGTACATCAGATAATCTTTCTTTCTTTTCTTTTTCTTTTTTTTTTTTGAGACAGGGTCTCGCTCTGTTGCCCAGGCTGGAGTGCAGTGTGATCTCAGCTCACTGCAACCTCTGCCTCCTGGGCTCAAGCCAACCTCCCACAGCCTCCCAAACAGCTGTGACTACAGGTGTGTACCACCATGCCCAGCTAATTTTTGTGTTTTTTTGTAGAGACAGGTTTTGCCATGTAGCCCAGGCTGGTCTTGAATTACTGAACTCAAGGTGTCCACCTGGCTCGGCCTACCAAAGTGCTGGGATTACAGGCATGAGCCACCTTGCTAGGCCCTTAGATAATCTTTCAAAACCCGTTTCACAAGCCAAAATTATCTGCTAGTTACTGGAGCTCACAGACAGAGGCTTGCTAGTCATTTTGCATTGATTGAGAGACTTCAAAATTAGTCACTGCTATGATTTCAATGTCTGTCCCCTCCAAAACTCCTTTTAGGATTTAATTGACTTGGGCCTTTAAGAGCTGATTAGATCATGAGGGCTCTGCCCTTATGAATGGATTAATGCCATTATTGAGGGAGTGGGTTAGTTATTATGAGACTGGGTTTGTCATAAAAACAAGTTGGCCAATTTCCTCTCTCTGTGTTGGGTACTTGCTTCTGCCTCCTGCCGTGGGATGACCCCCACCAGATACCAGCGCCATATTCTTGGAGTGCCCAACCATCAGAACCATGAGCCAAATAAACTTGTTTATAAATTACTCAGTCTGGCCACGTGCGGTGGCTCATGCCTGTAATCCCAGCACTTTGGGAGGCCGAGGCAGGCGGATCACCTGAGGTCAGGAGTTCGATACCAGCCTGGCCAACATGGTGTAACCCCATCTCTACCAAAAATACAAAAATTAGCCAGGTGTGGTGGCGTGTGCCTGTAATCCCAGCTAGCCAGGAGGCTGAGGCAGGAGAATCGCTGGAACCCAGTGGGCAGAGGCTGCAGTGAGCCGAGATTGTGCCACTGCACTCCAGCCTGGGTGACAGACCAAGACTCTGTCTCAAAAAAAAAAAAAAAAAAAAGTCTGTGGTATTCTGTTAATAGCAGCAGAAAATTGAATAAGACAGTCACAACCTCAAGTCTTATGTTGTTAGAATTCTTTTGGGCTAACCCAGAAGGAAGCTTTACAGAGTGTCTTGATTACCTGAAACTAGCGTTGTTTGGAAGTTTTGCTTTACCTATCCTGGTGTCCTGGAAAAAAATGCTTGCACTCTCCCTTCCAGAAGCAGGTGACTTTGCTGCTATCCCTACTTCTTTCCCATTAATTACAAGAATTGTGCTACTCCTTACATTGCCTTTTCCCCCCCTTTGAATTACAGAATAGGTGTACACGTAGTTAGCAAGACTGAAGGCATTATTAGCTCAGCTAATTTAAAAAATGATGGGTGTTGTGCTCGGGGCTTTCCTTGATGTGGCAGCAGTCTGACTTTGCCAGGGAGCTCAGAGAGTGTCTCACAAGTTGAACTGGAAAGGCTTCACAGAACCCTGACTGATACACTGCAAGTGCCACATTAGACCAGGCTTTGGTCCATTTGCCACTCCTGGCATCCCTTTGGAGCCTCCACCCTTAGACTCACGACACCTTTCTCTCTCTTCCTCATGGCCACTTTTGATCATTGAAGACTCCAGTGCCTGACTCACAGCCTTCCTTTCCAGTCCGGTTACTGCCATCATGTTGGGTGGTTTCATCTTCGTCACATGACCCGTCAAGTACCTTGGCTGCTAGCTTTCTTGCCTTCCATGTCCACCCCACTAATCTCCTCTAGTCCACCTCTGGCACTCTCTCCCACAGTGACATGCTGGATCTTGTCATCAGCTGAAATGGTTTAGCTCCAAAATCACTAATTCAGATAGAAACAGCCTTCCACTGCAATATGGCCTTCCTTCTCACTGCTCTAATTTCTCCAGGATACTGATTACTCAACTTCATGTTGCCAAATCCATTGGACACCTCTTGGCCCACAACTTCCTTGACCTCTTAGCAGCATTCGGCACGATTGATCATCTTCTCTTTATTGAAACATTCTTTGTCTTGACATTTTAACCTCAATTTTTTTTTTTATAAATTTCTGACCCACTCAGTACTTCACCTCCTTTGCTAGTTCTTTCTGCTCTACCTAGAATTTAACTGTTGGATTTCTTTAATTGCTCAGTCCTCTTCCCTTTTCTTTTCCATTATAAGTTTCTACTCTATCAGAAGTTATATTTCCCTTTTGTTCCTCAAATTGTTTCTTTTCTCCATCACCAAAGGAAAAACTATTTATTGCAATAAATTAATACAGGTATTCCTGTGAAAGTGCAAATTAGTTTGTTAGGGCAATTAAAACTTCTACGACATATGCTCTGGCAGCGTTACGTCTCTGCCACTGGCAGCTTAGGATCTGCCTTCTTGAGAGTGGTTTTTGCCAGTTCCTTTTTCCACTCAGTTGCCTTTTGCTTTCTGGACCACCTGTTTCCAGTCATGGGTGTGGTCATTTTTGGGTGGAACTGTGGCTCTCACCTCCTCTGCTCCAGAGCTCTGGTGGCACTGTCATTTTTCTGCTGCTGCTTGGGTGGCTGCTGGGTTCAGTCACCAGCTTTAGCGTCACCCCTTCATTCATATTTTTTTTTTTTTTCTTGAACAGACTTATAAGAGTTTGTCAATTAAAATTTTTTTCAAAGAGTAAGCTAGTATCTGCTTTCTGTTTTGTGAGTGTCATCTTTATTTCCTTTATTTAGGTTTACTCTGTTCTTTTTCTAGCTTACTGAATTGAAAACATGTTCATCCTTTCTTGCTTTTTAATGATGGCTCAAGGCTGTAACATTCCTTCTAAGTGTTGTTTCAGGAGCTTCTCGTATGTTAGCTGTGTGGGTATAATCATTGTGATATTAAATAATAGCATGTCGAGACCTAATTTTTTGTTTGTTTCTTTTTTTTTTTTGAGATAGGGTCTTGCTCTGTTGCTCAGGCTGGAGTGCAGCGGTTCGATCACAGCTGTCTGCAGCCTTGACCTCACAGGCTTAGGTGATCCTCCCACCTCAGCCTCCCGAGTAGCTGGGACTACAGGGACTTGCCACCATGCCTAGCTAATTTTTTATTTATTTTTTATTAGAGACAGGATTTCATCATACTGCCCAGGCTGGTCTCCAACTCCTGGGCTCAAGGAATCCGCCTGCCTTGGCCTGCTGAAGTGCTGGGATTACAGGCATGAGCCACTGGACCAGGCCTAGTTTGTTATTTCCATTTTTGTTCTCTCTTTAATCTTTGAGTTTCTAAGCAAGTGGTTTTCTTGTTTTTTTTGTTTTGTTTTGTTTTTTGTTTTTTGTTTTTTTTTAAAAGACAGGGTCTCACTCCATCACCCAGGCTGGAGTACAGTGACATTATCACGGCTCACTGCAACCTTCGCCTCTTAGGCTCAAGCACTTCCCCCCTCCCCCACCCCCCTTCTCATCCTCAGATTGGACTATAGGCATGTACCACCACGCCCGGCAGAGACTGGGTTTTGCCATTGCCGAAGCTGATCTCGAACTCCTGAACTCAAGCGATTCGCCCGTCTCAGCCTCCCCTAAGCAAGCATTTTAAAGTTTCTATTTATGCTGTTTAATTTTTTTTAACTGATTATTTGCATTGTGTGTCATGGAATGTTTTTATGATATTGGTTATTTGAGATGTGGTGAGTCTTTCTTTGTAACCTAGTTAAAACATTCCATGTCTTTTTAAAAGGATGTATATTCCCTATCTGTTAGGCTGAAGGTGACATATATCTGTGCATGCATGTTTGATGAAGTTTGTAATACTGTTCACGTGTCCATATCATTACTATTTTTATGACTGCCACTCTTATTTATCAGTTTCTGATAGATGTGTTATAAATATCTCACTGATTCTGGACTTGACAGTTTCTTTTTGCCAGTTTTGCTTTATATTAAATTCAGAATTGTTAGTCTGTGCATTGTTCTTTGTGTTGGTATACTATACTCTTCATTATCTCTATTTGTTTTTGCCCTAATTTTGTTTTGAGGATTGGACAGTTTATTTTGGTTACTATTTACATGGAATGTCTTTATATGCCTTACTATCTTGTCATTCATGAGACTGTCTTTTCCTTTACCTCACTCTCTCCACCTGCTTTCATTCTATCACCAATTCCTATTGATTTTCTCTCTGAGGTATATATCTTGACTACATCTGCTTCTGTTTTCACTACCCTCACTCATCTCACCTGGACACCATACAGCTACTGTCTGGTCTCCTGGTCCACTGTTGCTCCCTCTCATCTATTCTCTGGAGAGCAGTCAGTGATCTTTAAAAATGTGAATCTGATTGTCACTCCCAGGCTTGAAAATCTTTTCAATGGTTCCTGTTGCTTTTAGCATGAAAGACTAAATTCCTAACACAGTGTACAAGGCCCTGCATGAACTACCCCTTACCTACCTTATCAGTCGCTCTTCCCTTCATTATATCTTTCTCACTTGCTGACTTCCTTTTAATTCCTCTCACAAACCTTAACCTTTTTTGACATAGATTCTTCTTCTTATTTATTTATTTATTTATTTGACACAGGGTCTCGCTTTGTCTTCCAGGCTGGAGTGCAATGGTGCAGTAATAGCCCACTGGTAACCTCAGACTCCTTGGGCTTAAGCTATCCTCCTGCCTTAGCCTTCCAAGTAGACATGTGCCGCCACACTTGGCTAATTTTTTTCCTTCTTTTTTTTTTTTTTTTTTTTTTTTGAGATAGAGTCTTGCTCTGTTGCCCAGGCTGGAGTGCAGTGGCTCTATCTCAGCTCACTGCAAGTTCCGCCTCCCGGGTTCATGCCATTCTTCTGCCTCAGCCTCCCGAGTATCTGGGTCTACGGGTGCCCACCACCACACCAGGCTAATTTTTTGTGTTTTTAGTAGAGACGGGGTTTCACCATGTTAACCAGGATGGTCTCGGTCTCTTGAGCTTGTGATCCGCCTGCCTCGGCCTCCCAAAGTGCTGGGATTACAGGCGTGAGCCACCGTGCCCGGCCTCCTTCTTATTTTTTTAGAGACAGTGTCTCACCATGTTGCCCAGGCTGGTCTCTAATTCCTGGCCTCAAGCTATCCTCCTGCCTTGGCCTCCCAAAGCACTGGGATAATAGGTGTGAGCCACCGTGCCCAGCCTAGATTCTTCTTAATATGCTGTTTCCTTTGCCTGGAATGTGCTTCCGTTCCTCACTCTCTGCCCCTTCATCTGTTTAACTCCTGCTCCTTGAAATCTTAGCTCATATGTAATTTTGTCCAAGCCTTTTACCCTGACCTTCAGACTAGATCAGGTCTCCATTATCCTCTACCAGGTTGCCTCTCTAGCGCATGCCACAGTAATAATTAAATAAGTAGAAATTGAAATGTAATGTCTTTTTACTCCCTACCCACCAAACTAGATTATGAACTATTGAGGGCTGATTTTATCTGATTGATTGCTGAACTCCTGTCTGTTCTGCATGCTAGCTCAGTGCCTTTGATGTATGATGATCATAAATATTTGAGTGAATGGATAAATATACAAGGGACTTTGTCATTTACTTATTGACAGTGGGCAGACTACTATGCTAAGCATATTGTATGCAGTACGTATTTGGTTAAATATTTTCGATGAACAGTTGTTTGCCTGATCTTTCTCATCTGTGTTTGGTGACATGATATATTTAAAGACCAGCAGGTGGTTATTTGTACCCCTCATTTCTCTCTACTGTATTTCTCTCTTCCCCCCATTTCCCATACATCTCCCATATCTTACCGTAGCACTGGTAGCAAACAGGTGCAGGCATGAAAGAAAGACCTGAGAAATCTGCCTAGTTTAGGAGCTTTTTTAGAAGGCGAGCCTGTTAATCATTCAAATCACTAAATCAATTTGCTGTGTGGGAATTTTTTCTTAATTGGCAGTAGTAAAAAGGAAAGGTTTTTCCCCCCCTAAATATAAAAAGAGGAGTTTATTGTAGAAAATTGGAAAACTCCAGGAAGAAAAGAACTCCATGTCCCACAGCTGTTAGTATTTTGGTATTTTTACCTGTTAATCTTTTTTTTTGGTGTTCAGTTATGTATTTTAAGCATAATTGAGGTCCCTAGTACCGAGTATTATGCCTGGCATGGTGTAGGTGCTCAGTAGTTAGAGAATGAACCCAAGTGTGTGTGTTTTCAAATTTAAAATGGCTGCAGCTTCCCAGTTTGGTATTTGGATGGGCATTGCTTTTTGTTGATGGTCTTCATAACCTGTTTTAGAGTAGTTGAACTTTCTATGAAGGTGTGACTTTTAAAAATGAGCCTGTTAGATCATTGTAAAAAGTTGTTTGGGTTAAATATTTTGGAGTCACCTGTGACTTTTTTTTCATGGTCTACTTCCAGTCCTTTCATAGAGCCTGTTGACTCTGCCTCTAAATATATCCAGAATCTGATCACTTCTGCTTCCACCACTGCCACCTTCGTTTAAGGAAGCACCGTCTCTCACTTGGATTATTACAGAGGTCTCCACCTGGGTGCCTGCCTCTATCCTTGCCTCTTACAGTCTGTTCTCCTGATGTCAGCCAGAGTGATCATTTAAACAGTATAGGTCAGATCATATTCTTCACTGCTTAAAACTTTCTAATGTGTTTCTATAGCGCTTAGAATAAGATCTGAATTGCTTATGATACAGTGCTTTTCCCCTCCCCAATTCCCCAGTGTGATTTGCTGCCACCTCCTCCTTATTTATTCGAATAACCTCCATTGCATTCTGTGAAGAGCAGCTGCACCCCTCCCCGCCCCACCTGCGGAGCCATGGTACACGCTCTGCTTAGAATCCTTAGTCCCTCTGCTTAGAATGCCCTCCACAGTGGCCATGGAGCTGGCTCCCTCACTTCTTCAGGTCTCTGCCCAAATGTGGTTCTGTTAAAGAAGCTTTCTCTTACCCCTACCCAGAAAGGCACTGCTATCACCTTTCCACCTCAGTCCTTCCACTCCCTTTCCTGACTGATTTTTCTTCATGCTCCTTGTTGATGTTCATTTTGTTGCCTGCTTACTGACTAGTCCCACCTAAAATCTACAAGAGGAGGACTTTATCTGTCTTTGTTGCTGAGATACCAGGGTCTAAAACGGTGCCTGAAGCGTATAGAATTCAATAAATATTGGTTGAATGGGTAGTGGATATTTTTTGAGGTGAAGCCTTGCTCTTGTTCCCCAGGCTGGAGTGCAATGGTACAATCTTGGCTCACTGCAGCCTCTGCCTCCCGTGTTCAAGTGTTTGTCCTGCATCAACCTCCCAAGTATCTGGGATTACAGGCACCTACCCCACGCCCAGCTTATTTTTGTATTTTTATTAGAGACAGGGTTTCACCATGTTGGCCAGGCTGGTCTCGAACTCTTGACCTCAGGTGATCTGCCCGACTCGGCCTCCCAAAGTGCTGGGATTACAGGTGTGAGCCACCATGCCCGCCCTTTCTCAAGTAACTTAGTGAGAAAGTCTGCATTGGGAATTAGGTATTGTGACATCTCATAGGCCTATTTTATTTTTTGATAGGTAATACGTTCACATGGTTCAAAATTCAGAGAGCATGCAATGAAGTGTCTCACGCTCTGCCCTCCGGCGCCCCCTGTCCCCTCCTCTGAAGTGACTAGTGTTAAGTTATTGTGTGTATTTCCAGAGATAGCCAATGTTTTAATACACAAAATTACAGATACAGTCTTTCCTCCTTTATAAAAATGCAAACTTTAGCATCTGCACTGTTTTACACCTTGTTTTTGTTTTGTATACTTCGGGGATTGTTCTTTGTCAATAAAGACATTATTGTGTAAAAGCATCTTTAATGCCTGTACAATATCCCGTTGTGTAAATTTATCATAATTCTGCTTTTGATGGACATTGATGTTTCTAGTCTTTAGCTCTTACACACTATACTGCAATAAATCACTTTGTACATACATCATTTTGCCTTGTTGCTAGTATATCTGAGGAATAAATTCTTGTGAGGAATTGCTGGGTGAAAAGGACATGTGTTTGTAATTTTAGAGACATAGTCAGATCGCCTTCTAAAAATTGTACCAATTTTTACTTCTGGCATAGTGTATTGTTATTTTGATCTTTGCTAACTTGACAGATGAAAGATGGTATAACACTATAGTTTTTTGGTGTTTCTTGTGCTATGAATTAAGCATCGTTTTGGATATTTAAGAGCCATCTGTATTTTCTATGAGTTGTTCATGTCGTGAACCCACTTTACTAGGACTCTGGTCTTTTTTTTTTTTTTTTTTTTTGAGACGGAGTATCGCTCTGTCTCCCGGGCTGGAGTTGCAGTGGCCGGATCTCAGCTCACTGCAAGCTCCGCCTCCCGGGTTCACGCCATTCTCCTGCCTCAGCCTCCCGAGTAGCTGGGACTACAGGCGCCGCCACCTCGCCCGGCTAGTTTTTTGTATTTTTTAGTAGAGACAGGGTTTCACCATGTTCACCAGGATGGTCTCGATCTCCTGACCTCGTGATCCACCCGTCTCGGCCTCTCAAAGTGCTGGGATTACAGGCTTGAGCCACCGCGCCCGGCCGACTCTGGTCTTAAAAAAAAAATTAACTTGATAGGAGTTCTCTTTTATGATTATAAAATTTTTAATGTTTAAATTTTTTTAGAGATGGGATCTCACTGTGTTGCCCAGGCTGGTCTGCAGTCATTCCACCTCAGCCTCTGAGCAGCTGAGACCGTAGGCATGTACCACCATGCCCAGCTTTTTGTACAAATTAGCCCTTAATCTGTGATCTGAGGGACAGACATTTTGTTCCATTTGTCAGTTGTCTTCTGATTTTGCTCATGGTAGTTTTTTCCTACATAGAAATTTGCTTTTTTTTTCCTTTATTTTTCTTCTTCCTCCTCCTTGGGAAATTTCATTTTTTTTTGTAAGTAGTAGTATTATTTTTTGAGATCGAGTCTTGTTCTTTCGCCCAGGCTGGAGTACAGTGGCATAATCTGGGCTCACTGCAAGCTCCGCCTCCAGGGTTCACGCTATTCTCCTGCCTCAGCCTCCTGAGTAGCTGGTACTACAGGCACCCGCCACCACACCTGGCTAATTTTTTGTATTTTTAGTAGAGACGGGGTTTCACCGTTTAAGCCAGGATGGTCTCGATCTCCTGACCTCGTGATCTGCCCACCTTGACCTCCCAAAGTGCTGGGATTATAGGCATGAGCCACTGCACCCGGCTGGGAAATTTCATTTTTTTATAGACAAACATCTATAAAACATCTTCTCTTAGGTTTTGATTCACACCTAACCCTCCTAATATTTTTTTAAAAATATCCATAGTTTCTTATTGTACTATTTCTTCTCTCTCTCTGGTTTTTTTTTTTTTTTTTTTTATAAGGAGTCTCACTCTGTCACTCAGTCTGGAGTACAATGCTGCGATCTCGGCGCACTGCAACCTCCGCCTCCCAGCAATTCTCCTGCCTCAGGCTCCTGAGTAGCTGGGATTACAGGCATGCGCCACTATGCCTGGCTAATTTTTGTATTTTTAGTAGTGACGGGGTTTCACCGTGTTGGTCAGGCTGGTCTCAAACTCCTGACCTCGTGATCTGCCTGCCTCGGCCTCCCAAAGTGCTGGGATTGCAGGTGTGAACCATCACGCCTGGCCTCTCTCTCTCTCTCTTTTTTTTTTTTAAAGAGACAGGGTCTTGCTTTGTTGCCCAAGCTGGAGTACAGTAGTATAATCATAGCTCATTGTAACCACAAACTCTTTGGCTCAAGGGATCCTCCCACCTCAGCCTCTTGAGTAGCTGGGACTATAGGCATGAGCCACACTGTTGGCTCTTCTTGTACTTCTGAGGTTTCATTTCGTACATGTGATTTCTTTTTGATACTGCTGAGATTTATTCTGGTATACATTGTGAGGTGGGGTTTCACCCCATTTTTTAAAAAACATTTTTAGGATTTCTTGATCTTTTATGTCTTGTCTGGAGAGTGATTTTTCAGCTGTTTTCTGCTAAACTGTGAGTGGTATAGACCAGTTAGCTATGTCCTGTGTACTTTTCAGTTTAAGACATGGTTGCCTTTATCTTACCAAAGATCTTATCTTTTGTTGTCTTAAAAATAACGATGGAAATACAGCCTATTGGGGAGTATTGTTTTAAAACAGGTTTTATAGAATTTTCAGTTGGTAAAGATTGGTAAGATTAGTAATAATAGGTACGATAGGTAATTAACTATGCATTATATTTAAGGAATGTGTTTAGTACGTTTTATAATGCTAAAGAAATAAGGGATTTTTCTGTTTTTTATTTATTTTTATTTTTTATTTTCTTGGAGGCATCCTCGTTCTGTCGCCCAGACTGGAGTGCAGTGGTGCGATCTCAGCTTACTGCAACCTTCACCTCCTGGGTTCAAGTGATTTTTCTGCCTCAGTGTCATGAGCAGTTGGGCCTACAGGCTTGTGCCACCACGCCTGGCTAATTTTTTGTATTTTTAGTAGAGATGGGGTCTCACCATGTTGCCCAGGCTGGTCTCAAACTCCTGAGCTCAGATAGTCCACCCACCTTGGCCTCCCAAAGTGCTGGGATTACAGGTGTGTGCCACCATGCCCAGCCCGTGTGTGTTTTTTTTTTTTAATATTATTTATTTATTTTTTATTCCAATAGGTTTTTGGGGAACAGGTGGTATTTGGTTACATGGATAAATTCCTCAGTGGTGATTTCCTAAATTTTGGTGCACCCGTCACCTGAGTGATGTACACTGTACCCAATGTGCAGTCTTTTATCCCTCATTGCCCTCCCCACTGAGTCCCCAAAGTTCATTATATCATTCTTGTGCTTTTGTGTCCTCATAGCTTAGCTCCCACTTATAAGTGAGAACATACGATGTTTGGTTTTCCATTCCTGAGTTACTTCACTTAGAATAACTGGCCGGGCACGGTGGCTCACGCCTGTAATCCCAGCACTTTGGGAGGCCGAGGCGGGCGGATCACAAGCTCAGGCGATCGAGACCATCCTGGCTAACATGCTGAAACCCCGTCTCTACTAAAAATACAAAAAATTAGCTGGGTGTGGTGGTTGGCGCCTGTAGTCCCAGCTACTCGGGAGGCTGAGGCAGGAGAATGGCATGAACCTGGGAGGTGGAGCTTGCGGTGAGCTGAGATCATGCCACTGCACTCCAGCCTGTGCGACAGAGTGAGACTCCATCTCAAAAAAAAAAAAAAGAATGGTCTCCAGCTTCATCCAGGTTGCTTGGAATGCCATTATTATTATTATTATTATTATTATTATTACATTTTCTTTATCCACCTGATTGATGGGCATTTGTGGTGGTTCCATATTTTTGCAGTTGTGAATTCTGCTGCTATAAATATGTATGTGCAAGTGTCTTTTTCATATAATGACGTCTTTTCCTCTGGGTAGATACCCTGTGGTGAGATTGCTGGATCAAATGGAAGATCTACTTTTAGTTCTTTAAGGAATCTCCATGCTATTTTCCATAGTGGTTATACTAGTTTACATTCCCTGTGTTAAAAAGCTGTGTTAAAAGTGTTCGCTTTTCACATCCACACCAGCATCTGTTATTTATTTATTTATTTTAAATTTATTTTTTTTTAATTGAGATGGAGTCTCGCTGTGTCGCCCAGGCTGGAGTGCAGTGGCACGATCTCCGCTCACTGCAAGCTCCGCCTCCCAGATTCACGCCGTTCTCCTGCCTCAGCCTCCCCTGTAGCTGGGACTACAGGCACCAGCCACTGCACCCGGCTAATTTTTTGTATTTTTAGTAGAGACGGGGTTTCACCGTGTTAGCCAGGATGGTCTCGATCTCCTTACCTCGTGATCTGCCTGTATTGGCCTCCCAAAGTGCTGGGATTGCAGGCGTGAGCCACCTCTCCCGGCCGCATCTGTTTTTTTTTATTTATTGTTTATTATTATTTTTTTGAGACACTCTTGCTCTGTCGCCCAGGCTAGAGTGCAGTGGCGCAATCTCAGCTCACTGCAATCTCCACCTCCCAGGTTCAAGCGATTCTCCTGTCTCAGCCTCCCGAGTAGCTGGGACTACAGGCGCCCGCCACCACGCCTGGCTAATTTTTTGTATTTTTCGTAGAGACAGGGTTTCACCATATTAGCCAGGATGGTCTCGATCTCCTGACCTCGTGATTTGCCCACTTCAGCCTCCCAAAGTGCTGGGACTACAGACATGAGGTGCCCAGCATTTTTTGATTTTTGAATTATGGCCATTGCTACAGGAGTAAGGTTGTATCATATTGTGGTTTTGATTTGCATTTCCCTGATAATTAGTGATGTGGAGCATTTTTTCATATGTTTACTGGCCATTTGTATATCTTCTTTTGAGTATTGTCTGTTCATGTCCTTAGCCCACTTTTTGATGGGATTATTATTATTATTATTATTATTATTATTATTATTTTCTTGCTGATTTGAGTTTCTTGTAGATTCCAGATATTAGTCCTTTGTTGGATGCATAGTTCGTGAAGATTTTCTCTGCAACCCTGTGAGTTGTTTACTCTGCTGATTATTTATTTTGCTGTGCAGAAGTTTTTTCATTTAATTAAGTCCCATCTATTTATCTTTATTTTTGTTGCATTTTCTTTTGGGTTCTTGCTCATGAAATCTTTGCCTAAGCCAACGCCTAGAAGAATTTTTCGGGTATTATCTTCTAGAATTTTTATGGTTTGAGGTTAGATTTAAGTCTTTGATTCATCGTGAGTTGATTTTTGTATGAGGTGAGAGATGAGGATCCAATTTCGTTCTTCTGCATGTGGCTTACCAGTTATCCCAGCACCATTTGTTGAATAGGGTGTCTTTTCCCCAGTTTATGTTTTTGTTTGCTTTGTCGAAGATCAGTTGGCTGTAAATATTTGGGTTTATTTCTGGATTCTCTGTTGTGTTCCGTTGGTCTATATACCTGTTTTTGTACCAGTACTATGCTGTTTTGGTGACTATAGCTGTATAGTATAGTATGAAGCCGGGTAATATGATGCCCCCAGATGTTTTTCTTTTTGATTAATCTTGCTTTGCTATGTGGGCTCTTTTTTGTTTCCATATGAATTTTAGGATTGTTTCTCCTAGTTCGGTGAAGAATGATGATGGTATTTTGATGGGAATTGCATTGAATTTGTAGATTGCTTTTGGCAGTAAGGTCATTTTCACAATACTGATTTTACGCATCCATGGCATGGGATGTGTTTTCATTTGTTTGTGTCATCTATGATTTCTTTTAGCAGTATCTTGTAGTTTTCCTTGTAGAGGTCTTTCACGTCAGTGGTTAGGTATATGCCTAAGTATTTAATTATTTTTTTGGAGCTATTGTAAAAGGGGTTAAGTTCTTGATTTGATTCTCAGCTTGGTCGCTGTTGGTGTGTAGCAGTGCCACTTATTTGTGTTCATTGATTTTGTATCCAGAAACTTTACTGAACTCATTTATCAGATCTAGGAGCTTTTGGGATGAGTCTTTAGGGTTGTCTAGGTATATGATTATATATCATCAGCAAACAGCAGCAGTTTGACTTCCTCTTTACTGATTTGGATGTCCTTTCTTTCTTTTCTCTTGTCTGATTGCTCTGGCTAGGACTTCCGAAACTATGTTGAATAAAAGTGAAAGTCAGGGCCGGGAACAGTGGCTCATGCCTGCAATCCCAGCACTTTGGGAGGCCAAGGTGGGCAGATCACAAGGTCAGGAGATTGAGACCATCCTGGCTAACACGGTGAAACCCCGTCTCTACTAAAAATACAAAAAAATTTAGCCGGATGTGGTGTTGCACACCTGTAGTCCCAGCTACTTGGGAGGCTGAGGCAGGAGAATCGCTTGAACCCAGGAGGCAGAGGTTGCAGTGAGCCAAGATGGCGCCACTGCACTCCAGCCTGGGCTACAGACCTGAGAGTCCCTCCTTTTTTTTTTTTTTTTTTGGAGACGGAGTCTCGCTCTGTAGCCCAGGCTGGAGTGCAGTGGCCGGATCTCAGCTCACTGCAAGCTCCGCCTCCCGGGTTTACGCCATTCTCCTGCCTCCGCCTCCCGAGTAGCTGGGACTACAGGCGCCCGCCACCTCGCCCGGCTAGTTTTTTTGTATTTTTTAGTAGAGACGGGGTTTCACCGTGTTAGCCAGGATGGTCTCGATCTGCTGACCTCGTGATCCGCCCGACTCGGCCTCCCAAAGTGCTGGGATTACAGGCTTGAGCCACCGCGCCCGGCCGAGAGTCCCTCTTAAAAAAAAGTGAAAGTGGGGCCGGGCGTGGTGGCATCCCAGCACTTTGGGAGACCAAGGCGGGCGGATCACGAGGTCAAGAAATACAAAAATTCATGCCCAGCTGAGGATTTTTACATCTGCGTTCATCAGGGATATTGGTCTGTAGTTTTCTTTCCTTTTTTTTTTTTTGGTTATATCCTCTCTGGTTTCGGGTATTAGAGTGATACTGACTTCATAGAATGATTTAGAGAGGATTCCCTCTTTATCTTTTGTAATAGTTTCAGTAGGATTGGTACCAATTCTTTTTTTTTTTTTTTTTTTCTTGAAATGGAGTCTCGCTCTGTCGCTCAGGCTGGAGTGCAGTGGCGTGATCTCAGCTCACCGCAAGCTCCGCCTCCGGGTTCACGCCATTCTCCTGCCTCAGCCTCGCGAGTAGCTGGGACTACAGGTGCCCGCCACCTCGCCCGGCTTTTTTTTTTTTTTTTTTTTTAAAGTAGAGATGGGGTTTCACCGTGTTAGCCAGGATGGTCTCCTGACCTCGCGATCGCCCTCCTTGGCCTCCCAAAGTGCTGGGATTACAGGCATGAGCCACCGCTCCTGGCACAAACCAATTCTTTGAATGTCTGGTAGAATTCGGCTGTAAATCCACCTGGTCCTGGACTTTTTTTTTGTTGGCAATTTTTTTTTTTTTTATTACCATTTCAGTCTCACTGCTTGTCATTGGTCTGTTCAGAGTTTCTATTTCTTCCTGGTTTACTCTGGGAGGGTCACATATTTCCAGGAATGCATCTGTCTCCTCTAGGTTTTCTGGTTGGTGCACATAAGAGGTGTTCATAGTAGCTTTGAATGATCTTTTGTGTTTCTGTGGTATTGGTTGTAATATCTCCCGTTTCATTTCTAATTGAGCTTACTTTATTTCTAAGTGAGCTTATTTGGATTTTCTGTCTTAGATTTTCCTGTTTTATTTGAATGAGTTATGTTCGAGATCTTTATCCTGGAGGTTGCAATTTTTTTTTTTTTTTTTTTTTTGGGTGAAAAATCAGACCTTAGGCCGGGAACGGTGGCTCACACCTGTAATCCCAGCCCTTTAGGACGCTGAGGCAGGCGGATCACCAGAGGTCAGGAGTTTGAGACCAGCCTGGCCAACATGGTGAAACCCCGTCTCTACTAAAAATACAAAAATTGCCGGGCGCGGTGGCTCACGCCTGTAATCCCAGCACTTTGGGAGGCCGAGGCGGGCGGATCACAAGGTCAGGAGATCGAGACCACGGTGACACCCCGTCTCTACTAAAAATACAAAAAATTAGCCGGGCGCGGTTGTGGGCGCCTGTAGTCCCAGCTACTCGGGAGGCTGAGGCAGGAGAATGGCGTGAACCCGGGAGGCGGAGCTTGCAGTGAGCCGAGATCGCGCCACTGCACTCCAGCCTGGGCGACAGAGCGAGACTCCGTCTCAAAAAAAAAATAAAAATAAAAAAAATAAAAAATAAAAATACAAAAATTAGCTGGGCCTGGTGGCAGGTGCCTGCAATCCCAGCTTCTTGAAAGGCTGAGGCAGGAGAATCGCTTGAACCCAGGAGGTGGAGGTTGCAGTAAGCTGAGACCACGCCATTGCACTCTAGCCTGGGCAACAAGAGTGAAACTCCGTCTCAAAAAAAAGAAAAAAAAAATTCAGACCTTGGTGATGACCTTGAGCAGTAGGATAGAAATAACTCCCACATGCTTAGTGTTCCAATAATGGAACACTAGGCATAAATGGGTTAATGCCTGGTAACATCAAGTTAATACACATTGGAGTGAAAATGAGGCTTGATTCTCATCTGGCTGTATTTCTCATAGCCAGCAGACTCCCCTCAAAGGGCCATCATCTTGCAGAATGGAAGTTTCCGTAGTTCTTGGCTATAGTGATAAGTGGGTGTTTTTGTGTCATCTGCATCAGAATCAATGATGGTTTTTCACACTGCTTTTGCTGTTTGCTTCATATTTCCATGCCTTACCTATTCTTTGTTTGCAGTTGCCAACCATTTCTTTTTTTCTTTTTTTCTTTTTTGAGACGGAGTTTTGCTCTTGTTGCCTAGGCTGGAGCGCAATGGCGCAATCTTGGCTCACCGCAACCTCCGCCTCCCGGGTTCAAGCAGTTCTGCCTCAGCCTCCCAAGCAGCTGGGATTACAGGCACCTGCCACCACGCCCAGCTAAATTTTGAATTTTTAGTAGAGATAGGGTTTCTCCATGTTGGTCAGGCTGGTCCTGAACTCTCGACCTCAGGTGATCCACCTACCTTGTCCTCCCAAAGTGCTGGGATTACAGGCATGAGCCACTGGCCACCTTGCAGTTACCATTTCTACCATGTGGCTAACTTGCCTGAGATTTGTAACAGTTCACTTTACTGATGACATCAAATCCAAGCTAAGTCTAGTAAGTTACCCTATCAGTGCGTCTTCAAAATCTATCATCATTTCTCCTGATGAGATTCTCCCATTCAGATATCGAACTAGCTGAGCTAAGACCATTGTTTTCACACACTTGTTTATCTGTTTGTCTTGCTCTTTTCTCAAGTGCCTTCCCACATATTTCTACTTGCCAATGCCATTGCCCCAGTATTTTACTTCTTACATTTACAAAAACTGTGAGACTGCAGGAGCTTTGAAAAACATCAGTATTTGTCCCAGCGTTACTAAGCAAAAGGGGCTTGCTGTCCGATGTGCCAGAAGCCTATACTGTGACACTGGGTTTTTCAGAAAGTTTTCTCAAAACCCAGTGAAGGGAGTCTCCTAGCTGTGAGAGATGTAGCCAGATGAGAATCAAGCCACTGGGTTCTTGAGTATTTTCTCAAAAATTTGAGTATTTTCTCAAAAACCCAGTGCGTGGAATTGGCTTTCTTGTTATTGCAAGTCGACTCACAAGGAGACAGGTTCAGCTCAAATCTGTCTGTCTGTGCTGGCTTTAAGGCAGTACCTTTATTGGAAGAGCTTTAGGGAGTGGCTTCTGGGAGTAGCAGGTGATTGATATGAGGAAAGGGGTGGTCTGGAAAGTCTTCGGACCTGTGCAGTTATCTCTTCATGCCTCCTCGTGGGTCCCATGTGCAAGTTTGGGGGAAGTTAGTATGAAGCATGTGGCCGAAATTTAAACTTGTTCTACACAAACTCCAATCAGCTATATTGATTCCAGCCAATTTTAGCCCGTTGTGTTATGTGTCTTACAAGTGGAGGGCGTGTCAGTGAGTTGTTTCTTTTCTTGTCTGAGATCCTGCAAACTCGAGAATTTCTGTTAATCATTGGTGTCTTTAACTCTCAGGGGCATGGTTTCACCAGTCCAGAAGGATCCCTGTGCCTTGTCATCCTCATTTTTTGTAATGTGAGTTTGTATCTTTTGTAGGGTGGTGGAGTGTTCAGGATCTGTGTATGTGGGGTTGAATTGTTATGTGGCCAGGTGCAGTGGCTCATGCCTGTAATCCCAGCACTTTGGGAGGCTGAGGTGGGCAGATCACCTGAGGTCAGGAGTTTGAGACTAGTCTGGCTAACATGGTGAATCCTCATCTCTACCAAAAATACAAAAATTAGCTGGGCGTGGTTGCATGAGCCTGTTGTCCCAGCTACTTGGGAGGCTGAGGCAGGAGAATTGCTTGAACCCCGGAGGCAGAGGTTGCAGTGAGCCGAGATCATGCCATTGCACTCCAGCCTGGGCTACAGAGCGAGACTCTGTCTCAAAAAAAAGTTTCGTTTGTGTGTTTTCCAGATCCTCAGTGAGTTCCTTGTAGGAATGGACCATGTTTGTGTACCTCTTCTCCCTCTCTTCCCTTACACCAGTAGTTCTCTTAGGCCTGGTCCCTGACCAGCAGTATCAGCGTCCCCTCAGAACTTGTGACAGTGAAGATTCTGGGTCCCTGCACTTGAACACTGAGTCAGGACCTGTGAGAGGAGAGCGGGCCCAGCAATCTATGGTGTAACTGCCATGCTAGGTAATTCTGATGGGCTAGTTTGAGAACCACTGCCTTATAGGATCTAATATAGGTTTACCTCACAGCAAACACTCAGCTCACTCACTAATTTGTAGACTCTACTAATCACTGCTGATTTGTTTCTATCTCATAGCTGCCATTTACTGAATAGTTACACTGGGCTAGGCACTGAACTAGGTGCTGTGACATGCATTGTCCCTTATGATCTCACAGATACTTTGCAGAAGAGGGAGTGGTGCGTCCCACTTTATATAGAGATGAGAGAGGGGAGTCTTTGAGGGATGTAGTAACTTGTCAAGGCTACACAGCTGGTAAGTGGCAGCAGGAGATTTCAGCAAGGCCTGTCAGACTCCAAAGCCTATGTTCTTTCTAGTACCCCACGCTGCTTTTCACGTAAACTCTCGCTCCCAGAAAATTCATGTGTCTGTGTGGCTGTCATGTGGTTTTATAATAAATGGTTGTAATACCTATATTTCTATATTTTTCTCATCGTATACTTAAACCACCCACTAACCAGCAACCTTTCAGTTTTTTTAAAAAAGACTTTTCCATTTAATAATATTCATTTATTTACAGTGTGTCAGAATTAGGAGGTATTATGAAAGAGGCCTTTGAGAACATATTCTACCCTCTGTATTTTCACAGGTAGAGCCATCATATGTGCTACTTTATCTTTGTCTCAGAAATTAAACTTTCATTGAGGTGTAAATTGGCATACTACACAGTTCTGACCTCTAAACTTCTTTTTTTTTTCCCTAAAAAAAAAAAAAGAAAAAAAAAAAAAAGGGAAATGAGGTCTCACTGTGTTGCCCAGGCTGGTCTCGAACTCCAGGCTCCAAGTACTCCTCCCATCTCAGCCTCCCAGAGTGCTAAGATTACAAATGTGAGCCACCACGCCTGGCCTGAATTTATAACTTAAAAACATTATGCTACATCAAGTTCAGTAAAATCTTAACTGATTGGAAAGAGTAATTTTACTAGTTTAACTTTGCCCTTCCTCACCCCCTCATTTTCAAATCCCTCCCCTCATATTTGTACATACATTTTCCAACAGGTGGCTAAATATTAACTTTTATTTTTAAAATGCCTTGTAAGGAATCAAATACTTATTTCCATGCTAACTCACTGTAGTTCTTGGTTTGAATGCATTTAAAAAATGTAAATTGATACTATTGATAACGATAACAGTTACGTTGGTACGGTGGCTCACGCCTGTAATCCCAGCACTTTATGAGGCTGAGGCAGGCGGATCACTTGAGGTCAGGAATTCAAGACCAGCCTGACCAACATGGTGAAACCCTGTCTCTACTAAAAATGCAAAAATTAGCTGGGCGTGGTGGTAGGTGCTGTAATCCCAGCTAGTTGGGAGGCTGAGGCAGGAGAATCACTTGAACCTAGGAGGCGGAGGTTTCAGTCAGCTGAGATTGCACCACTGCACTCCAGGCTGGGCAACAGAGCAAGACTCTGTCTCAAAAACAAAGCAACAACAATAATAATAATAGTAACAGC
Source organism: Macaca mulatta (assembly GCF_049350105.2). Classification (NCBI taxonomy): domain Eukaryota; kingdom Metazoa; phylum Chordata; class Mammalia; order Primates; family Cercopithecidae; genus Macaca; species Macaca mulatta. The sequence goes on from NC_133412.1 coordinate 175,536,701, forward strand.
CAGTATTTACATAGCAGTTACTTTGTTCCAGGTATGATTCTGATCACTTTACATATTTTAACTCCTTTAATCCTTGAACACTGCCTATAGCAGGGTCACTATTTTATTATCCCCATTTTCCCATTTTGTGGAAGTATTGGTACATAAAAGCAAATAGCTTGTTCAGGCTCACAGGACAGAATCTGAAGGCATCCTGGCTCCAGAGTCTCTGCTCTTAACCACTCTTTAGAGTGCCTTGCACATTTTCAACCAGACCTTTCTCTATATAACATATCACTTTACACTTTTAAAATAGTGTACTATTTATTGCAACTCCTGGGTTCAAGGGATCCTCCCGACTTAGCCTCCGGAGTCGCTTGGATTTCTGCTTGGGGTCAAGAATTTTGTAAGAATTTTGTGAGAGTGGGGCAAGTACTCAGGCTTGCTGTGGGCAACAAGAAAAGTGGGGACGTTGCGTTATTTTGGATCTCTTCATATTTAAAAATAAATCTAGTTGTAGTACACTACACGGAGGAGAGATCAGATCTTTCTGTGTCACTTGAGAGATTCCCTTTTGGTTTGTAGCCACAGCTGCTGTCTATGAGACCTGCTGGTATTTGGAGCTTTACCCTTCGTCATAACCATGTGTACTAGCAAGCTGAGGGGCTGGCCTGCATTTCTTAGCTTTCCATATCTATGTACCCTAGTTTAAAAGTGCTGCCTGTTTCTGCCATCCTTGTCTTTGCATACAGAATTTTGCATACATCTTTGCTGACCAGAGTTTTATTGATGAGTATTTGACTGCACGGCAAAGGGATGATTTTCCTGAAGGTGGCCAAAAGATTTGGAAAGAGCTGTGGATGTGGGCTTTGGCATTAGTTCATCAGTACACATTCAGCTTGAGAACTTTGAATTATCAAGAGGCAAACAGCTCATGTCTTCCTGTACAGCTGCTGTCTCCTGAAGAAGGCTGTCAGCATTCAGAACGTAACTTACGAACTGTAACCAAAGGAGTGTCATTTGGTTTATCCTAAATTTAATGAGTTTGGGAAAGTCTTCTGTAGTTCATCGCAGTGTGTTATAAATAATAGAATAGTTTCAGGTTCTGTCTGGTAGTTACTGTCTGATGTGGAAGCAAGAAGACCACAGGTGAGAGGAGAAGACGACTGAGAAATGAGGGCTTTGGGTTAGGTTACCTTAGTGCTTTTCCTAGTTTCCTGGGCATGGTGCACTTACAGTGAATGAGACCAGAGCTCCGAGTTGAGCTGCTGTGTTAATTGGTTGTATGATTTTAGGCAGTTTACTTCTTTGGTCTGAGTTGCAGCATCTTGAGAGCAAGTGTGACTTTTTTTTTTTTTTTTTTTTTTTAATGACCATTCACCTTAGGTGACTTTTTAAAGTGCCACTCCAGCTTTGTCTATTCTCTGATCCCCTGATGTAAGACTTAGATTACCTACATTCATGTAAGATTTTTGTATATTATAATTATATTACAGAATTGTTCACACTGGGAAATGAGTTGCTTCTGTAGTCTACTTCTTTGGTAATAGCTTTATATTTAACTTTTAGCTAGTAGTTGCAAAATTTTAATTCCGTATATTACATCATATGAGATTGCAGTGCATTATACAAGATCATGAGTGGTAAACTTAGCATAGAGCATAGTCTAGCACATGTGGAATTGTTGACAAGTGTTAACTTTTGGATTATGGTTGATTTTAGCCTTCAGTGTGGAACTTCCTATTCAGTTGTAAGTGGGTTGGCCTGCTAACCTACATTTTAAATACAGCACTGTCCCGACCGAGATGGCGAGTACACCTCCTTTCCCTTTCAGCGCAATGTTTTTATTTCAGGTCTCAACATTTTAACTTCTAAATGCTAAAAACATTACTGAATACTTGAAAACACATTTCACTGTGTAACCCTTTTAGCTGTTTCCTTCTGGATTAAGGGTAGTGTAGGATTCAGTTTTCCTAGAATCTTTAGAAGACTGTAAAATTGGTGATAAATTCTCAGTTCAGTTCCTATGAAAAAGATGTGGATTCATATTATAAATATACATTAGAGAAAAAATAGGGAGCTAAACTTGGAACAGATTGGATTTCCCAAAGAGGACTCTGGGGAAAGCTATCTTTATTTGCCACTGTAGCAAATTAAGAGCACACAGTGAGCTGTTCTAACGCTGAATGCTATTTGAAGAATAAAACGAAAGAACTAGCCATGGCTTCCTCCTCTGTTGCCTGAATGGTTGGCTTCTTTAAGTAATTTTCCTGGCCTTTCTTCTCTCATTGAGTGATGTCACTGATGCCACAGAAAGATGAGTAATAGACTCCTATGGTCTTAATTGGTGTGAAACTTTATGATTTGACTTGTTTGAAATATATTATCACCTGTTGATGATCTATCATTCCCATTCATGCATTTGCTCAGTGTTACAGTAAGCTTCCTTTTATTGTAAATTTTACTGTTTATCAAGTCACAGATTTTTCTGTGACCCTAATACCAGGCTATGACATGCTTTTAAACTACTAGAATAATTTTGAAATAGTTTTAGTAGTTTTTTTTGGTTATTTTTTTCTATTAAAAAATTATGTAAGCAATATATGATTATTGACAAAAAGGCAGAAAATATTATCTAAATATTACCCACTCTTTTAAAAGTAGGCACTTTTGATATTTTGGTGAATATCTTTTCAAACTGTTTTCTTTGCAAATATGTACATGTAAATAAATATATGGCCCAAACAGAATTAGACTTTTTAAAATTCCATATATATTATATATATATATATATATTTTAATAGAGACATTTTACCATGTTGCCCAGGCTAGTTTCGAACTCCTGGACTCAAGTGATCCACCCTACCTTGGCCTCCCAAAGCGCTGGGATTACAGGCGTGAGCCACTGTGGCCGGCCTGTACTTTTAGTGTAGAAATTTAGCTATAGAAATTTTAGTTATAGAAATTTCCCAGTTTATACAGAAGTAGAGAAAATAGTATAAAGAACTTTCATATACCTGTCTCCCAGCTTCAACAGTTAATGACGTATGGTAAGTTTCATTTCATGTATTATCTTATTCCCATTGGATTATATTAAAGCAAATCCCAAACATCATGTCTTTTCTTCTGTATTTAAAGAAACTTTTTTTAATAGAAATTTTTATCTTTTTTGCTATGTCGGCCAGGCTGGTCTCAAACTCCTGCCTTCAATCAATCCTCCCAACTCGGCCTCCCAAAGTGGGAGGATTACAGGCACAAGCCACTGTCCCTGGCATCCTGTATTCTTTTTTTTAAGAGTTTGGGTCGGCCGGGCGCGGTGGCTCAAGCCTGTAATCCCAGCACTTTGGGAGGCCGAGACGGGTGGATCACGAGGTCAGGAGATCGAGACCATCCTGGCTAACACGGTGAAACCCCGTCTCTACTAAAAAAAATACAAAAAACTAGCCGGGCGAGGTGGTGGGCGCCTGTAGTCCCAGCTACTCGGGAGGCTGAGGCAGGAGAATGGCGTAAACGCGGGAGGTGGAGCTTGCAGTGAGCTGAGATCCAGCCACTGCACTCCAGCCTGGGCGACAGAGCGAGACTCTGTCTCAAAAAAAAAAAAAAAAAAAAAAGAGTTTGGGTCTTATGTTTTCCATGCTGGCCTTGAAAACATAGTGAAAGAAGTTTGTATTTGAACACAGGCTGTTCCTTGACAGATGTGTAAGTATTCTTTATGGTTGATTTCTTGACTTATGAAGGTCTTTTTCTTGTATTTAATCTAGTTTAAAAAAATCTTAACTTTTTTTTTTCTTTCATTTTAAAAATTTTTTTGTAGAGACAAGTTCTCACTATGTTGCCCAGGCTGGTCTTGAACTTCTGGACTCAATTTATCCTCCTGCTTTGACCCCCTAAAGTGCTGGGATTACAGGCATGAGCCGCCATGCCCGGCCCTTTAAAAAAGAAACAGGCCGGGTGAAATGGCTCATGCCTGTAATCCCAGTACTTTGGGAGGCCGAAGTGGTCAGATCACTTGAGGTTAGGAGTTCAAGACCGGTCTGGGCAACATGGTGAAACCCTGTCTCTACTAAAAATATAAAAATTAGCAAAGTGTGGTGGTGCATACCTGTAATCCTGGCTACTTGGGAGGCTGAGGCAGGATAATCACTTGAGCCTGGGAGGTGGAGGTTGCAGGGAGCTGAGATGGCGCCACTGCACTCCAGCCTGGGCGACAGAGTGAGACTCCATCTGAAAGAAAAAGAAAAAAGAAAAAAAAAAAGAAAGTTATGGCCTAAACATATTTTTAGGTTATTTGAGGATATTAGACATATATGATGAATGACTAACAGCACAAATGCCAAGTGAGTAGTTGCAGTGATGAACGAATGCTGTTGAACTTCCGATGAAGGCGAGATCAAAGCTTTTCCTCACACTAGTATTTAGATCAGCTCTCTGTTACCCGAACTGATTTGAGGCTGTATTCTTCAGCTGATGCCTGGTTGGATCAGAGATTATTTGAATTACAGAAGCCAAGTCAAGCATTTTGGCCACTTGTTTTTGTAGCTGATCTTCATTAATGTTTAAGATAAATGTTCTCTCACTCTAACTCTTTTGCTTCCTATTTGAAACACAACAGTGCACTATGTCCAAAATGCTGTCGTCTGATGTAAAATTACTGGTACATGTGTCGTTTATTGAAATTTTATACATTACAGATTCAGTAGCTTATTCTAGCTGAAGTTGGGTGATTGAAAAGGGAGTAACAGCTAGATATGGTCAAAGGTGAAGTCGTAAGCATTGTGAATTTTGGGCAGATCACCACCTCTTCCTGGACCTCAGTTTCTCTGTAGGATGAGGAAATGGAAGTTTGTAGACCCTCTGCACAACTGGGGACTTAGGGCCTTTTTCACTTAGGATGGGAGCTCTTCTACCGATTATTGCTTATGTTACTCAGCAACTTGAATTGGAAATTTAAAATCACTTATGTGCTCTGCTGAATATAATGAGCCCATGGATGGTCCAAAGGTTAGAACAACAACAGTATAGTAGTTAGGCAGCACATAGGAATCACTCTCTGCTCTGTAATGCTCTTTAATTTACCAGTGTTGTCTCAACACTTTCAGAAAGGCATAGAATTCTCCCTCCTATCACTGTTTAAAAATTTTTGTTCTAAGAATTTGAAATCATCTTTTGCAGAAATGAATGCATCTTGCCTTTTCGTTAGTGTGAGATACTGGTATTCCCTTTGGAATGGGAATGCGTATTCCTATGCATATTTAACAGAAGGGTTCAATAAAAATAGGTCATTTGAATATGTCAGCATTTTAATGTGATGAGATCTAGTGTTAGGATGTGTGCAAATTGAATTTAGCTTGATGTTTATTCATAGCTTTTCTTTAATGAAGAAATCAGTATTTCATTAGCCTAAGGAAGCTTCACAACAGCCATTTGTGGTGACTTGCCTCACGATAGGAGATCTAACCGTACGTGGAGTACAGCATCAGAGAATGAAGAGCTGGTAAAGATGTTGCAGTGTAGCCGTTTTTAAGTTCATCTTTAAGAAGCTACTGTGAAGGAAGAGAAGTAGATTTTAATAGCTGGCAGTTTCTAAATGATAGGCTGCCTTAGGAAAAAGTGACATGTGAGAACAACAAAAGCTTGTTATTTTAGCAGATGCTTGACTGAGGGTGCTAGGCCAGGGAAGATGCTGCCACAGAATGTCCGCCCTGTGCTTGTTCCTGCTTTCCGCTGGTGGCCACCCTCTCCCCACCCAATGCAGAGCTCCAAAGGAGGGGCTTTTGCTGGCCCCTGGGAGAAGCTGTCTGATGAGCAGCAAGCAATTCCAGAGATTGTCGTTGTGAAATTTTTACTTAACACACGTTACATACTTTGTAACTGTGTGTCTCTTTTCATTTTGGGATGACATGAAGGTGATGTTCCACACATCTTACATCTTGCTATTTGCTGACGTTTGACTCGTCCTGCCTGCCTCCCCTCTGTCTAGTTCTCTGTGCCACCTCCCAAAGCCTTGCTGTGGCTAAACACAGCCCCTTGAACGTGGGTGGCCAGGGCTCATTCCAGGTCAGAGCCCATCAGAAGCGCACTAGAGACAACACACCAACGGTTGGTCTTTAGTGAAGGGGATTGGTTTGGAATGCCAAGCGAGTGTGGGCTGTACTAGTATGTTTGAGAATGAAGGGGAAGAATGGAAACTAAGAAAGAGAAGCTACTGTTTTGTTTCGGAAGATTATATTGGAAGGAAAACCTGCTGAAAGTGGGCTTCCACTGCTGGTGTCCTTCTCCAGGAAATTTAGGTCAGAAAGAAACATTTCTGTTTTCCTTATGTCTATTTCTTTGAAGGTATTAATGAATGATGAGAATTTTCAAAGCCTGTATGATAAGTAGCAAGTCCTTATGTATTCAGAAGGAAACTAATGTTTTCTGAGTGCCTTTTAAGTGCCAGGGATTCTCCTGGGACTTATATTATTTCACTTTAATAAAATAATGCTGTGAGGCAAATGATTGAAAAGAAGAAGTAGATCTGGAATCTGGGCCACGCTGAGAGAGGATGGAATATTTGAGTCCCACTTCAACAAGCCTAGGAACATGGAGTCACACAGTGATAGAACTGTAGAACTAGGTGCCACCTCACATATCTGCTGCAACACCCCAGCAGTAGAAGGCGGTGCAGTAGAAGGTGCATGGGCTGGAATTTTGATGGCCAGACTCTACCAGTAGGTTCCTCTGGGTGGCTGTTTCTGTTTTCTTGTTTATAAAATGGGGGTGACAGTTGTACCTACTGCATAGGTTTGTAGCGAGGTTTCAAAAAACTGATGCATGGAGGTGCTTTGTAAAGTGTAGTGATGTACTAGTATTTACTGATGGAGACTATTTGCTTTCATGGATGGACACCCAAGAAGGCATTTATTGTTAGCATTTTGGTCAGCAAAATAATTATCAAGATTGCGCCACTGCACTCCAGCCTGGGTGACAGAACGAGACTCCGTCTCAAAAAAAAAAAAAAAAAAAAAAGATTGTATGTTTGCTTTTATATACATTTGGCTGTAGGTCTCTTGGTTTCTATCACTTTACTATTCTTTCCCTCCATTTTCAGAATTGTTTCCTTTCTGTGACAGATATTCAATGATAACCTTCTGTGTGCCAGGCCCTCTATTAGATGTTGGAGACAGGGAGGTGAATAACAGATAAATTCTTGTCCTTTTTGAAATGAAACACTTGAAACTGTACAGTTTGTTTTATCTGTGGGCATAGGTGACCCAGGCCTAACTGACTTCTTACGTTTCTGACATACATATATTTTAAACAAGTGTTAGGCTCTTTACATATTGTTAATGCCAACTGTTCAGATATTTTGGTTGTAACTATTGAATTAAAGAGATCAGGAGGAGCATGGATTGTGTGGGTGCTTCCATAAGATAAACCTGGTTTTGTTGCCCCTTCAAGGGCAGCGGTGGGACTGTGGAATTGGCATCTGTGTGGTACTCTGCAGCTGATTGTTACTTGAACATTAAACTGTTCACCTACACTGAAGTGTGGGCAGTTGAAGATGTTTGAAAATCACTGTGTGGTATTTTTGCCATTAGATCCACCCAGTTGTTTCCCATTATGTTGAAGAAAATTTTGGTTAAGTAGTTGAACTTTGTTCAAAAGGTGAGTATCAGCTCTGAGTGGCCAAGGTCTCTCTTCATCTTCAGTGTCTCCCCCCGACCCCCCACCCAGGTTTCACCAGGATGACAAGCAGATGTGGTCCAGCCCCAGGCCCTGGAGTGTGGACTAATCAATCCCTAACAGGCACTAGCAGCTCCAAGCCTGACTAGGTTAAAAGTTCCACCAAGGGCCGGGCACGGTGGCTCACACCTGTAATCCCAGCACTTTGGGAGGCCGAGGCAGGCGGATCACGAGGTCAGGAGATTGAGACCATCCTGGCTAACACGGTGAAACCCCCTCTCTACTAAAAATACAAAAATTAGCCAGGTGTGGTGGCAGGTGCCTGTAGTCCCAGCTACTTGGGAGGCCGAGGCAGGAGAATGGCATCAACCCTGGAGGCGGAGCTTGCGGTGAGCCATGATGGCGCCACTGCACTCCAGCCTGGGCGACAAAGTGAGACTCCGTCTCAAAAAAAAAAAAAAAAGTTGCACCAAAAAAACCCGTGGAACAGTCTTTCCTATGTGGTTTATTTTGGATCTGAAGTTTTAAGATAGGCCCCTAGTTGTTCCACTTCTTTTCTAGTGGGTGATCCTTTGTGGCTGTTGGAAGTAATTTCTTGGTCACTTTTGGTCCCTGTTTTGGTTGTCTGAGATGTGGTCAAGAGGAATGGTAGCACTACAGTCGTTCTCTTCTGATTTTCAAAATGGCTTATGGCAACCTTTGATGCTGCTCAGACTGCTCCAGCTAGTTTAGATTAATTCATTCAGGCTGTCAGTGACTCAGCAGCCTCCTGGCTTCTTTCTTGTTTTTAAAAGGAGCTGGACTTTCACAATATATGGAATATAGTTAACATATTGCAGCTAATAAGTGTGGCACATAGTGCTAGGCATCAGTGAAGGGGACTGGAAGAATGTCACATAGGCTAGGGGGGCCCGGGGGACATGACATCTCTGCTTTTGTGAATATGAGGGTAGGGGATGTTTTCTAGGTGAAAGAAGGAATGGCAGGAAAGGCAAGGTGTCAGAAGCACAGGCAGCAGCCAGGGTTCTTTGGGGTAATGTGTGTGGAGGGACGGGGGTGATAAGGCCACATTGGGCAGCCTGTGAGTGCTAAGCTGTAGGCCCTGCAGAGCTGTGGCAATGGTGGAGTCGGGGAGTGACCTAAGGCTTCCCGAAGATGCATCTGCGAAGTGTAGGCAGATTGCATGGGATTAGAAATGGGTGGAAGGAGACTGGCGCAGAGCTAGAGAGGCTGAGCTAGGCTGGGGAAACCCAGGCTGGATGAGGGCCCTGAAGCTGTCCTTTGGGCAGGGGTGCCAGGCTGGGGACCCAACAGAGCGCCAAGTATAAGGCTGGTTGGGGTGGGGCTTAAGGATGGGAGGAGTGGACTGAGGAGGTAGAGAGGTAGAGAGTGCTTTGGGTGTAGGCCAGGTGAGTTTCTGGTCTGCCTGCATTAGGCATTTGGTAGCTATTAGCTATGCCAGTAAAAGGATCTTTTACTTTTCTGGCAAGACTCTGCAAGACCAGTTCTCTCTTAGGTGATTCTCAGGTGGGGATGTGAAATTTAGGGAAAATAAAACTACCTTTATTACCTACACTGTCTCCACCTGATTCATTTAAAATTATATCTAAGATTATAATTTGACACACATTTTTCAAAAGAGCTCTGAGATATTTTTCATACCACCTCAGATGCTTCTGGGCACTCAAGAGTTTTATCAAGTAAAACTTTACCAGGCCCATGTGATGTGATGTGGCTGTTGCCCGTGATGCCACAGGCTTCCCAAAGCCCTACTGAGGCCCACTAAGTTGGTGGGAACCAGGCTGCAAGCTCTTTGCCTTTGGCGGAATAGCCCCTCGCAGGTTCAAGTCCTTCCTCCACATTTCTGTCCACTCAGCAGCATTCCCAAGGGAAGAGTGAGCAGGCAGGGCTGTGGTGAAGGCATGAACTGGAACTGGAGGGTTTCTTTTGCAGACCCTTTGTGGTACTGGACAGAAATTCCTCAAGGACCTATAGGCTCATTAGTGCCTTGCTGAACTAACCCAGCTGACTCTGAATTTCAGTAGTAGTATTCCAGAAAAATTAGTTAGGCATGGTGGCACACACCTGTGTCCCAGCTACTTGAGAGGCTGAGGCAGGAGGATCAATTGAGCCCAGGAGGTTGAGGCTGCAGTGAGCTGTATTTGCATCGCTGTACTCCAGTCTGGGCAACAGAGCAAGACCATGTTTACCAAAAAAAAAAAAAAAAATTCCAGATATTTTAAGAATGAAAAGTCTAAGGAAGGCCAGGTGTGATGGCTCACGCCTGTAATCCCACCACTTTGGGAGGCCAAGGCAGGCAGATCACTTGATGTCAGTTCGAGACCAGCCTGGTTAACATGGTGAAACCCCGTCTCTACAAAAAATACAAAAATTAGCTGGGCGTGGTGGCACGTACCTGTAATCCCAGCTACTCGGGAGGCTGAGGCAGGAGAATCACTTGAACCCAGGAGGCAGAGGTCGCAGTGAACCGAGATCTCACCATTGCACCCTAGCATAATAGAGTGAGACCTTGTCTCAATAATAATGATAGTAATGAAGAAAAAGAAAAAGTCGAAGGAAAAGAGAAGTATTACATTTAAAAATGTCTACTTACTGATCAAGGCTTTGATAACTAGTTGTTTCTTTAGCAGGAATTTTAAAACTGTCACTTAAAATTTTTCTATTAAGTTGAGAACTTAGTAAGTATGATGAGACTGTCAAATTATTTGTAATCAGTAACTCCTTATGCATACTCGTGAGCATAATGATAAAATTTAAACTTTCCATAGAAAAAAGAAACAGTTGTGGTTTAATATATGCTACAAATACTTAGCATCTGTGGCAGGCTGGATACTCAGCTGGGGCTGGAGACCAAATACCCGATTCTTAAAATGGATAAGAATGTTTAATAAATCGGTTCTTCTATAAATTCATATTTATCTGTCAGAATCTGAGTGGAAAAAAACTTATGTTGAAGAACTTAGTTAATTGGTAATAGTTAGGATGCAAACCATTTTTTGAAATCCCAAAGTCTGTAGAGTCTATCAGAAAGCTGAAAAAAACTAATTTTATGGAACTATACAGTGGTAACTGTTTAATAAAGTTCTCCTTAAAAGAGTTTTTGTTATTTGAATTGATTATAACAGACATAAAACAATTCTGAAGTCATGTAAGTGATTAAATATTAAATGTTGTGGAACGAATTAAGTACTTGAGAATTGTTGGGAAAATCCTTGCTGTGGGTGGTGGGACTTGAACTGACGGTCAAGATTCCTGGGGAGGCAGGCAGAGGAGACTGTCCCTACCAAGAGGGTGACTTAATGAAGCCAAGAAAGAGGGGATGTATGCTCAGGCCAGTGTTCATGAGTTGTGTGGAGGGCCAGTGAAGGGTGGAGAGGCAAGATTGTGTAGAGCTGATAAGAGCACAACCTCGTGACCCGGAACTTCCTTCCAGGTCCCTCATCAGTGTAATGTGGAAACATTAGTACCAGCTTTGAGGGGTGACTAGGACTGGATTGGATGATGAGTGTAAAGTTCCTGGTGCAGGCCTGGCACATAGAAAGTGTTGACTAGGCCAAACGCGGTGGCTCACGCTTGTAATCCCAGCACTTTGGGAGGCCAAGGCAGTTGGATCACCTGAGGTCAGGAGTTTGAGACCAGCCTGGCCAACATGGTGAAACCCCGTCTCTACTAAAAATACCAAACAACAGCAACAACAAAAGAAAAAATTAGCCAGGTGTGGTGGCAGGCTCCTTTAATCCCAGCTACTCAGGAGGCCACGGCAGGAGACACTTGAACCCGGAGGCAGAGGTTACAGTGAGTCGAGATCACACCATTGCACTCCAGCCTGGGAACAAGAATGGAATTCTGTCTTTAAAAAAAAAAAAAAAAGAAAGTATTGACTAGACAGAAGGTGATATTGCTGTTGGGGAGGATGGGGGTGAACCCTGGAGGGCAGGGGTGCTAGGTACTTTTTCCTACTTTGACTTGATAGAAATTAGGAGGCCACAGGCCAGGCCCAGTGGCTCACACCTGTAATCCCAGCACTTTGGGAGGCTGAGGCGGGCGGATCACTTGAGGTCAGGAGACCGAGACCAGCATGGGCAACATGGTGAAACCCTGTCTCTACTGAAAATACAAAAATTAGCTGGGCATGTTGGTGCATGCCTGTAATCCCAGCTGCTGAGGAGGTTGAGGCACAAGAATTGCTTGAACCCTGAAAGTGGAGGTTGCGGTGAGCTGAAGTCATGCCAATGCACTCCAGCCTTGGCAACACAGCAAGACTCTATCTCAAAAAAATAAAAAATAAAAAAAAAAAAATAAAAAAAAAGGAAAAAGACATTAGGAGACATTTTGATTAGAGATAAGATGTAGCTGGAATGAATGAATAATGGTAGCTACCCAAATACTTCTGTGTGCTCTGTGCTTTCTGTTGTCTGCAGGCCTCACCATTGCCGTGCAGGAGAGGGGCCTTTCATCTCCTAGGCTTAGTGAGAGGAAACTTGCACTTTGCCCAAGGCCACTTGGCTACCAAGAGGGAAGGCAGGATTTGAACTTAGGCTTGCCTGGTCTGGGCTCTTTCTCTCTCTACCAGACCGCCCCTGCCTGGGAAGCCATCTGCCAGGGGTTGATGACCCCATGGGAAGAGGAATAGCTGGCTCGGGTGGTTACTTCTGCTCCTAAAAAGGTGTGTGAGCTCAGAGTGCATGTTGGCCCCGACACCCCATCCCCCGCCTCCCAGAGGAGGAGAAAATACGATGGTCACATATCAATGGAAATTGAGTTAGAACTCAGCGATGAATGGAAAGAGGACCGGTGAGTGGGAGATGGATGTGCTTGGACATGAAGGCAGGCACTGGGAGACCTGGCCTTTCTCTATCTGAGGTGGGGCTCCAAAAAGCTCAGGCCCAAGAGTGGAGTCCATAGATTTTTCAGAAATACAATTTTTTTTTATGGGCACATAACCTAGCAGTCACTTCAGATTTCTTGGTAGTTCTTACTTGATAAAGGTGACATATTGCCTGGCTGGACTTCTGCTGTTCCAGTTTGGTCAGTGCCGCTGGAGAGGGATTGGGGAGGGAGGAGTGACCTTAGGTGAGAGAGATTCTAAGTGTTCCTTGGGGCCAGCCAGGTCAACTTTTGTGTCTTCTGGACAGTGCCACTCACACTAGTGTTGACAGACCAACTTTAAAAAAATTTTAGTCTATGTGGATTGATACTTTTGTAAAAATAAAAAGAATTAATAGGAAAAGAAACTGAAAGAAACATGCAGAATACAAACTCTGACTTTTTATCATTAGATTCAACAGATGTAAAATTTGTCAGTTGCCATAAAAGTTTCTAAACTCTTATTCTCAATTTCTGTACTACAGGCAGTGCATTTGACTGCAGACTAATAAACTAGTCCTGGACTGGTACACTTCAAGAGCAGTGACCTAGGAAGAAAGTTTGTTAAGCAAATTAGTAGAATAAACAGGGTATTTTTAGAATATTTACCTGATTTTTTACTTTTTTTTTTTTTTTGAGACGGAGTCTTGCTCTGTTACCCAGGCTGGAGTGCAGTGGTGTGATCTCGGCTCACTGCAACATCCACCCCCCAGGGTCAAGCGATTCTCCTGTCTCAGCCTTCCGAGTAGCTGGGATTACAGACACCTGCCACCACACCCGGCTAATTTTTGTATTTTTAGTAGAGATGGGGTTTCATCATATTGGTCAGGCTGGTCTTGAACTCCTGACCTCAGGTGATCCTTCCTCCTCAACTTCCCAAAGTGCTGGGATTACAGGCATGAGCCACCATGCCTGGCCCATTTTACCTGATTTAAGAGTAAACATAATATCTTCTCATTTAAAATGCTTCCATCTTTTCAGTAAAATTCCATATTGGGAGGCAGGGATGTAAAAACATACCAATAACTGAAGCCAATGTAGTTGTGAGGGGGTCCCTGAGTCTAACCCTAAACTGGTGGCAGTACTTAGAAAAATAGGTGCTTTTACTTCCTCTGTTGTTTCTGAGAAACATTACCTATTCTTTAATTTATATTAGACTGTTTTCTTTGTTAATTTCTGTCTGGCCTTTGACTTGATCTGTGTATTTCAGTGCATAATTTTAGGTATATTCTTTTAGGGGAAAGTTCCCTAAGTGGTAGTTGTCGTTTTGTCTTGCTGTGTCATCTAGCCTGGAGTGCAGTGGTGCAATCCTAGTTAACTGTCACCTTGAACTCCTGGGCTCAAGCAGTCTTCCCACCTCAGCCTCCTGAATAACTAGGACCACAGGCGTGTACCGCCACACCTAGCTGATTTTTTATTTTTCCTAAGCAAACTAAAAAAAAAAAAATAAGTCTCAAGAGTTGAATATACTGATACCGTAATTATGTGTAACTTAATTGTTTGTATTTCAAATTGGATTTTTGTTCTCTAGCTGCCAGTTATATCTTATTTTATATTTGTTGGTTTTTTGTTTTTTTTTTTTTGGGTGGGTGTCTTCCTCGTTCTGAGATGGATGGCGTGTGGTGTTCTCTCAGGCCAGGTTTCTCTTTTCCTGCCATCCGAGCCTGCTCAGAAGCTGCCTTCCTCAGACGGCCTGTCCGTGGCCATCGTCCTGGGCCCCGCTGCTCACTCTCGCAGCACTCGGCAGAGCTGCCTTCAGCCCGCCTTGCTGCACAGCAGCGGCTCCCCTCCGCTGGCCCCTTTTCTCCTCGCTCCAAAGTCAGGACTCCCTTTTGTTTTGTATCGTGCTTTGTATTACACTTTTCAAGGCTCTTTCATGTATATATTCTCTTATTTCATCCTCCAGACAATCCCATGAGGTTGGTAGAACAGAGATTCTCATCTCCGTTTTAACTGAGGTGAGGCTGGGAGAGTGTCCGCATGGCATGCACCCTCATTCCTTTGCCCTGGGGCTCCCAGAGCTACTTGTTACCGCTCAGGTCCAGACTTCCACATGTGCAAGGTTTTGAGTTTGCTCAAAGACGCCTGTAATTTTGAGGTCCTCTTTCTATTCAGTATTTATATTTGTTATTGGAAAGTCAAACATTAGAATACTTGGTTCAATGTCACAGGCCTCTGGAAGAAAGAAATCTTCAGAACCTGAGGGGCGGTCAGTAGAGAACTAGAGCCGGGAGCCCCAGAGGGCCACACAGGGTGAACTGGGTGTCTTGAGGGCCGAGTTCTGCTTCAGGGTTAGTTGTCTCCACCGGAGATTTCCAGATAAGAGTGGGAGGGGGTGGGTTTCCCTTATTTCACCAGTAAAAGCCCAGCATATTGGGATGCCACAGGACATTTCTCATGAAGAAAAGAATCCTTCTTGAAAGTGGGGAGGGCACATTGAAAAATCACTGTTCACCCAAGTGAGAAATCATTTGCTCTTGACTCTCTCTCCCCATCCCCTTAATGGCCAAACAGATCTGGGTTCCAAATCCAGTCCTGCCACTTACTAGGTAGGTATGGTGACGTTGGTCAAGTTATTTAACTTCCCTAAACTTGTTTTCTCATCTGTAAAATGGGTAAGATATTGTCCACTCTGGAGCATTACTGTTAGGATTAAGGACAATGCATGTAAAGCTCTTTGCTTATGGCCTCAATAAGTGAATGTTCCCTGAAACCTAATCCAGAAGAGGGATTTTGACCCAGGAAGGGAGCCACCTGTACAGAGTGGGCTCCAGCAGTGGGTCTTAGACTTGAGTGGGCATCAGAATCACCTGGAAGGCTCTTTAAACTAAGGCTTGCTGGCCCTACTCCCATAGTTTCTGATTCATTTAGTCTGGGGTGAGGTTTGAGATTTTTGCATTTCTAAGTTCCCACGTGCTGCTGCTGCTGCTTCTGGTTTGGGGACTACACTTTGAGAACCACTGGGCTGCAGGTAACTGGCCAGTGGGCATTTAGGTGCTGTAGATACATTGAAAGCTGAGCTTGTTATGTGGTCACTCTGTTAGACACTGCTTGAAATGCATTTTGAAAATACTGAATTTAGTATCTCAAGGATATTTCCTGCTGAAGTCCAGGAGTCTTTGTTACATGTACTTGAAGGAGAATAAGTTGTGAAAGTAACAGTTATAAACATATTATAGATAGTCTAATAATATCGAATTGGCTAAGGTATGTGAAAGTGCTTTTATAAAATGTTAGATGAATGTTGTCACAACTGAAAAAATATTTTAAATAACTTCGTTTTTAAGATTAAACATCATAATGGAGTATAAAATAGCATAACTTAGATTTCTCATCTCAATGTGCTGTTTACTGTATGTATTTTTCTCTTTCTCCTCCAGGCTGCTGACTTGAGTAAACCAATAGATAAAAGGATATACAAAGGAACACAGCCTACTTGTCATGACTTCAACCACCTAACAGCCACAGCAGAAAGTGTCTCTCTCCTAGTGGGCTTTTCCGCAGGCCAAGTCCAGCTTATAGACCCAATCAAAAAAGAAACTAGCAAACTTTTTAATGAGGAAGTAAGTAGCACCCCGTCTTAGCTGTTAAGAATCCCTTTAAGAGTTGATACATTCTCACCGAGGTTAGTGGGCCTTATTTTGCACTTCAGGCTAAGCCCATTTTTTATTCGCCCAGCCCTCCTACCTAGTATGCCCAAGTTTAAATGTGGTGGATAAATTTGTTGACCTTACCTGTTCTTCCTTGGGGTAACTGTTTTGTGCATTTTTATGGAGCATGCTCAGGTGTCTATAACAGTTGTTTTAAAACTCTTCTATAATGGAGATAGGGACAGTACTGTAACTCGGTATTTATAATTTAAATAAGAAAATATAGAATTCCAAAGTTGGTTTACATCACCAGAACATTTCATGCAGATCAAAGAACTTGATGACATTTCCTTAGGCTGCTTAAATTGTAGCTAAAGCTTCTGTATGTGTGTTTGACAGTTATTTGGCTAAGGAGTACTTCACTTGCTCTTGAAAATAGTTGCTGTAAACTCACCTTTGACATAGTTAGAAATTCTGGCACTTAAAGTTTGGTCACATGACATAGCTTTTGCCAGTGTTGTAGTATGTACTGGGGTTTCTAGTATCTTCAATTTCATTCTGGAAAGAGCCTGAGATATCTGAGCTGTCTGTTCAGGAACATGTCAGGGCTGTTAAATGTGGCATATAGAAATTGCCAAGTAGATTATATTTTTTAAAGCTGTTGGAGCATCTTTCAGCCTCAAGTATTGCTATTTCATATTTAATGTTCTTCCTCCTCTGTTTCAGTATGACTTTTCTACCAAGTGGGAAAGATAAGGTAGGCTTGCTGAGTTAGAAACCCTGGGTTCCAGTCTCTACTTGGGACCTTGCCGCTGAGGTGCAAGGGTCAGGCTATGTAGGACCCCCTCCCTTTTGCATTGTTGCATGGTTTGAACATCATTAACTTGGAACAAAAACACATTATAGAATATGGTTTTTAAGAAATAATTTTGTTTGGGGAAGAAAGTTCAAATTGACAAATAAATGGCAGTTAAAATTTGGATTCTTCTGCAGTCGTGGTGCTTGCTATCCATGCAAATCAGCGTCCACCCAGGGTGCTCCTGTCTGACTTCGCCAGTGGGTTTGATAAGATCTTAGGAACCATGCCGTCTCTTCTAGTTTCCTCTGAGTTGACTGGAAATAAAACTTGCCATCTGGACTGACACACTGTAGAGGAAAAGTATTTAATCCCATTTTGCATTAAAAAAAAGTGAAGCAGAAAATATTTTATTTACCTAGATGTTTTGTTAGTATCATCTGAGGAAGTGATTTCTGAGTAGCTGGATGATTATTTTTTTGGTGCTGGGTTGCGGGAGCAGCACACAAAATTGGCCTCCTGTGCACTGTTAGCAGAAATTGTGAATTTGGAATCATTGTGGGTTTTTATTGTTTAGGTAAGGGAGAGTGTGATTGAGGGGGCAGGGATTGGAGCCATGTACAGGGCTGTTAGTAAACAAGACCCGGAGGCAGCCCTGGCCGAGGATGGTACAGAATGCCGCTTAGAGAACAAGAAAGTTTTGTGTGTCGTGGCAGGGGGAGGGCAGGGAGTTGGAGACCACACGTCCCCAGAGTTTCAGGGCTCTGGGAGCACCCAGGCTGCGTCAGCCAGAACTCGCTGCCCTGGTGACTGGGAGTTGCAGGCTGGAAGGCAGCTCCTCATTCTTCATGATTTAAGCATGAGTTTTCTCATACTCATTTTACATTTTATTTGAAAAATTGCTATTTAGAATGCTAGGACTGTGTGTGGTTTAATGCCAGCTTGGCATTTACAGCTTGAGGCTGAAATTGATTGCCCTTCATAGTAAGGAAATTCTCTGGCCGTGTGGATACATTTTTATCAGATTTTGGTCAGAATGTCTAAGAGCAAGAGTCACTGGAGGTTTGTTCCTTAGAGAGTGCCAGGAATGGTGGTGGAGTAGTCATCGTGTCGTGCTTTGCTATGGTGTGAGATTTACAGGTTTCAAGGCACTTTTACCTGTGGCCTCTATGGGGAGGGTGGGCAGTTATACCCATTTTACAGATGAGGAAATAGTCAAAGAGCACGTAAGTGAATTGTCCAGATCAGGTCGCAAGTTGATGACAGAGTTGGAACCAGAATTAATCCAGAAACTCTTATTGGTTACAGGCCCTACCATGCATGGTTGCCAGATCAGCTCTTGCCCTTCTGGGAGCTCACAGTTTAGTAAGGATGGACAGAGAGTACTGGGCGTGTGTCAGCATAGCGATATGAACAAAATACCAAGGGGTAGCTGCCGCAGGAATTCTTCAGTATGCATCACATAACATAAGGTTTTTAAAAATGTTAAGTTCACTGGGGGAGTTCCAAGAAATGCTTTCAGAAAGTGACATTTGATCTGGGTCTTAAAGGGTACATAGTCGTTAGAGGAGGGTAAGGAAGGCCTTCAGAGCTGGAGGAACAACTGGGCATGTGAAAGAACGTCCAGGAACAGCTTGGCCACATCACAGTGTGGGACTTGGAGTGGCAGGGTTCGAAGCTGGAAAGATCAATTGGAAGCAGCTTGTACTATAAAAGCCCTTTCATGTCACGTGAAGAAATTTGGAGCTGACACTGGAGGATGTGGGGGAGCCTTTGGCCTTTTAATCAAGGGAGTGACAGGATCAACTGTGTTTTTAGAACTCTTGTCAGCACTTGTGGAAGGCGGATTGGAATGAAGACAGACAGGATGAAGGTAGCAAGACCAGTGAGGAGGCTCTAGTAACTGTCCAGGTGAGAGCTGAGGGCTTGAACTGGAGTTGTGGCCATTGTTTCATTCATTCAGGACCTGACTTCCTGCCACATGCCCAGCACTGGGTCTGCGGCAGCAGCAAAACCTGCCTTCCTATGGCCCCTCAGGAGGGAAGAGAGGTGATAGCACCACCCAGACACACTGGTGACCACAGATGGTGACACTCTGTGATGTCAGAGGCAAGAGAGCAGGCCTGAGAAAGGGAGAGAATCACAGGGGTCTACTTTATTTATTTATGAGACAGAGTCTTACTCTGTCACCCAGGCTGGAGTGCAGTGGCGCAGTCTTGGCTCACTGCAGCCTTCACCTCCTGGGTTCAAGCTATTCTTGTGCCTCACCCACCCAAGTAGCTGGGATTACAGGCCACCACGCCTGACTAATTTTTGTATTTTTAGTAGAGACGGGATTTCACCATGTTGGCCAGGCTGGTCTGGAACTCCTGGCTTCAAGTGATCCACCCACCTCAGCTTCCCAAAGTGCTGGAATTATAGGTATGAGCCACCACGCCTGGCCAACACAGAGGTCTACTTTAAACTGGGAGGCAGAGGACATCTCGCAGGAAGTGGTGTGTTTTAAGCTGAGCCTCATGTGAGAAGAAGGCCAACCAGGTAAGGATCTGGAGATGGAGCATTCCTGCAAAAGGAATAGCTGATGAGGGCCCTTGAGACCAAGGAAACTGAAAGAAGGACAGTTTACCTGGGGAAGGTGGCATGAAGTAAGGGCGTGAGAGTGGAGGGCCACATCACTTAGGGCCTGATCCAGATTTGTTTCTTAGCCTGAAGTATGGGATTCCTTAGAAGGGAGCAGGTGCACAAGGCAGGCAGATTGGTGTTTTTGAAAGGTACCCTGGCTGCTTTTTGGAGACTGAATTGGAGAGATGTATTAATACATCAGGTTTCTGGGTGTCTCTTGCTGTGTTGGATAAGACTGGGAAAGGAGCAGTTGTCAGGGAATGGAGGGGAAGATCAGAGGTTCTGGTCTGTACTTGCTAAGTTTGAGAGACCTGTAGATAGTGGGATGTATGGATCTGGAGCACTAAACTAGGGGTCACAATTTGGCATTTGTCAGCATAGAAATAGTAATCACATCCTTGAGATTAGATGAAAGAGTCTTCGGAGAGATGATGACAAGAACAAAGAAGGCCTGGGACTGAGGCCTGATTATACTCCAAGATTCTGGCCATCTCAGCTACTGTTTTCAAAGGGGCACTTAACACATGGTTAATTACTATGACATTTACAACTTCACAGCCCAGAATGCTGAGGGCTCAGACACCAGCTCTGCCACTTTCTGCTTGCAGGATGATGAGGGTCTCACCTCTCCGCCTGGGTTGGAAAATGGGTGGGAACAGCACCCACCTGAGAGGTCTGTGATGAGGCTCGTGAGTGAGTTCAGGCAGGGTGTTTGTGAAGGGCCTGAAGAGCCAGCCTTGGTGCGTGCTCAGCAACGTGGAGGTTGAGAGAAACTCAGAGGCTTCCTTTGCCGGGAGGAGTGGTGTTGGAAGGAAAGGCTTCCGTGGGAGGTGAGATACCAACGGTTTTGAAAGATAAATAATTAATTTTCTAGGACAAGATGGTAGGAGCATGGCGACCCAGGCAGAGACTCAACATGTGTGAGGCCGAGGGTTGGCCCGCTGGTCACAATGACAGCAATGTGGCCTTTCAGTCTTCCTCACCAGAACACCTCTCAGACCCACGTGTTACCACATGTGCACACACCTGCACACAGCAAATCCCCAGCATCAGTTACTCTGGCCTTTGCCTCCTTTCTGGTGCCTGGTACATGAAAATATAATAAATGTTGGGATGGACAGATGAATGGAATGGAATTATAAATTTCAGAAATCCACCTGAGATGAACATAGATGAAAAATTCCCATCTGGGAACAAGTATATTTTAAAAGGTGATTTTCCCCATCAATTAAAAATTGTGTGCATTTAAAGTGCTTGTTGATAGAAAAATTGGGAAATAGAGAAGTACAAAGAAGGTAGGAAAGCATCACCTCTAAACCGTGATGCTCACTGTTGACTTTCAGTCTATGATTGTTTTCAATGAGGGGACACCATAGGGCTCACGCCTTCCACCTCCACATCTGGCCGCTGATCAGGTCAGCCCAGTGAGCATGGGCAGGCCCTGCCCTCTTCCCGCTCCCTGGGACTGTCCCCTGTCACACTGGAGGTCCTTGCTGGTGCATCTGTTCAAGACCCGAAGAAAGTTGAATGCCCAGTCCTTTCTTGCCCCTCTCAGGAAATCGTCCCCAGCTCCCTGAAGTCTCTGCTTTCCCCAGTCTTCCAGAGTAGATTTTGGGTTTCTGTTTGTAGCATTCTGTACGTATGATGCCCTTGAAAATGTCTAATGGGCCATTATTGAAAGTATCTTGGCGCACGGTTCATCTGACAAGCTCCCAGATCGTGGAGTGTGTCGTCGTCATCAGAGCTGCCTGCAGAGGAGAGTCACCAGTCACATTCAGCCCGCTGTGGTGAAGCACCCCGGAGGGATGAGGAGTTTACTTTTTTAATTTTTCTGTGGAGTGTGTGTGTGTGTGTGTGTTTGTGTGTGTTGTGTTCACTCTGCCCTGTTTTGAAGTTTGCTTTTTGTAACTAGTGGTTATATATTTGGGGAGGAAGAATTACAAAGGGACAGTTCCTATATGGTGATGAGTGCAACCTTGTTGTCTTTGTAAAAATCCTGATTTTGGAGTGTATTCACAGAATAGTAACTTTAAAGGATTTTCAAGTTTGTGTTAATTGTTGGCTGAAATATAAAATGTTAAAGAACTTGGCATTTGGCTTCTTTCGTTACTGACACGATACCCTCTGCTGTTGCCCTTCTCCTCTCGCAGGCTGTGAGGCTGAGGCAGACACACTGGGTAGGCCTCACGTCTCCTTGTGGCATTTAGATCCAGTCTTACTGAAGGGATGCTGAAGAGGAGATGGCCCTGACTCCTGGGGTGTGGAGGGACACTGCTGCTAGCCCAGGCTGGGTGGCCCATCCTGTCAGCTGCAGGTGCCTCCCAGGCGTGGGGTAAAGCTGAGCAGTGTTCTGTCTATTCTTATACAAAGGAATGGTCTGCACAGTTTGTTAGTTTTGTTTCTGTTGCTTTTCTAATCGAAGGAAGGAAATGAGCCCGTAATGATCTACTCCTTAAAGCTTGAACAGAGATAAAATGACATCCGATCCCCTCTTAACGTGGCTTTGAAATACCCTTTCCTAATACTTCCTGAGCCCTCTTCAAATGCCTTTACATAATCAGAGCCTCTAGTTGCCATTTTTGCTTGTGGTTGCATTACGGCTTTTCTAGCAGCTGCTGTGGTTTTTGAATTGTCTCAGTATTTTTGTTATAAATTTATATCTGCATTTTGAAATGCAGATCCACTCACCCCCAAACTAATTTTTGTTTTTTGCTTATCATATTGATAGTAATGAAAAAGAAAAAGAAGTGCCTTAGAAAGCATCAGTGTGAGTTGCTTTCACAAAATGACACTTTGATGTGGTTATAGACTTATTTTTATTCTTGTTTCATTTTAACTAGTCTAGTGTGTTTAGAAAATCTTGTCTGTTGATGGCATTTGGGATGGTAGTGTTTTCGTTATTTGTGTGATTTTTCTTTGTATTCATTTCTGAAGTGGCGCGGTCCGTTTGCCTTGCAGAGCTGGAAGTATGGGGAGGGCCACGCTGAGCGTTTGGTGGAGACATGGAGCCTGTATCTCCACAGAGCACTGGCCCAGAGCAGGTGTCTTGATGTACACAGAAATGTGTCCATATTTTGTTTTGCTTTTAAGGTTTATTTGCATTTTGGGTTTTTCATTTTTATGAAAGTGGTTATTAAGAATGGGCCTTGGAGCGTTTTGGAGTTGGACACTATTGGAGAGCCCTGTGGCCAGGCCAGCTGCTTTGCCAGCACCTCTGTTACTTCCCCTGCCTTCCCTCCCTCTCCTCGCTGAGCATCTGCCCTGCCCGTCACTCAGCGTATCCCTGCCCTGGAGGGGCTGCGACTGGGACTGCTGCTGTCCTCCACTGCTTCCCACCAGAGCCTTCCTGCCTCTGCCTGTCTCTGTTCCCCAGCTCCTCCTTTCCGGCCCAGGGAGCAGGTCCCTCCCCGTCCCCCTCTCCTGGATCTCACCTTCCTCTACCAGGCACCTGCCCTGCACCCTCCTCCCCTACGGTGTCCCTTTGCTCTCAGCACCTTCTCTGCCCAACCCTGCTTCCCTGTGCTCTCTCCTAAGGACCACCCCCTCCCTGCACACTCCATCCCTCTTGGGCTCAGCTTCCTCCAGTCTCAGAGGCCTGTCCTTTGAGGCTCTGGCCCCTATGGCAGCTCCTTCCTCTTCTGCCTGCTCTCCTCATGGCACTTCTGGGTTGTTTGCTTGGATTTTCCTTCTGCTTTCCTAGTTTTTGTCCTGTGCCGTGTACAGAGGTGTGTTTTTGTTTGTTTGTCTGTCTGTCTGTTTGTTTGTTTGTTTTTGAGATGGAGTCTCACTCTGTCACCCAGGCTGGAGTGCAGTGGCGCTATCTCGGCTCACTGCAAACCTCCGCCTCCCGGGTTCCTGCCATTCTCCTGCCTCAATCTCCCAAGTAGCTGGGACTACAGGCGCCCGCCACCACGCCCAGCTGATTTTTTGTGTTTTTAGTAGAGACGGGGTTTTACCGTGTTAGCCAGGATGGTCTCGATCTCCTGACCTTGTGATCCGCCCCCGCCCTGGCCTCCCAAAGTACTGGGATTACAGGTGTGAGCCACCGCGCCTGGCCTGTATGGAGGTTTTTCCCAGAGTTTCACACGCTCTTCCTCCGCTGCACCTGCTTCCTTGGAGATATTTATTTATTTATTTATTTATTTATTTATTTATTTCAGAGACAGAGTCTCGTTCTGTCACCCAGGCTGGAGTACAGTGGTGTGATCATAACTCACTCACTGCAGCCTTGACCTGGGCTCAAGTTATCCTCCTTGGAGATCTGAGGATGTTACTCTTCGCAGCCAATTTCTGTGACATTTGTGGTCATATTTATTAGCTGCAGACCTTTCTAGCTGCACACTGGGCAAAACCCAGAGGTCTTTACACACCCCCGCTTTCCATCTTGCCCACCACCCAGCCACATTCTGCCACACTGCCCCTGGTCAAGTTTAAGACCTCTTTGCCCATGACATGGGCAGTTGTCATAGCCTCCTAACTGTCATAGCCTCCTCATCACCCCCAGCCCACCTTGCATTCTGCACCTACTGCTGGGGGATTTCATGTTATTCTGCCACTTCCCTTTCTAGAAACTGTCTGTGCCTCCACTGTCTGCAGCAGCATCTCCAGTAGAAATACAGTGCCAGCCACGTGTGCAAGTTTAAATTTTCTAATTATCACATTAAAAAAGTAAAACAAGGTGAAATTAATTTTAAGAAAATATTTTATTATATCTATATATCCAAAATACTATTTCAGTGTATAACCAGTATAAAAACTATAAATGAGATCATTGACATTCTTTTTTTCATACCACAGTTTAGAACCCTGTGTATGTTTACACTGACAGCACATTCCACTTGAGACCAGTGCTGCGGGACTGGGCAGTGCAAGCGTCAGGGTCCCAGCCAAAGCCCTTTAGCTTCAGACTTCACAGCCACAGCCTGAGTCCCAGCTCACAACTCCAGACCAAATGCCCCTCCCTGCTCATGTGCTGCAGCCGGGACAGATGCCACACATGGCCTGGGACCCCACCCCCTTGGCCTGCTGCATTGGCTGGGCTTTTCCTTGGAGCATGGCCCCTGGTACTCCTGCCACTCCTACCTCTCTGCCCACCCCCGAAACCCCATCCCTCCAGAGGGACGAGAGTTCTGCCTTGGGTATTTTTCAACATCCTCATCCAGATCAAGGCCCCATTGACATTGGAGAATTCAAGCTCAACGGGGAATTCCATTACTTAACATTGAGCGCTGACTAAGATTTTCTTTTTAACTAGACTTTTTTCTAAAAAATATACCTTATAGTGCAGAAACTGGACTGCATAATTTTTATTCTTATATTAATTAAATGTTCTAGGTATTTCTTTTTCTTAATTTGAAAAACAGGAGAAAAATGCATTCTGTTCTCTTCCTCTTTTGTTAAACCCAATCCAAATAAGCCAGAGTCATGTAAGTTCAATGACTGTGCTTCCCACACTGGCCTGGGGTCTGAGACAGGCTGGTGCCCTGTTCGTGAGAACGCTTGCGAGTGGCCCTGCAGGCTGGTCTTCGGAGCCAGGTGATGTGTGTCTGTGGAGCGGGAGAAGCATGCTCGCGCTGGGGTCTGATGGGCCCATCTGTTCCCCTGGCACTGCTTCTGCTGTGTCTCTCTGCCTCGGAGCCCTTGAAGTTGTTCTCTGTGGGGGTACACCTCCCCAAACATCCTGTCAGCCTGATATTTGCTTTCTGTCCTTCTGTCTTGCTCCGTTGTCCACCACCAGCAGAGGAAGAGGCCTTTCTTGGCCGTCCTGTTCAACATTGAAATCACTAAAGTCCCCTCCTCCCCAGCACTTTCTCTTCTCTCCCTGGTTGGTTTTTCTCCACAGCACTTTTATCATCATCAGATCACATACATTCCACTTGTCTTCTCTTCCCACTTGAGCCTCAATTTCATGAGGGAAAGATGCCTGTTTTAATTTATGTTGTATCAGTGCCTGGCATATGGTATGCACTCAATACTGGATGGATGGATGGATGGATGGTTGGTGGATGGGTGGGTGGATGGGACTTCGGCCAAGTTTCTTGACCTGTGTAAGTTTCTATTTTCTCATGGATAATATGGCAACAATCCCTACCTTCCTGTAGGGAGATAGGCACGATGGCATTTCCATTTTCCATGCGAGGCAATTTGCTGACATCTGTAAAAATCATAAATGTATGGATCTTTTGGCTCAGTTACTCCACTGGGAGTTTATCCTGTAGGTGCATTACTCACACATGTGAGAAGTGCGTGTGTGCAAGGGCATTCATTGCTACATAGATGTCCATCAGGGGGCACTTCCACAGTAAACCACAGTTTATCAAACAGTGGAATACTCTGCAGCCTTGGAGAAGAGTGAGTGTGCTGTCTTTGTGCGCATACAGACTGATGTACAAATACACTAGGAGGCTGGGCATGGTGGCTCATGCCCTTAATCCCAGCACTTTGAGAAGCCAAGGCAGGAGGATTGCTTTGCTTCCGAAGCCAGGAGTTTGCGACCAGCCTGGACAACATAGCAACACCCTGTATTTACAAAACAAAAGGAAATATTTTTAATCAGCCGGGTGTGGTGACACTCACCTGTAGCACCAGCTACTCAGGAGGCCAAGGTGGGAGGATTGCTTCAGCCTGGGAGGTCAAGGCTGCAGTGAGCTGTGATTGCACCACTGCACTCCAGCCTCGGTGACAGAGCGAGACCCTGTCTCAAAAAAAAAAAAAAAAAAAAAAGATATGGAATGAGAATGAGAAAGCAGAGGTGAGACAGTGCATAGTATGCTTCCTTTGGTGTGAAAAAGAGTGGATAAATGCGTATTCGTAGTTGCCTTGTACACACACAAAGACACTCTGGAGAGAGAGATGAGAAGCTAGTACAGTGACTCAGGACAGAGGGGCTGGAATGGAGGAGAAGAATGTGAGTGAGGCTTTCTACTGTATACTTTCATGTGAATTATTAATGTATTACCTATTCACACAAAAAACATATCTTGCAAAGTCATGTTGAGGCTTAGAGAGCATGGGTGTAAGCCTCTGCCAGTGGCTGGCACCCACAGTAGACACCGATGGGAAGTGAAGGCCAGCACCGCTGCTGTTGCTGCCCACAGACATTGATGTCTGCCTGCCACTCCCCCTGATACTGCTGAGACACGGCGCCCCCAGAGCAGCACACATTTTCCCTGCTGTCAAGTACATGATTGACAGAGAAAACCAGTGGGTAAGGCAAGTGAGAAACCCTTACCACAAAGTAGGTGGATCCAAGGTCCTTTTTTTGGTCTGCGGTTGCTTAAACTGGTGTGCTCAGTCCACCATTGCCAGTGTGTAACAGTAATGTTTAATTAGGCTCACAGAGGAGGACTGAAGTAAATTGGCACAGGATATTATCTGTAAGTTACATCCACGTGTCTACTTAGGGTAGTCTCAGTGCACCTTTTTTTTTTTTTTTTTTTTTTGAGACGGAGTCTGACTTTGTTGCCCAGGCTGGAATGCAGTGACACGATCTTGGCTCACTGCATGCAACCACTGCCTCCCGGGTTCAAGTGATTCTCTTGCCTCAGCCTCCAGAGCAACTGAGATTACAGTTGTGCGCTACCACGCCCAGCTAATTTTTGTATTTTTAGTAGAGACAGGGTTTCACCATGTTGGCCAGGCTGGTCTCGAACTCCAGACCTAAAGTGATCCACCCTCCTCGGCCTCCCAAAGTGCTGGGATTACAGGCATGAGCCACCATGCCCAGCCACAGTGCAACTTTTTAATACAGGAGTGAAGGTTTTTAATGTGTTTTGTCATTGCAGTAACGTTTATTTTTAATGGTGCTATAACTGTTCATACCTCACCATTGCAAAGCAATACTGTTTTTACTTGATGATACTCATTTTTGAGTTCTCATGCAGTTTTTTGTTGCGTTTTTTAAGGCCCAAAATAAAATTTACTCCTAACCATGCTGCTAGAAGTTTTTATGTCCTTAAATTTCTCCATGCATGGTGAATAGAGTAACAATGAAGTGATCCTAGAAAAACTGGGATTTGATTTGGTTCTGGTGAAATGTAAGGTGCAGGAATTGGGAGCCACTGTACCACAATCAGGACAGCAGTCTGGCTCCCCAGGCCTGAGTTAGCTGGTGTAGGCCTACCTGACAAGGCCAGCGATGGAGTGAGCTGTGGACACCCTTAGGCCCTGGGTGATCAGGTACAGTAGTGTTTGTGGAATCAAGAGTGCTGGGGTAGCCTGGGCCCGGTGGGCACAGCAAGGTCTGGCAGAGCTGTGATGGGGGAGTGGAGGCCTCTTAACCCACCGTTAACCATCACCATCATCCTTGCACCTCCCTCTACCACCAAAAAAAAGCCCTGCTCTGGCCATGTAAATTCTCTCTCTAACCCCTTGCTGAACAAGTTGCACAAAGGTCTAATGGAAACCCTGCCAGAGCAGCGCTAGGTTTTTAGGTTGTTGGCATTAGTGCAGGTCAGGTGCTGTTTATAGGTAGGTCACCAGACAGGAGGGTAGAGGCGGGGGATGAAAATATCAGCTGTGTCCCCAAGGCTGGCTTGCAACGTGCCTATTAATTTAAGAGGGCCTGCCATGCCATTTTACAGCAGTAAGCAGGGACACCTGCTGCTGAGTAGCCTTTGCCCAACACATGGTCCCCAGCCCTGAGGCCATATGCTGTGTGGCGTTCAAGCCTCCATTCTTCCTGCCTGGGGTCATTTGTTAGCAACCTGCCTTCTAGGGTCTAATGTTCATGCAGTGAGCTTGCATGGCTCATTAATTTCTTTTCCAGTCGTTCTTTTAAAAATCGGGTCGTCTTATTTCTGTAATTCTCTGTAAAGATGTAGCACACACGGCGGGCACATGGCCTCAAAGCCACCCAGGCAGAAATTGGCATGCTTCTTGGCAGATTCTGCCCCCGTGTGCCCAGTACCCCTCTGGGACTTGAGCCAGGAGCTCCCCACCTGTTAGGTGAAGTGGTGGTGTTCAACTTACCTGGGGCTGCTGGGCTTCTAAAGGGACACTGTGACTGGGGAGATGGTACAGTAGAGAGCATTTGGCAATAGGAGTTTCTAGGTAGAACTTGGGAGTCTTGGAACTTCCGGATGCGTTCTGGTGATGTGATTTTGCGCTCAGATGGTCTAGAAAGGGACCGCCCCTGTGGAAGCCGTTGCACCGGCAATCCCCATCGCAGGATTGATTGGCAAGCAGGGAAAGAGACTTGTGCCTTTGGTGGGGTGGGTTGGGTATTTTTGCCCTTTGTTATTTGGGTTTTAAAGGCAAGACTACTGACATGTGCCTGTTAAAGAAACACGTCGGTCAGGGGTCCAAAGTTAGCATGGAGCAGAGTGATGGTGATGAGACACACACTCCCGAATGAATCGTCAGTGTATCTCTCTCAATGCCAGCAGAGAGGGTTTCGAGGAGGTGCTTATGGAGAGGCACATGGGGCGGTGCGTGGGAGTGAGGCGGCCTCGGTGGGCCCAGGCTCTGTTTTGGAGTTGTGTGTGCTGCCAGCCGTGGGCTGCGGATTTCACTCCCCACCTTCGAGCCGCCAGAGCAGAGGGGCAGATGGAGCCAGCCCATGACTGACAGTGACAGTAAATGCAGAGAAACCCATTAGGGTGACACAGAGCTCTCCTGGCTGTGAGGACTCAGAGACTTCACCCGCGGGTCATCATAGAGGGGGTGCCACATGTAGATGCAGTGACCCCCAGATTCAGACACTCCTACTGTTAAGGAAGAAAGATCCCAGCAGGGCTGTTCCCTCCGCAGTGAATCCTGGGCCTGGCATAGCATCTGGCACTTTGTGGCCCCTCTGCAAATATTTGTTGGCTGCCTGACTCCCTCAGCCTCACACCGGTTTTAGAAAGTAATTCTAAATTACTCCAAAAAGGCCAAAATGCTCCTTGCTGGCTTGGCTGACTGCAGGATAAAATGTGGAGGGCCTGGATGGACTTGCCCCTTCCTACCGGGAAGCACACAAGTTTTCTTGCTGGAAAAGTAGACCTTTGAGACTTCTCCGTTGTGCTAACTTATTCTCCTTTGTCTTCACAGAGACTAATAGACAAGTCACGAGTTACCTGTGTCAAATGGGTTCCCGGTTCGGAAAGCCTTTTCCTAGTAGCCCACTCGAGTGGGAACATGTACTTATATAATGTGGAGCACACTTGTGGCACCACAGCCCCCCACTACCAGCTTCTGAAGCAGGGAGAGAGCTTTGCCGTGCACACTTGCAAGAGCAAATCCACGAGGAACCCTCTCCTTAAGTGGACGGTGGGCGAGGGGGCCCTCAACGAGTTTGCTTTCTCCCCAGATGGCAAGTTCTTAGCGTGCGTGAGCCAGGATGGGTTTCTGCGGGTGTTCAACTTTGACTCAGTGGAGCTGCATGGTACGATGAAAAGCTACTTTGGGGGCTTGCTGTGTGTGTGCTGGAGCCCGGATGGCAAGTACATCGTGACAGGTGGCGAGGACGACTTGGTGACAGTCTGGTCCTTTGTAGACTGCCGAGTAATAGCCAGAGGCCACGGGCACAAGTCCTGGGTCAGTGTCGTAGCATTTGACCCTTATACCACTAGTGTAGAAGAAGGTGACCCTATGGAGTTTAGTGGCAGCGACGAGGACTTCCAAGACCTTCTTCATTTTGGCAGAGATCGAGCAAATAGTACACAGTCCCGGCTCTCCAAACGGAACTCTACAGACAGCCGCCCCGTAAGTGTCACGTATCGGTTTGGTTCCGTGGGCCAGGACACACAGCTCTGTTTATGGGACCTTACAGAAGATATCCTTTTCCCTCACCAACCCCTCTCAAGAGCAAGGACACACACAAATGTCATGAATGCCACGAGTCCTCCTGCTGGAAGCAATGGGAACAGTGTTACAACGCCCGGGAACTCTGTGCCACCCCCTCTGCCACGGTCCAACAGCCTTCCACATTCAGCAGTCTCAAATGCTGGCAGCAAAAGCAGTGTCATGGACGGGGCCATTGCTTCTGGGGTCAGCAAATTTGCAACACTTTCACTACATGACCGGAAGGAGAGGCACCACGAGAAAGATCACAAGCGAAATCATAGCATGGGACACATTTCTAGCAAGAGCAGTGACAAACTGAATCTAGTTACCAAAACCAAAACGGACCCTGCTAAAACTTTGGGAACGCCCCTGTGTCCTCGAATGGAAGACGTTCCCTTGTTAGAGCCGCTGATATGTAAAAAGATAGCACATGAAAGACTGACTGTACTAATATTTCTTGAAGACTGTATAGTCACTGCTTGTCAGGAGGGATTTATTTGCACATGGGGAAGGCCTGGTAAAGTGGTAAGTTTTAATCCTTAATGCTGCACCAGATCTAGAACTTGAATAGGTAGTGACTTTTTTTTTTTCCCGTGGGAGGGGTGGGGTGTACAATGAATGTGAATGACACTTCTTATTCTTAATGTAAATCTAAATGCATCAGAGCCATAATTTTGGATACTGCATGCCATGTAATTCTGAATCATTTGATAATTTACCTTAGAGCATTTAAAAAAATATAATCAAACTAATTGCCAGCCAAGTCAGTCATCCTCCTGGGAGTATATAGAGTCCCAAGGTTAGCGCTCCTGTATTAGACTATTTCAATTTTAGGAAAATCATGACCGTGTGGGGAAACAATGACTTTAAAATGCTGAAATTAAAATTTATGCTTTAACTGGAATATTTTTGCTTAACTACTCAATTAGAATATTGTACACCTGATCAGTGTGTGTTCAGCACAGATGGCCATGAATTGTCATTTATAGTCCAATTTTTTATCTTAATCATAAAATGTTTAGGAATCTATGAAATTTAACTTTAGGAACAAAAAGTTTCGCAGGGTTGATTGATATTATTTTTACATTGTTCTGGCAATCCACAGAAAGAGAAGAGCCTTAATTTTTAAAACCCATTTTAGTCATTTTATGACAATTAAAGTTGTTTAATAAACATCTTTTTTCAAAGAAGCAGTTTGTAGCACTTTGATTGAGATTCTGTGCATAAAATACCCACCTCACTCAGAGCCCGGACAGTTCGTAGGAGCTGCGGGCTGAGGACGCCAACAGCGTTGCAGAAGTGCCTCTTGCCGCATAAGCGAAGACCTTTTATGTCAGACGCACTTTGCTTGTGTGTTTTCCCAACAAGGGAAAAGGAGTTTTTTGGTTTTTTGCTGGGGGGAGGTGCGGTGGGGGAGGGGGATTGGGTCAGAAAGGCACGTGACTCCTCCGCTCTGTGAGACCCCCCAGGGCTTCTGACTTCTCCCTTACGTGGGCCTTGTTTGGACTTAGTACCCCCCAGAGGAAGCACAAGTGCAGCTTTCCCCTTTCCTTGTTCTTGGATGGCAGCTGTGGCTCCGGGATGACTCTTGGGATGCCGACGCTGGCCATGTGCTTAGGCTTCGTCCTCAGTGGCTCCCACCCCGGCGCCGCAGCCCAAGGCCTGGTGG
Source organism: Macaca mulatta (assembly GCF_049350105.2). Lineage (NCBI taxonomy): Eukaryota > Metazoa > Chordata > Mammalia > Primates > Cercopithecidae > Macaca > Macaca mulatta. The sequence goes on from NC_133412.1 coordinate 175,568,676, forward strand.
CCTGTGGCTTCCTCGGCAGTGGGAGGCTCTGCTGCTCCCCTGGAGGCCGCAGTCTCACCCTCACTCCCTGCTGCTGCACAGGGAGCTGCTTTTCCAATTCCAGTTTTCACAGTGGGTGAGATGGCCCCTTGAACTCTATGTTCCATGTCAAGATGGTGGTTATCTTCCTTGTTAACTCATTTTGTACACTGAGGTTTTTCTGGTGTGCACACCTGTGTAATGAAATCTAGAGCGAACGATCGCTTACACCGGTTTGCCTAGTGAATGCGGCTCCGCAAAGCGAAGACCTGGTGGCTTGTCTTTCTCCGCGGTGTGAAGACCCTGGTAGCTGGAGCAGCCGCTCCCTGTGCTCTTAACGCAGCCCTCCCAGGAAAGCCGGCCCAGGTCCCCAGGCCTGCTTCCCATCAGCAAACATGTCACGGTGGAGCCACCCACCCTGTGCCCATCGTGGGCCTTAACGCAGTGGTTTCTCTTCAGTGTGATGGCACGGCAGCATGCTGCCACCTGGGAACCACAGCAGCCTTCAGGTGCATCTCGCCTGTCTGTGCCTTTCACATCGCTGAGCACTACTTCTAGGAATGTTCGCATCCTCTCTACCTGTGGAACACAGGCCTTTGTTCCTAAAGGTGACCTGATCTAAGGGAGCCATGACAGCCATCCTTGTGGACAGCTTCCGCTTTGGAGGCCAAATTGGGTCATGTGGAGAGATTAGTAATGAACCCTCCATGTGCAATTTTATGCACCTACATAGTTGTAAACATTCAGTTTCAAATGCTTCTGAGGCATTGAGTATGCAGTTTCAAAATTCAGGACTTAGTATTTGGCCTAAATAGAGAGGGGCTGATCCCAGGTAAGTAGCATTTATGGTGACATTATGGCGACCTTGCGGTTCTGAAGGTGTGTCCCACGGACAGGGAAGCCGTGGGGGTGTGGCCCGAGTAACCAGCGTGACCGACTGGGTACTCTCTGATTTCTCCCCGCTCTCTGTCATTCTCAGTCGCAGTGGCTGGGATGAAAGAGGAATTACAGGGGTACACTGACTGACAGGTGACTTAGGAGTCATTTGCTGATAGGAACCAGGGGTGGGAGAGGCAAGAGGACGAGGTTGTGTTTCCTTTGAAGAGAGCTGTGAAATGTGCTACCTAGTATGGAGGCCTGTGTGCGTCTTCCTCTCCCACCTCCGGTTTTAAACACTATGATATTGTCAGTTTGGAATTGGGGGCTTGATCACAATCTTTTTCTTCCAGTTTTTGCCAAGGAGTGTACTGTCCTTAATGTCTGTCTGGTACCTTGTCTGGGGCCCCTTTATTGTGTCTCTGTGCCCTCCCCAAGGCCCCTCTTGCTGGGTTCAGAGCCCAGTGGAGAGCACTGTGCCAGCCTAGGGAGGGGCTGCCTTTGACTGCATGGCCCGACCCCTGGCTCAGCCCAGGCTGGCCCAGGCCCTGCAGGGTGACACCACTCTGCGTCCACTCTGCCCCTCTGACTGCTGCCCCTTTCTTTGACAGCCGGCAGAGCACTTCTGCAGGCAGGAGGACAGGATGCAAGGTGTTCTCCAAGACCAGAACTAAAGGTGCCCGACAGCTTGAGAAGAGGGCCCTGGAGAGAGGGCGGGGAGGCGCCCTCCTCCTCGGCTGTGCTGCTGAGTAATGGCTCCCGCAGACCTGGGGAGGGCCGGGGAGGGGCAGCAGCGGTGGTTCCTGATGCCAGGTGTGGAAGGTACAACGCGTGCTGCTAACCCTAAGAGAAATTTGGGGAAAATATTTGTATTTTTCTCACCAAACTTTGAGCTTCCTCATTGAAATTTTTCAGTTTTTCAGCCTAAACATTATTATGAGCAAGAATATCTTTTCTAACCTAATCTCTGGAATAAAACACAGCATTTGGCAAGAAGAGGCTGTTAACTACTCAGTCGGCATCACTGTTCCAGCGTGTACCAAACCACAGAGATGAGAAGCTCAGATGAAAGTCAGGTGCATGCTGCGTGGCCGGAGAATCCCGCTCCCGCCCGGCACGGGGGTGAGCTGGGCCCTGGGCGGTGTCGGACGCCTTCTGAAGGTGCCAGGCCAGGGCCAGGGGAGCCTCTACTTACCCTACTTGGGTTGGCCTTTTTCACCAGAATTCAAGAAGCCAGGTTTGTGCCGTTACTGTGATGGGGCAGGCTTCCAAACACCACCGGCAGCCCTGGAGCCTTTCTCTGAGGCATTTTTCTTCTTCAGAAGGGGAAATAAAATTCCCCCAGAGGCCTGGAGAAGGGAGCCTTTGGAAAAGCTTGCCTTCTTTTAAAGGCAAATTCATGTGCAGGAGTAGACACTTTACAAATAACCAGTAACCTTGGGGTCGAAATTTGCTTAAATCATGGTAAAGGATCTCATTTCTCTTTTGTGCTGATTGAACCTTCTAGCAATTTGGAAGTGTTCTTCTGTGAACCCTTAACTGGGGACTGAGGGCAAATGCCTTAGAAATGGAGGCGTGGAGAATCAGAAAGGAGCTATCACAATAATTCTTGTCTCACAGGCATTCAGGAATTCTGAGGAAGAATTGCAGTGACAGGACGGGAGTTTTGGCTCTCCACTGGCTGACTTCACCCCCAGGGCCCACCTGGCACGTGGCCAGGCAGCCGTTTACCCCATTTCCTCCACTTCCTGGGGTTCATTTTAAATATTAAAGAAATTGTGAAGTATGAAATTAGTGCTGAAGTTGCCTGAGTACAAGGTCCTCATCACCTCTTGCCGGGGAGGGAGACATTTCCTTTCTTTGTTGAGCGAGCTCAAAGTGTGAGGAGGAGAAAGCCTAGGGGGTGCGGGCGGCTGGAGAAGGGATCCACGGAAACCCAAGCGCCACCTCATGCATGTGTGACTGCCCAAGGAAGAACTAGAAGCAGTTCACCTGTGGATTTTCTGGGTAAGGATTCATGGAACACAGCGTCTGGCGTCCAGCTCTGTGGGTGAGGGCATGGCGGGGGATCCAGCGGCCCTGCCCTGCCTCCGGCGCCGGTGGATGGGGGAGGGATTAGCCTCTGACTGTGGGGTTGCACCATGAGGGTCGGTGTGCCCCCGGCTGAGGGTTCGCTCCTTAGCAGTGAAGAACGTCCACATGCGTGGGTAGGGGTCGGGTGACCTGGAGACGCCGCCTCCGGTCTGGTCTGGGTGACAAAGGTGAAGGTTGATAGTCTGCCGCCCTGGCAGCAACCTGCAGGGCCCCCTTGTCTGGAGCACGCCCGTCGCCACAGGCCGACTGGGACTGTCATGTGTTGCTTTAAGTTAACAAGGTGCACACCACAGTGACCCCAAGTGATGTCCCAGAGGGAGGAGACATGAGTCTGGCAGAAGTGAAGTCTGTGGCTTTATATTTAAAAGCACTCTATTCAGCTGTTACCTTTGAAACTCAGAGCCTAGTTACAAACTGTAAGAACGTGCCCTCCGGAAGAGGGCAACTGTCTCTCTGATGTTGATTTTTTTTATTCGTTTCTGCATCTGTTACCCGAACTTTGTGTCATAAATTACTATCCCTTCATTTGAAAGTGTAAAAGAAGAATTTCCTGCATTTTTATCATTTCTGTATACTTGAGTTTATTAAAGATTGTTATGTTAGGCGACACTGTATAAAATTGTATGGGTATTTTGAGTGAAAATCAAAAGTCAAATTCACATGTATTTCCTTTTTTATATTTTCATCTAATTTCTTGACAACTTGAATAAATTTCATAAAGAGCCTTCCTAACATGAAGTATTGGTAAATTAAATTCTTAACTGTTGCAATAATTAATGAAGCTTTAATATCAGTATTGTTATTTTATAATTTTAAGGAAATCATGTTTCTGTTTCACGGCTGTTTTTTAGCTGTTCCCTTGTCACTGTCACAGCTAATGAGACTTACTACATTTCCTACATACTTGATATTCTGAAGTACTGTGGGACTGTCCTCTGTATATTGACATTAAATAAACGTGTGTGAGTGAACTGTAAATGTAGATAATTTTCAGTAGTCATTTTCACATCTAAGCTTTAAAAATCCCAGTGAACCAAAACAAGAAAAGTTTTTAAATGTTGTAAAAGTAAGGGCCTTGTGAATGTTTATAGAACAGCCAGCCACCGGAATTGCTCCCTCTGACTTAAGCTGACTGTGTTTCTCATAGTTGGCAGCATACTCGATGAAATGTTCTGCGTCCCAGATCCCGTTTTATGTGGTCCTCCTCTATGCCAGCTCCAGTCCGGGAGGAGGACTGTCGATTGGCGTTTCGGCTGGGCTGTGTAGAGGCTTCTGTTTAGTGAGAACGCTGACATTCTGAAGTCTTCCTGGGCCACGAGCTGGCTTTGGTTACATGGACTCACTATCCCGGATGCTGGACATCCGACCTTCTGTCCAGCCACCCAGCTGGCAGCTGGGAGAGTGGAGAAGGTAGCGGCTGGTAAGCTGCTTTTTTTTTATTTTGCTTTAAGTTCTGGGGTACATGTGCTGACCGTGCAGGTTTGCTACCTAGGTATACATGTGCCATGGTGGTTGCTGCACCCATCAACCTGTCATCTAGGGTTTTTTTTTTTTTTTTTTTTGAGACGGAGTCTCGCGCTGTCGCCCGGGCTGGAGTGCAGTGGCCGGATCTCAGCTCACTGCAAGCTCCACCTCCCGGGTTTGTGCCATTCTCCTGCCTCAGCCTCCCAAGTAGCTGGGACTACAGGTGCCCGCCACCTCGCCCGGCTAGTTTTTTGTATTTTTTAGTAGAGACGGGGTTTCACCGTGTTAGCCAGGATGGTCTCGATCTCCTGACCTCATGATCCGCCCGTCTCGGCCTCCCAAAGTGCTGGGATTACAGGCTTGAGCCACCGCGCCCGGCCATGTCATCTAGGTTTTAAGGCCCCCGTGCATGAGGTATTTGTCCTAATGCTCTCCCTCCCCTCGCCCCAGGTAGGCTGCTTTCTGTAGGAGCTCTTTTCCTGGCTAGAAGTTCAGTGTTTTCCTCCTCCTCACCTTGAATAGTGTTTGCTTAAGGCTTTGTGCTGGCGTGAGGTTGTCCTGCTGTGGACACCAGGCCCGTCGTCGGTGCAGTTAGCTTCCTACACAGGGCAGTGGGGGACGTTCCATTTGGGATGAGAAGAACTCATGATTTACATTGTCTTACTATGAAATACTGTCCCTCACTCTTGACAGACGATGTGGCTGATCTGAGCTGCGCCCTGGCACCCGCAGGCCTATCCCACCTGCCTGAGCTGTGACAAGTGAGGGCGAGCTGGCCTGAGACACAACCCTCCACCAGGCCCTTATGCTCCCATTTAATTGTCACTTCCCTGCTGTGTCATGAGACATCCAGGTCCCGCTCAGCTGCCTCTCCATGTTGGCAGCCGGCTGAGTCCTGTGCTCTGCCTCTAGCACGTTCATCGGGCGGGAACTCCCAGAAGCTTCCTATGGTGCTGTCTCTGGAGTGCTGGCTCGGCAGAGCCTCCAGTGCTGAACTGTCTGCACTTTTTGTCTTGAGTCTGGGCTGCCAAAGCAGAGGCAACATTCAGACCTACAGCTCTGAAAAGCGGCCTCCTGGGGCCTGCTGCCCGCCGCCTGCCGCCCGCCGCCCGCCACAAGAGTGCTCCAGGGCCCTGTTCTCAGCACTGAACAGGGTGTTTTCGTTGGTGTTTTTTGAGACAGGGTCTCACTCTCTTGCCGAGGCTGGAGTGCGGTAGCATGAACATGGCTCACTGAAGCCTTGACCTCCTGGGCTCAGTGATCCTCCCATCTCAGCTTCTTGAGTAACTGGGACCATAAGCACACACCACTAAACGCAGCTAATTTTTGTATTTTTATTTCCGTAGATGTAGGGTCTTGCCATGTTGCCCCGGCTAGCACCGAGTAGATTTTAAACCCTAAAGACTATTAAGTTGACAGCAAGTTTTTTTTTTTTTTTTTTTTTAAGAAAACCATGACATTTTGGTCTTTTAAAAATAACTAGTTTGTACCTTCAAAAAAATAAAAATAGCCAGTTCTCAGCTGGGTGGGATGGCTCACACCTGTAATCTCAGCACTTTGGGAGGCCGAGGCGGGTGGATCACCTGAGCCCAGGAGTTTGAGACCAGCCCAGCCATCATGGCGAAACCCCGTCTGTACTAAAAATACAAAAATTAGCGGGGCCTGGTGGCGTGCGCCTGTAGTTCCAGCTACTTGGGAGGCTGAGGCACCATGAGAATCACTTGAACCCAGGAGGTAGAGCTTGCAGTGAGTTGAGATGGTGCCACTGCACTCCAGCCTGGGCAACAGAGCAAGACTCTGTCTTAAAGAAAAAATAGCCATTTATCCATGTGTGGCTGCTTGTCAGAATTAATGGATTCTGAGCTCAGGGGTCTCTGGAGATGAACAGACCACCTAGAGGCTCTCAGCTCCCCACCACCCCTTCCAGGGTCAGTGGCCTCCAAAACCAGCCTCCCCTTTTAGGTGGGGGGCAGCATGAGCAAAATCCTCCTTGAAGTTACTCAAGCTAGAAAGGCTTTAGGGAGACTAAGTGGGGTCCCTTTTTCCTGCCCCACACGGCAGAGAGGATTGCAGGGCCCAGTGGGTCCCAGGAGCAGGAGGGCCTCCAGTGACAGCCCGGGCCTGTGCTGGTCTCCGTCAGTGAACAGGATCACGATGAAGGCCCCCTAACTTGCACACATTCTCTCTGATGCTTTTCTTCCACCTTCAGATCACAGCGGAGCCCTTAAATGGTTGTGCCCTTCATTTGCGTGGTCTTTCCCCAGATGTCTGAAGAGCACAATCCTTTTCTCTGGGCGGCTTTTCTCATTAGAGGCCAGGTTGAGTGGCATCTAGGGGAAGTGTGGCCCCTTACTGTGACCTGTCAGTGGACAGGTTAAAGCTGGCAGAGGTACATGGTCCACTGCCCAGCTACAACTGAGGTCCCAGGCCAGACTGCGCGGCAAGTCTGGGGCAGAGATGGGTCCCGGCATCCCTGGGCTGTGCCAAGGGTCCCCGGCTCTGTGGCTCACGTGCCGCTTGTGTGATCTAAAAACTGGCTTCGCACGCCCTGAATAAACCATGGCTGCTTTCTCCAGGTTTGCTTTGGTTCCTTTCTGTCGTGCTCTGTGTAATGAGAATGGTGGGAGTCTTGCAGGTGAGCAGTTAAGGAGTGTGTTCCGAGCTGGAAGTCCTAGTTCTGAGAGCAGGCTAGCCTGGTCATAGTTCTCATCATTCCTGCACCGTCTCTAAAAAGGTATTGCTTTGCAAATAACATTTAACTCATGTTCTCCCCAGGAGCACCTGCCACAGAGGCCAGCATTGGAGCCTCAGAGGCTACGTGCAGGGCCAAGGCTGGCCTTCTCCCTCTGGGAGACGCCAGTGGAGGTGACCTCCACAGCACCCCGGCCAGCTGGCACCAAGCTCCCGGATGTTGTGGCTGTGTAGAAGCAGATTCTGTCTTGTGGCACTTTGTCCACAATCTCAGGAGAGAAGTGCTAGTCTGCCTGCCTGCCTGCAATAAAACGGGTCCCAGGGCCTGTCTGCGTATCACTTTTGTTTGGGTTGGAAAGGGTGACCTTAGGAGTTGAATGACCAGAGAGGGTTTTGAACAGTCCCAGGTGGATGAGGGATGAGCTGGCGCCCAGCCCACACACTCATCCACATCCCACATTTGTCTCCTTGAGGTTCTGTCTTCTCTGACATTCACAGGCCAGGGGTTGCGGGTGTTGGAAGGGGAAGCTCTCCCGGAACCCAGAGCCAGGAGACTGTCCTGGGCCTGACAGAGCTTCAGGACATGTCCTTTCTCTGATGTGGCCTGTGGCCCTCACAGTCCTGTCTTGCTGTCAGAATCTGCAGTCTGAGCAGCACCTGCAGGGGCAGGAACGTGGCCCTGCTGCTTTATTGTAAATTGTTTTAAACCAAAATATTTTTCCTATATATTCTGGTGCGACAAGGCATAATTCTCTTAACTTCGTATTATAAATTAGAATCAAACCCAAACCAAGAGCTGGAGTATTTTCTATCACTTAATTTTGAACTGAAATCTCTACAGGAATGAAACAGTGACTCTGTGGAGAGCCGAGCAGCTGACTAAGTATTAGAGCCAAGGCTTGCCCCGTTCCTCTCACAGCGTGGGGGCTGATGGGACGCCGTGCAGATTCTCCCTGGGGAACTCCTTTGCCTGATGGCAACTGGTAAAGCCTGGAGCTGCCAGCTGTCCTGCTTCCAGTGCACAGACAGACCAGCGGCTCCTGCACGCTGCTGAGGACAGGTGAAGTGTGCGTGGGCTCCCCTTGCCAGGTTCTCCATTGGCCAGGCCGGGCCTTGCCCCTTTTCTCCCATGAAAAGGAAGCAGAGAAGGACAGGGTAAAACCACGCTCCCTCCCTGAGGAGCAGGCAGATTGGGGCAGCAGGGTCCCTGTCACTGGGAGTTTGACATGGATAAACATTTGGGCAGTGGATCCCCCACACTTAACAAGCCTCCCACTGTGCTCTCGAGGGAAGCTGCAGCCTGGATCCTCCCACGGGGGCCTAGGTGTCTGCTGCTCGCCTTCCTCTTCTGCCACCTGATAATCTTTAGACTAAATCACAGACTGACAGAAACAAGGTGGCTTTTTTCCATTTAATTTCTTCTGAATGGCATTTCTTCCTCTGCTGCCTCCAGTGTTCCTCACGGCAAAGCGAGTCCATCTCCAGCAAGTGATGGGTGCAAGATGACGGGTTCATTGACTCGCACAAGTCCTCACCTGCCTGCAGGGTGCCAAGGCCCCTTCTCTGCCTCCCGGAGGGCTCACTGTGTCGCACCCCCTGCTTCTGGGCATGCCTGGCACTGATGCTAACCCAGGGCCGCAGCAGGCCCAGTACACTCCAGGGCTTGTGCCTGCAGGCCCGTCTCCTGGGGCTTGCTGGGTTCACTGCTGGAGAACTGGAGGCCGGACCCACTGGGTCTTTGCTTCGCCTTCCTGTTAACTCCTATTAGAGACCGCTGTTCTCCCCTTTGCTCTGACAGGCGGGCTCCAGGGAGTCCCTGGTCAAGCACCCTGGGGTCCTCTTGGGTTTTTCACCGGTAGCCAACCTGCTTCCCCAGTGCTCCAGCGTAGGGACCCTGAGTGTTGATCCTGGGCACATTCTCCACATGGCGATCCATTCTAAAACAATTGTTAACCAGGGCACATTCTCCGCATGGCGATCCATTCTAAGACAATTGTTAACCAGGGCACATTCTCCGCATGGCGATCCATTCTAAGACAATTGTTAACCAGGGCACATTCTCCGCATGGCGATCCGTTCTAAGACAATTGTTAACCAGGGCACATTCTCCGCATGGCGATCCGTTCTAAGACAATTGTTAACCAGGGCACATTCTCCGCATGGCGATCCGTTCTAAGACAATTGTTACACCAGGGCACATTCTCCGCATGGCGATCCGTTCTAAGACAATTGTTAACCAGGGCACATTCTCCGCATGGCGATCCGTTCTAAGACAATTGTTAACCAGGGCACATTCTCCGCATGGCGATCCGTTCTAAGACAATTGTTAACCAGGGCACATTCTCCGCATGGCGATCCGTTCTAAGACAATTGTTACACCAGGGCACATTCTCCGCATGGCGATCCGTTCTAAGACAATTGTTAACCAGGGCACATTCTCCGCATGGCGATCCGTTCTAAGACAATTGTTAACCAGGGCACATTCTCCGCATGGCGATCCGTTCTAAGACAATTGTTAACCAGGGCACATTCTCCGCATGGCGATCCGTTCTAAGACAATTGTTAACCAGGGCACATTCTCCGCATGGCGATCCGTTCTAAGACAATTGTTAACCAGGGCACATTCTCCGCATGGCGATCCGTTCTAAGACAATTGTTAACCAGGGCACATTCTCCGCATGGCGATCCGTTCTAAGACAATTGTTAACCAGGGTTGAATGAAAAGGGCTAAGGCCTGCTAATGGGAACCCCCAGTTCCCTGTTCTGCCAGTATGGACTACAGAAGGCGAGCGGAGGGCGGTTGATTGAAGATGTCTCTGGAAGGTGGGCCCAGTGGAGACTGGGACGGTGGAGGGCATGAGGGTGGTTCTAGTTGGCTCCCAGCTGCCACCACAGCTGGCATCAAGGCGTTAGCCAGCAGAAACTGGAGAATGAGTGTAGTGTACATTTGTTTTGTGCTAATGGGAGAATAGGAAGCTACCTGCAACCCTCAGGTTGGGTCGCTTTCTAGGGGCAGGGCTTTGTAGGGACCAGCGGGTGGAAGCAGCGTGTCCCTCGACATCAGGCTCTGGCAGCCTGGTGGCGGCACCACCTCTGCGTCTCAGCACCCGCCCGCCCTTGGGAGTGATGGAAAGCGGCCTCCCGCTCAGTGAGAGGACGTCTAAGGACGGGTGCTGTCCCTCATGGCCGTCACGAGCCACCTACAGCCACTGAGTATGTAAACCGGGGCCAGTCCAACCTGAAATGTGCCATAACGTGTCAACCACACAGCACACCTCTTAGGCTTCTTACCAAAAAAGTCATTAATAAGTTTTGTATTGCTGAATATGTTATGAAACATCCTGAGTTAAAGAAAATATTAAAATTGGCCGGGCGCAGTGGCTCACGCCTGTAATCCCAGCACTTTGGGAGGCCGAGGCAGGCGGATCACGAGGTCAGGAGATCGAGACCATCCTGCTAATACAAAAAATTAGCCGGGCGTGGTAGCGGGCACCTGTAGTCCCAGCTACTTGGGAGGCTGAGGCAGGAGAATTGCTTGAACCCAGGAGGTGGGGCTTGCAGCGAGCCAAGATCGTGCCATTGCACTCTAGCCTGGGCGACAGAGCGAGACTCCCCCAAAAAAGAGAAAATATTAAAATTAATGTCACTTGTTTTTATTTTCATTTTTTGAGACGAGTCTTGCTCTGTGCCCCAGGCTGGAGTGCAGTGGATTGTAGCTCATTGCAACCTGCATCTCCTGGGCTCAAGCCATCTCCTGCCTCAGCCTCCTGAGTAGCTGGGATGATAAGCGTGCACCACCACACCCAGCTAATTTTTGTATTTTTAGTAGAATACAAAAATTACACCATGTTAGTAGATTACACCATTTTAGTAGAATACAAAAAATACACCATGTTAGCCAGGCTGGTCTCAAATTCCTGGGCTTAAGTGAACCCCCCACCTTAGCCTCCCACAGGGCTGGCTGTCACTTGTTTTTAAGTCGTGAAATGTGCTCCTGGGAAGCTAAACTTAACACAGGATTGGTTCACAGGACACCACCTTCCTGTGGGTAGGGCTGCCTCATACCTGGAGCACTTGCCTCCACCTGGCGCTCTGTGGAAGGGGAGGGAGACTCTGTGGCTGCCAGATGAGGTGGCCCCTCTCCGTCTGTCCCCAGGCTGGATCACCACCACTTTCTCCCTTGCCAGGAGTAGATGACTTTTCTGTGGCTGGGGGGAAGGGAGGTGCCTCTTGGTTCAGGAGATTGTCACCTCCTGGACACCACGTAGCTTGTGGAAAGTACTTTCTTAGGGTGTGCGCGGTGATGAAGGCAGAGCGTCCTGTGTTAGAGGCTTCCTTCCTCCAGACTGTCCGTGGCAGAAGTGCAGTCAGCCACCCGCTGCCCAGCTGACCTCCACAGCCTTGATGAGTTTGAGCCAGAAGTATGGGGCATTTGCGGGGTCCTCCACAAGTACAAACAGGGTTCTGTCCCTTTTCAGGGGTCCCAGAGGAAAAGCGCTCCCGTAGCCTCTGAGCAGGGCAGCTGCCACGTTCCGTTTGCTCCTGAGCTTGTCTAGGTGAACAGATTTCAGGTGAAGGGAAGAAACGGGATGAAATGACCAGTGGGACAGCCTGCTTCCCGGCTTCCTGCAGCAGCGTGTGGGCGAGGCTGAAGGGCAGTTTCAGATTGTCACCCTCATCTGTGTCCACGCAAGTCCAATGTGTGAGAAGGTAGCAATGTTTGCTTGAGTTAAAGGCTTGTCATTTGTAAACAGTACTCATCAGCCGAAGCCTTCTTCCACGACAGCTTAGGCTGAGTTGCATTCCCAGAGCTGAAAATGTGCACCTTTGGGGTTGCACTGTCGCCATCTTAATGTTCTTCTTCATAAACGAACGCCATGCCTTGATGTAATTTAACTGCCGCCCAATAGTAAATGCAAAGAAATGGAAGTACTCTTTGCTGTGTGGGAAGTTAAACCCTCTTAGGTTTACCTAAGCTCACGCCTGTCTTGCTAAATCTGGGTGAGATTCCCCCTCCCCAGTGAGCCTCTCAGCAGGAGTTGCCCTGAAGAGCCAGAAGCACCCCGCCCATTCTTCCAGCTGGCCCTGGTGGGTTGGCCCCCACATCCGTTCTCCACACCCAGCCGCAGCCTCACGGCAAGACTCCTTTGTTCTGGGGCTCCCCCCACCTCGGCCTGGGCCCTCCTGTCTCTACCTGTGGGGCCTACACATGTGGACAGCTGCAGCCAGAGGGTGCCATGGTCGCACCACCCAACAAAGCAAGAACCCCCCCAGCAGAGAATGCCCTTTCAAATGTGTCCCTGAACTCTATCCTTGAAGGCAACCCCTGGCTCCAAGGGACTGGGTGTGCGGTCCAGAACTGTGGGGCCCTGGGCTCAACCCTGGCTGAAGGCGCTGAACACCTCCCACGAGGCACCTGTACCTTTGGGTCAGTGAAACTCCGAAGAACCTGCCCTCAGGTGCCGAGAAACCACTGTCTCCCCCAGGGGCAAGGCCAGCCCTGCCCGCCCTTCTCTTGGACAGTGTTGAGACCACAATATTGCACCCAGCAGGGTTCCAATTCTCTAGGAATTGAACGCAGTGATATGGATAGGAATTAAATAGATGAAGTGGAGGGTTTGCTCCCACACTGGCTTCCACACCAACAGCACCAGTTTTGACCACATGGAGCTGCTGGCAGAGGGCGAGCATGGTGGCTGTCGCCTGTCCGGTGTTTTGCTGGATTAATGTAGACTGCTTTGTTTGCAGGGCTCATTGTCATCCCCAAGCCAGGCCAGTTCTCCAGGTGGAACTGTAGTGTAGCGACCCCACTGCTGCGCGCACAGCCTCCCGGGACTTGGACTCGAGGGAGTGACGAGGAGGAGCCCCAGCTGCGCCTGAGCCGTGCCAGCCGGCAGACCTCAGGCGGTGGACGTCGACGAGGGCCGTGTGGACGGCGACCGGCTCACTCTGCAGCATCGTGCTCCCACTGCTCACCCAAAGAAATTGTTTCCATTTTAAATCGGTCTTTTGGGGCTGCAGTAAAAAATAAGAAATTGAGTTTTCTTACTTTTTACTCTAAAATTCAATGTAATTAAATCTCATATATATATAATATATACATATATACATAGTGTAAAATAGAATGTTTCTTGGACAAGAAATCCCCTGAAATTCAACTGTTATAAATAGTGCTTTCCTGTTTTTGCACTGATTTTTCTATACGTTAGGTGGTCAGAAAACAACCTTGAATGCACTCATACAGAAAATTGTTACTTTCTGACTTAATGTAATTCAGGAAGGCAGATGCTGCAATCACAGATCTAAAAAAATTGTTTGCACTTAAAAATAGTTGAATGCTGGTGGAGTTACTTTGCAGATGGGTACAAAGGACTCACGGCCCTCTGAGGTGCGGTGTGAAGATGCCCTTTTTACCTGTCGATGTTTAATGCTGTTATTTTCCAATGCAATCAACTCTGTATTATATGTATAAATAATGTAATTCTGCAATTGGGGAAAATAGTTACTTCACTAGTAATTTTCATCATTTAAGAGTGATATTTCTAATTCACAAAAAAATTAATATTAAAGCTATCTTGAATATACCGCTTGTTTATCTTCTGTTAAATTGGCTTAGTCTTTCCTGTACATTTTGGTTGAACTGGTTGGTATGGAATTGTTTTGTCTTTTTCACCCCATGTTACTAGAAGCCCCGTCAGTCACACTTGCGACGGGATGTTCAAGAACACGGCTCAGGAGGGCGTGGGCTCCGTGGCCGCCTCGCAGCCTCACCTGTCTGTGGCCACTGTGGGCAGCTGCACGTGTGCACAGGGTTTCAGGATCATGTTTCCTTACAGCTTCGAGTCCTTCTTTTGTCGTTGAAAGCCTGTGACCACACATAACAGTTTCTACAGTGAGTATGAACGTGGGACATGAACTAGCTAATCAAACTGTTTACCTGATTTTTTTTTTTTTTTTTTTAAGAGACAGAGTCTTACTGTCACCCAGGCTGGAGTGCAGTGGCGTGATCTCAACTCACTGCAAGCTCTGCCTCCTAGGTTCATGACATTCTCCTGCCTCAGCCTCCTGAGTATCTGGGACTATGGGCGCCTGCCATCACGCCCAGCTAATTTTTTGTATTTTCAGTAGAGACGGGGTTTCACCGTATTATCCAGGATAGTCTTGATCTCCTGACCTCATGATCCGCCCGTCTCGGCCTCCCAAAGTGCGGGGATTACAGGTGTGAGCCACCCTGCCCGGCCTTACCTGAGATTTTTCTTACTTGGTTGAACCAGCTCATGAGCATCTATGAGCCTAGGGCATCCCACACCTGCTCAACGAGTTACTAGAATTGCAACAGAATGTGCAGCTACCAAACAGAAGAATGTTTATTTTTTTAAAAAATCATATACAACTGGATCCTTTGAAAGCTTTATTTTGTGAGACTTTAAACCATGAAGTGTCTGAAACCTATTTCTGTAATTGATCACATTAAATTGGGGGCATGTCTTTAATTTCGGGCTTCTGAGGGGAGGTATGCTACATTTTCACCATTTGTATGAATGCAGCCACAGAAAACTTAACATCATCTGAGCCCTCAGTTTAGTTTTCTTCAGGGGAGAGATTAGTTACGGCTTGAGTTCTCAGCCTGCCCCACTCAGAGGCCCCAGCAGGGCCTCTGGATCAGGGGGCCATGAACTATGGTGTGTCTTCTAGAAAGAGAAATACAAGACACTAAGACTTGCTGTTCTAAATGAAAGAATCAGAATGGATAAATTAGACACATGCAGAGTGACCTCTGTATTAAAGTATTAGCACATTTTAGGTACTTTGGTATTTCTGTCATCTTAAAGTACTGATTGCTAGGTGCTGTCAGTTACACAGGAAGCCAAACCCAGGAGGGTCCAAAACAGCTACAGTGAACCGCGGGTGTATTTGGAAGTCAGAAGGAACTACTTTTGAAAATAAGTCTAAAATTCTTTTCTGTTTAAGACAGAATCTCACCTATCATCCAGGCTGGAATGAAGTGGTGCGATCATAGCTCATTGCAGCCCCAAACTCCTGGGTTCAAGTGATCCTCCCACCTCAGCCTCCCGAGTAGCTGGGATCACGCATGTGTGCCACCACACCTGAGTAACTTTTTGGTATTTTGTAGAGATGGGGTCTCCTTATGTTGCCTAGGCTGGTCTCAAACTCCTGGGCTCAAGCGATCCTCCTGCCTCAGCCTCCCAAGATGCTAGGATTATAGGTATGAGCCACCGCACCTGGCCAAGTCTAGAATTCTTAACCTGGCAATCTTCCTGGTCATCTCCTTATTCTGTTTCCTGTTTGTGGAAAGTGGCAGGTGGAAATTTAATACCAGGACAATAATTACGTAAAGACTTGAGCAGTTTGGTCAGATGACCCAGCTATGTCCAAAACTTTTGCTGGCCCCGAGATGGTATCACTCGAGATGGTTAGTCCTAGCTCTGCCTCAGCCCAGTCTGTCACCCTTCGCTGGTTCTGGAGTGCACTTTGCATTTGGCCATCACAGTACTAACGCTGTCAGATATGCCCCAGTTTACTCTAGATGCATCTGTGCCAGGAATAAATCTTTATTTTTATGGCGCTGTTCCTAAGACTGCTCTGTAGCCAAGTCGGCCAAGATGACTTCCAAACTCTAACTGCCTCATAACTGTCCCCACCACTGTCACCATGGACTCAAGCATTCAGCAGGCCCTGGGCAGATGGCAGTGAGGCAGCATCAAGGCTGGTCATGCCCTCACTCAGACGCCCTGGAAAGACGAGCTTCCCTGGGACGATTTGGGTTTTTCTCACTTGCCTTGAACTTCCTTACACTTCCGGCGTTGAAGAATGCACGCTCCTCACGGGATTAGGCCCAGAGAAAGCCAGGAAGAGGTCGGCCATGCCAGGGGTGGGTCTAGCTGGACTCTAGCCGCCTCGTGGCAGGCTGGCTGCACCGCAGGTGTGGGGGCAGCAGAGTAGGAGACGGGAGGTCACGGTCACACTGCTGTTGCCTGTCACACGAAGGCATGCACATCTGAGTGCCAGACGGAGATGGCTGACGGAGATGGCTGCGTACTGCTTCTCCCCGCAAGGCCCGCCCCACCAGTGTGGAGTGGCTCCCCTGTGCTTCTGCCTGGTGTCTTCTTTAAGGTCAGGAGGGTGAGGTGGGTGGGCGAGGGTAGGCTCGCACAAGAAGGGCGACAGTGCAGCGGGGCAGCACGCAGGTGCTTAGCAGAGGATTGCGGGATGAACGTGTTTGAATGGGGAGGAGGACGGCTGAGGCCTCATCCTTGCTTCCGTTCTGGGTTCTGTGGGGATAATTCAAGCGCTTCAGTTGCATTGCACAGAAGAATGGAAATAATCCGGCCAGCTTTCCAGTTGGGGCGGCAGAGGCGGCAGCAGGGTGAGGTGGCCTCCTATGGGCTGAGCCAGCCTGGCCCCTCTGCCCTCAGCCCTGGCCCCCATCACAGGGCCCAGACAGACACAGGGAACCACACACAGCTAAGGCAGCCTGGGGATCCTGGCGCCTGCTGCCGAGAGCAGGCAGGTGCGAGGGCCAAGTGCAGGGCAGGAAGTCCAAGGGTGGCTGGCAGGATTTCCCTTTTCTCCAAATCTGCAGGAAATCATCACCCTTGGAATCTCCACCCTTGGACTTGGGAAGCCGATGTGGGAACCCTGCTGTGCGCCACAGACCCCCGTCACTCCTCCATGGAGGGGGCCTGTGGAGCTGGGCTCTGGTCCCCTGCTCACCTCCATCCTGGAGGCCCAGCTGCCCTGGGCCCTGGCGTGCCGGGGGCTCTACATTGCTTCAGAGCGTTTATGTCCAAGTCCAACAAAACCAGGAGGGCCTCAAGCGGCGGGCCTTGGGATGGTCCTCCTCTTGCTTTAGGGACTTTCTTGCCTTCAGAGAGCCCCCAGCCGTGCTGCCCCCACCACGAGGAGGGTGACAGAAGTCAGGGCAGCTGATGTCCGGGGCACCAGCATCTGCAGACCACACTTGCTTTCTCAAAAAGGCCTGCAGAAGAACTGTCAAGACTTTCCCTTCATATTTTTAGGTGTAAAGAGAAGAACACGTTTCCCAAGTACACAAACACTTAATCCGTTTACATGCCCAACACTTAAGCCAGGCCCGGGGACAGGGCGCGCCCCTCCTAGCCACCACTCCCCTACCCACAGGTCCCTCTCTTGTGACCTGTGCGCCCCACCCCCACCCCTACACCTCCCCATCCTTCTGTCCCCCAGCCCTCCCTGCTGCTGGGCTCTGCCCACGGCCCTGGTGTCCGACTCCCCTGGGACTCCCAGGCCCTCTGTAGAGGCAGAACGGTGCCACCCCCCTGCTCAGACACCTCCCCTACAGCAAGGGCAGCCTTCAGGGTCTCAAATGGGTTTAAAAGGAGCCCAGGGAGAGGCTTGCTCTGAACATTATGGCAAGCCTCACTTCCGGGCTGTAATCTGCCCTTCTTCTTGGGCTCCTTTGACCCCCATGTGGCACAGACCGGGCACCTGTACCTATGGACTCGCTGCCCCATGCTCCCAGCCCTTTCCTCCTCCTCCAGCCTGCCCTCCCTCCGTATGGCCCAGAGTCCACTGTCGTGTCAGATGGCCTGGGGCTGGGGCCAGAGCCACTGGAGAGCACATGAAGGAAGGGTGTCACAGATTTGTCTCAACACAGGAACAAGGAGGCCTAAACACTAGCCCGAGAAATTTAGCTTTTTTCAAAAATATCTCATAAGTTTGGGAAGATGACAAAAAAAAGGAGGACCCAATTACTAAGTTACTTTCCAAGATAAACAAGGACTTACTAGGACTTTTCTCGTGCCCAGCAGCCCGGCCAGTGCCAGTTTCTTTGCAATGTTCCCATCCCATCCCCACGGGGAAGCAGGTTTCTTTTTCTAGGACACAAGGTACCCAACTTATTGTTGGCACTCGGCAAATAGCTCAAAGCACCCACTGGCAGGCCTGGGGCAGGGCTCCATACTCCCCAGAGACAGGTGGGCACCAGGAGCTAAAATGACAACGTGGTCACCTTGAAGCCTGTGCTCAGAAGAGACCCTGCAGGCCTGCCCTGTGCCCCGTACCACCTTGCCAGGCTGGTCGCTGAGGAGCACACAGGGCTCCAAGGACATGCCTGTGTGTGCTCCTTCCTGAGTGGTTCTTCAAATGAAAATTAAGCCACACCAGGCCGGGCGCAGTGGCTCACGCCTGTAATCCCAGCACTTTGGGAGGCCGAGGCAGGAGGATCACCTGAAGTCAGGAGTTTGAGACCAGCCTGACCAACATGGAGAAACCCCATCTCTAGTAAAAATACAAAAAATCAGCCGGGCGTGGTGGTGGGCGCCTGTAATCCCAGCTACTCTGGAGGCTGAGGCAGGAGAATCCCTTGAACCCGGGAGGTGGAGGTTGCAGTGGGCCAAGATCGCACCACTGCACTCCAACCTGGGGAACCAGCGAAACTCCGCCTCAAAAAAAAAAAAAAAAAAAAAAATTAAGCTACATCAAAGCCTTCCCAACAAAATCAATTCCCCTCATGTGCCCACTAAAGCTAAAATAAAGGAATGGCTGGTAAGGACACATGTTGGACTCGGAGAATATTAAAATGCAATACTGTAACGACAGCTTATTCTTTAATAAAAGTCGGGGTGTCCAGTAGCGTCACTGGTAAGAGGTGGTGCGCTCCACGACTGACCAGCAGCGCCAGAAAAGCGCTGGGAGGGGACACGCAGAGCCCACCTTCCAACCACGCCCAACTGATCACAGAAATGCCTGCTTGTTTTGATTCATATACAAAGTTACAAAATATTCCCTGCCCCAAATTCTTAACGAAAATGAAAGAAAACCCTAGAATGTGGTTTTACAAATATATTAGCCCAGAACATCCTGGGCAGCTGCGCGGGCCGCGGGTGCGGCGGGGCGCAGGGCAGCACCCAGAGCCCCAGCCAGTGCGAAACGGACGCAGGTGCGTCCCCAGCCCTCCGTGGCGTCTCAGCGGCAGATCGCCCAGGCCGGGCCCGATCGGGCCTGGTGTTGCCTCCGGAAGTCGAGACGACTGTGCTGCTCAGTATACTCAGTATCTTCCGCCTTTCCGCACTATGGTGGGCAGGCGACACTGCTGCGGGGCAGGCTTAAGGTCCTTCCGCGGATCTGTCTGTCAAAGAAAAATTACAGACACGAAATTCAGTGGCGGCCTGGGCAGGGCGGGAGAGCAGAGCCGCCGGAGAAGCTGGCTCCGTGCTACCTTCTTGGTCGCAGGGATGCACTTCAAGGGTCTCAGCACCGGCGCTCTTCCATTTGTCCCAGATTCAAGTGCGGACTGCAGCGTGGGGCTGGAGTAAGACGACAGTTTGGCCACTCCCGAAAGCTTTAGTTTGGGCAGTTCCATGACGTAGGCCGGTCCTTGTCTCTTGGGATGGTCCTCCTCTTGCTTTAGGGACTGTTTCTTGAAACAGAACAGAGGCCAGTTGGACATAAAATGCTTTCCCCTTTATGGAAATTAGGAAAAATGAAAGAGGCTCTTTTGTGCTGCTTTTGGCTAATACAATTTCTTGACCATGAGATGTGACTGGGACACATTCACCAGGTCCCAGACACCCCAAGGGAGTGGCTGCTCACGAGAGTCCCACGGCGGAGGCCAAACCTTCAGGGGGAACCTGAAGCATGCAGACTGCGAGCTGAGGAGTGTGGGTAGCAAAGGGCTGGCGGGCAGTGGTGCCCACGCCTCCGGCCTCCTACTCTAGCTCCAAGGCCTCATGCTCTGACCTGCCTGCTGCCTGCTTTTGGGGGGCTTGTAAGCTAAGGATGGTTTTACATTTGGGTTTCTTTGTTTTTTGTTTGTTTGTTTTTTGAGACAGGGTGTTGCTCTGTAGCCCAGACTGGAGTGCAGTGGTACAATCTTGGCTCACTGTAGCCTCAGCTTCCTAGGCTCAGGCGATCCTCCTGCCTCAGCCTCCCAAGCAGCTGGGACTAAAGGCACGCACCACCACACCCAGCTGATTTTTAAAACAGATGGGGTGGTGGGGGAGTAGTCTTGCCTACGTTGCCCAAGCTGGTCTCAAACTCCTGGCCTAAGTGACCCTACTTTGGCCTCCCTAAGCACTGAGTTTATAGGTGTGAGCCACCACACCCACCCAGTTTTTATATTTTTTAATAATTGAAAAAAAAAATGTTTCATGGCATATGAAAATGATGTGAAATTCAAATTCTAGTGTCCCCAGTTCTACTGGAACGCAGCGCCCGATGTGGTTCCTGTGTTGCCTCCAGCTGCTTTCACACTGCAGCAAAGCGGGGAGTGTAACCAGCACCCCACGGCCACGGGGCCTAAAATATTTCCTGTCGGGCCCTTAGAGAAAAGCATGCCGACCTCGGATGTGACTGAGGGTGGGGACTTGGGTGAATGCGGCCTGCAGTGACATCAACGGTTTGAAGCAGACCCTCTGTCCAGGAGGGAGCAGAGGCAGAGCAGGGACAGTAGTGAGGAGGCCATCTGTGGTGACTTAGGCAAGGTGAGGAGGATGTAGGAGGCAAGAAGGCGAAGCCCCTGTGAGATGAAGGAAGGGTCCACGGGGGGCCTGGGCAGTCGGCGGAGTTGCCTGCCCCGGAGGGAAGGCCATGGGAAGCTACAGGGAAAAAAGCACATTTGGGGGAAAGATCAGGAGAAGGGGTTTCAGCACATTTGTCTTTTGGACATTCAAGTGGAGCTGTCAAACCGGGGGCCAACGGGACACAGGAGCTTGGCTTTCTGGAGAGCAGTCTGACTGCAGCTCTGGGTTCCCAGCTCCCAAGCGGGCAGGGAGCACTCAGTAAAGGCTGGGAGGAGCGAGTGACGTAGGGACGACCGAACAGATGAATGACGGAAGGACACACTGTCACACTGTTGGGGTGCCAGCCCAGAACTGGGAGACTGGTGCAATCCTGCCAGCAGGTGCCACAGGGCTGCACCGGGCTAGGATGCCACATGGTAGGTGGGAAGGTGAAGGCACTGAGGAGCAAAGCTGGCATTTCTCAACCCAAAATGTGCACAACCTCCGCTGATGGGACGAAGTGCTCATCTGGGGCCAGAGGCAGCGTGGCCTGCCTAGGACTTGAGACCTGTCATGGGCTGGGTCGGTGACTCGGGCCTGAGGCCTGTCACCAGCTGGGTGGGTGACTCGGACCAGCATTGCATCTTCTCGGCGCCTCCCTCCAGGGCCGTTCTGAGGGACGATGTCTCCACAGAGCTTGGCATAGAACCTAGCACCTGCATGTGGCCATCAGGACAGACACAAAAGTTCATGCAAGGGTCCCCTCTCTGGGCCTGCTCACATGGGATATTCGTCATTAATTCTTAGCTACTGGGGCAGAAAGGGCTTGAGCAAATAGAACTGGGGTCCCTGACATCCCAACATATGCAGCCATCAATTCGCATGCTGTTCAGGCCTCAACTGACAACATGGTCTGCCACAGCCTCCACAGGTGGCGTCCTCCTCAGAGACACAGGCCACCTGAGGGCATCCAGTCCCCGCTGAGCTGGGTGGTCTCCAGCTCCGATTTCGCTTAGTACCTGCTTTCTGCCCTCCTTTGAAATCTGGCAGCTGGTAGTGAGTGGTTCCGGTGCCACAGGGTGCTCCGGAAAGCAAGCTTTTCTGTGGCTGCCCAGAGCTCGCTTCTCTGTTTTCCTACGGGGAAGGAGAAGAGAACGGAGCAGCTCCACTGAGAGCCCGCAGAGCACACGGCCTGTTGGCTTCTTTGCCTCCAATTTGTCTACTGTGTGAGTTGCCAATAGCTCTTCTTTTCTGCATAAGCTGTAATCAGGGGGCTTTTTTTTTTTTTTCTTTTCTGGGCCAGGAACAGAGCTGGCTCCATGAACCAGAGGCACTGCCTACCAAGGGACTCACGGTTTGGGATCAAACTGTCACCTCCACAGTTACGCATACAGGAGTGTCCAGAGGTGCGGAATTAGATGGCCTCAGGGCAGACAAGTCTTAGATTCACATTCAGCAGGTACTTCCAGTGCCAGGTGACATCCAAAGTGCTCTAACATCTCAGAATGCGTCCTGTTCACACCATTTACAAGGGCTACACACCAGGCTCTTCTAGAAGGCTTACTACCTGTAGCCTCTGCATCAACCACAAAGTGGGCAGCCAGCCCCTCTTTCTCCTGCCATGGAGCTGCTAACAGCCTCATTTTGGGGAGGATACATCAGAACACAGCACGGTGGGGGCCCCAAGAGGCCCTGACCACTCTTCAGGATGGAGAGCGTGATTCCCAAGAACCAGGGACCCTCCAGAGGGCAGTCCCTTGCCCCACTGTGTGCCATGGGTCTCATTTGCCAGGTCCTGCATCCGCCCCACAGAACCCATGAGGGCGCCTACCTCTGTTCTTGGAAGTAGGGGTGCTGCAGGGCCTGGTGGGCGGCGATTCTCTCATCGGGATCATAGGCCACCATTGCGTGCAGGAGGGAGAGGCATTGTGGGGACAAATTGGTTGTCAGTAGAGGTATTCCTGATCCCCTTTTAAAAGGAAAATCAAAATTCATAGCTCTCGACCTGTATTAAAAGCCCAATGATAATAAACGGTCACGCTGTCACTGAGTGCACCGGCGGTCCACTGTTACGACTAAGGGCCCTGCATGGTGCAGAGTCTACACCTGCCCCAGCCCACAGAACGTGCAGCACCAAGAGGGACCCCTGATGTAAATGATGGGCTCTGTGCAGTAATGAGATATCCGTGATTCATCGACCATAACTAACACACCACTCGAGGGGGTGCTGACCACCGGGGAGGCTGTGTGCCCGTGGGCACAGGGCTCTATGGAAACCTAAAACTGCTCTTAAAAAAAATCTATTAAAATAGTCTATGGTAAAGGGGGGGATCTGTTATGCTATAAATGTAAGAAAACTACCTTTCCTATAAAAGATTAATATTACCTTCCCGCATGAGAAGAATGAAATAAACTTTAACAAAAAAAGAAGAGTCCAAAATTGTTGCCACCTTCTCCCTCCCTGGGATCTGGGGGCTGCTAGGTGCTACTCGCCCCTTCAGCCCACAGGCCCTCCCTGGGGAGTCCCGACTCCCCAGCCTCAGCTTCATCAGAATGACCCCTGAGAGTCCGGGAACACCTCTTCCAGGTGTCGGTCCCGCCAGTAGGGCCATGGAGGGCTGCAGAAAGCCCTCACCACCTATGGTCTGTGCTTGGGGAACATTTCCACCCAAAGGCTTCTAAGTCCTGTTTAAATTACTCAGGCAACAGAGCCTGACTCACCGGCCCTCAGAAAGCCTGTGACAAATCTTTCTGTGATACTCAAGGAAGAGCTCACCTTTGAGACCCCTTAAAGTGATGGGCTCTGTCTGAGCAGCCACTCACTGGCCCTCAAGTGAACTTGGAGCCCTGAGAGTGAGGGGTTTGAGGGAGGCACAGGGAGGGGCTTGCCCTGCCACAGGTCCTGGCAGGGGAGTGAGTCCACGTCCACTCTCAGAGCACAATACTTACTGTTTGAACTTGGTGAGGGTCTTCTGAGCGGGTGTGCCGATGACATCGTGGATTTTTGAGATTTGGTCCAGTTCATTTACTCCAGGGAAGAGGGGCTGCAGACTGGAAGGGCACAAGGGGCACTGTGGTCAGTGTTAGGGACAAACTACCCCAAAAAAGCCTCTTGGTGCTGCCCACCCCTCCCCCTAATGCTCTGCAACCCTTCTCCGTGCCGTCTACCCTTCCCCCAAGCCTCTTTATATTTCTAAGCTCTTATCTAGGTGCCACTTCGGAGCCAGCAGACTTCATTCATCAGACCTTGCTGCGATAAGCAAACCCCAATTACAAACCATCTGGACTGCATAGGGGGAGGTTGTGGGAAGCATAAACAAACTTTACCTACACCCTCCTGTAAGTTCTTGCTCTTCATCTAGTCGCTACCATAAACATCACAAGGTGATATGTGGCAAAATTAACCAGCAAACAATCCTGGGATATCCATACCGAAGAATTCCCTCAAACTCCCCTCCCCAATATAAACCCCTCATTCTCTAAGCTTGGGGCTACTTCCTCTGACTGTTAAGGGGGCAGCAGCAGGTTAATAAAAACTTGCTTGCCTGACTTTGGGTCAATTTTTCCTTTCTCTTGGCTGACCTTACTTTCTGGTGCCAAAACCCGGAAAGGGGGATAGACTCTGGCCAGGACTCACTCACTATCAATCTCTCTCTCTCTTTCTCTCTCTCTGCCTCCCTCCCCTATCACCCCTCTCCTGGCCAATCTTCCCTTCCCTGAACCTGCCAAAGACCCAGAGAATCTCCTAGACTCTCCCATTGCTGGTGACTTCATCCACCATCAAAGCCTCTGCCAGGGTGAGTAAAAAGAGACTGTTGCCATTCCCTGGAACTCTTTACCATCCATCTCTCCGTTTCCGAAAGACCTTGGCTGGGCCAAGGGCTTCCTCCACCCTCCGGGCCTCTGGTTCCTCCATTTCAGGGACGCCTAACACGGCGGTTACCTCCTCTATTCCGGACAAGTTCCACGGGAAAGGGGACGTCACCGGCAGTCTCTTCTTCCTCTACCCCTCTCCCTTCACTCCCATTCACTATGGGAGCCTCTCAGTCTATTCCTCCTAAAACCACCCCCCTTGGGTGCCTCCTACACAATCTCAGTACTCTTGGCCTCTGTTCAGAAATATGCCCTAAAAGGCTTATCTTTTACTGTAACGCCGCGTGGCCTCAATACAAATTAGACCATGGCTCCCAATGGCCTGAAAATGGCGCTTTCAATTCCAACATGCTCAGGGACTTAGACAACTTTTGCCAGCGCTGTGGGAAGTGGTCTGAGATTCCTTACGTTCAGGCTTTCTTTACCGTCCGTAGTTGTCCCTCCCTCCGCCAGTCCTGCTGTACCTTCCAAATTCTCCTCGCCTGCTCCAAACCCGACTGGCCTCCTGCTCCCCTCATCTCAATAGCCCCAGCCGACGACTTCTTCCTTCTTTGATCCCGCTGATTTCTCCCCTCCTCGACAACATCCT
Organism: Macaca mulatta; assembly: GCF_049350105.2. Taxonomy (NCBI): domain Eukaryota; kingdom Metazoa; phylum Chordata; class Mammalia; order Primates; family Cercopithecidae; genus Macaca; species Macaca mulatta. Next base: position 175,593,783 of record NC_133412.1, read on the forward strand.
AATCCTCCACCAGAACAGCATGACCCCCCACCGTACGCCTCCGGCTCTACCTCTCTCTCCCTCTCTCCAACCACCCCGCCTCCAACTCTGAGTCCTCCCCATCGCCACCGCGTACTCGTTCTCGAGCCCACCACACCCAGCAGCCTGCTCCCTTGCTGCTTCTCTGGGAAGTGTCAGGGGCCGAAGGGATCGTCTGCGTCCACATCCCCTTTTCCCTCTCCGATCTCTCCCAAACTGAGAAACGTCTCGGGTCCTTCTCCGATCCCAACACTTATATCAAAGAATTTAAATATCTCACCCAGTCTTATGAACTTACTTGGCATGATCTCTATATTATTTTGTCTTCTACCCTCCTTCCGGAAGAAAAGGAAAGAGTGTGGCTTGCAGCCCAGGCCCGTGCCGATGACCTCCATCGGCAAGATTCTACTAGGCCAGTAGGGGGCGCTGCCGTTTCCCGAGAAGAGCCTACCTGGAATTATCAACCCACAGAATCCGGCCAGGCCTCCTGTAATCATATGATTACTTGCCTCATTGCAGGCCTTAACAAAACTGGCCATAAGGCTGTAAATTTCGAAAAACTCAAAGGAAGCTCCCAAAAGGCCAACGAAAACCCTGCCCAATTCCTTTCTTGCCTTACAGAGACTCCAAAAATATACCTGCGACGATCCCGCCTCCTGAGAAGTAGTGAACTATTATTGTTCTTAACACCCATTTTATTTCCCAAACTGCCCCCGACATCTGGCGCAAACTTAAAAAGGCTGAAGATGCCCCTCAGACCCCACAACGAGACCTCCTTAACCTGGCTCTCAAAGTCTTTAATAACAGGGATGAGCAAAATAAACTAGATAAAGCCCAAAGAAATCGTGCTAAATACCAGCTTCTAGCAGCAGCTATACCAGCTTCTAGCAGCAGCTATACGTCAACTCAGCCATATTACCCAAGGGCACGAAAGACCCGACAGCAGCAACCCTCCAGGCCTTGTTTTAAGGGCAGCAAAGAAGGCCATTGGGCACGGGCATGTCCTAACCCTCGAGTGCCAAAGAGCCCTTGCCCAGTCACCCAGCAGACAGGCCACTGGAAGTCTGACTGTCCTCTCAGCAAACGGACAGACAAGCCTGCTCCTCAGAGCCACCACCCCTTTAACATGACAAAATGTGAAGAATCGCTTGCATTCCTGCAGCTACGGGCCAGGGCCCCCGGCCCCATCTGCCATCACTGCATCAGAGCCCAGGGTAACTCTGCAAGTAGCAGGTAAGCTGATCTCTTTTTTAATTGATAGCAGGGCCACCTACTCCGCTTTGCCTGAATTTTCAGGACCCACTCATCCCTCTCAGGTCTCAGTCATGGGGGACGATGGCATCCTGCATCCATGCGCCATCAGACCCCTTATTTGCTCTCTGTTTGATACTGTTTTCTCACACTCTTTCCTTACCATGCCTCGTTGCCCTGCCCCCTCCTAGGCCAAATTCAAAACCAAATTCAATTTAGAATTCAAATTCAAATTCAAATTTTGGCCAAATTCAAAGCTTCTATCACCCTTTTCTGCCTCCCTCAACCAGAGTCCCTCTTACTCCTCTCTACTAGTCCAGCCCCTGACCTCTCTCCCCAGTACCCACTTCCCACCTCTCTCATAAACCCAATAGGATGGGACACCACCACCCGTTCTCTAGCTGCTCACCATGACCCCATCAAAATCCAGTTAAAAGACCTCTCTAAATTTCACAACATCCCCCAATACCCCATCTCCCTAACCCACCAAAAAGGCTTACAGCCCATTATAAACAAGCTCTGTTCACGCGGTCTTCTTAGGCCAACACATTCTTCATGTAACACCCCCACCCTTCCGGTTAAAAAATCAGACGGCTCATACCCACTCCCCCAAGGCCTCCAAGCCATCAATCAGGCTGTCCTTCCTATTCACCCCATAGTTCCTAACCCCTATGTACTTCTCCCTCTCATTCCCTCCAACACCACCCACTACCACTGCTGTTGACCTAAAATATGCCTTTTTTACTATTCCCCTGCACCCTGATTCCCAAAACCTCTTTGCTTTCACCCGGACCGACCCTGACACTCTCCAGTCACAACAACTCACGTAGACTGTCCTCCCTCAAGGCTTCAGAGATAGCCCTCATTTCTTCGGACAAGCTTCAGCTCGAGATCTCACCTCCTTAAACCTTTCCCCTAAGCCGTCTCCTTCAATACGTGGACAATCTTCTCCTTTGCAGCCCTCTCTAGAAGACTCTCAAACCCACACAGTCACTCTCTTAAACTTTCTCTCCACCAAAGGGTATAGAGTCTCCCTGTTCAAAGCTCCACTTTCCACCTCCATAGTAACTTACCTACGAGTTCAATTTTCCCCTGGGGCCCAGGCTATGACCCCCGCCCGAGCAGCACTAATAGATAATCTGCCCGCACCCTCCTCCAAAAGCAAAGTCCTTTCCTTCCTAGAACTAGCAAGCTTTTTAAGAATATGGATTCCCAACTTTGCCCTCCTAGCTCACCCGCTCTATGAAGCAGCCAAAGGCCCTCTCAATGAGCCTCTAAATCCCTCGCATAACATACTCCCCAGCTTCTGCAAACTTCAAACTGCTCTTGTCACTGCTCCAGCTCTGTCCCTACCTGGTGTCTCCCAACCTTTCACTCTCTATACTGCCGAGAGCCGAGGAACAGCCCTCGGCGTCTTAGGGCAACAGAAGGGAGACCGTCCTTCCTTTGCCCCTGTAGCCTACCTCTCTAAACAATTAGACAACACAGCCAGAGGATGGCCAACCTGTCTTAGAGCGCTAGCAGCAGCGGCTGCTTTAGCCCTAGAAAGCAGGAAACTAACATTCAGTCAAAATACCACCATCTACAGTCCTCATAATCTACAGGATCTCCTCTCCTCCCGAGCATTAGGCTCCCTTCCTCCTTCCCGGATTTGATTACTCCATGCCCTCTTTATCAAAAATCCCAAATTCAGTCTTGCCAAAAGTTCTCCCCTTAACCCAGCATCCTTCCTCCCTGTATATTCTCCTCCTACTCATTCTTGCACTGACATCCTAGATCACCTGCAGCCACACTTTCCTAACATTTCCTCCAAGCCTCTCACCAACCCCGATGACCAACTATTTATAGATGGCTCCTCCTCCGGGCCCACCGGCTCCTCCAAAATTGCTGGGTATGCAGTTGTTTCCCTTGACCGAGTAATTGAAGCTAAGCCCCTACCTCCAGGAACCTCCTCTCAAAAAGCAGAACTCATAGCTCTCACCAGAGCCCTAACCCTTTCCAAAAGCAAATGAGTCAACATTTACACAGACTCCAAATAAGCATATCACATTCTTCATTCCCGTGCCGCCATCTGGCAAGAGAGGGGATTCCTTACTGCCAAAGGGACCCCTATCACTAACAGCCCCTTTATTTACCAACTCCTTCAGGCCGTATATCTCCCAACTGAGGTAGGAGTTATACACTGTTGGGGACATCAAACAGGAACAGATAAAATCTCAAGAGGCAACAGAAAGCCCGATGAGGCAGCAAAAGAAGCCTCCCTTTCTTCCGCTTCTGCCTCCCTCTTCCTCATTACCCGTGCAGTCCAACCTCAAGACTTCCGCACTGAAATAGCCTCATTACTACAACAAGGAGCCTTCCTCCAGGGAGACTGGATAGATAAGGACCAGATGCCAGAAACCTTCCCCAGGGAAAACCGACAAGATCCTGACATCCCTCTACCAGTCCTTCCATACTGGTGCACGTCCCTCTATCTCCTCCTCCACCCATATTTCTACTCCCCTTACCTATTGGCCTCACTAAAAAGCATAACTTCAAACTGTCATATATGCTCTGTCACCTCCTCTCATGGAGCCCCCCATTCCCCATCTATTCCTACACACCAGCTAAGAGGAACACTCCCATCCCAAGGCAAGACTGGCAAATAGACTTCACTCAGATGCCTCCTGTCAAAACAACAAGATTCCTTCTCACTCTTATAGACACCTTCTCTGGGTGGGTGGAGGCATTTCCTACCTCTTCAGAAAAAGCCGCAGTAGTCTCCCAGATCCCTATATGAGAAGTCATCCCTAGGTTGGTCTCCCTCGCTCCATTCAACGAGACAATGGCCCTGGCTTCATTTTCCAAATCACTCAACAGCTCTCCCAGTCCCTCGGTGTCCAGTGGCGCCTCCATAACCCATATTGACCCCAATCATCAGGAAAAGTGGAAAGGGCAAATGGAATCCTTAAAACACAGTTGACCAAACTCACTCTAGAAGTCCAGAGGCCCTGGACTTCCCTCCTACCCATAGCTCTAGCCCACATCAGAGCCAGCCCAAAGGCACCCTCCTTGCTCAGCCCATTTGAATTAACATATGGACGCCCTTTCCTCTTACAAAACAGGCCTCCTTCTGATTCTCGCTTAGGAGAATACCTCCCAACACTCTCCCTCATCTGCCATCTCCTCTGCAAAGAGGCTGACCAGGCCCTCCCAACACCACATAAAGGCCTCACTGACCAGACCCTCCTACCAGGAGAACATGTTTTTCTAAAAACCCTTAACCCGGCCAGGCACAGTGGCTCATGCCTGTAATCCCACCCCAGCCTAGTGAATCACAAGGTCAAAAGATCGAGACCATCTTGGCCAACATGGTGAAACCCCTTCTCTACTGAAAATACAAAAATAAGCCGGGCATGGTGGTGCGCACCTGTAGTCCCAGCTATTCGGGAGGCTGAGACAGGAGAATCACTTGAACCCAGGAGGCGAACGTTGCAGTGAGTTGAGATTGTGCCACTGCGCTCCAGCCTGGCGACAGAGGGGGACTCTGTCTCAAAACAAAAAACAAAAAACAAAACCCTTAACCCAACCAGCCTTAAACCAAAATGGGAAGGACCTTTCCAGGTCATCCTTACTTGTCGGGCCTCTGAGCCCAAGCCTGCATGTATACATCCAGATGGCCTGAAGCAAGTGAAGAATCACAAAAGAAGTGAAAATGGCTAGTTCCTGCCTTAACTAATGACATTACCTTGGGAAATTCCTTCTCCTGGCTCCGAAACCTCCCCACTGAGCACCTTGTGACCAACCCCCCCTCCCCCCGCCCCTGCCTGCCGGAGAACAACCCCCTTTGACTGTAATTTTCCACTACCTACCCAAATCCTATAAAACAACCCCACCCCTATCTCCCTTCACTGACTCTCTTTTCGGACTCAGCCCGCCTGCACCCAGGTGAAATAAACAGTCTTGTTGCTCACACAAGGCCTGTTTAGTGGTCTCTTCACACGGATGCACGTGACATTTGGTGCTGAAACCTGGGACAGGAGGACCCGTCCTTCGAGAGACCAGTCCCCCGTCCTCACCCTCACTCCATGAGGAGATCCACCTATGACCTCCGGTCCTCAGACCAACCAGCCCAAGGAACATCTCACCAATTTCAAATCGGGTAAGCGGTCTTTTCACTCTCTTCTCCAGCCTCTCTTGCTACCCTTCAGTCTCCCTGTTCTTCCAATTCCAGTTCTTTTTCCTCTCTAGTAGAGACAAAGGAAACACATTTTATCCATGGACCCAAAACTCTGGCACCGGTCACGGACTCGGGAAGACAGTCTTCCCTTGGTGTTTAATCACTGTGGGGACGCCTGCCTGATTATTCACCCACACTCCATTGGTGTCTGATCACTGCGGGGACGCCTGCCTGATTATTCACTCACACTCCGTTGGTGTCTGATCACTGTGGGGACGCCTGTCTGATTATTCACCCACACTCCGTTGGTGTCTGATCACTGCGGGGATGCCTGCCTTGGTCATTCACCCACACTCCATTGGTGTCTGATCACTGCGGGGATGCCTGCCTTGCTCATTCACCCACATTCCCTTGGTGGCAAGTCCATTGCAGGGACTCCTGCTTTGGCTGCTCACCACATCCCCCTTCTCCGAGTCTCTACCCTCTCTTTTCTCTGGGCTTGCCTCCTTCACTATGGGTAACCTTCCACCCTCCATTACCCCTTCTTCTCCCTTGGCCTGTGTTCTCAAAAACTTAAAACCTCTTCAACTCTTGCTGACCTAAAACCTAAGCGTCTTATTTTTTTCTGCAACACCGCTTGGCCCCAATACAAACTCGATAATGGTTCTAAATAGCCAGAAAACGGCACTTTTGATTTCTCGATTTTACAAGACCTGGATGATTTTGTTGAAAAAATGGGCAAATGGGTCTGAGGTACTTGATGTCCAGGCATTCTTTTACACACTGGTCCCTCCCTAGTCTCTGCTCCCAATGCGACTTGTCCCAAATCTTTCTTCTTTCTCTCCTGTCTGTTCGTTCAGTCTCCACCCCAAGCTCTGAGTCCTTTGAATCCTCCTTTTCTACAGACCCATGTGACCTCTCCCCTCCTCCCCAGGCTGCTCCTCGCCAGGCCGAGCCAGGTCCCAATTCTTCCTCAGCCTCTGCTCCCCCACCCTATAATCCTTTTATCACCTCCCCTCCTCACACATGATCCGGCTTACAGTTTTGTGTGGGGAGACTAGGCCTCCTCCACCTGCCCAACAATTTCCTCTTAAAGAGGCGGCTGGAGCTGAAGACGTAGCCAAGGTTAATGCTCCGCTTTCTTTATCCGACCTCTCCCAAATCAGTTAGCGTTTAGACTCTTTTTCATCAAATATAAAAAAACCCAGTTCATGGCCCGTTTGGCAACAACCCTTAGCTTTACCGCCCTAGACCCAGAGGGGCCAGAAGGCCATCTTACTCTCAATATGCATTTTATTATCCAATCCGCTCCAGACATTAGAAAAAGCTCCAAAAATTAGATTCCGGCCCCCAAACCCCAGAACACCTTGCCTTCAAGGTGTACAATAATACAGTAGAGGCAGCCAAGTAGCAACGTATTTCTGAATTGTAATTCCTTGCCTCCACTGTCAGACAAACCTCAGCCACATCTCCAGGACACAAGAACTTCCAAACGCCCGAACCGCAATGGCCAGGCGTTCCTCCATGACTGCTTCCCCCAGGATCTTACTTCAAGTGCTGGAAATCTGGCCCAGTCTGCAGCCCAGAATTCCTCCTAAGCCATGTCCTATCTGTGCGGGACCCCACTGGAAATCAGACTGTCCAACTCGCCCAGCAGCCACTCCCAGAGTCCCTGGAACTCTGGCCCAAGGCTTTCTGACTGACTCCTTCCTAGATCTTCTCGGCTTTAGTGGCTGAAGACTAATCTGCCTGATCACCTCAGAAGCCTCCTGCACCATCACAGATGCTTTGGGTAACTCTTACAGTGGAGAGTAAGTCCGTTCCTTTCTTAATCAATATGGAGGCTATCCATTCCACATTACCTTCTTTTCAAGGGCCTGTTTCCCTTGCCTCCATAACTGTTGTGGGTATTGACAGCCAGGCTTCTAAACCTTTTAAAACTCCCTAACTCGGGCCTGGCGCGGTGGCTCATGCCTGTAATCTCAGCACTTTGGGAGGCTGAGGTGGGCGGATCATGTGGTCAGGAGCTCGAGACCAGCCTGGCCAACATGGTGAAACCCCATCTCTACTAAAAATACAAAAATTAGCAGGGTGTGGTGGCGAGCACCTGTAATCCCAGCTACTTGGGAGGCTGAGGCAGGAGAATCATTTGAACCTGGGAGGCAGCGGTTGCAGTGAGTTGAGATTGTGCCATTGCACTCCAGCCTGGGCGAAAGGGGGAGACCTTGTCTCCAAAAAAAAAAAAAAACAAAATAAAAACAAAAAAAAACCTCCCCAACTCTGATGCCAACTTAGACAATATTCTTTTATGCACTCCCTTTTGGTTATCCTCATCTGCCCATCTCCCTTATTAGGTCGAGACATTTTAACTAAATTATCTGCTTCCCTGACTATTCCGAGGCTACAGCCACACCTCATTGCCACCCTTTTCCCCAGTTCAAAGCCTCCTTCACATCTTCCCCTGTATCTCCCCACCTTAATCCACAAGTATGGGACACCTCTACTTCCTCCCTGGCAGCCGATCACACACCCCTTATCATCCCATTAAAACCTAATCACCCTTACCCTGCTCAATGCCAGTATCCCATCCCACAGCATGCTTTAAAAGGATTAAAGCCTGTTATCACTTGCCTGCTACAGCATGGCCTTTTAAAGCCTATACACTCTTCTTACAATTCCCCCATTTTACCTGTCCAAAAACCGGACAAGTCTTACAGGTTAGTTCAGGATCTGCACCTTATCAATCAAATTGCCTTGCCTGTTCACCCCGTGGTGCCAAACCCATGTACTCTCCTATCCTTAATACCTCCCTCCACAACCCAGTATTCTGTTCTGGGTCTCAAACGTGCTTTCTTTACTATTCCTTTGCACCCTTCATCCCAGCTTCTCTTTGCTTTCACTTGGACTGACCCTGACACCCATCAGGCTCAGGAAATTACCTGGGCTATACTGCTGCAAGATTTCACGGACAGCCCCCATTACTTTGGTCAAGCCCAAATTTCTTCCTCATCCGTTACCTATCTTGGCATAATTCTTCATGAAAACATACATGCTCTCCCTGCTGATCATGTCTGGCTAATCTCCCAAACCCCAACCCCTTCTACAAAACAACTCCTTTCCTTCCTGGGCATGGTTAAATACTTTCACCTTTAAATATCTGGTTTTGCCATCCTAACAAAACCACTGTATAAACACAAAAGAAAACCTAGCTGACCCCATAGATCTTAAATCCTTTCCCCACTCCTCTTTCCATTCCTTAAAAACAGCCCTGGAAGCTGCTCCCACACTAGCTCTCCCTAACTCATCCCAACCCTTTTTCATTACACAGAGCCAAAGTGCAGGGCTGTGCGGCTGAAATTCTTACACAAGAGCCGGGACCACGTCCTGTGGCCTTTTTGTCCAAACAACTTGACCTTACTGTTTTAGGCTGGCCCTCATGTCTCCATGCAGCAGCTGCTGCTGCCCTAATACTTTTAGAGGCCCTCAAAATCACAAACTACGCTCAACTCACTCTCTACAATTCTCATAACTTCCAAAATCTATTTTCCTCACACCTGATGCATATACTTTCTGCTCCCTGGCTCCTTCAGCTGTACTCACTCTTTGTTGAGTCTCCCACAGTTACCATTGTTCCTGGTCCAGACTTCAATCTGGGCTCCCACATTATTCCAGATACCACACCTGACCCCCATGACTGTATCTCTCTGATCCACCTGACATTTACTCCATTTCCCCATATTTCCTTCTTTCCTGTTCCTTACTCTGATCACACTTGGTTTACCGATAGCAGCTCCACCAGGCCTAATCGCCACTCACCAGCAAAGGCAGGCTATGCTATAGTATCTTCCACATCTATCACTAAGGCTACTGCTCTGCCCCGCTCCACTGCCTCTCAGCAAGCTGAACTCACTGCCTTAACTCGAGGCCTTACTCTTGCAAAGGAATTACGCATCAATATTTATACTGACTCTAAATATGCCTTCCATATCCTGTACCACCATGCTGTTATATGGGCTGAAAGAGGTTTCCTCACTACACAAAGGTCCTCCATCATTAATGCCTCTTTAATAAAAACTCTTCTCAAGGCCGCTTTACTTCCAAAGGAAGCTGGAGTCATTGACTGCAAGGGCCATCAAAAGGCGTCAGATCCCATCGCTCAGGGTAATGCTTATGCTGATAAGGTAGCTAAAAAAGCAGCTAGCATTCCAACTTCTATCCCTCGTGGCAGTTTTTCTCCTTCTCATCGGTCACTACCACCTACCCCCCCACTGGAAACTTCCACCTATCAATCTCTTCCCACACAAGGCAAATGGTTCTTGGACCAAGGAACATATCTCCTTCCAGCCTCACAGGCCCATTCTATTCTGTCGTCATTTCATAACCCCTTCCATGTAGGTGAAAAGCCGCTCTAGTCTGCCTCTTAAAACCTCTCATTTCCTTTCCATCGTGGAAATCTATCCTCAAGGAAATCACTTCTCAGTTGTTCCATCTGCTATTCTACTACTCCTCAGGGATTGTTCAGGCCCCCTCCCTTCCCTACACATCAAGCTCAGGGATTTGCCCCTGCCCAGGACTGGCAAACTGACTTTACTCACATGCCCTGAGTCAGGAAACTAAAATACCCCTTGGTCTAGATAGACACTTTCACTGGATGGGTAGAGGCCTTTCCCACAAGGTCAAAAAAGGCCACCACCTTTTTTGTGTCTTCCCTTCTGTAAGACATAATTCCTCGGTTTGGTCTTCCCACCTCTATACAGTTCAATAATGGACCAGCCTTTATTAATCAAATCACCCCAGCAGTTTCTCAGGCTCTTGGTATTCAGTGGAACCTTCATACCCCTTACCGTCCTCAATCTTCAGCAAAGGTAGAATGGACTAATGGTCTTTTAAAAACATACCTCACCAAGCTCCGCCTCCAACTTAAAAAGGAGGACTCTGTCAAGGACAGAGCCCAAAAACCCACCAACCAAGCAAGTAATTACGCCGAACCCCCTTGGGCACTCTCTAATTGGACATCCTGGGTCCTCCCAATTCTTAATCCTTTAATATCTGTTTTTCTCCTTCTCTTATTTGGACCTTGTGTCTTCCGTTTAGTTCTCAATTCATACAAAACAGCATCCAGGCCATCACCAATCATTCTATATGACAAATGCTCCTTCTAAGAACCCCACAGTATCACCCCTGACCACAAAATCTTCCTTCAGCTTAATCTCTCTCCCACTCTAGGTTCCCACGCTGCCCCTAATCCCACTCAAAGCAGCTCTGAGAAACATCGCCCATTATCTCTCCATACCACCCCCCAAAAATTTTCACTGCCCCAACACTTCAATACTATTTTATGTTATTTTTCTTATTAATATAAGAAGACAGGAATGTCAGGCCTCTGAGCCCAAGCCTGCACGTATACATCCAGATGGCCTGAAGCAAGTGAAGAATCACAAAAGAAGTGAAAATGCCCAGTCCCTGCCTTAACTGATGACATTACCTTGTGAAATTCCTTCTCCTGGCTCAGAAGCTCCCCCACCCTTTATGACCCCCGCCCCCACCCACCGGAGAACAATCCCTTTTGACTGTAATTTTCCACTACCTACCCAAATCCTATAACGGCCCCACCCCATCTCCCTTCACTGACTCTCTTTTCGGACTCAGCCTGCCTGCGGTGAAATAAACAGCCTTGTTACTCACACAAAGCCTGTTTGGTGGTCTCTTCACACGGACACGTGTGACACAACCCCTACTACAGCCAAACTCTCAAGACATACCCCCTGGTATCACCTTTCCAGGTTAAAGAGAGCTCCCACCTCCGATCCACCAACCAGCACCTCACCAACTTATAACTGGTATTCCAGCACACTCCTTGGGCCAACCCGACTCCACCTCACATCCATCCCAGAAGAAACTTCACATCAGTAAATCCATCTATCTCAAACAGGTTTAAACTACTATTACAACTAGCTTCCTTTAATGGAGACACTCTATTACACCCTAATTGCAGGCATTATACTACTTACCCTGTTGTTTGCAGTGGGATTATATAGTGTAACTCCTTCCAATTGGAATACCAGCCAAAAAGTCTCCCTCACTTTAGCCTTCTGCTTAATGGTTACCCTTATAGCAGGAATCACAGTCACTAATAAACATTGCCACATCCTCCCTAGATGCCCTGCCTTTGTCTGTCCTGCTGCTTCACTCTCTTCCTTCACGCTCTCGCAAGGTATTTCCTGGTTCCACCCACGGAGCAACACCCTGGAGGCCTTTTTCAAGTGCAAAACCAACCTTTTCTTCCAAGGCTCTTTCTATGGCTTCACTCTGGGTGAAAGCGAACTATTTACTTTTCTGCTCACTCTCTGCCTTTCTAACCCATCTCATAATCAATACCCCAGCCCTTCTTTCAGCCCAACCAATACCTACAACCCCTGAACACCTATACAGAACACTCAATCTCACACACTCCTTACTAAAAAACTCTAATTCCTCTCTGGCAAGACTGCTGGCTCTGCGTATCCCTCCTCTCCACAACATACAATGCAATCCCTGCCTCAGCCTACAACTGGACTTCCATCCAAGTAACCTACCATTCTGAAATCCTCATTAACAGCCCCCCCTCAAACTCTACATACAGGCATTAACAAAAATCTCCCCCCAGTTAGCCAGCGAGTTCGGTCTAGCTGTGACAACCTGACATCCCTACTTACACAACCTATCCCCTACCGCAGCTGTGATAAACGCATATGAGGAGCCATAACAACCCACACAATCTTATCCTACCTAGCACCACTGTGTGCCAATGACATCTACCCTCAGGCATTCCCCTCAGCCACCTAAATTCCAAACTGTGCAATTTATACCGCACAACTCAAGCCCTCCACCAAACATACTACTCTCAAAGCCACCAACAATAAAGACAGGCTTCGTTTCTCCAGCCCCTCAGCCCTTGACACCTCCTACCTCCTTAACAAAAACTCAGAGTACTGCAAGGGCCGACACCTCCCCTGTTTATCCCTCTTCCCTTGGCTCCCCTCTCCATGCACCATCCCTGTACCCGCCACCCACGACTGTGTCCTTATCCCAACATTCAGCAACACTCCCACATGGATCTTAGTGGACACAAAACGCTTCCTGTTACACTGGGAAAAAAGACCCCAAAGCCCCCAGCCTAAAGCAAACACCCTTTACAACCACTTACAGCAGCAGCTCCAGCCGGGACCCTCGGAGTATGGACGCATGAGAATAACAAAATAGTACATCTTTTTAGCATACACAACCAGTTCTGCCTACCAAGCCAAGGCATACTTTTCCTAGGTGGTGCCTCAACTTATATTTGCCTCCCCTCTAACTGGATGGGCACCTGCACCCTGGTTTTCCTCTGTCCAAAAATCAACTTTGCCCTAGGAGACCAACCCCTACCAATCCCAGTACCCCAATACCCCTATCCGACACTGCCGTGCGATACAACTCATACCTCTATTAGTAGCCCTCAGAATAACTACAGAAGTTGGAACTGAGACTGCAGGACTAACCACCTCTGTTTCCTATTACCAACCCCTCTCCAAGGACCTCACAGATAGCTTGGAAGAGATAGCCAAATCCATTACAACTCTCCAATCACAAATAGATTCTTTAGCAGCAGTGGTTCTTCAAAATCACAGAGACGTAGACCTACTCACAGCCAAAAAGGGAGGACTCCGCCTCTTTCTAGATGAACAGTGTTGCTTTTACCGTGACCAATCTAGCTTAGTACAAGATTCTGTAAAAAGACTAAAGGACTGAGCACAAAAAATTAAAGAAAATGTCCCCTGATGGCCAGCGTGGTCCTCCTGGTCCTTTAGTACCTGGTTTCCATGGCTAATGCCCCTCTAGGCCTAGCCATAACCATTCTTCTTTTTCTAGCATTCAGCCCTTGTCTCCTACACCTTCTCACTCAGTTTTTAATGGACTGTATCAGAGCCTTCACCCACAGGACAATACAAGATATGATGTTGCTCCAAGAATACCAACAGATTCAAGAACGGCAGTCCCTACTGTCCAGTCTGCCCCTAAAAACTGTTGCCCCTTCCCAGCAAGAAGCAACCAGATGACAACAGCGCCCCTCTTCTATTACCTATTAAAGGGCTGGGAAGTTAGGGACAAACTGCCCCAAAAAAGCTTCTTGGCGCTGCCCACTCCTCCCTCTAATGCTCTGCAACCCTTCTCTGTGCCACCCACCCTTCCCCCAAGCCTCTTTACATTTCCAAGCTCTTATCTAGGCGCCGCTGCAGAGCCAGCAGACTTCACTCATCAGACCTTGCTGCAATAAGCAAACCCCAATTACAAACCATCCAGACCACACAGCAGAAGATCGTGGGAAGTATAAACAAACTTTACCTACACCCTCCTGTAAGTTCCTGCTCTTCATCTAGTTGCTACCATAAACATCACAAGGTAATATGTGGCAAAATTAACCAGCAAACAACCCTGAGATGGCTGGGCGTGGTGGCTCATGCCTGTAATCCCAGCACTTTGGGAGGTCGAGGCGGGTGGATCACGAGGTCAGGAGATGGAGACCATCCTGGCCAACATGGTGAAACTCCGTCTCTACAAAAAACACAAAAAATTAGCCAGGTGTGGTGGTGGGCGCCTGTAGTCCCAGCTACTCGGGAGGCTGAGGCAGGAGAATGGTGTGAACCCGGGAGGCGGAGCTTGCAGTGAGCCGAGATGGTGCCACTGCACTCCAGCCTGGGCGACAGAGCAAGAACCTGTCTCAAAAACAAAAATAAAAAAAATAAGAACAAACCAACCCTGGGATGCCGCCATACCAAAGAACTCCCTCAAACTCCCCTCCCCAATATACATCCCTCATTCTGTAAGCTTGGGGCTACTTCCTCTGTCTGTTAAGGGGGCAGCTGGCAGGTTAATGAAAACTTGCTTGCCTGACTTTGGGTCTATTTTTCCTTTCTCTTGGCTGACCTTAGTCATGACATGGCCATGGGTCTCTCTATTCTGCCTGGTCCCCTCAACCAGGCAGGCCCACTCACACAAAACATGAGGAACTGAGCCTAGCTCATACAGCACCCTCACCACAAGACACACAAGGAACTGAGCCTAGCTCTTACAGTGACCCTCACACAAGAAACAGGAGCAACTCAGCCTGGCGTGAGCAGCGCCCTCACCACACGCAACACGAGGAACTCAGCCTGGCATGTACAGCACCATCACCACATGAAACACGAGGAACTCAGCCTGGCGTGTGCAGCGCCCTCACCACACGCAACACGAGGAACTCAGCCTGGCATGTACAGCACCATCACCACATGAAACACGAGGAACTCAGCCTAGCGTGTGCAGCGCCCTCACCAAAAAAAACACGAGGAACTCAGCCTGGTGCATACAGCGCCCTCACCACATGAAACACGAGGAACTCAAGCAGCAGCCTTCACCACACAAAACAGAGGAACTCAGCCTAGCGCGTGCAGCAGCCTTCACCACACGAAACACGAGGAACTCAGCCTAGCGCACACAGCAACCCTTACCACCGGAAACACAAGGAACTGAGGCTGGCGCGTGCAGCGACCCTCACCACACGAAACACGAGGAACTCAGCCTGGCGTGTGCAGCGACCCTCACACGCGAAACACGAGGAACTCAGCCTGGCGCGTGCAGCGACCCTCACACGCGAAACACGAGGAACTCAGCCTGGCGCGTGCAGCGACCCTCACACGCGAAACACGAGGAACTCAGCCTGGCGCGTGCAGCGACCCTCACACGCGAAACACGAGGAACTCAGCCTGGCGCGTGCAGCGACCCTCACACGCGAAACACGAGGAACTCAGCCTGGCGCGTACAGCGACCCTCACACGCGAAACACGAGGAACTCAGCCTGGCACGTACAGCGACCCTAGCTGCTGGGAGGCTCCACTCTCCCTTGTGCTTGGCCTTTCTGTTTCCACTTTACCAAAAGGTCCGACATGTGTTCCCTAACAGGCAAAAGACAGATTCACATTCCGACATCTGTCCGGCATGATGTCTGTGGTGAAATGTGACTAATTCACAGTAACCGTGATGAATAACCCCACAGTGAGCCTCCCATCAGCCAAGAGAAGTTTTGCTGACAAATTCAGCATGAGGCAGGTCAGGTTTTGTCAATAAATGAGTCCCAAGAAACCTTTTGGTTTCCAAAGCTTTTATAGATTTTGGAATTGTGGGAACAAGATTTTAAACCTGTGCCAGGCGCGGTTGCTCATGCCTGTAATTCTAGCACTTTGGGAGGCTGAGGTGGGCGGATCACCTGAAGTCGGGAGTTCAAGACCAGCCTGACGAACATGGAGAAACGTCTCTACTAAAAATACAAAATTAACCGGGCGTGGTGGTGCATGCCTGTAATCCCAGCTACTTGGGAGGCTGAGGCAGCAGAATCACCGGAACCCGGGAGGCAGAGGCTGCAGTGAGCCGAGATTGCATCATTGCACTCCAGCCTAGGCAACAAGAGCGAAACTCCATCTCAAAAAAAAAAATAAAATAAAATAAAAATAAAGAATTTAAACTTGTATAAATAAATTCAATTCATATTACATGCCACAAAGAATATTTAAAAATACAGCTCTGGGCTGGGCACAGTGGCTCATGCCTGTAATCCCAGCACTTTGGGAGGCCAAGGTAGGTGGATCACAGGGTCAGGAGATTGAGACCATCCTGGCTAACATGGTGAAACCCCGTCTCTACTAAAAATGCAAAAAATAATAGCTGGGTGTGGTGGCAGAGGCCTGTAGTCCCAGCTACTTGGGAGGCTGAGGCGGGCTTGAACCCAGGAGGCAGAGCTTGCAGTGAGCTGAGATCGCACCACTGCACTTGAGCCTGGGCTACAGAGCAAGATTCTGTCTCAAAAAAAAAAAAAAGAAAAGAAAAAATATAGCTCTGGTGGTAGGCCTAGCTTCTATTCCAGAAAATGGCAGGATCTTGTGACGAAAGGAGAGAGGAGAAAATGCAGGTGAGCAGGAAACAGCTCCAAGCGGCAAGATAAGCACATCAGCCCAGTTCGGTGGCTGGTGCACTGTGGGCCACCTTGTGTGCTGGTGAGATGCGGGCAGCTTTGTGCTCCAGATATCTGCCTCCTCCAGATGAATTCACAGGACCTGGCCTCATGAGAAGGGACTCTCGGTTGACACTTCTGGCTGCAGTGAAATTGCCATTCAGCTTTCCAAAATGAAAAGTTACCAGTATGAACCATCTGGATCAAAGGAGAATATGTCCTGAAGTGCATTTCTGTATCAGTCTGTTGAACAGGTGGGATCAGACTTTGACCCCTCAGATGTGTCCCCAGACCTTAACCTCACTGCCACCTGCCTGGAGGCCCACTGGGAGCAAGAGGTGCAGCCCTCCACCCCCATGCACTTCTTCAACTCAACACCATTCACCTCGGAGTGGGACCGGCCCCCATCTCCTCGTCCCTGGGCCATTGCTCCTTCCCGAGGGCTGGGCAGAGTGGGAGGTTTGGAGGCTGGAGCAGGGAAGGGTGGGATTGGGGCTTTCTAGAATCCAACTGTGCCAGAAGGTGCCTCATCCTCACACTTGTGGCCAGGGCACCCTACCTGATATGACTGCACCTCTCAGGGGAGGCCCGGCTCACCCCTCCCCATGGCAGCCCCATCAAGCACCTCACAGCAAGCCCAAGGAGGCGGCTGCCCACACCGCCAGGGTGTGCGGGAGGCAGAACAACTGAGGATTGGTGCTCTTCTCCGGGAAGGCCAGGCAAGGCCAAATATGTACAACAAGTAAAACGAAAGCCTAGTCGATTTGCTGTTAAATTAAAAACAGTAAAACAGAAAGTAAAACCAGAATGACCATGACATCTGGATTGGAAGGGCCCCTCCCGCTGCAGGAACCAGGAAGGAGCCCGGCCTAGCGCTACCTGGCGATCTCATAGAACACGCAGCCGGCGCTCCACAGGTCCATCTTGTACGTGTAGAACCCATCGGTGAGGAGACACTCTGGGGCCCGGTACCATCGGGTGGAGATGTATTCCGTGTATGGCTGCTTGGAATAGACACTCCGGCAGGAGCCAAAGTCCCCTAATTTCAGGACATCCTGCTGGAAGGGGAGAGAAGCAAGGACAAGCAATGTCCCATTATGTGGCTATCGTAATACAAACCACTCCAAATATTTATGCACTAGCAGGAAAATTACTAGCATCTAAAGTAGTCTGTAAAATGCCAATTACTGGCTTTATGAGCACCTGAAAGTGCCTCCAGCAGATGAGGAAGTGATGTGTCTATTCAGTGGAACAAGTTTACAAATATTCTGGCTATGTTTTACATATATTTCCAAATGTCTACGGGTTTGAAAATGGTTAACTCACAGCGCTTCAACAAATGAACGACACACACTAGTCATCGGTCTGGTCATGCTGCCAGCTTGCCCAGCAAGGGCTTTTTTAGCCACACAGCCCCAGAGGACCCTGCTGACAGCCAGTGACAGGCGCTGGGAAACAGCAAATGGTACGGTTTAAACACAGGTAGTTTAGTGGCCTGGGAGAGAGACGGACCTGAGCTCAGATCCTGCCTCTGCCACATTTCTCTCTAGGGGGATCGAACGGCCATCAGAACGGGCTTCCTCTCTGTCTGCAGTGTAAGAAGGGCACGTTCTATTATTTTCTTCCAGGTGCAGTCAGTTATGTTGATGGCATTTATTAAATAAACCATTTTTTACAACCTGAGAGGGAAAAAATTACTGTAACAAATAGGCTGTCTAGCTGCATGGACTGAAAGTTCCTCCAGCAGGAGGAGAAAACCTTTCAGGGAAAGGGTTTCTATTCAACTTTTATTCTGATACCCAGCTTTCATGTAAAAGCTCTTACCTTTATTAGTATATTTTCTGGTTTTACATCTCTGTGAAATATTCCATTTCTGCATTCAGTATAAAAGGAAAAATAGAATTACACTTCATTTATTCAAATTCTTGAATTTGAATGTTAACACATCTTATTAATTTCAGAGCTGTCAAATCTCCAAGAGCATACCTGTGAATGTGATCAAGGGACTTACATAACTGGTACATATAGTGCATAATTTTTTTTTCTGATAATGGGTATCTTCTCCCTGTATAATCAAGAAAATAGGCAAATATGGTTACTGATGGTACATATCCCCTTTTTTGAAATAAAAATAATCCATTTTTATTTAACGATGTATGAAAATCTAAGTTCCCCTGTAAAAAATAATCTGAAGTAGTCTTAGGAAATATATAGTGTACCTACAAAACATACCATTTAAAATTCCATAGACTGGCCAGGGGCGGTGGCTCACGCCTGTAATTCCAGCACTTTGGGACGCTGAGGTGGGTGGATCACGAGATTAGGAGTTTGAGACCAGCCTGGCCAACGTGGTGAAATCCCATGTCTACTAAAAATACAAAAATTAACCGGTGTGGTGGTGGGCGCCTCTAATCCCAGCTACTCGGGAGGCTGAGGCTGAAGAATTGCTTGAACCCAGGAGGCAGAGGTTGCAGCGAGCCGAGATCCCACCACTGGACTCTAGCCTGGGCAACAAGAGCGAAACTCCGGGGGGGAAAAATAAATCTGTATACTGGCATGATCTCATTTAAAATTACACAGCACATACATTTTTAATGGAAAATTCCTTTTTATTTTTCTTTTTGGCAGTTTATAGAAGTTTATTCTACATCCTCAACTATGTGTTAGTAGCACCATGTAATTTTTAGGATTGTTGTCAAATTTGGGGAAACTGCTAAGTTTCTTTCATATCTGAGTTATAAGATTTCATATTTCAAGTTTTCTATGGAGTGAATGCTCTTTAATTTGAATTGACTATACTCAGAGTATTCCTAGAAGACATCCCAAATGAGATGGCCGGCAATAACGTAACTATTAATACATGGAAGAGACTGCAAAGCATATAAATGTATCCCAGCCAACCCTTAACAAGATTCCAGACATGTCCACGGCTGTTTCACCGTTATGCTGAGGGGAAGTATGACGTAGGAGAGGTTAAAATAGAAGAGATGGCAGTCTTAACTTTGTGGTTGAAATACCTTATTTTTGCAAATTTAACAAAATATATAAACATGGTGAAGATACCGCAAGGGCCTTTTTTGGAAGGCACCCAGGCAAGTCAGCTCTATCAGCTGCCAGAGACTCTGCCTCGGCTCCTCTGTTCTAACATACGTGGTTTTTCTGAGTTTTGAAACAGGTAAAGCAGGTTTGGGAAATTGCCAGACAACTGAAAAATTAATAAACAATAAACATTACTGAAGAATGACAAAGAATTGTTGATAATTTTTTCCTTTTTAGTGGAAATGTAGTAATTGTACCTATTCATGGGACCCAGAGAGTGTTATTTTGATCCATACATACAATGTATAAGGATGAAATTGGGGCAATTAGCACGTGTGTCACCTCCAACATTGGCCACAGCTCTGTGAACATTCAGAGCGCGTGTGCTATGGTTTCAGTGGGAACAGCACTGAGCGATCGCCGCACAATAGCATGGTCTGACAGCCTCGGCCGGCCTTGGAGGCCTTCCAGGACGCTGTCCTTCAGCCTGCACTGATGATGAAAATGTTAGGAGTCACTCGTCAACCCAGTGTTACGCTAGGCTTTCCTGTTTATGTGGAGATGTCCACTTTAAAGGCGGATAGATCACAGTTCAATAAGCAGTTCAACTGCTTTCAGTCTCGGTCCACATGTCTTCTTTCACAGGAGAGGCCGTTTAGCGTGGCTGGCACAGTCCCCTGCAGCTGCCCTGTACTCAGCGCCTGGGCTGGCTGTGCCTTGGTGCCCGCAGCTTTCTACTGTGTTTGAAGACTTCATACCACACGCCCAGCATCACAGCTTACCCTTGTTCCAGAAGATGTCAATTTTACTTGATTTTAATTTTCAAAGTGTGTGTTTTAAGTTATTAAGTTTTAAATCTGCACAATGACCACGTTCACCTAACAGTTTGGAAATCCACTTCCTCCCTCCATAAGCACATATACCATTTGATACCTTTGGTCCTAAGTTTACAATTTCTTTTGAAAATTAAAATTATTCTTTTTCTCTGCTTAACAAGAATGTTTATAACATACAAATAATAGAAAGTAATTTACATTGTAAAATGTCTAGGTGCAATTAGCTTTTTCTTTTTTTTTCTTGAGATGGAGTCTCGCACTGTCATCCAGGCAGTAGTGCAGTGGTGCAATCTCCACCCACTGCAACCTCCACCTCTCAGGTTCAAGCAATTCTCCCGCCTCAGCCTCCCAAGTAGCTGGGATTACAGGCGCTCGCCACCACCACGCCTGGCTAATTTTTTTGTATTTTTAGTAGACATGGGGTTTCACTGTGTTGACCAGACTGGTCTTGAACTCCTGACCTCGTGATCTGCCCGCCTTGGCCTCCCAAAATGCTGGGATTACAGGTGTGAGCCACCACAATTAACTTTTTTGTGTAATACTATCACCTTTTTATTGTTTCACATGATTTATCAACAATTTTCCAGAATTAAAATCAAAAGAATCAAAAGTAAGAGCTTTATCAGCTTTCCCAAGCTTGAGGAATTCTGGAATCTTATTAAATTAATATCTGTAACAGATGAAAAGAAAGCAACTTTCCATCCTCCTTCACACATGCAGCAGGATGAAGCTGCTGGAAGTTCATCTCATCAGGTGCCCCTGGGTCCTGCGATCAAACCCAATCTCACTGCCCCTATGACTTACCCTGGCACTCAAGACCCCCTTCAACCAATTCCTCTCCTCCACAAGGGTTCTCACACTCCCATGAGTGGGCTGCTAAGACACAGATTGTCCCTCCCCATCTCCACCCACATTTCTGCTTCAGAAGATCTGCAGTGGGGCCCCACAGTCGCCTAACAAGAGCCCAGGTGCAGCAACTAGTCTTGGGTCCTTGCTTCAAGAACCATGCCCCACCACACCCTTCTTGTTTGTTTATCGAATACTCAGGTGAATTCCCTCATGGACTCTTCTCTGGTTGCTCCCAAAGCTCACCGGTACCTATATTCATGATGTTCCATCCCAGGAACGCCCTTTCCAGCCATGTCCACACATTCAAATCTTACTCGTATCATAAAATTGTCATTAGAGTCATCTGAACTTGAACTTGGGAAACGTGGAATCTTTTAGGAAAAGTCTAATCTATCCAATCTTCATAATCACCTAGAAGTCTTTTAAAAAGCAGATTTCAGCCGGGCGTGGTGGCTCAAGCCTGTAATCCCAGCACTTTGGGAGGCTGAGGAGGGTGGATCAAGAGGTCAGGAGATTGAGACCATCCTGGCCAACATGGTGAAACCCCGTCTCTACTAAAAATACAAAAAATTAGCTGGCCATGGTAGCAGGTGCCTGTAGTCCCATCTACTTGGGAGGCTGAGGCAGGAGAATGGCGTGAAACTGGGAGGCAAAGCTTGCAGTGAGCCAAGACTGTGCCACTGCACTCCAGCCTGGGCAACAGAGCCAGACTCTGTCTCAAAAACAAACAAACAAATAAAAAAGCAGATTTCAAGGCCTGAACCTAGATCTAATGGAGCCAGGAATCTGTGCTTCTCAGATGCCTTCAGTCCCAGGTAAGAGTCCTCTTCAGGTGCCCGCCCTTCCTTGCCTCCCTGGGTCTCCTCCTGGAAACTCCTTATTCACAGCCCTAGGGGTAGGGAGCCATTCCTGGTCCCGGGCCAGTAGGAGAGGTGTTACTGCTGGAGTGAGGTATCAGGGCAACAGTGTGTGCCCAGTGGTCTGAACAGCTGGAGACCACACCCTTGCAAAGGAAAGCGCTGCCCAGCCACTCTCCACAAACTTCTCCAGAACGAGATCCGAACTTTCTGGGCCCAAGACTGTATCTGGTTCCCATCAGATTCTTGTTTTCAAACAGTTTGAAACAAGTAAAATAGAGTACAATTAACAAGTCACTCAGAAGATTCTCATATGCCCCTTAGTGAATGTCAGCAGGCCCCAAAAGCTCTAGCTCTCCTGACCAAGGTAATTTTTATCAAATATTCTCATTAAGAAGCCTCCAAGGAATGTCATATATGATACTAGTAATTTTAAAAACTTAAGTGAACACAGTGATAAACCAAGGCATTCACTGTGACTCAGCACTAACTGAAGGAATACAGCTGCCACTGTGGCCTGCATCATGACAGCATCCCCAGCACACGCCCCTCCAGCGAGGGTGGAGAGAACTACAAACTAGCCACTCACTAAGGCAAATGAGTTTTTTTTTTTTTTTTTGGAGACAGGGTCTCACTCTGTTGCCCAGGCTGGAGTGCAGTGATACAATCAGCTCATTGCAGCCTCGACCTCCTGGGCTCAAGCCATCCTCCCACCTCAGCCTTCTGAGTACTTGGGTCTATAGGCATGCGCCACCGCACCGAGATAATTTTTTTTAAAAAATATTTTGTACAGACAGGGTCTCAGGCTAGTCTCAAACTCCTGTGCTCAAGCAATCCTCCCGCCCTGGCCTCCCAAAGTGTTGGGACTACACGTGTGAGCCACTGCACCTGGTCCTATCAATTTAACTTGAAACAGTTAAAAAAGAGAGTAGATTCCGAAAAAATCTTGTAAAAGAGTAGCTGCCTCTATAGTCAGATTATGACGGAAACTAAACCTCTTTTACAGTTTTTCCTTCATAAATTCCAAGACAGGCTTTCCTACTGCAGATGGCATGAGCCCAGAGCCGTTAAGCACATGCACCCAAATACACAAACTAGGATAGCTGGCGGGGTAGCCATTCTCTATTCACCCCAATTACTAACTCATGCCAAAGAAGAATCCAGAGACATTCTTCCAGAGAGAGTGGTAGGCAAAGGGCCTTCGCCATCCCTTCCCCAGGTTCCCACACCACTCTTGCCTTCATGGCACACCCACAGATTGACTTGCTCAGGACCTAGCCCAACCCCCATCTAACATGCCAGGCCTGAAAGTCCAAATGACATTCTTCATGCTGCCTTGCAGCTGAGAGTTTCAGATGTGACTTAGGCTCTGCCTAAATGGGAATACTTGGGAAAGACGTTTCAGGCCCAGGTTTGGGGCAGATGAGAGGAGAGAAGGCATCCATTCTGAGGGCACGGATCACAGATCCTGGCAGAAAAGGCTTGGTTCCAGCCCTGGTAGCTGCAGCAGCTTTATTCTGCAGAGCGTTGTCAGCAGCAGGGCCAGCAGCCTGATCATGGAGAGCAGTTGTGAGAAGCAACTTCCTATAGGCCAAGCCCGGAGTCTGCTTCTTCAGTCCTCCCAACAATTCTGGCAATCTATCCATATCACAGAGTAACCCCTCTTGAGTTAATCAGAGAATAGGGGAGACTGTTGTTTGCAACTAAAAGGGAGAATCAACACATCCACCTACAGCAAATTTATTCTTAAAACAGTAACTGGAGAATTCCTTCTAAAAAGGTGCTACTCAAAGCACAGTCCATGAGCTGATGACAGTTCAGGGACTGTTACTGGTCTAAGAGGAGATGACATAAATTAAGAACAACTGTTTAGAACTGTTTGTAGCAATCTGACATGCTGTGACATCTAAGCACACGATCACTTTTCTGGTAATTCATTTTTACTATATTTCACAAAAGTTCCCCCTGCAGTACATTAGAAATAAGACAACTGGTCTTCTGTGATCATTTTGGAAACACTGCTCTAAACACCAATTGAAAACCACCTCTCCCTTGCTTTAAAGCCCAATAACAGCTTCCCATTGAACTTAGAATGAAAATTCTTACCCTCGCCCTACCAGCCTCATTGGTGCCTGCCTACTCCATTTTCTGCAACTCTCCTCCATGTCCTCCAGCCACGTGGGCCTCTTCCCTCACGGTGGCCTCAGGACCTTTGCACTGGCTGTCCCTCTGCCTGAAGTACTCTATCCTCATCACTCCCTAACACATTGGCCTGTTTCATTCACTGACAGCACTTATCCCTATCTGGAATTCTTGATCATTTTGACTGATATTCTTGGTAATTTCTTCGTTTGTTTCCTGTCTGTCATCGAGTGTGAGCTCCACATGGGTGGGAACTGTGTCTGTTATGTTCCCCACCATGTCCCTGCCTCTGGAATAGCCCATGGCATGTCATTGCAAATGAGACATCCTCTCCTGCACCTGTCTAATTCTACCACTCCTCCAGGAAAGCCCTATTTTCCCAGCCCACACAATCTCTGCCTCATCTGACACCTGTTCAACAAAGAGAAAATTACCCCAGCAACTCCTTTTCTCGTATGATATCACTTTCATATAGTTTATGTGGACACTAGACTATATACTCTTTCAGACCGGGCGCAGTGGCTCACGCCTGTAATCCCAGCACTTTGGGAGGCTGAGGCGGGCAGATCATGAGGTCAGGAGTTTGAGATAGCCTGGCCAACATAGTGAAACCCCGTCTGTACTAAAAATACAAAAAGTTAGCCGGGCGTGGTGGCGGACATTCCAGCTACTCGGGAGGCTGGGGCAGGAGAACAGCTTGAACCCGGGAGGCGGAGGTTGCAGTGAGCTGAGATTGTGCCATTGCACTCCAGCCTGGGCAACAAAGTGAGACTCCATCTCAAAAAAAAATTACTCGGGCGTGGTGGCGGCGCCTGTAATCCCAGCTACTCGGGAGGCTGAGGCAGGAGAATGACTTGAACCTGGGAGGTGGAGCTTGCAGTGAGCCAAGATCGCGCCATTGCACTCCAGCCTGGGCGACAGAGTGAGACTCCGTCTCAAGAAAAAAAGAAAAAAAAGACTATATACCCTTTCAATATCAAAAACATGCATCTGACATCCTGCTTCTTTATCTTCCCAGTTCTTGCCAGACCTTGCACATTGCTGTAAAGTAGACAATTCAATAATGGCTGTGTGATTGTTCCCTTATTTCATTATTATCTCATTCTTTAGTCTTTCATAGTGCTCCCCAATATTCTAATAACCTGAGAGCAGCAATTTAAGTCATAAGAATTGCCATTCTGGTAGCAAAAGCCTTAGTGATTGTTTGAGTTTTCACTAAAGCAGCATCATCGTCAACAACCGTAAATAATTAGGTGCCCCTATTCTTTTAAGGCACTGAGCTGGGCCCAGAAATAGAGATCCAGGGCAGCAACAAAGCTTAATGGTTAGGATTTCAGAGTCAGGCTTGAGTTTAAGTCCCAGTTCTGCCATTTATTAACAACTTAATTTTGGATTATTACTTAATCCTTCAAGCTTCAATTTCCTCATCTGTAAAATGGGAAAAATAATAGTGCCAACCACATAGGGTTGTCATGAGGCAGTATGTGTGACGGTTAAGAACATGCACTCTAGGATCAGGTTATCTAGGTTCAGCCCCAGTTCTACCACTTACTAGGTATGTAAACTTGGACAACTAACTTATCTCCCCATGCCTCAATGTCCTCATGTTTCAAATAAGGATAATAACAGTATCTGGGCCACGTGGGATGGCTCACGCTTGTAATCCCAGCACTTTGAGAGGCCAAGGCGGGTGGATAACAAGGTCAAGAGATCGAGACCATCCTGGCCAACATGGTGAAACCCGTCTCTACTAAAAATACAAACATTAGCTGGGCGCGGTGGCTCACGCCTGTAATCCCAGCACTTTGAGAGGCCCAGGTGGGCAGATCACCTGAGGTCAGGAGTTCAAGACCAGCCTGACCAACACAGAGAAACCCCGTCTCTACTAAAAATACAAAAGTAGCCGGAGTGGTGGCGCATGCCTGTATTCCCAGCTACTCAGGAGGCTGAGGCAGGAGAATCGCTTGAACCCGGGAGGCGGAGGTTGTGGTGAGCCAAGATCGCGCCATTGCACCCCAGCCTGGGCAAAAAGAGCAAAACTCCATCTCAAAAAAAAAAAAAAAAATTAGCTGGGTGTGGTGGCGTGCTCCTGTAGTACCAGCTACTTGGGAGGCTGAGGCAGGAGAACTGCTTGAACCCAGGAGGCGGAGGTTGCAGTGAGCCAAAATCATGCCACTGCACTCCAGCCTGGCGACAGAGTGAGACTCCATCTTAAAAAAATAAAAAATTACAGTATCTGCCTGACAGGGTTGTTGGAAGGTTAAAATGAGTTAATTCCTATAAAGTATTAAGAATAGTGCCTGGCCATATGGATACCATTCATGAACTGTTAGCTATTATCACTATATTTCATCAATTCTAGGATAGGCTTTTTTTTTTTCAAATTTTACTAACTCTAAAATCAGGATGTATATTTCAATATTTACTACCCTACAAGCACTATTAGCCATTCTCCTTACATTTTAACATCTCTGAACCTAGGATGCTCCATATTGCTCACAGCATCTTAGAGTCAGTGCGCTGAACACGCTGCCTGGCCTATGGAAGACACTCAATATTTACATAACGAATGGAAGTCTACTGATCTACAGAGGTCTGTTTTCTACAATCGCTGTAGATAGATACTGAAAGAAATAGATTCAATTTCTTCAGTTATGTAATTCCTCTACTACTGAAAATAAATATATCCTAAAAATATATATATTCTAAGGCTGGGCGCAGTGGCTCATGCCTGTAATCCCAGCATTTTGGGAGGCCGAGGCAGGCAGATCATGAGGTCAAGGCAATTGAGACCATCCTGGCTAACACGGTGAAACCCTGTCTCTACTAAAAATACAAAAAAGTTGGCTGGGTGCGGTGGCTCACACCTGTAATCCCAGCACTTTGGGAGGCCAAGACGGGCGGATCATGAGGTCAAGAGATCGAGATCATCCTGGCCAACATGGTGAAACCCCGTCTCTTCTAAAAATACAAAAAATTAGCTGGGCATGGTGGTGCAGGCCTGTAGTCCCAGCTACTTGAGAGGCTGAGGCAGGAGAATTGCTTGAACCTGGGATGGGAGGTAGAGGTTGCAGTGAGCCGAGAACGCGCCACTGCACTCCAGCCTGGTAACGCAGCAAGACTCCACCTTAAAAAAAAAAAAAAAAAATTAGCCAGGCATAGTAGCACATGCCTGTAGTCCAGCTACTTGGGAGACTGAGGCAGGAGAATCACTTGAACCTGGGAGGCGGAGGTTGCAGTGAGTTGAGATCGCACCACTGGGAGAGCAAGACTCCATCTCAAAAATATATATATATATGTGTGTGTGTGTGTATATATATATATATATATTCTAAACAATGCTTTCTCAAGCGTCTAAACACACAGTGACTTGCCAAAAATTCTCCCTTCTTGTTGAGTTTTGTTTTTATTTTTTCTTGAGATGGAGTCTCACTGTGATGTCCAGGCTGGAGTGCAGTGGCGTGATCTCGGCTCACTGCAACTTCTGTTTCCCAGGTTCAAGCTATTCTCCTACCTCAGTCCCAAGTAGCTGGGACTACAGGAACATGCCACCACGCCCGGCTAATTTTTGTTGTATTTTTAGCAGAGACAAGGTTTCACTGTATTGGCCAGGCTGGTCTCGAACTCCTGACCTCAAGTGATCCACCTGCCTTGGCCTCCCAAAGTGCTAGGATTACAGGCATAAGTCACCACACTGGCCTTTATTTTTATTTTTTGAGACAGAGTCTCACTCTGTCACCCAGGTTGGAGTGCAGTGGAACGATCTCGGGTCACTGCAACCTCCGCCTCCCAAGTTCAAGTGATTCTCCTGCCTCAGCCTCCTGAGTAGCTGGGACTACAGGCAGATACACACCACTATTCCTGGCTAATTTTTTTTGTGTATTTTTTTAGCAGAGACAGGGTTTCACCTTGTTAGTCAGGCTGGTCTTGAACTCCTGACCTCAAGTGATCCACCCGCAGTGGCCTCCCTCCTAAAGAGCTAGGATTATAGGCATGAGCCACTGTGCCCAGCTTTATATACATCAACTTTTATGGATGTAGAAAAACTTGGCTACTTATGCTATTTATTTTGCTAGTAATTTACTATCACACACATATTTTAAGTCACATATAAAATACATGAATATTGATATAGTGCTTTTTTCCACTACCCAATTTCATAAAAACAATTTTATTTGAACTCTTCATATATATCTTCAACATCAGTGTCTTCTTCTTCACAAAAATAGTTTATCGATCTAAAAAGTTTCCATAGCACATCATCTTCAGTGTGGCCCAAATTGTGAGCTAATATACCATCTAAATCATCTATGACGCTGTCACTAAAATTCTTTTCCAAGTCATAAGTAGTCACTCATGTGACAATAGGACAGTTGTTTTTTTTTTTTTTTTTTTTTTTTTTGAGACGGAGTCTCGCTCTGTCGCCCAGGCTGGAGTGCAGTGGCCGGATCTCAGCTCACTGCAAGCTCCGCCTCCCGGGTTCACGCCATTCTCCGGCCTCAGCCTCCCGAGTAGCTGGGACTACAGGCGCCCGCCACCTCGCCCGGCTAGTTTTTTGTATTTCTTAATAGAGACGGGGTTTCACCGTGTTAGCCAGGATGGTTTCGATCTCCTGACCTCGTGATCCGCCCGTCTCGGCCTCCCAAAGTGCTGGGATTACAGGCTTGAGCCACCGCGCCCGGCCAACACAGTTGTTTTTTATTTGTCCTCTAGGTATAACGTGATTTGAAAAATCCAACACTTGCTGTATTGCTTTCTTAGTGAGATATACAAGGTTCATTTGTCCTGACATCAAACACAACCATGAGGTCAGACCCCCAGGAACAATTTGCTCAATGAGGGCCAGCAGGCTCTCCTTTTCTCCTGTTGCCCTCAGGGGACCTCTGTAAGTATCTGAAACCAGCCCTGACTGAGGTCACCTCAGGCAAACATGCTGTCTTCAACGGTGCTTTATTGTTCAGAAGAAAGGAAATGAATGAGCATCATGGAAAATGGCAGGAGCTTCCCTCACATGCAGGCGACTATTCTGGAGGGAAAGCTTTGCCTGAAGAGGCATGGAACAGAATGTCGAGCAACAGCAGATCTGGGGAGCTGAGAGGCCCCCTGAGCCAGCGGGCCTGTGGCACACATGCCCATGGCGGGGCTGGCTGCGGCGCTCTGCAGCAGAGCTGCCCCTGCTGCCTCCCGCCACCCTCCCCCAGATCACATGGGCACCCAGAGGGCCTGGGACTTCCTTTCTTGTTTGCAGTCATGTTCTGAGTAGACGAGCCGTCAGGAAAATGCCTTCCCATGAGTGAAGTGGCACTGTACTGTGTATTATATATAACTACGGCACTATGATGACTAATGATGTTGAGAACAACTAAGCATATGTATGAATTAGAAGCCTTAAAAGAGGATCTTAGGTTAGCTTTCAAATTATTCCACGTACCTCGTATTAGCTCATAAATATTCATGTCCATAAGTTCACATATTAGTGCAAGAGAACCAGATTTTCTGTCACTGAAGAAGAAAGCAAGTTTTTAAAATAAATTTTCTGGCCTTAATCAGAAAATACAATCCAATATTTAATCCATTTGTAAACATTTCTAGTAAACATAAGGCACTCCCACATCAAATACTACAGTGTAATTGCTGAAACAGTAAAGGTTCTGATTTCAAATCAGTATTTCAGGTAAAATTAATTAAAAATACTAGCAAAACCCAACTTTGAACAAAATTCTAAAAGTCGAAAATATATATGTCTTGAAAATACATAATTAACTATCAGTAGAAAGAAGAAAAAGGCTGGGGAGTTGGGTAAGCAAAACAATGAAAGAGGCCAGGTGTGGTGGCTCACTCCTGTAATCCCAGCACTTTGGGAGGCCGAGGTGGTGGATCACTTCAGGTTAGGAGTTTGAGGCCAGCCTGGCCAACATGGTGAAACCCCATCCCTACTAAAAATACAAAAGCTGGGTGTGGTGGCGGGCGCCTGTAGTCCCAGCTGCTCGGGAGGCTGAGGGAGGAGAATAGCTTAAACCCAGGAGGTGGAGGTTGCAGTGAGCCAAGATCACACCACTGTACTCCAGCCTGGGCAAAAGAGTGAGACCCTGTCTCAAAAAAAAAAAAAAAAAAAAAGAAAAGAAAAGAAATTAATTCGTGCTCTGTGACTGCAAATTAAATTTTAATTTAGCTAAATTCCTTCCATGTAATTGGGATAAATCACAATGGGAGAGTAACAACCAAAAACCAGTCAGGGGAAAAAGAGAAAAACGAGTCACATCACAAGTGTGTGGTATCAGTGCTGACACAGAATGGGGACAGAGACTGCTGGCTGAGCCACCAACTTCTCCTGAGTACAAGCAGGCCTTTAAAGGGTTCCCAGAGTCCTTAGCGGGAGCCTGTATCACCCCAGACCCTACTCTGGGTGCCTCCAATCTGGCAGAAAGGGGTCTTGGTTGTTAGGAGGCCCACATGAGATTCTGGACAGAGTGCTGTAGAAAGTGTGTGGGAAGTGCATGACGTGCATGCAGTGTTGACACTATGACATACTAACTGCAGTCTCTGGACCTGGCCCAAATTGACTTCTAAGAACGCTACAGGCCAGGAAGTCACACAGTTATAACAAGACATTTCATTTTGAGTTTAAAACTGTTCCATTCTCTGATTAAAATCTACTAGACTTTAACTGGCAGTGGAGTTTAACTGGAGTTCCTTGGTCGATCTTACAGGCCAGTCTCCCTCCGGAGCCACAGCGAAGCTTCTACACCGAGGGGCACCCTCTCAGAGTGGCGGTGCCATTCTAGCCCACAGCAAAGAAGGTCCCCAAATCCTGTAGTCTGACTCCCTGGCCCAGTGAGGTCTGTAAGCACAGCACAGAGTTGCCAGGAAGAAGGCCTTCCAGGCTCAGGCAGGCACTGAGGGACAAGCTGTGCTCTCCCTTCTTTTTTTTTTTTTTTTTTTTTTTTTTTTGAGACGGAGTCTCGCTCTGTCACCCAGGCTGGAGTGCGGTGGCCGGATCTCAGCTCACTGCAAGCTCCGCCTCCCGGGTTCACGCCATTCTCCTGCCTCAGCCTCCCGAGTAGCTGGGACTACAGGCGCCCGCCACCTCGCCCGGCTAGTTTTTTGTATTTTTTAGTAGAGACGGGGTTTCACCGTGTTAGCCAGGATGGTCTCGATCTCCTGACCTCGTGATCCGCCCATCTCGGCCTCCCAAAGTGCTGGGATTACAGGCGTGAGCCACCGCGCCCGGCCTGCTCTGCCTTCTTGATTGATAGATAAGCCTTATGGAAACTACTCTATAATTAGAACAGAAATGAAAAATCCCCAGAAATGTTATCAATTTACAGTAAGAAAGGCTACAGGAGACTGTTCAGAAATGGCAACTGGCAGGGACAGAGTGAGAATGTACAATCCCTGAAATAACACAACAGTGCTTTCCCAATAGGTCAAAATTCACACTCAAGACCTCAGCAGCCTAACTGAGCTCCAGGAGATGAACTGTTTGCATGACGGATGCTTTTATGATGTGGAGTCACCTAAATGAAGGCATTCCCACATTAAGAATCAGATGCTGGCCGGGCGCAGTGGCTCATGTCTGTAATCCCAGCATTTTGGGAGGCCAAGATGGGTGGATCACCTGAGGTCAGGAGTTTGACACCAACCTGGCCAACATGATGAAACCCCGTCTCTACTAAAAATACAAAAATTAGCCGGGCGTGGTGGCGGGCGCCTGTGATCCCAGCTACTCAGGAGGCTGAGGCAGGAGATGGCTTGAACCTGGGAGGTGGAGTTTGTTGTGAGCCGAGATTGCGCCACTGCACTCCAGCCTGGGTGACAGAGACAGACTCCTTCTCAAAAAAATTTTAAAAAAAGAATCAGATGCACATTTTTCCAAATAAAAATGTGATATAAGATGAAGTAAAAATGGTTACTCTCTGAGCTACGAAGCAAATATTCAAAATGTCTACCATGGTTTTCTTCCTTAAAAAAAGATTATTTTCATCAAATTTAGATAACTTTTCAAGCTCCAAATATACTTACAAAACCACTTCATGCAACGTAAGAATGTTTGGGTGCGGATTCAGGCGCCTCAGTGCTTGGATCTCTCGTAGGTTGTTGACTTGCTCAATACTATCATGTAGGTAAAAATGGATAGCTCATTTACAGTTTAGGTCAACTTCAAAATTAGAGTTACTTATTATCCAGGATCACCATTTTAAAACTCACAAATATTTCAAGCAAATTAATCAGCTTTTATATCTCCCATTAGAAGCTAAAGTTAAGCTATACCTCACTGCTGCATTAAAAAATCAAGGTTCTTATAGCTAGAACATATGTTAAAATTTTTCCCATCTAAGATCCTGAAAGAATACTTGGTAGTTTATTTTACAGATTAACAAACATAAAAACAGACATTAAAACTTATGATTAAATTTATTAGTAAGATTAATAATTAAGATTTAGTCTTCAGTTTATAGATACACTATCTGAAAATGAGCATTTCAAAGTTCCAAGAAAAGATCAATCCCTCTTTTTTTTGAGACAAAGCCTCACTGTCATCCAGGCTGGAGTGCAATGGTGCAATCATGTCTCACTGGAGGCTCAGGTGATCCTCCCACTTTAGCTTCCTGAGTAGCTGGGACCACAGGTGCATCCCACTACGCCCTCTCAAACTCCCAGGCTCAAATGATCTGCCCGCCTCAGCCACCCAAAGTACTGTGATTACAAGCCAGAGCCGCTGTGCCCGGCCTCTTTCTTATCTTTAATGATGCTGTACTCTTTTCAATTGCTTTTTTTTTTTTTTTTTGAAACGGAGTTTCCCTCTTGTTGCCCAGGCTGGAGTGCAGTGGCGCGATCTTGGCTCACCGCGACCGCCGCCTCCCGGGTTCAAGCAATTCTCCTGCCTCAGCCTCCTGAGTAGCTGGGATTACAGGTGCCTGCCACCATGCCCGGCTAATTTTTGTATTTTTAGTAGAAATGGAGTTCACCATGTTGGCCAGGCTGGTCTCAAACTCCCGGCCTCAGGTGATCTACCCACCTTGGCCTCCCAGAGTGCTGGGATTACAAGTGTGAGCCACCACACCCGGCCCTCTTTTCCATTTCATTCACCTGGTGACAAGCACTCTCTGGGCAGGTGTGTCTTATTGCAGGCTCTTCTTTATGAAGACCGCTCTGCCAATACAAATCATGTCAATACAGTGCAATCAGGTCCAAGGCCTGAGGCTGGCTGTCACTGCCCTCTAGACAGACCTCTTTTGAGAATGCCACTTCACCACAGTAGGCCTATGGGGTCACACCTAATTGAATAATTCAATTCACCAGAAACTGTCATCTCAGGCTCCAAAAGGAACTAATTGTGGGACTACTTTTTCAATTGGCAAATTCTGTTCTATCAACTTTTAACATATAGTGGAAAGCTCAACATTTTGTTTGGTTATTTGAAGAGTAGTTTTACCCAGCAGTATAGGTGTAGTTTTAAATCAATATGGCTGAGGCTGGGTGTGGTCGCTCACGCCTGTAATCCCAGCACTTTGGGAGTCCAAGGTGGGTGGATCACCTGAGGTCAGGAGTTCCAGACCAGCCTGGCCAACATGGTAAAACCCCGTCTCTACTAAAAATACAAAAATTAGCTGGGCACAGTGGCATGTGCCTGTAATCTCAGTCACTTGGGAGGCTGAGGCAGGAGAATGGCTTGAACCCAGGAGGTGGAGGTTGCAGTAAGCCAAGATTGTGCCATTGCATTCTAGCCTGCCCAACAGAGTGAGACTCGATCTCAAATAAATAAATAAATAAATAAATAAATAAGTCTGAATATTTTAAGTCACTCTCATGTTAGCCAACAAATAGAAACCTGATTTTTTTTTTTTTTTTGAGACGGAGTCTCACGCTGTTGCCCAGGCTGGAGTGCAGTGGCGCGATCTTGGCTCACTGCAAGCTCCGCCTCCTGGGTTCACACCATTCTCCTGCCTCAGCCTCCTGAGTAGCTAGGACTACAGGCGCCCGCCACCGCGCCCGGCTAATTTTTTGTATTTTTAGTAGAGACAGGGTTTCACTGTGGTCTCGATCTCCTGACCTTGTGATCCGCCTGCCTTGGCCTCCCAAAGTGCTGGGATTACAGGCGTGAGCCACCGCGCCCGGCAGAAACCTGATATTTAAGAAAAGCCTGAAAACAGAATAGCCTGAAGAGTCTAAGAATATTTCAGACTAAAAGTTCTAGCCCTCATTTTCATTACTATCCTGTATTTCCTCCCTCACATCCAAGTTGGTATTCAAAATGTTAACAACTCGCACCCCAGATCCACAACCAATCAGAAAAGACACAGCTGACCATGCTGGAGCCAGATCCTCAAGGTGGCCAGAACTAGGGAGTGCTGAACAAGGGGGCCAGGTGACACTCAGGAGTGTCAAGACAGCAGCTATTTACCAATGAATACAAATCATTCAATATTCTACAACACACAGAACAGAAAAAAAATAATAATTCCAGGCCAAAATGCCAACAGTGTTGAGACAGAGAAATCCTGCTTCAGGTGGAAAGAGCTAACAAGCTAGCAATAGTTCCAATTTTTGAACACCCAATCCGAAAAACTTAGGTTTTAGAACTGGGCAGCCAAACAGCCATACTATTTAGACAAATATCCACTCTTCTCATCTGTAATAGGAAAATCAGTTATCACACCCCAAAACATATTTTGCTTACTGGAGACAGGATTCTTTCATATCTCCACAGGCATTCACTGAGAAATAATGAACTAAGACAAACATTTAGAAAGGCACATTTTCCTGGATATTGCTAGATACCGGGATCTAGCAATTGTTCAAATAACAGTGATTAATAAAATTCAAATCAACTCTGTCCCCTCTATTAAAATCATGAAAAAAAAAATCTAAAAAAACCTGGAAGTAACTACTTTTCTTTGCCTTGCAGTTGCTTTGAATTTTGTGCTTAGGTGACATTCAGTTTGTTTTTGTTTATTGTTCTCTTGGAAACAAAATATCACAGAATTGAACGTAAGAGGAATGCAGGCAGTCTTTGCTCCAAAAAGAACCAGACGACGGCCGGGCGCGGTGGCTCACGCCTGTAATCCCAGCACTTTGGGAGGCCGAGACGGGCGGATCACGAGGTCAGGAGATCGAGACCATCTGGCTAACACGGTGAAATCCCGTCTCTACTAAAAATACAAAAAACTAGCCGGGCGAGGTGGCGGGCGCCTGCAGTCCCAGCTACTCGGGAGGCTGAGGCAGGAGAATGGCGTGAACCCGGGAGGCGGAGCTTGCAGTGAGCCGAGATCGCGCCACCGCACTCCAGCCTGGGCAACTGAGCAAGACTCTATCTCCAAAAAAAAAAAAAAAACCACAAGAACCAGATGACGTTTACCATAAGTGGAATCTACAAATGGAACAAATTATGATCACCAGGACTCAGACTTCTAAAAAAAATTTAAAGATCGGCCAGGCTCATTAGCTCACACCTGTAATCCCAGCACTTTGGGAGGCCGAGGCGGGCAGATCACGAGGTCAGGAGATCGAGACTATCCTGGCTAACACGGTGAAACCCCACCTCTACTAAAAAATACAAAAAATTAGCTGGCTGTGGAGGTGGGCGCCTGTAGTCCCAGCTACAGGAGAATAGCATAAACCCAGGAGGCTGAGCTTGCACTGAACTGAGATCACGCCACTGCACTCCAGCCTGGGTGACAGAGCGAGACTCCATCTCAAAAAAAAAAAAAAATTTAAAGATCAATTATGAAATTTCTTTTTTTTATTTTTTTTAGACGGAGTCTCGCTCTGTCGCCCAGGCTGGAAATGCAGTGGCCGGATCTCAGCTCACTGCAAGCTCCGCCTCCCGGGTTCATTCTCCTGCCTCAGCCTCCCGAGTAGCTGGGACTACAGGCGCTCGCCACCTCGCCCGGCTAGTTTTTTGTATTTTTTTAGTAGAGACGGGGTTTCACCGTGTCAGCCAGGATGGTCTCGATCTCCTGACCTCGTGATTCGCCCGTCTCGGCCTCCCAAAGTGCTGGGATTACAGGCTTGAGCCACCGCGTCCGGCCAATTATGAAATTTCAACATTTCATTTTATTGGATGAATTTTATGGAAAATAAGTTTATCTAACCATTACAATCTACATGAAGAACATCCTCAAAGTGAAGGGAAGGGGAGGAAGAAATGGTTATATTAATATTAAACAAAATAGACTGCAAAATAAGGATTACTACTACTTATGATTTCATGATGTTAAAAAAAAGAGTCAATACATTAGGAAGCAATGACAATTGTAAATGTGTATGTGCCAAATAAGAAATTTTTTTTTTTTTTGAGATGGAATCTTGCTCTGTCATCAAGGCTGGAGTGCAGTGGCACGATCTAGGCTCACTGCAACCTCTGCCTCCCAGGTGGAAGCTATCCTCCTACCTCAGCCTCCTGAGTAGCTGGGATTATAGGTGCCCACCAGGCTATTTTTGTATTTTTAGTAGAGACAAGGTTTCATCATGGTGGCGAGGCTGCTCTCGAACCCCCAACCTCAGGTGATCCACCCGCCTCGGCCTCCCAAAGTGCTGGGATTACAGGCGTGAGCCACTGTGCCCAGCCTGAAGTATAATTTTCATGGCATAAAATTCAGCTATTGTAAATGAGTTTTAGGACATTTATACAGCTGTGCAACTGTCACCACAATTCCATTTCAGAACACTTTCATCATCTGTTGGGAGGTTTTTGATAACAACTAATAAAAATAAAATATGGCTATTTTATCAAATAAGGCTGTTTCAATTTCCAGTTTTATTTTGTGTCAGATTTGGTAACTGTGTTTTTTGAGGAATTTGTTTATCTAACCTAAATTGTCATATTTATTGGCATACAGTTATCTGTAATACTCTCATTATTTAATTTTTTTGGTTTATTTTTTTTTTGAGGTTTTTTTTTTGTTTTGTTTTCTTGCCCTTGTTGCCCAGGCTGGAGTGCAATGGCACAATCTCGCCTCACTGCAACCTCTGCCTCCCAGGTTCAACTGATTCTCCTGCCTCAGCCTCCCGAGGAGCTGGAATTACAGGTGGCCCGCCACCACGCTTAGTTAATTTTTGTATTTTTAGTAAAGGCTTTTGCTGTGTTGGCCAGGCTGGTCTCAAACTTCTGACCTCGTCATCCGCCCGCCTTGGCCTCCCAAAGTGCTGGGATTACAGGTGTGAGCCACCGCGCCCCGCCTATTATTTTTTAATTCTGTTGGAGACAATGATGTTTCTGGTGTCTTGCTCTGTCACCCAGGCTGGAGTGCAGTGGCATGATTATAGCTCACTGCAGCCTTGAACTCCTGGGCTCAAGCCATCCTCCAGCCTCAGCCTCCCAAAGTGCTAGGATTATAGGTGTGAGCCACCATTCCCGGCCTATTTTTAAAATATCTAACTGTAGTGATCCTCTTTTTCATTACTGATGCTGGTTGGTGACATTAGTGTTGATGTCTTTTTTTCTCCATCAGCCTTACTAGGAGTTCATCAATTTAGTTAATCTTTTTAAAGAGCCATCTTTTAGCTTTGTTGATTTTCTCTATTTGTTTTCTATTTCATTGATTTCTGTTCCTCTTTACTGTTGCTTTTCTCTCACTTAAGATATTTAATTTACTTTTTTTTTTTTTTTTTTTTTTGAGACGGAGTCTCGCTCTGTTGCCCAGGCTGGAGTGCAGTGGCCGGATCTCAGCTCACTGCAAGCTCCACCTCCCGGGTTTACGCCATTCTCCCGCCTCAGCCTCCCGAGTAGCTGGGACTACAGGCGCCGCCACCACGCCCGGCTAATTTTTTGTATTTTTTAGTAGAGATGGGGTTTCACCATGTTAGCCAGGATGGTCTCGATCTCCTGACCTCATGATCCGCCCGTCTCGGCCTCCCAAAGTGCTGGGATTACAGGCTTGAGCCACCGCGCCCGGCCTTAATTTACTCTTATTTTTCTACCTTCTTAAGGGGGATATTTATTTATTTATTTATTTATGAGACAGAGTCTGTAATCCCAGCACTTTGGGAGGCTGAGGCAGATGAATCACTTGAGGTCAGGAGTTTGAGAACAGCCTGGCCAACATGGTGAAACCCTGTCTCTACTAAAAATATAATAATCAGCCAGGCATGGTGGCAGGTGCCTATAATCCCAGCTAGTTGGGAGGCTGAGGCTGATGTGCCTTGAGGTCATTGCTTGTTCCACCACTTCACCGTGACTCCATCTTTTTATCACTATGAATGATGTTATAATAAACATCATTGTGGTGGGGGGGACTTTCCCCACAAGGAAAACTTCTGGACCAATTTCACTGGTGAATTATTTCAAACATTTAAAAAAGAAGTACTCTTACACAAACTTTTTCAGGAAAAAAGGAGGAATGAACACTTCCCAACTTGTTCTGTTAGGCCTGAAAAACTTTATACCAAAATCTAACAAAACATTTTTTTTTAAAGACAGAGTCTCACTCTGTTGCCCAGGTTGTGGTGCAATCTCGGCTCACCGCAACCTCCGCCTTCGGGATTCAAGCCATTCTTGTGCCTCAGCCTCCTGAGTAACTGGGATTACTGGCATGTACTACCACACCCAACTAATTTTTGTAGTTTTGGTAGAACAGAGTTTTGCCATGTTGGCCAGGCTAGTCTCAAACTCCTGGCCTCAAATTATCCACCCATCTCAGCCTCTGAAAGTGCTGGGAATACAGGTGTGAGCCACTGCACCCAGCCGCAAAACCTAATAAAGACTTTTTTTCTTTTTCTCTTTTTCTTTTTTGAGACAGGGTCTTACTCTGTTGCCCAGGCTGGAGTGCAGTGGTGTAATCACTGCTTACTGCAGCCTTGACCTCCTGATCTCAAGCCATCCTCCCACCTCAGCCTTCCAGGTGGCTGGGACCACAGGTGTCTGCCACCATGCCCAGCTGTTTTTTATTTGTAGAAACAAGGTCTCGTCTTGTCCAGGCTGGTCTCAAACTCCTGGGCTTAAGCCATCCTCCCACCTCAGCCTCCCAATGTGCTGGGATTAAAGGTGTGAGACAACTCACCTAACTCCCTAACAAAGACTTTTATATAGTAAGAAAAGTATAGGCCAAGCATGGTAGCTCACGCCTGTAATCCCAACACTTTGGGAGGCCAAGTCTGGCAGACTGCCTGAGGTCAAGAGTTCAAGACCAGCCTGGCCAACATGGCAAAACCCCATCTTTACTAAAAATACAAAAATTAGCCAGGCATGGTGGTGCGCGCCTGTAATCCCAGCTACTTGGGAGGCTGAGGCAGGAGAATTGCTTGAGGCAGAGGTTGCAGAGAGCTAAGATCACACCACCGCGCTCTAGCCTGTGCCGCACAGTGAAACTCCATCACGGAAGGAAAAAAAGTAACCCTTATGAGTACAAATACAAAAATACTTGACAAAATACTATCAAATCCAGCAATATGTAAAACTGATCGCATGTTATGACTAAGTGGGGAATCCCAGTTATACTGGGAATGCAAGGTTGAGTTATTATTCAAAAATGAATAATTTTTGCCACAAAGCCCAGCTAATTTTTTGTATTTTTAGTAGAGACGGGGTTTCACTGTTGTTAGCCAGGATGGTGTTGATCTCCTGACCTCATCATCTGCCCGCCTCGGCCTCCCAAAGTGCTGGAATTACAGGTGTGAGCCATCGCGCTCAGCCTTTTTTTTTTTTTTTTTTTTTGAGACAGGTTCTCACTCTATCACCCAGGCTGGAGTGCAGCTGCATGATCTTGCCTCACTGAAGTCTCCACCCCCGAGGCTCAAGCAATCCTCCCACCTCAGCCTCCCAAGCAGCTGCGACTACAGGTGTGTGCCACTACACCTGGCTAATTTTTGTATTTTCAGTCAAGATGTAGTTTCACCATGTTGTCCAGGCTGGTCTTGAACTCCTGGGCTCATGTGATCAGCCCACTTCAGCCTCTTAAAGTGCTGTGATTACAGGCGTGACACACTGTGCCCAGTTGGTTTTATTTTTTAATAGAATTAATGAGCTATACTCCTAGAATCCTCACAGGAAAAAAAAAAAATGAGCTGATTCTAAAATGTATATGGATGTATAGAGGACCTAGAGTAGGCAAAATTGTCTTTAAAAACATGAAGAGGCCGGCCATGGTACCTCACGCCTATAATCCCAGCACTTTGGGAGGCCAAGGCAGGTGGATCACCTGAGGTCAAGAGTTTGAGACCAGCCCGACCAACATGGTGAATCCCTGTCTCAACTAAAAATACAAAAATTAGCTGGACGTGGTGGTGGGTGCCTGCAATCCCAGCTACTCAGCAGGCTGAGGCAGGAGAATTGCTTGAAACCAGAAGTCGGAGATTACACCATTCCGCTCCAGCCTGGGCGACAGAACGAGACTCTGTCTCAAAAAAAAAAAAGAAGAAGAAAGACTTTTAATATCTAACTTCAACATTTACTTTTGAGCTACATTAATCAAAACAGTATAGTATTGGCATAATGACAGTCAAAAAGGGCAATGAAACAGAATAGAGAGTCCAAAACAGACCTACACTTTTGCAGTCAATTAGCTTTCGGCAAAATAATCCACTGAGGGCAAAGAAAGTCTTTTTTTTAACAAATGATACTGGAACAACTGGATATTCATTTGGGGAAAAAAAAAAATGATGCTTGATCCCTACCGCTCACCATTCACAAAAATTAATTTAAGATGGATCACAGATCTAAATGTAAAAAGTTAAAATGATAAAGATTTTTAGAAAAAAATACAGGAGAATATATTCACAACCTGTAAATAGGCAAAAATTTATTCTAAGACAGAAAGCAAAAAACAGTAACCACAAAAAATTCCATAAATGGGACTTCACTGACATAAAACACTTCAGCACATGAAAAGATGCCATAAAGAAAATGGATAAGCAAACCACAGACTTGGAGAAACTACCTGTAAAACACATCTGATAAAAGACGTCTATACAGAATATATACAGAACTCCTAAATTCAATAAAAAAGCAAACAGCCTAATGTTTTAAATTATTTTTTCTTTTTTTCTCCCTTAGGATAGCTTGTTTCTTAAGGTATAAATTTTTTAAGGGGCAAAAACTTGGACAGGCAGTTCATAAATGAAGATACATGAATGGCCAGTAAGTACATGATCAAGTGTTCATCATTAGTCATCAGGGAAGTAGAAACTAAAACTAGCAGGAGATAATCCATACAATCACCAGAATGGCTTAAACTTAAAAGAATAACAACATCAAATGCTGGAGAGAATAGGGAGCAACTGGAACTTTCATTCTTCGCTGGTGGTAATATAAAAAGCTACAGGCCGGGCACAGTGGCTCACCCCTGTAATCCCAGCACTCTGGGAGGCCAAGGTGGGCGGATCATGAGGTCAGGAGATGGAGACCATCCTGGCTAACATGGTGAAACCCCGTCTCTACTAAAAAATAAAAATAAAAAAAATTAGCCAGGCCTGGTGGCGGGCAACCTCTGCTCCCAGCTACTCGAGAGGCTGAGGCAAGAGAATGGCATAAACCCAGGAGTTGGAGCTTGCAGTGAGCCGAGATAGCCAGCCTGGGCGACAGAGGGAGACTCTGTCTCAAAAAAATAATAAAATAAAAAAAAAATAAAAAGCTACAATCCCTTTGAGAAAAGGCTTGTCAGTTTCTTATAAAGTCAAACATATACCTACCCTTTGACCCAGTGATTCTGTTTCTAGGTAACTGCCTAAGAAAAAATAAAAACATACAAAAAATTAGCCAGGTGTGGTGGTACACGCCTGTAGTCCCAGCTACTCTGGAGGCTGAGGCAGGAGAATCGCTTGAACCCGGGAGGAGGAGGTTGTAGTGAGCTGAGATCATGCCAATGCACTCCAGCCTGGGCAACAAGAGCGAAACTCCATCTCAAAAAAAAAAAAAAAAAGAAAGAAAAAATGAAAACATATATGCACAAGTAGAATTTCTATATTTCTTTAGTTGTTTTTTTTGAGACAGGGTCTTGCTCTGTCACCTAGGCTGGAGTGCAGTGGTGTGATCATGGCTCATTGCAGCCTCAACTTCCCAGGCTCAAGCAATGCTCCCATCTCAGCCTCTCAAGTAGCTAGGACTACAGGAGCGAGCCACCATGCCCCGGTCTTTTTTTTTTTTTTTTCTGTAGAGAAAAAAAACATACTAAAAGTCTTTCTTCATAAGACATACAGACCAGGCTGTATGTCGCCCAGCCTGGTCTCAAACTCCTGGGCTCAAGCAATCCTTGCGCCTCAGCTTCCCAAAGTGCTGGGATTACAGAAGCAAGCCACCACACCCAGCCTAAGAATTCGAATTTCATAGCAGCTTTATTCATGGAAGCCCAAAGCTGGAAACTATCAAAAAGTCCATTAACAGGAAAATGGATAAAGAAATTGTGTTGTAGTCACAGATTGTAATGAATGTTGCTCAACATTAAAAAGGCATAAACTGGCCAGGTGCGGTAGCTCACATCTATAATCCCAGCACTTTGGGAGGCCGAAGCGGGTGGATCACCTGAGGTCAGGAGTTCAAGACCAGCCTGTCCAATGAAACCCCGTCTCTACTAAAAATATAAAAATGAGCTGGGTGTGGTGGCACAGACCTGTAGTCCCAGCTACTCAGGAGGCTGAGGCAGGAGAACTGCGTGAACCTGGGAGGCAGAGGTTGCAGTGAGCTGAGATTGCACCACTGCACTCCAGCCTGAGCAACAGAGCAAGACTCCATCTCAAAAAAAAAAAAAAAAAAAGAGATTAAAACTACTGAATAACAGTCACGATAAATCTCAAAGACATGATGCTGAGTGAAAGGAGATGGACACAAGAGCACATGCTAGTGATTGCCTGGGATGGCAGCGGGAAACTGAAAAGGAACAAGGAAGAACTTTCTACGGTTCTTTGTTCACATATTGATTACTCGAGAATATCCATTTGCCAAAACTGTACAGATAAACAATGTGCACTTCAAAGTATACAAATTTTACCTTTAAAAAACTGTATAATGTTATAGATTGCATGTTTGTGTCCTCTAAAATTCACACGTTGAAACCCTAAACTCCCAGTGGGATGATATGAGGAGGCGGGGCTTTTGAGAGGTAATTCGAGCACATGGCATTAGTGGCTCTAAGAAATGCCAGAAAGACTCTAGAGAACGTGTGTCCTCTCTCTCTCTCTGCTATCTGTCATTTGAGGACAAAGCAAGAAGATGGCCACCTGCAAATCCTAAAGCAAGCCCTCGCCAGACACCAGACCTGTCTGCCAGCACCTTAATCTTGCACTTATCACCCTCCAGAACTGTAATAAATAAATGTCTGCTGTTTAAGCCACACAGAATACAGTATAATTTGTTATGGCAGCCCAAACTATATGGAGACATAGCATAATGACCAAGTAGAGGAAGGACACTGGGTGGAGGCATACATCAAATAAAAATCGCAGGCTTGCTGATTCTGGCTGCTGGATACCTAGGGTTACTGTTCATT
The DNA here is from genome assembly GCF_049350105.2 of Macaca mulatta. NCBI lineage: Eukaryota > Metazoa > Chordata > Mammalia > Primates > Cercopithecidae > Macaca > Macaca mulatta. The sequence goes on from NC_133412.1 coordinate 175,637,360, forward strand.
TTGTGTATGTTTGAGGTTTTTCATATTATATTCTTTTAAGTAAAAAAAAAAAAAAAAAGGCTTTTAGAGAGACTCATAAATTCCTTGCCTTTCTTTTTTTCTGTTTTTTTTTGAGATGGAGTATCGCTCTGTCACCCAGGCTGGAGTACAGTGGCGCGATGTTGGCTCACTGAAAGCTCCGCCTCCCAGGTTCACGCCATTCTCCTGCCTCAGCCTCTTGAGTAGCTGGGACTACAGGCGCCCACCACCACATCCGGCTGATTTTTTATATTTTTAGTGGAGACAGGGTTTCACCATGTTAGCCAGGATGGTCTCGATCTACTGACCTCGTGATCCGCCTGCCTCGGCCTCCCAAAGTGCTGGGATTACAGGCGTGAGCCACCGCGCCCGGCCCTTTGTTTTTATCTATAACCTTACACAGCAGACTTTTTGTTTTTGTAAAAGTAATGTGAGGACTGCTTAGAGGTGTGACTTGAGAAAAACCATGTACCATATCTAGACCTGACAGTGGCATCAGCGTCTGCAGCTGGGAAGAACAGTGGGAAGATCACTGTATAGGAAGGACCTACACAGACTGGACTCAGACTGGGCTCCACGACGTGTAGGTAGCAATGGGCCGGGTGGGGAACTTGTTCTCTCAGAATTTCAATTCCCTAGACTGAAAGATGTAACAATGCATCTTCCTCCCAGGGCCCCAGTCAGGATTCAATGACATGCATATAATTCACCTAGTACTGTTCATGACACCAGATATGTAGTGAACAACTGCGGTAATCTTACTATTATTATCATCTCACTTCCATCTCCAAAATAGTCTTCAAGCTCTCCTAACTTGTATTATCTGTTATGGAAAAACTGATTTACACAACAAGTTGCTTTTTACGGTATGCCAGCACTGCACTAAGTGCTTCATCTGCATTATTTAATTTGACCCTCACAACAACCTTACGGGGTAGATAACTGTGGTTATCCCCATTGTATAAATAAACAGAGGCACGGAGAAATTATGGAATTGTTCAAGATCGCATTAACTAAAGTGGAAGAACTGCTAGTTCTGACCTTTAGAGTCGGAGCTAGTTACGCTATGCTGAACCCCAGGTTTAGCAGACTTGTGCCAATGTCACCGCCTCGGGGCACAAAGGGAGATCCCGCAAATACCAAGACTACGTTTTTTTTTTTTTTAAGAGACTCACTCCATTTCTTCTATTTCTATAGGAAAAATATAGACTAAAAGCATAGCAAAAGAGAACCATTTTTTGTTGTTGTTTTTGAGACAGAGTCTTGCTCTATTGCCCAGGCTGGAGTGCAGTGGCACAATCATGGCTCACTGCAACCTCAACCTCCAGGACTCAAGCAATCCTCCCACTTCACTCTCCTGAGTAGCCAGCGCTACAGGCACCACCAATGCCCAGCTAATTTTTTTATTTCTTTTTTTGGTAGAACGGGGTTTTGGCATGTTGCCCAGGCTGGTCTTGAACTTCCAGGCTCAACTGATCCGCCCACCTTGGCCTCCCAAAGTGCTGGGATTACAGGTGTCAGCCACTGTGCCCAAAGAGAGCCTATTCTTCATTGTGTACTTTTGGCGAGTGTTGGTGGAGGAAAATTCTGAGGAGATACCAGAAAAGATACCAAAAGGACTCAGTTCTGTTGAGGCCTCAGGCAAGTAACTAACCTTCTTATCCCTAACTAAGGCCTTCAGCGACTCAAAAGGCAAACAACGCTCAGGAGTGAAAGTGCCCTCCCTGCCACAGTACTAATCCATTATGTGTATTTTTTTTACCTTTACCTTTCTTTAACTTCACATTAACTAAGATTACTGCAAAAGCTATCCATTTCTATTTGAATTAAAGCAGAGGAAAGGAGCAGAAGTAACACTGGAGGGGCTAGGGGTCAGACGCTCCAAATACCAACCTCGTGCTGCCCAAGTGACTCAGTGCGACTTTCTGCTACTAATGCTTCACATTCCTCACACCACCCACACAGCTGTGCAAGGCGACTCTGAGGATTCATTTACACAATGATAAGTAAGCAGAAACGGATTTGTGTGTGTGTGCAGTTACCTAACGGACATGGTTTCCTGGTGGTGAGGCACATCCTGGATCTGCTTTCTGCCAAATCCCTTACACACCAAAAGTGCCTGGTCCAGCGGAATTTTGGCTTCCTTGTCGAGGAAGGCAGAGTGAGACAGGGTCTCACTCTGTCGCCCAGGCTGGAGTTCAGTGGCACAAACACACCTCACTGCAGCTTCACCTCCTTCCTGGATTCAAGAGATCCTCCCACTTCAGCCTCCCAAGTAGCTGGGACCACAGGCACACACTACCGCGCCCGGTTGATTTTTTTTATTTTTTTGTAGAGACAGAGTTTCCCTTTGCTGCCCAGGCTGGTCTCAAACTCCTGGGCTCAAGCGATTCTCCCACCTTGGCCTTCCAACGTGCTGGGATTACAAGGCATGAGCCACCATGCCGGGCCAACCTATGGGATGTGTTCTAATCAACTGCTTTTGAAGTTAAAGGCAAAGAACATAAATTGTTTCTGAAATACAACAAATGATTGTGCATACAGTAAGGAAGGCCATCATCCACTGCACATTTACCATATGCCCCACCTTGTTAGTTTTCTGTTCATTCCTTTGCTTAGTCCTCAAGCACTCATGACAAGGAAGACAAGATTCAGGTGGACCAGGCACTTTTAGTGTGTGAGGACTCTGGCAGATGGCAGACTCAGGATGTGCTTCACCGGGAAACCATGTCCCTTAGGTAACCGCACAATCTTCCCAGGGGCTGAGGAGGTATGAGAGGGAACTTCAATAAACTGAGCATTCTTGACCCATTAGAGAACTGCTGCTTAGAACATTCTATACTTATTTGAAAGAGGCTGGACCCAGGACTGTAATCCTAGCACTTTGGGAGGCCAAGGCAAGTGGATCACTTTGAGCTCAGGAGTTCGAGACCAGCCACAACATGGAGAGACCCTGTCTCTACAAAAATACAAAAATTAGGCTGGGCACGGTGGCTCACACCTGTAATCCCTGCACTTTGGGAGGCCAAGGTGGGCAGATCACTTGAGGTCAGGAGTCCGAGACCAGGCTGGCCAACATGATGAAACCCCGTCTCTACTAAAAATGTAAAAATTTGGCTGGGCGCGGTGGCTCAAGCCTGTAATCCCAGTACTTTGGGAGGCCGAGACGGGCGGATCACGAGGTCAGGAGATCGAGACCATACTGGCTAATATGGTGAAACCCCGTCTCTACTAAAAATTACAAAAAACTAGCCGGGCGAAGTGGCGGGCGCCTGTAGTCCCAGTTACTTGGGAGGCTGAGGCAGGAGAATGGCGTAAACCCGGGAGGCGGAGCTTGCAGTAAGCTGAGATCCGGCCACTGCACTCCAGCCTGGGCGACAGAGCAAGACTCCGTCTCAAAAAAAAAAAAAAAGTAAAAATTTGCCGAGTGCGGTGACGCACGCCTGTAGTCCCAGGCACTCGGGATGCTGAGGCAGGAGAATTGCTTGAACCCGGGAGGCAGAGGTTGCAGTGAGCCAAGATCATGCCACTGCACTCCAGCCTAGGTGACAATGTGAGACTCTGTCTCAAAAAAAAAAAATTACAAAAATTAGCTAGGCATTTGGTGGCTCACGCCTATAGTCCCAGTTACTCAGGAGGCTGAGTCTGGAGAATTGTTTGAGCCCCAGAAGCAGAGGTTGTAGTGAGCTGAGGTCACACCACCGCACTCTAGCCTGGGCGACAGACTGAGACCCTGACTCAAAAAAAAAAACAAAAAGCATCACACCCTACTGTTCAAAGTCCTGTACCAGCAACTTTGGGTCAAAGGTGGCTGTTTAAGGACGTCTGTTCTTGTTTTTTTAATTTTTGTAGAGATGGGGTCTTGCTATGTTGCCCAGGCTGATCCTGAACTCCTGCGTTCAAGCAATCCTCCTGCCTCAGCCTCCCAAGTAGCTGGAATTTCAGGTGTGAGCCACAGCACCCAGCTGTCTGCTCTTTAGATACGGGATCATCAGTACACTGTGCATCAAATTCTCTCTCATCAGTGGTTTACAAGTAAAGATGCAGTCAGGGAAAGAAAGAAACACAGCGAATGCAGAATGCGTAGAGAGGAAGAAGTGCTAGAAGAGAAGGAGCAGAACACCTGGTGGCTTCCGTCTTCCTAGTGACAGGTAAACTGCCAGATGCACTGGGCAGTGAAGAACAAGGATTTGCCTTAGCAGAATCTGGGTTCACATCTGGCTCTGCCCACCCAGTGATCTAGAAAAAATGTCAAATTACCTCACATCTCTAAGCACCTATCCTCATGTACAAAACAAGGATAACTACCCCATCCAGATGTCATGAGGATGAAATTACTGTTCTTGGCCAGGTGGGTGGCTCACACCTATAATTCCAGCACTTTGGGAGGCTGAGGCAGGAAGATCACTTGAGCCCGGGAGTTTGAGGTCAGCTTGGGCAACACGGTGAGACCCCACCTCTATTTTTAAAGTTAACTAATTAATCAAAAAATGAAGGCTGGGTATAGTGGCTCAGGCTGAGCGTGATGGCTCAGGGTGGGCACGGTGACTCATGCCTATAATCCCTGCACTTACATTATATTAATATAATATTAATATATTAATTTATTCACAGTTAAATTGCAAGGACCTCTACTACATTTAGACTAAGGCTGCATTTACAGAAGTCCAACACATGGCCAGGCACAGTGGCTCATGCCTGTAATCCCAGCCCTTTGGGAGGCTAAGGCAGGCAGATACCTTGAGGTCAGGAGTTCGAGACTAGCCTGGGCAACAGGGTGAAACCCCGTCTCTACAAAAAACACAAAAATTAGCCAGGCGTGTGGTCTGCTCCTGTGGTCCCAGCTACTCAGAACACTGAGGTGGGAAGATCGCTTAAGCCTGGGAGGTGGAGGCTGCAGTGAGCTGAGATCGAGTCATTGCACTCCAGCCTGGATGACAGGGTGAGACCCTGTCTCAAACAAAACAAAACAAAACAAAAACAAACAAAATAAATGTGCTGGGCACAGTGGCTCACACCTGCAATCCCAGCACTTTGGGAGGCCAAGGCGGGCGGATCACTTAAGGCCAAGGAGTTCAAGACCAGCCTGGCCAACAAGGTAACACCTGATCTATACTTTAAAAAGATAATAATTAGCAGGGCTTGGTGGCACACACCTGCAGTTGCAGCTACTAGGAGGCTAAGTCACAAGAATCGCTTGAACTGAGGTGGCAGAGGTTGCAGTGAGCCAAGATTGCACCACTGCACTCCAGCCTGGGAGACAGAGTGAGATTCTGCCTCAAAAAAAAAAAAAAAAAAAAAAAAAATTAAATGGATCATAAAGGGTTCACTTCCAAGCTCTCTATCCTGTTCCATTGGTTGATATATCATTTTTTGTTTTTGTAATTAAAAAAAAAAAAGAAATCCAACACATATATAACTTTTAGGAACATACAGACTGTTTAAGATGAGACACACTTTTGAAACTTAAAAACTTTTTTGTGGTCATTCATCACTGATATTACAGTAAGACTGGATATGAGTAAACTCCAGTATGGTAAACATAACATTAGCACATAACCCTCACTGTCCAAAGAAATCTGACTGTATCTTACACTTTATTAAATTAATAAAGTTCCCTCCTAGTAGTAAGTCTCCATTATTGATTGAAACCTGGATGTGTGTTTGGTCCCAAGTGCATCTCTGGCAGCCTACCTTTCAAAGCGCTGCTTCATTTGTTTACATGCATAGTAGTTTCCATCTCTCAGGCTTTGCATCTTCATAACTTCAGAAAACGTTCCCTCTCCTATTTTGCCAATTGCTTTATAGTCTATAAATAAAAATGATTACAAAAATAAAATGTTATTTATGCATATATTTGTATTCACTTCCAGACAGCAAACTTTTAATCTATAACGTAATTTAACAGCAATATACTGAGAATTGTTTCTCCTATCTTTGTAAGGTTTAGTGGTCCCCTCAACTTTAGGGGAAGTTGGAACAAAGCATCATTTCCTCCCAGTCTGTGCCCTCCCTTGGATAGCAGGAACCACCTTCCCTGGATCCTGGCCAGTGAGGAGAGGCTCAGCTACCCTACAAGACTCAGAAAGCAGAGGAGCAGCAGAGATGGGATTCTTCCAGCAGGGGTGGGCATGGGCGTGGGCGTAGGCTCTGGGCTGATGTCACATTGCACCAGCAGCCTCTAAGAACTCTCCTGAAATTCACCTTCCCTGGTCCTACAGAGGGCCCAGCTGATCTGCAACAGTTTCCTACAATTCTTTTACTTCCTAATTTTCTGAAAGCTAACAGTAACTTTCCCTGGCCCTGCTGCCACCACATCACCCCCAGCCCTGATAATGGTTTTGTAAGCCTCTAGTTTACTATGTTAAATGCCTTCCTGCTTGAAATACCTAGGGTAGTTTCCATTTTCCTGACCAAACCCTGACTGACAACAAATGAGCACCTTGATGTGGGCTGCTGCTGTGAACAAAAATCTAAAATATGTGAGTTTGGCTTATTGGTCAGGTGGCAAAATGCTAGAGAGCCTGGCATATATCATGATGAAATATTGCCCGCTTAAAGGAATGCCTGTAGTCACTGCTGCCTTTCATAGATCCACTGCCTGCGGAGCCTGCTGGCCTAGGGAAAGTGGTGGGAAGAGTCAGAATGATGGAGTATGCTAATTACTACTGACTGCCTTAGCAAGCTATTTCAAGACAAAGGTAAGTACAGGCAAGAATGGCTATACCACTTTTTAAGCAGAAATGGAAAGAATAAGTAAAGTCTAGAGAGCAAAAGTCTCACCAGTTGTAAAAGTTTCTACAGCCCAAATAATAGGAGAGTAAGACTGCAAAAACATTGGCAAAGAATAGCCCGCGAGCCTTCTCCGTTGAACAAATGGCTCATCTTCGCAGCAGAGATCACAGGAAGGCAGTTACAACCTCCAGGCATTTGTTTTAGAAAGCTTCAAGGAAGCTCCTGTAAATTGAGACCCAGAAGCATATGAGCGAGGCCGCACAGAAATAAGGCAGGCTTGGGGCCAGACGTGGTAGCTGAGCCTGTAATCCCTGCACTTTAGGAGGCCGAGCCAGGCAGATCACCCACCTGAGGTCAGGAGTTCCAGACCAGCTTGGCCAAATGCCGAAACCCTGTCTCCACTAAAAATACAAAAAATTAGCCAGGTGTGGTGGCATACACCTGTAGTCCCAGCTACTCGGGAAGGTGGGGCAGGAGAATTGCTCGAACCCGGGAGGTGGAGGTTGCAGTAAGTCAAGATCACACCACTGCACTCCTGCACTCCAACCTGGGCTACAGAGTGAGACGCCATCTCAAAAAAAAAAAAAAAAAAAAAAAAAGGCCGGGCGCGGTGGCTCAAGCCTGTAATCCCAGCACTTTGGGAGGCCGAGACGGGCGGATCACGAGGCCAGGAGATCGAGACCATCCTGGCTAACACAGTGAAACCCCGTCTCTACTAAAAAAATACAAAAAACTAGCCGGGCGAGGTGGCGGGCGCCTATAGTCCCAGCTACTCGGGAGGCTGAGGCAGGAGAATGACGTAAACCCGGGAGGCGGAGCTTGCAGTGAGCTGAGATCCGGCCACTGTACTCCAGCCCGGGCGACAGAGTGAGACTCTGTCTCAAAAAAAAAAAAAAAAAAAAAAAAAAAACGCAGACTAGAGAGAGAGATCTCTAGCAGAACCTTGGGTGTGGGGCTGACCAGAAGCAAACAGACCAGAAATCTTCAAACATCACTTAGACTGCAGCAGAAAAAAGCCTAGAGTAAAAGAGGCCTTCACTTCAGGCCCCAAACCCGCATCTGCACAAAGCAGATGGGATCTTGCTATGTTGCCCAGGCTGGCCTCAAACTCCTGGGCTCAAGCCTAAACTTCTACCTCAGCCTCCCAAGTGGCTAGCATGAGCCATTGCCCCCAGCTGACAGGGTTTCAAAATTGCAGCACTGAGCGTGGGCATCCTCTTCAGTATTCCTTTCCACATGCACATTTTGAATGCCTTGTCTGAATTCTGATTTGAACAAACCATCAGTAAAAAGGTATTCATTTTTCAGAAGTGATAATGGTTATGTCAAAACACAAAAAAATGTCCTTATCTGTTAGCAAAAAAATACAGAAGTATTTCCAGGTGAAAATGACATAATAGTTAGGATTTACTTTAAAATATCCCTGGCTGGGTGGTGGCTCATGCCTATAATCCCAGCGCTTTGGGAGGCCCAAGTGGGCAGAACACTTGAGGCCAGGAGTTTGAGACTAGCCTGGACAACATGGTGAAACCACGTCTCTCCTAAAAATACAAAAATTAGCTGGGTGTGGTGATGCACACCTGTAATCCCAGCTACCTGTAATCCCAGCTACTTGGGAGGCTGAGGAAGAAGAACTGCTTGAACCCCGAAGGCAGAGGTTGCAGTGAGCCGAGATGGCACCACTGCACTCCAGCTTGGGGGACAAGAGCAAAACTCTGTCTCAAAAAATAAAATAAAATAAAATACCCCTGTACATTCCCATTCACTACTGCTGAAATTATAAACTGACATAGTCTCTTTGGAGGGCAATTTGGCAGCACCTATTAAATCTTTAAGATGTGCATCCTCCAGCTGGGCGTAGTGGCTCACGTTTGTAATCCCAGCACTTTGGGAGGCCAAGGTGAGGATCACTTGAGCCCAGGAGCTCAAGGCCAAGTTAGGCAACATAGACCCCATCTCTACAAAAAATAATTAGCCAGACTCAATGGCACACGCCTGTCATCCCAGCTACCCAGGAGGCTGAAGTGGGAGGATCGCTTGAGCCCAGGAGTTTGAGGCTGCAGTGAGTAGGGACTGCACCACTATACACTAGCCTGGGCAACAGAGGGAGACCCTGTCTAAAAAAAAAAAACTTGCTCAAGTACATATGATAGGAAGATTAATGATTGCACCATTAATCAACACAGTAAAGCCGATAACCCAAATGGCCCCCATAGGGAACTGGATTAATATGGTTTACCTGTATAACAGAATATACTGTAAATATTTAAAATAATGGGTGGCAGGTGCCTGTAGTCCCAGCCACTCGAGAGGCTGACACAGGAGAATCACTTCAACCTGGGAGGTGGAGGCTGCAGTAAGCTGAGACTGCGCCACTACACTCCAGCTGGGCAACAAAGTGAGACTCCATCTCAAAAAAAAAATAACAACAACAACAACAATAATAATGTCCTTAAAAACTACACACACACACACGCACACACACACACACACGGAATTAACAGCGGCTCTGAGGGGTGAGGTTACAGGTGTCTCATTTTCTAAGATATTTTCCACAACGTTGTTTTTTGAAATAAGAGCGCTATTTTCACTATTTTATATCAAAATACCCAAAAAAGATGGTGGTGGGGAAAATGGTAAAATGTTGATCACTGCTGAAATTCGGTGATGGATTTATGAGGGTTCACTGGGCGCGGTGGCTCAGGCCTGTCATCCCAGCACTTTGGGAAGCCAAGACAGGCAGATTACCTGAGGTCAGGAGTTCGAGACCAGCCTGGCCAACATGGCTAAAATCCATCTCTACTACAAATACAAAACTTGGCCGGGCACAGTGGCACATGCCTGTAATCCCAGCACTTTGGGAGGCCGAGACAGGCGATCACAGGGTCAGGAGTTCAAGACCAGGCCAGCCTGACCAAGATGGTGAAACCCCATCCTACTAAAAATACAAAAATTAGCCGAGCGTGGTGGCGTGTGCCTGTAGTCCCAGCTACTCGGGAGGCTGAGACAGAAGAATCACTTGAACCCGGGAGGCGGAGGTTGCAGTGAGCCGAGATTGAGCCACTGCACTCCAGCCAAGACTACACAGCAAAACTCCGTCTCAAAAAAAAAAAAAAAAGAAAAAATTTATCTGGGCATGGTGGCACACACCTGTAATCTCAGCTACTCGGGAGGCTGAAGCGGGAGAATCACTTGAACCCGGGAGACGGAGGTTGCAGTGACCTGAGATCGTGCCACTGCACTCCAGCCTAGGCAATAGAGCAAGATTTCATCTCAAAAAAAAAAAAGATTTATGAGGGGTCACTCTATTTAATTTTCTATACTTCTGGCATGCTTGAAATTTTCCATAATAAAAACAAAACAAAACAAAAAATAAGGCCACTTGTGGTGACTCACACCTATAATCTCAGCACTTCGGGAGGCTGATGTGGGAGGACTGTTTGAGCTCAGGAGTTTGAGTCCAGCTTGGGCAATACAGTAAGACCCTATCTTTACAAACAATGACAAAAAAATTAAGTGAGCTAGGTGTGGTGGTGCGACTGCAAAGGGCAGGAGAGAAGAGGGGAGAGGAGCAGATGGACATGGCTCTAGACAGACCTAAGCCCCTCTGCAACAAACAACAAGCCTGTAAGTTTTACACATCGGACATTTTCTCTGGAGCAAAAGAGCGATCTTACCTAAACAGAAATGCAACTTACCCCTCCTGCCCAGGAACATCAAGTGTCTTTCCGAGGTCAGGGCTCCAGCCCATCTGCCTGGGCCTGGCCAGCAGAGATGGGTGGTCTTCCCTAGGAATTTCACCTGCACATGCACAGGGTCTGTTGGCTATTCTCATTTGCAATCCAAGTCCCTGCTGAATCCCAATGCTCTTTTTTTTTTCATTACTGTAGCAGAGTTTTAAACTATTTGGCTTGCCTTTTCTATGTTTTGCTATGTTTTACTTTAACTTATTTTACTTGTTTTTTACTTTTATTCGAATACTAGGAATGTCAATCACGTGCCAGAGCGGCCATGTTCTGTTACCACCCTTTTAAGCCACAACTCACTGGGGCAAGAAACGCAAACAGCAACCAATAAGGTGGTCAAGCTAAGCAGGTTCCACCCAGTAGGCAGAGAAGTAGACCACTAGCTCTCACAGGAAAATGAACTGATAAGTATGCAGAGAGTAAAGCTGTGAACAGTGTGACCAAAGCTGAAAAGTCATGAGAGAGTAAGAGGCTAAAGGGGGCCGGGCGCGGTGGCTCACGCCTGTAATCCCAGCACTTTGGGAGGCCGAGGCGGGCGGATCACAAGGTCAGGAGATCGAGACCACGGTGAAACCCCGTCTCTACTAAAAATACAAAAAATTAGCCGGGCGCGGTTGTGGGCGCCTGTAGTCCCAGCTACTCGGGAGGCTGAGGCAGGAGAATGGCGTGAACCCGGGAGGCGGAGCTTGCAGTGAGCCGAGATCGCGCCACTGCACTCCAGCCTGGGCTGGGCGACAGAGCGAGACTCTGTCTCAAAAAAACAAACAAACAAAAAAAAAAAACGAGGCTAAAGGGGCCATAAATGGGCTAAAAGTAAACAGGAGTTAAAGATAAGCAAGACAGATCTACTAAAGTTGAACACAGGCATACCCTCTGACCTAGAAATTCCATTTCTAGGTTAGATACCCAAGTGAAATATGTTCGCCCGACACAAGAATGTTCACGGAAGCACTGTTTTTAAAAACCCAAAATGATAAACAACAGTAGACTAGATGTGATGGTTAATACTGAGTGTCAACTTGATTGGATTGAAGGATGCAAAGTATTGATCCTGGTGTGTCTGTGAGGGTGTTGGCAAAGGAGGTTAACAGTTGAGTCAGTGGGTTAGGAAAGGCAGACCCACCCTTAATCTGGGTGGGCACCATCTAATCGGCTGCCAGTGCAGCCAAAATATAAAGCAGGCAGAACGGAAAAGACTAGACTGGCCTAGCCTCCCAGCCTACGTCTTTCTCCCGTGCTGGATGCTTCCTGCCCTTGAACATCGGAATCCAAGTTCCTCAGCTTTGGGACTCAGACGGGCTTCCTTGCTCCTCAGCCTGAAGACAGCCTATTGTGGGACTCTATGATTGTGTCAGTTAATACTCTTTAATACATTCCCCTTTATATACGTATCTATCCTATTAGTTCTGTCCCTCTAGAGAACACTAATATACTAGATAAATAAGTGCAGTATATCCACACAATGGTATACTATACAGTAATGAGAATAAACAAAGTACAACTACATAAGATATGGCTACATCTCACAAACATCACATTAAGCAAAAGAACCTAATTGTAAAGAGTTCACATTGTATGATTCCATTTATATAAAGTTCAAAAACATGCAAAACTAAATACAACCCACAGATAAAGGAAAATATCTGCAAATCATATATCTGATAAGAAACTTGTATCTAGAATATATAAATAAGTCTTATAACTCAATAATACAAAGTCAACCCAACTAAAAGGTGATCAAAGGATTTGGTAGACATTTCTCCAAAGACAACATAAAATTGACCAATAAGCTATGAAATGATGTTCAACATTATTAGTCATTAGGGAAAAGCAAGTCAAAACTATGATGAGATACCACTTCACACTCACTAGAATCAAAAAGATAGGTAACAAGTGTTGGTGAGGATGTGGAGACATTGGGACCCTCATACATTGCTGGCAGGAATGGAAAATGGTGCAGACACTATGAAAAACACTTTGGCAGTTCTTTGAGATGTTAAACAGAGTTACCATATGACCCAGCAATTCCACTCCTACATATATGCTCAAGAGAAACAAAAACGTATGTCCAAACAAAAACCTGTAAGTCAATGTTCACAGTAGCATTACTCATAATATCTCAAAGGTGGAAAGCACCAAAATGTCCATCAGTAGATGAAATGGATAAACAAAATGTGATCTATCCATACAATGGAATATTATTCAGCCATGAAAAGGAATGAAGTACTGAAACATGCTACAACATGGATGAACCTTGAGGACATTACGCTAAGTGAAAGAAATCAGGCACAAAATGCCACATATTATGTGATCCCTCTTATATGAAATGTCCAGATAAGCAAATCCATAGAGACAGAAAACAGATTCATAATTGTCTAGGGTTGGTGGAATGTGAGATAAATAAGGAGTAACCACTAATGGGTACAGGTTTCTTTTGGGGATGATGAAAATATTTTAACATTAGATTATAGTTACGGTTACACAACTCAGAAAATATACTTAAAACCACTGAACTGTATACCTTAAATGAGTGAAAATTATAGTACATATATTTCAATAACTCCATTAAAATGGACAACTCTGTGGTGTTGGAAATCAGAATAGTGGTTACCCTTGTGGGGTGAAGTGACCGAAATGGGCTGAAGGGGACATCAATGATACCAGGAATACTGTGCTTCTTGATCTGGAAGCAGGTTTCACGGGCATGTTCACTTCACCAACGTGTATACTTAAATATAAGTGCAGTGTTGTTTTGTTTTGTTTTGTTTTGTTTGAGACAGGGTCTCACTCCGTTGCCCAGGCTGGAGTGCAGTGGTGCAACCTCAGCTCCCTGCAACCTCTACCTTCCAGGCTCAAGCGACCATGCCACCTCAGCCTTCTGAGTAGCGGGGACTACAGGCACCCGCCACCATGCCCAGCTAATTGTTTTGCATTTTTTTAGAGACAGGATTTCACCATGTTGCCCAGGCTGGTCTCAAACTCCTCAGCACAAGGAATTCACCTGTCTTGGCCTCCCAAAGTGCTGGGATAACAGGCATGAGCTACCACGCTTGGTCAATTTGTGCAGTTTTCTGCATTATGTTATACTCTAATATAAAATTAGAAAAAACAAAACAAAACAGAGTTAGGAATAAGCAGGGAGTATAAGGAACAGAAATGACACACAGTGAAGAATATATTCTCATTAATGGCAGAATATGCATGTCTACAAATCCCTACTGCTGACATGCAAAACAAGCTGCTTTCAATACTATTCTAGTTCCTAAGAGGGCCAGTTCCCTCCTGCTCTCAGGTTTTCCTATTCTTAAGCTCCAGTTTTTTTTTTTCTTTTTTTTTTGAGACAGAGTCTCACTGTGTTGCCCAAATGATCTTGGCTCACTGCAACTTCCATCTCCCAAGTTCAAGAGATCCTCATGCCTCAGCCTCCCAAGTAGCTGGGATTACAGGTGTGTGTCACTATACCAAGCTAATTTTTGTATTTTTAGTAGAGACGGGGTTTCACCATGTTGGCCAGGCTGGTCTCAAACTCTTAACCTCAGGTAATCCACCCGCCTCAGCTTCCCACCTGCTTCACCCTCCCAAAGTGCTGGGATTATAGGCGTAAGCCACTGCACCCAGCCCTCAAGCTCCTTCTTTGTCAACGGTTATAATATGTCTCCATACTGTGAGGTATAAGGAGACTTACTGGTCCTTACAACTGAAACTAAAACAATTCCCTTAATGCGAACTAAATGATAAAGAACACCTCTTCAACAGTCTTCCTAACAAGGAGACTAGATTCTTTTTCTCCATGGTTAGCACGAGACATCCTCTTTTGGTCTCTCAAAACAGGTCTCCACCCTATTTCGGTGGCTTCCTCGTTCAAGATGAAAACCCTCTGGGAAGGGTTGACACTAACACAAGTATTAATTACTTGGTCCTGGAAACTTACAAGAAGCAGGAGACAAAATGCATTACACTTAGAGAAACAAACAAAAAAAAGACAGGGCACGGTGGCTCACGCCTATAATCCCAGTACTTTGGAAGGCTGAGGCGGGCGGATCATCTGAGGTCTGGAGTTCAAGACCAGCCTGACCAACATGGAGAAACCCCCCTCTACTAAAAATACAAAATTAGCCGGGTGTGGTGGTGCATGCCTGTAATCCCAGCTACTCAGGAAGGCTGAGGCAGGAGAATCGCTTGAACCCAGGAGGTGGAGGTTGTGGTGAGCCGAGACCACGCCACTGCACTCCAGCCTGGGCAAGAAGAGCGAAACTCAGTCTCAAAAAAAAAAAGAAAAACAAACAAACAAATAAAAATAGTAAAAACAAACAAAAAAGGCTTGGGGAATGGAATATTATTTTAGTGTTAAGACCACTCAATTTGTATATGCGTAAATTGGTACATTAAAACTCACAGCCTGAGACAGAGCCAAGTGTTACAACTGGTCTGTGTTATGAGCAAAAGAAAGGTGGTCTACTGCACCAGGACGGGCTGCTCTCCATTATTGCTTCCAGGAAAAACAACCTGAGGATGCTGAATCTCTAGACCAGCGTTTTCCAACTGAGTACTACAAAACACGGCGATCCCTGAACCCTAAAGGGTATTCCACAAAAGAGGGTTCCATAAGCAAATAAATTTAGGAAATACAGAGTTAAATACAGCAAAATGTGTTTGCAGAATTCCTCAACGCCTTTCCCTGCATATGAGGTGAGTCTCCAAATGGAGGTGGATGAGGTATACCCAGAGAACACCAGTTAACATCCCCCAGCACTGCTCTAGATCACCAAACCGAA
The DNA here is from genome assembly GCF_049350105.2 of Macaca mulatta. Taxonomy (NCBI): domain Eukaryota; kingdom Metazoa; phylum Chordata; class Mammalia; order Primates; family Cercopithecidae; genus Macaca; species Macaca mulatta. Next base: position 175,652,634 of record NC_133412.1, read on the forward strand.
GATCTTAGAATGCTATTAGAATCCCTTTTATCCAAGGTTTCCCTGAATAAAAGAGGAACTAATCTAGCTCCCAGCAAGACAGGGTTTCACAACTATTCTAGCTTTATTGTTCTTACTTGTCTTCTGGGAGAAATTGGCTAATGTAAGGTAGGAGTGAGCCCCACTGAGTCTTCAGGACAGAGCACGGTACCATATCCCTTCTGACAAAAAACCGGAAGCCATAACTTGCTTGACAACTAGAGCTTAACTAAGTCCCAGACCCTCTCTACAACTGGAAACCTAATTAAATTCCATTAAATCCCAAAACCAGGCAATAAAGATACTTTGGTGCATCTCCAAGAAGCTTCTTCAAAAGAAATGGACCAAAATACAGGCCCTGGTCCTCACCACTAATTTGTACAGTTTAAAACCTCATTAAGTAATTTTGACAAGTTTCTTGAAGAGCCTCCAAACTTGAAACTTTGTGGGAAAATTCAACAGCCTGAACATCTTCTGCCCTTAGGCAGACCCTCATACTGACCTACCTCGCCCTATTCGTACTAGTCAAGGGATAGCTGCTGCTTGCTAAAACTCCACCAAAATTTACCCCTTCTCTTAAATGAATTAACTGGAAAGCCCAGAAATTTCTCTACAAGAAGATCAGTGTCTTTATTGTGCAGAAGAGCTCACACAGCAGGCCCGGGACTTCTCTCCTTAGAAAGGTCTGCTTGCGGCCAAGTGCGGTGGCTCACGCCTATAATCCCAGCACTTTGAAGGGCCAAGGCAGATGGATCACTTGAGGTCAGGAGTTCGAGACCAGCCTGGCCAACATGGTGAAACCCTGTCTCTACTAAAAATATAAAAACTGGCTGGGCGTGGTGGTGCACACCTGTAATTCCAGCTACTCAGAAGGCTGACGCAGAAGAATTGCTTGAACCTGGGAGGCAGAGGTTGCAATGAGCTGAGATTGAGATTATACCACTGCACTCCAGCCTGGGCGACAGAGCAAGACTCTGTCTCAAAAAAAAAAAAAAAAAAAGTCGGCTTGAAAGGGGTTGGCCTTTGGCTGGCCTCTGGGAACTTGCATGTCAGGCTTCCACCATTTCCTAAATGGTAAGAGTGGCTCACTGTCCCTAAACTGCCTGTGCAGACAATATGGTTTATGCTAGACACCTGCTTTCCTTCTGGCAGTCTGGAATTTTGATAGGTGCTAGGCAGATAGGTGCCTACATGACCAGTCCATAATAAAAACTCAGGGCATGGAGTCTCTAATGAGTTCCATGATATACAAGAGTTCACATGTGTGGTTACAACTTGTTGCTAGAGAAATTAAGAGCATCCCATGTGACTCCACTGAGAGAGAATTCCTGGGCCTAGTTCCTCCAGACTTCTTCCCGGGTGCCTTTTCCCTTTGCTGATTTCACTTTGTATCATTTCACTGGAGGAAATCATAGCTGTGAGCATGATTATGTGCTAAGTCCTGTGAGTCCCCCTAGCAAATCATGAAACCTAGGGTGGTCTTGGTACTCCCCATAATGCAATTATGCTATACTTCAGCCTAAGTGAATTAAACATTCATGGCAGTATGACTAAATCATCATGTTAATAAAGACTTTTTAGGCTGGGCATGGTGGCTCACACCTGTAATCCCAGCACTTTGGGAGGCCGAGGTGGGCGGATCACCTGAGATCAGAAGTTTGAGACCAGCCTGGCCAGCATGGTGAAACCCTATCTCTACTAAAAATACAAAAAATTAGCCGGGCACGGTGACCTGTGCCTGTAATCCCAGCTACTCAGGAGGCTGAAACAGGAGAACTGTTTGAAGCCGGGAGGCAGAGGCTGCAGTGAGCTGAGATCACGCCACTGTACTGCAGTCTGGGCAACAGAGCAAAACTCTGTCTCAAAAAAAAAAGTAACAATAATAAGGACTTCTTAGCACCAGCTATATATCACACACCATGCCATGCACTGTAGACACAAAGATCATTAAGATATAGTCCCAAGTCTTGAGAATTTACAGTATGTCCCCACGCCCCTAATTTTAGGTCCTTTCCTTATAAAAGAGGGAGGTTGGAAATGGAACACTTTGGTTTAGAAAATATCAATAGTCAAATTATGGAGTACATAGGCCAGGCGTGGTGGCTCACACCTGTAATCCCAGCATTTTGGGAGGCCAAGGCGGGTGGATCACGAGGTCAGGAGATAGAGACCATTCTGGCTAACACGGTGAAACCCTGTCTCCACTAAAAATACGAAAAATTAGCCGGGCGTGGTGGCAGGCACCTGTAGTCCCAGCTACTTGGGAGGCTGAGGGAGGAAAATGGCATGAACCCGGGAGGTAGAGCTTGCAGTGAGCCAAGATCGTGCCACTGCACTCCAGCCTGGGCGACAGAGCAAGACTCCGTCTCAAAAAAAATAAATAAATAAAAATTATGGAGTACATAGTGTGTAATACCGAATACATGATGCTCTGGATTCCAATCTTCCAGGACCGGCCTGGGAAGCCTGTAAGCAGATGTCTGTCTTCCTTCTGTGTGCACCTTGTCCTCCTGTTACAGAACTGCCCATGCTCCACTTTGCGCCTTCTCCTCATAAAGCCATAAACCCCTTAAAGGGAAAGTCTACAATCTGTTCTCGTTTGTGCCATTACACTTAGAGAAACAAAAACCAACAGGAAAAACAAAAAAAGCTTGGGGAATTAAATATTATTTTAGTATTAAAACCATTCAATTTGTATATGAGTGAATCTGTACATTAACAGCCTCAGTGAGACTGGGCGTGTTAGCTCATGCCTGTCATCACAGCACTTTGGGAGGCTGAGGCGGGCAGATCACCTGAGGTCAGGGGTTCCAAATCAGCCTGGCCAACATAATGAAAACCCGTCTCTATTAAAAATAGAAAAATTAGCCAGGAGGGTGGCACGCATCTGTAATCCCAGCTGCTAGCAAGGCTGAGGCATGATAATTGCTTGAACCTGGGAGGCGAAGGTTGCAGTGAGTGGAGATTGTGCCACTGCATCCAGCCTAGGCGACAGAGCTAGATTCCATCTCAAAAACAAAAAACAAACAAAAAACTTTATAAATAAAGATGGTATTCACAGTGTCACAAAAGTAAGAATGCCAGAAACTTAAATATCCAGTATCAAGGAAATGTTCTAATAAGCTATGAAACAGCAACAGACTGAAATATTATGTAACCATTGATAATGATGCTTTCAAATAATATTTCATGACATGGGAAATGTTCAGCCACAATTTCATGTTAAGTGAAAAAAAGGATGATAATGATCACACACACAAAACATGCACAGAAAAAGACTGAATATAGCTGGGTGCGGTGGCTCACGCCTGTAATCCCAGTACTTTGGGAGGCTGAGGCAGGTGGATCACCTGAGGTAGGGAGCTCAAGACCAGCCTGATCAACATGGAGAAACCCCGTCTCTACTAAAAATACAAAATTAGCTGGGCGTGGTGGTGCACGCTTGTAATCCCAGCTACTCGGGAGGCTGAGGCAGGAGAATCGCTTGAACCTGGGAGGCGGAGGTTGCGGTGAGCCGAGATCATAGCGCCATTGCACTCCAGCCTGGGCAACAAGAGCGAAACTCCATGACAAAAAAAATAAAAAATAAAAAAATAAAAAAAAGAAACGAAAAAAACTGAATATAAATATGTAAATATTTTAATGTATCTATGCCTGAGTGGGACTGAAGGTGATTTAAATTTTGTTCATTATACTTATCTACATTATTCAATGTTCGCAATGAATATGCATTACTTTAAATGTATGTAAAGGTGAACATTTCAAGAAATTTAAGAAATCAGTGAAAGTATTGACTAAGTGCCAAGAAAAACATGAACTTAAAATGAACTGTTTTAAAACTACAATATCATTTTAAAGGAAGACAGTCATAGAGATCACGGAAAGGGGCTGGGCATGGTGGCTCACACCTGTAATCCCAGCACTCTGGGAGGCTGAGGCGAGCAGATCGCCTGAGCCCAGGAGTTTGAGATCAGCCTGGGTAACATGGTGAAATCTTGTCTCTACCAAAAATACAAAAAAAAATTAGCCAGGTGTGGTGATGCATGCCTGTAGTCCCAGCTACTTGGGAGGCTGAGATAGGAGAATCATCTGAGCCTGGGAAGTCAAGGCTGCAGTGAGCCATGATGGTGCGACTGTACTCCAGCTTGAGTGACAGACAGAGACCTTGTCTCACAAAGAAAAAAAAATCACAGGAGGGATTGGAGGTCAATCACTGGAAGTCAAGCTGTGGACTAAGCAATTTGGATTTAAGAAAGAGAGAATTTACACAATAAATTCCAATTTGTGTTTTGTCACAGATAAATTAAGCAGACTTGCTTTAAAAAAATAGGTCAACTGTGAACTTCAAAGTGGTTTCAGCACACAAATTCAGTGTGTGCCAATGTCCCAGGCTGGCTCTAAACCATCACGACCAGCAATAAATGGAACTTGCTGCACTGGAGGTGTCTGTTGGTAGATAAAGGGGTCACTTGTTTCCCTTATGGCTCTTTTAGTAGGCAGAAGGTATGTAGTATAAAACAAGGATAAAAGGCAAGGAGAAAAAAAGAAAGCGTCTCTATGAAAAAATACCTGGGAAAAGTTCCCATTCTCTCCAACAAGATCTGGCACATTTTCATAGGCCTTCGAAATTAAACAAAAAACACTGAAATGCAGACAAAGCATGATACAAAGTTCTGAAGGGCACAGAGCTATGATACTGTAAATGAAAGTCACATCCCACATTACTGGGAATAAACAAGCACCAAAACAAAAAGAAAAACAGATTCAAGGACAAAGAGGGGTTAAAATAACAGAGTTGGATGAAAAAGAGACAACAAGGGAGATAAATGAATACATCTATATTAAGATTCTATGCACATTTATTAAACCAAGGCTTGTTTGTTGAAGTGGAATTTAAGCCTTATTTAACAAGTGAAAATGAAGGTCAAATTCACTTTATGTGAAACGTAAAACTTGTCAGGTTCAAGTCTAAACATTTTTATTAATGTGCTTTTTGTAAAGTTCTTTTTTTTTTTGTTTTTTTTTGAGACGGAGTCTCGCTCTGTCACCCAGGCTGGAGTGCAGTGGCCGGATCTCAGCTCACTGCAAGCTCCGCCTCCCGGGTTTACGCCATTCTCCTGCCTCAGCCTCCCGAGTAGCTGGGACTACAGGCGCCTGCCACCTCGCCCGGCTAATTTTTTTGTATTTTTTAGTAGAGACAGGGTTTCACCGTGTTAGCCAGGATGGTCTCGATCTCCTGACCTCGTGATCCGCCCACCTCGGCCTCCCAAAGTGCTGGGATTACAGGAGTGAGCCACTGCGCCTGGCCACCCCAGGATTTTGAGACCAGTCTAGGCAATACGGTGAGACCCTCATCTTTAAAATTAATAAATAAATAAATAAAAATGGCTCACGCTTGTAATCCCAGCACTTTGGGAGGCCGAGGTGGGCGGATCACAAGGTCAGGAGATCGAGACCACCTTGGCTAACATGGTGAAACCCCGTCTCTTAATAAAAGTACAAAAAATTAGCCGGGCGTGGTGGCGGCACCTGTAGTCCCAGCTACTCGGGAGGCTGAGGCAGGAGAATGGCGTGAACCCAGGAGGCAGAGCTTGCAGTGAGCCGAGATTGCGCCACTGCAACTCCAGCCTGGGTAACAGTGCAAGACTCCATCTCAAAAATAATGATAATAATAATAATAAATATAAACAAAAGTTGAGGCTCACACACAGAAGGAGATGAAAAGGATTGAGGTACCTTTTTTGAGTCTATGAAAATACTAGCATTTAAGAAAGACAAATTACTTAACTCTTCCCATGGTGGAAAAAAAACAAGACAGCTTAAACCTCATTGTAATTACAACAGATACTTTCAAAAATTCTCTCCGGGCTGGACGCAGTGGCTCACACCTGTAATCCCAGCACTTCGGGAGGTTGAGGCGGGTAGATCACCCGAGGTCAGGAGTTCGAGACCAACCTGGCCAACATGGTAAAGCCCTGTCTCTACTAAAACTACAAAAATGAGCCAGGCATGGTGGTGTGCGCCTATAATCCCAGCTACTCAGGAGGCTGATGCATGAGAATTGCTTGAACCCTGGAGGCAGAGGTTGCAGTCAGCCAAGATCATGCCACTGCACTCCAGCCTGGACAACAGAGTGAGATTCTATCCAAAAAAAAAAAAATTCTCTCTGATACGATAGCAAACTGTTACTGTCTTCAAAATATAACTTCTCTGGCTTTTTGTTTTATTTATTTATTTATTTATTTATTTATTTATTAATTATCATTATTATTATTTTTTGAGACGGAGTCTGGCTCGCTCTGTCACCCAGGCTGGAGTGCAGTGGCGCAATCTTGGCTCACTGCAAGCTCCGCCTCCCAGGTATACGCCATTCTCCTGCCTCAGCCTCCCGAGTAGCTGGGACTACAGGTGCCCGCCACGACGCCTGGCCAATTTTTTGTATTTTTAGTGGAGATTGGGTTTCACCGTGTTAGCCAGGATGGTCTCAATCTCCTGACCTCGTGATCTGCCCGCCTCGGCCTCCCAAAGTGCTGAGATTACAGGCCTCAGCCACCGCGCCGGCCTTGTTTTATTTTTTGAAACAGGGTCTTCCTTTGACATCCAGGCTGGAGAGCAGTGGTGTGATCCCAGCTCACTACAGCCTCAAATTCCTGGGTTCAAGCAATGCTCCTGCCTCAGCCTCCCAAGTACCTGGGACCACAGGTATGCACTGCCATGCTTGGCCAATTTTTTAATTTTTAGTAGAGATAGAGTCTTGTCATGTTGCCCAGGCTGGTCTCAAACTCCTGGACTTAAGCAATCTCCTGCCTTAGCCTCCCAAAGTGCTGGGTTTATAGACATGAGCCGCCATGCCTGGCCACTTTTCTCTTTTTATAGGTATGTTTTGAAAAATTCATTAAAAAGTTGAGACAGGACCAGGCACAGTGGCTCATGCCTATAATCCAGGAGTCCAAGACCAGCCTGGGCAATGTAGGGAGACCCCCATCTCTAATAAACAATTAAAAATCTTATCCTGGGCAGTCGGGCACCGTGGCTCATGCATGTAATTCCAGCACTTTGGGAGGCCAAGGCGGGCAGATTGCCTGAGGTCAGGAGTTTGAGACCAACCTGGCCAGCATAGTGAAACCCCGTCTCTACTAAAAATACAAAAATTAGCCAGGTGTCTTGGCAGGCACCTGTAAGCCCAGCTACTCAGGAAGCTGAGGCAGGAGAATCACTTGAACCCGGGAGGTGGAGGTTGCAGTGAAATGAGATCACACCATTGGACTCCAGCCCAAGAAACAGGGCAAGACTCCATCTCAAAAAAAAAAAAAAAAAAAAAAAAAAAGTAAGCCTGGGCTGGACAACACAACAAAACCCCATCTCCACCAAAAAAATTTTTTAAAAAAATTAGCCGCGTGAGGAGGCACGTGCCTGTGGTCCTAACTACTCAGGAGGCTGAGGTGGGAGGCTTGCCTGAGCCCAGGAGATGGAGGTTGCCATGAGCTGTGACTACACCACAGCACTCCAGCCTGGGCAACAGAGCAAGACTCTATTTGGAAAAAAAAAAAAAAAGTTCGGACAGGAAAAAAGAGTGGTACTTCAACTAGACTAGATAAAGGGAAACTTTTCCAAGTAAGGATCTGACCGATGTTTTCATTCTTTCGCTTTTTATATCCCTGCCTTCCATCTGCTGAAATAGCAAATAATAATTCACTCACAATTTATCATGTACCAGACACTGTGCTATGACCTTTACATAGATGATTTCACTTAATCTTTGAAACAATGCTATGTGAGGGTATTATCATCCCCGTTTAAAGATAAATGTGGCTGGGCGCACTGGCTCACGCCTGTAATCCCAGCACTTTGGGAGGCCGAGGCAGGTGGATCACCTGAGGTCAGGCGTTCTTGACCAGCCTGACCAACATGGTGAATCCCTGTCTCTACTCAAAATACAAAAAGTAGCCAGGTGTGGTGGTGCGCCTAAAATCCCAGCTACTCAGGAGGCTGAGACGGGAGAATCGCTTGAACCCAGGAGGCAGAGGTTGCAGTGAGCCAAGATTGTGCCACCGTACTCATTCCAGCCTGGCCAACAGAGTGAGCTCCATCTCCAAATAAAAAAGAAACTTTTAAGATGACTTCAGCTCCAGCCACCATCTGACTGCATGAGAGACTTCCAGTAAGACCTGCCTAGTTGAATCCAGGCAACCTGAAGAACCACAAGAAAGACTGTGTTTCTTTAAGCCACAAAATTGAAGCGATCTGTTACGCAGCAATAGATTACCTGAACAACGAAGAAAAGCAGCATAAGAAAAAAAAAGTAACATGCCTGAAGCTACCATGCCTACCGGCTCCAAAGCCCACACTGTTATCAACTGCACTGGGTCACTCTTTGCTCTCTACTGTTGCAAATGATGCCAAATAAAAAGAAAGACAGGAATACTCCACAGAATAACACACCTCTAAACACATGGGCATCGCCTAGAAAACAAGTACAAAAATACACCTAGAAAATCCTGAAAGACCCCTGTAATAATCTAGCATTCCCAGCCCCACTCTGACCCCAAGCTATGGATCCAGTTTCACCATTACTCACTTTTCCTGATCATTCTTCTTTAACTCTGTCTCTGTGATTTCCAGTTCTGGAATATACTCTCCACTCTTAACTATTTTTAAATCATTTATCTAATGATCAGATGTAAACCACGGGGATAAAAGGTTACAATAATTCTTAGAGTAGATTTTAAGGTAGAAGGAAGAAAGGGAGAATAAAGATGTCACCACTAAACCAAGTAACCAAAAACTACCAAAATGACCATCTAAAAGAACATACCAAACAATACTAAATATACTTTAAAAACAAAAGTTTACAAGAAGTAAATCATAAATGTAAGTTTTTTGTGTATTTTTTTGTTTTGTTTTTATTTTTATTTTTTTGCATTTTATGGTTGAGACGGGGTTTCACCACATTGGCCAGGCTGGTCTCGAACTCCTCACTTCAAGTGATCAGCCAACCTCAGCCTCCCGAAGTGCTGGGATTACAGGCGTGAGCCACCGTGCCCGCCCCATAAATGTAAATTTTATATGTATACACACACATACTTTTTTTTTTTCTTTGCTCTGTTGCCCAGGCTGGAGTGCAGTGGCGCCATCTCGGCTCACTGCAACCTCTGCCTCCCAGGTTCAAGCGATTCACCTGCCTCAGCCTCCCTAGTAGCTGGGATTACAGGCGCCTGCCACCACGCCCGACTAATTTTTATATTTTTAGTAGAGATGCAGTTTCACCATGTTGGCCAGGCTGGTCTCGAACTCCTGGCCTCAAGTGATCCACCCACCTCAGCCTCCCAAAGTGCTGGAATTACAGACGTGAGCCACTGTGCCCAGCCCACAAATGTAAATGTAAATTTTATATATATACACACACACACATTTTTTTTTTTTTGATACGGAGTCTCTTGCTCTGTTGTCCACGCTGGAGTGCAGTGGCGCAATCTCGGCTCACTGCAAGCCCCGCCTTAAGGGTTCACGCCATTCTCCTGGCTCAACCTTCCAAGTAGCTGGGACTACAGGCACCAGCCACTATGCCTAATTTTTTGTATTTTTAGTAGAGACAGGGTTTCACCATGTTAGCCAGGATGGTCTTGATCTCCTGACCTTGTGATCTGCCCGCCTTGGCCTCCCAAAGCGCTGGGATTACAGGCGTGAGCCACCGCGTCCGGCCGGCACATACACACATTTCTATATAGGTGTACACACACAGTGCTAACATTACTCTTTTAAAAAGGGAGAAATACACATTTACATATTTATATATAATATATATATAGAGAGAGAGTAAATAACTGAGAGTGATGCCTCTAGGTAGTGGGGTATGAAGAGTCTAAGAGAAAGGCCAGGCACGGTGGCTCACGTCTGTAATTCCAACACTTTGGGAGGCCGAAGTGGGCAGATCGCTTGACGTCAGGAGTTCGAAACCAGCCTGACCAACATGTTGAAACCCCGTCTTTACCAAAAAAATACAAGTTAGCTGGGCGTGGTGGTGCACACCTGTAATCTCAGCTACTTGGGAGGCTGAGGTGGGAGAATCATTTGATCCCGGGAGGCAGAGGTTGCAGTGAGCCAAGATTGCACCACTACACCCCAGCCTGGGTGACACAGCAAGACCCTGTCAAAAAAAAAAGAGTCTAAGAGAAAAAGAAGGTAGATAAATAAACCAAATGATCAAATCTAACTTCAGCAAAACTGCGACGAGCTGACATCACACACTCTGGAAGGGCCACACTGACAGAGACACAATGTCACCTCTCTCATATTCCTGGTAAAAACATTTAAGCTGAAGCTAATCGTGAGGCAACAATCAGATAAATTCAAATTGAGATATATTCTGCAAAACACCTGGGCTGGATTCTTTAAAAATGTCATTTGGCCTACAGAGGATAGTCAAAAATAAAAATGAAACTATCATTGTCATGAAAGACACAAAAGGCAGGGACACCATATTAAAAGAGACCAAAGAGATGTGACAACAGAATGCAATTTGTGATTCTTGATTGGACTGTAGAACAAATATAAACAACTATAACAGATGTTATTGGGATAAATGGAAAGACTGAAATACGGACTGTATATTAGAGTATTGTATCATCGTTAAATGTTCTAAATGTGTTATTTGTAATGTGATGATGTAGGAGAATGTCCTTGTTCTTGGCAGATAACTGCTGAAAGAAGTGGTGAATTATCAGTAGTCTACAACTAACTCTTGAAAGGTCCAGTGAAAATAAATACACAAATGGGAGAGAGAAAACACCAGAGCGAAAGTGAGCACACAAAAATAAGGCAAAATGGTGCGTCTAAGTGAAGGACGGGTTTATAAATATCCAGTGTACCGCTCTTGCAACTTTCCTGTACATCTGAAAATTTTCAAAACAAACAGATGGGAAGAAAAAAGGAATACAGTACAAAATATGTGCAGTATACATAGTCTGCACTGTAAGTAAAAGTGTAAAGTCTTTTGTAGACTTTTGATTCTAACTACAGTTTTGTAGTGCGTTAATGAAAAAGGTAAACATTAAACAATATCCAACAAAAGAAAATAAAAATAAAAATGCCTTGTAAAGGGTGAATGAATTATTTTAAATATTATGCAACGTACACTATTGACAATTAGAACACAACACAAATTTAACATTATAACTACTCCTAACATAATCTTTTCACAGCAAAGGTCTGAATTTTTACTGCACCTCTGGTTCACAGCCATAAACAATTATATATGTACAGTAATAATAAAAAATCATTCTAGCTGCTTGCACTCGGATTGTCAATAATCCACAAATCCTACCAGAGGTAAATTTTTTTACCCGTTACATTTTCTAGAATGACTACCTCATTTTCCAACTCTGAAGTAACAGCTTTTAACTAAAAGGTTGCTTCAAAATGACTATTAAAAAATGGTTCCTATAAAACACTACTGCTTGACCCAAAAAATAAAATAAAGCACACAGCCCAGCTTTCCTCTCAATTGGACACTAAACCAGTACCATGAAAAGGCAGGGAGCCACACTATAAGCGCTCCCTGCGTTTCTGCCGAATCTTCAAGAAAAGAATGTCAGGTTCGAGCCAGCATTTAAAAAAATAAAATGAGGCCGGGCGCGGTGGCTCAAGCCTGTAATCCCAGCAGTTTGGGAGGCCGAGACGGGCGGATCATGAGGTCAGGAGATCGAGACCATCCTGGCTAATACGGTGAAACCCCGTCTCTACTAAAAAATACAAAAAACTAGTCGGGCGAAGTGGCGGGTGCCTGTAGTCCCAGCTACTCGGGAGGCTGAGGCAGGAGAATGGCGTGAACCCGAGAGGAGGAGCTTGCAGTGAGCTGAGATCCGGCCACTGCACTCCAGCCTGGGTGACAGAGCAAGACTCCGTCTCAAAAAAAAAAAAATAAATAAATAAATAAATAAATAAAATGAATCACACTCAACTCCCTAAACTTCAATGTAAGAACTACGCACCGGCACCAAATATGCCTGAACGGGACTTAGGTCGGCTCTCCGAGACCCCAAAGTTCCCAACCTAGCCCCAACCCCTCGAGCTTCCCCCAGGGGCACCGGCTTCTTCCAGCCAAGGGGGATTCGGGGTCCACATGCAGAGCCGCCACGGCAGAAGGCGACGACGCCCGGCCCCGCCGGCCCCACAGGCCCCTCAAGCTCCCCCAGTCCCTCCCGCCCCCGCCACTCGCTCTCCAGTCCCTGCCCCCATCCCTGGTCCCACTCACTCTTCATCTTGGATGCGGAAGCTGGCGACAACCCCTTGCCGACACTGGACGGAAAAGAAAAACGCAGGAAGGGTGTCCCCCTGCTTTCCACTTCCCTGAGGCGGGGTCCCGCACTAGGATCTCCGTGGTGGTCCCTCGAAGGAGAGCGTTAGCATCCGGCCGCCATGTTGTGTCCCTGTCACCCTAGCAACCGTCAGGCCCTGAACGCCACGACCTGTCGCTCGCGCGTGCGCAAGATGCTCCGCCCGTATACGCGTGCGCAGTGAAGCCCGTTCGCTCAGCAGGGTTGCTAAGCAACCTCTCCGGCGCTTCCATGTAAATACTGTGCAATTCCCCGCCTTCGCACAGAGGCGACTTTCACCCGGCTCGCTTTCTTTGCTGGCCTGGGAACTGAACGATTTGGAACCCACTACGTGGACGATAGCCTTGAGCTTTAATTGGGCTTGGGAGCTTCTACGCGAATTTTTTTTTTTTTTTTTTTTTTTTGAGACGGAGTCTCGCTTTGTCGCCCGGGCTGGAGTGCAGTGGCACGATCTTGACTGACTGCAACCTCCCACTCCCGGGTTCAAGCGATTCTCCTGCCTCAGCCTCCTGAGTAGCTGGAATTACAGGTGCCCGCCAACAAACCCGGCTAATTTTTATATTTTTCGTAGAGACGGGGTTTCACTATGTTGGCCAGGCTGGTCTCGAACTCTTGACCTCAAGTGATCAGCCCGCCTTGGCCACCCAAAATGCTGGGATAATAGGCGTGAGCCACAGCGACTGGGCAGTTTTTCTTTTCTTTTTCTTTTTCTTTTTTCTCTTTTTTTTTTTTTTTTTTTTTATGAGACAGAGTCTCGCTCTGTTGCCCAGGTTGGAGTGTAATGGAGTGATCTCGGCTCACTGCAACCTCTGCCTCCCGAGTTCAAGCAATTCTCCTGACTCAGCCTCCTGAATAGCTGGGATTACAGGCATATCCCACAATGCCCAGCTAATTTTTTTTTTTTTTTTTTTTTTTTTTTTTTTAGTAGAGATGGGGTTTCACCACGTTGGCCAGGCTGGTCTTGAACTCCTGACCTCAAGTAGTATGCCTGCCTTGGCCTCCCAAAGTGTTGGGATTACAGGCGTGAGCCACCACTCCCAGCTCATTCAACAAATATTATTAAACACCTATTTGCCAGGTATTGCTCTAGGCATGTGGGATACATGAATAAAAAAGACTGGCACCAAAGCATCTCATGATATTTCAGAGCAATAGGGAGAGTGAGAAGTTCCAAAAGTATCAAAAGAGAAAAACTGATCATATCCAAAAGATTGGGTTCCAGCATGATGTTGGACTTCTCAGCAGCAAAACTAGACATAGTAGACAGAGAAGTGCAGCTTTCCAAGTACCAAGGGACAGTAACCTCTATCCTAAAATTTTCTAATTATTAGCCTAGTGTGAGGGTAAGAAGAAAGATGTGGGCCAGGCAAAGTTGCTCATGCCTGTAATCCAGGCACTTTGGGAGGCCAAGGCAGGAGGATCACTAGAGCTCTGAAGTTCAACACCAACCTGAGCAAGATAGTGAAACCCCATCTCTACCAAAAATACAAAAATGAGTCAGGCGTGTTGGCACATGCCTGTGGTCCCAGCTACTTGAAAGGCTGAGGAGGGAGGATCCTTGGAGCCCAGAAAGTTGAGGCTACAGTGAGCCATGATCATGCCACTGCACTCCAGCCTGGGTGACAGAGTGAGATTCCATCTCAAAAAAAAAAAAAAAAAAAAAAAAGGAAGGAAGGAGGGAGGAAGGGGGAGAGGAAGAGAGAGAGAGAAACCAAGCAAGAAAGATGTATTCAGATATGCAAGATCTCATTTACTTTCCATGAGCCATTTCTTGGGAAACCAATGAAGAACGTTCAGAACCCAAATGAAAGGTAAGTAAAAGAGGGAGCAACCTGGAATCAGGAAGCAGAGGACCCGACAAAGAAAAAGGGGAAAGGGATTCCCAGGATGGTGGTGAAGACCCGCCCAGGATTAAACTGTGGCAGGCCTGGAGAACCACCAATCCAGGTTAGACCAGGAGGATGGGAAGCTCTGAAAGGATATCTCCCAACTTAAACACAGAAAACAATTGCTACATTATCTCACGTATTTGATTACATTAAGAGCAGTTTCATAATTCTGGCAGAAAGTCAGTGACTGTTACATAGAAAAGTAAGCAAACCAAATGCAAAGGAAAACAAGAAGTTCCATTAGAAAGGAATGTAATTACAGTACACTATGTGGCTCAGTTGAGAACAGTGTTGACATAGGCATAGCAATATAAACACTGACTATTGATTTCAGTAAAACTTGGTAGTATTAGTATTTGGGGATGATGAGAGAGGTTTCGAAAGTGTACATGCATTGGGGGAATGTTGGCAAAAGAATCTCACTTAGCATAGAATGAAGTCAATAGATAAAGTCTAAAATTGAAAAAAAAAAAAGAATTAGAAGTAAAATCATATATTTTAGATTTATTGGAGTAAAAAAAGAAACTGCTTGAAAAGCTCATAGTAGGCCGGGCGCGGTGGCTCAAGCCTGTAATCCCAGCACTTTGGGAGGCCGAGACGGGCGGATCACGAGGTCAGAAGATCGAGACCATCCTGGCTAACACGGTGAAACCCCGTCTCTACTAAAAAAATACAAAAAACTAGCCGGGCGAGGTGGCGGGCGCCTGTAGTCCCAGCTACTCGGGAGGCTGAGGCAGGAGAATGGCGTAGACCCGGGAGGCGGAGCTTGCAGTGAGCTGAGATCCGGCCACTGCACTCCAGCCTGGGCAACAGAGCGAGACTCCGTCTCCAAAAAAAAAAAAAAAAAAAGAAAAGCTCATAGTGGGCAGGACACGGTGGCTCACACCTATAATCTTAGCACTTTGGGAGGCCAAGGTGGGAGGATCACTGGAGCCCAGCCCAAAACCAGCCTGGGCAACATAGTGAGACCTCATTTCTGTAGAAAAATATATATATAAATAAATTTAAAAGTTCACAGTGATTGCCTCTGGGGAGTTGGATTGGGCTGCAAGGAAGGGGGTGGAGTAGGAGAATACTATCTTTTATAATAAGGCTCTTAGTATTATGACTTTTAAAACTGCACTTGTTTTACTTTCATAAATATAAAATGTTAATTTCAAAAGCTTCGTTGTATGTTTATTAAGAAAAATCAGAAAATCAGAATATTAAATGTATAAACATTTAATAGGAGGAAGGCCAAAGATGGCCCGAAATCCACCGGAAGCCAGGAGACAGCCTGGGACGGTCTCCCTGGGAGCCTCCAAAGGAAGCGACCTTCCTGACACCCTGACCTTGGATGTCTGCCCGCCAGAACTGTGAGGCCATGTATTCTGTTGTGTGGCCACTTACCTTTGTAAACATTTAATAGGGTTTCTTTTTTTTTGTTTGTTTGTTTTTGTTTTTTTTTTTTTTGAGACAGAGTCTGGCTCTGTCACCCAGGCTGGAGTGCAGTGGCGCGATCTCGGCTCACTGCAAGCTCCGCCTCCCGGTTTTACGCCATTCTCCTGCCTCAGCCTCCCGAGTAGCTGGGACTACAGGCACCCGCCACCTCGCCCGGCTAGTTTTTTGTATTTTTTAGTAGAGACGGGGTTTCACCGTGTTAGCCAGGATGGTCTCGATCTCCTGACCTCGTGATCCGCCCGTCTCGGCCTCCCAAACTGCTGGGATTACAGGCTTGAGCCACCGCGCCCGGCCTAGGGTTTCTTTTAATTTTATTTCTAGATGAGTTCGTTTAGAAGAATTCAATCTGTTTTATAAATTAAAGCTTTACTCAGGAATGCATGAAACTGTACATGTTATGAGTTATGCATTGAATCGTGTCCCCCGAAAAGATGTTAAAGTCCTAACCTGCAGTACCTCAGATTGTGACCTTTCTTGGAGATAGGGTCTTTACAGAGGCAATCAAGTTAAAATGAGGTCTTCGGCCTGGCACAGTGGCTCATGCCTGTAATCCCAACACTTTGGGAGGTCAAGGCGGGCATATCACTTGAGGTCAGGACTTCAAGACCAGACTGGCCAACATGGTGAAACCACGTCTCTACTAAAAAGACAAAATTAACTGGGCGTGGTGGCTCACGCCTGTAATCCCAGCTACTCAGAAGGCTGAGGCAGGAGAATCGCTTGAACCTGGGAGGCGGAGGTTGCAATGAGCCGAGCCAAGATCGCGCCATTGCCCTCCAGCCTGGGCAACAAGAGGGAAACTCCGTCAAAAAAAAAAAAAAGTCTTCAGGGTGGCTTTAGTCCATTATGACTGGCATCTGCACAAAAGGGGCGAGTTAGACACAGGGACACACAGGGAGAAGAGCATATGAACATGCAGGCAGAGATCAGGGTGAAGCTTCTACAAGCGAAGGAAGGCCAAAGTTGGCTCGAAATCCACCGGAAGCCAGGAGACAGCCTGGGGCGGTCTCCCCGGGAGCCTCCGAAGGAAGCGACCTTCCCGACACCCTAACCTTGGACATCCGCCTGCTAGAACTGTGAGGCCATATATTCTGTTGTGTGGCCAACACAGCCGGTCGTTACTGTCAGACCAAAGGTTCCAGCTTATAAACAGAATGAAACATTTCATAAGTTGAGTTTAAAGAAAATGGATTATTTAAAATGCACGTGGGCTCCCCGCCCCACATTAAAAACAAAACACAAAACAAACAAACAAAAAAACAAATACAAGGCGGAGGTTGCAGTGAGCCGAAATCGCGCCACTGCACTCCAGTCTGGGCACAAGAGCGAGACTCCGTCTCAAAAGCAAAAAGCAAAAACAAGCAAGCAAGCCCGAATGGTATTCTGTACCACTTAATTCTGGAAGTATGTAGATTTGTGTTTTCGTCACTCAAAGAATGAGAATTAGGGTTTGTCTAAGAAGAGCTTTAAGAAGGGGTGAGAAGGGGAGGGAGAGGTCCCGGGGACAGAAAACTGCTCGCCCGCGCTCGCCCTACGACTGCACGTGGTCGCCCGAAGCCTGGGTTCGTGACTGACGGCGCAGGTCTCGGGTGCCCTCTAGCGGCCGACATCAGTCACTGCGCCCCCGCCCCGGCGTGCCCAGTCCACTCCGCCCACCTGGGACGCGTGGCTTGAAGTCCCGGGAATGCCACGGCTGCACCCACAAGGGTCGGTCAACTCGGCTTCCTTCAGGAGACCTTGACTGACCACCCGCTGTGTGCCAAGCACTGTTTAGGTGCTGGTGTGATAGAGCCCACTGCCCCTGGACTTCGCTCTATCGGTGGGAGGCGGACGGTTAGCAGCGGGAATGAGCGATGGAGAGGGGTCGGGCCGGGAACCGCAGGGGTCCTGGGTGCGGGTTGCGATTGCAAATGGGGGCATCGGGGAAACCTCGCTGAGTAAATGACATTTAAGCAGCGACCACGACGAGGAGGAGGAGTTTTGACATTGTCTGCAGGAAGAGTGGTCCAGGAAGCGCAAAAGCCCCAGCACAGGAGCAAGGGCCAGGGAGGAGGCGAGGGGTCTGCCGCGGTGGGAGCCGGGCAGGGGTGGAGGAGGGCAGAGGAGAAAGGCGCCGGTCCGGTGGTGTCTGTTTTTTTTTTTTTTTTTTTTTTTTTTTTTTTTGAGATGGAGTCTCGCTCTGATGCCCAGGCTGGAGTGCAGTGGCGCGATCTCCGCTCGCTGCAAGCTCCGCCTCCCGGGTCCACGCAGTTCTCCTGCCTCAGCCTCCCGTGTAGCTGAGACTACAGGCGCCCGCCACCGCGCCCGGCTAATTGTTGTATTTTTAGTAGAGACGCTGTTTCACCGTGTTAGCCAGGATGGTCTCGATCTCCTGATCTCGTGATCCGCCCGTCTCGGCCTCCCAAAGTGCTGGGATTACAGGCGTGAGCCACCGCGCCCGGCCAGGTGGTGTCTTTCAACGGGATGTTACCCTGGGCGTAGGGTTGTCACCCTTGGCGTAGGGTTGTCAGATATAGCACAGGTATTCTTTTAGTATAAGTATGACCCAAATATGGCATGGGACATACTTACACTAAAAAAAAAAAAGCTTCATTGTCCTTCTGCAATTCAATTTTAACCCGGCATCTTGATCTATATTTGCTAAATTTGGCAGGCCTTTTAGGGCTGGGGCAAAAGGGGAGAGTGTGAACAGAGAAATGACTTGATCTGACTGTTTTAAACCCATGTGACTCTTACCTATTGCTATGCCAGTGTGCTAGGTTCTGGGCATTCATTCAGCTGTAAGCAAAATGGACAGGATGCCTGCACCCCCCACCCGTGTTCTGTGAGAGGGCTTCCCCTTTGGCCTCCTCATCCATCCTTGTCCTTTGGACACTGTAAAGTGCTCCAGACTTCAGGAAGCTTGCCCAGCCTCCCAACACACCACCTAATCTTCTCTATTCCCTGTAATATCCGCCTTCCTTGCTATGCGGTGAGCTCCATGAGGACAAGGATTAGGTTTCTTTGACTCACAGCTGATTGCGGGCCAGCCACTGCCAGACTGAATGAGTATGTCTTCACTGAGTGTCCGTTTTTCTAAACCTGGTCCTCTAGCCTTGCTCGTGGAGGGTGACCTACCTAACATCCTTTACATAAAATCTGTTCAAATCAGCTAGACTTGGTTTCTGCTGCTTGTGACATGGAACCCTGACGATACATCAGTCCCGGCAGTTTAGTGGAGTAATCAGAGCAGAATGTATAGTGTTAAAAATCTGGCCGGACGCGATGGCTCACGCCTGTAATCCTAGCACTCTGGGAGGCCGAGGCAGGCGGGTCACTTGAGGTCAGGAGCTCGAGACCAGCCTGGCCAACATGGTGAAACCCCATCTCTACTAAAAATTAAAAAAAAAAAAATTAACCGGACATGGTGGTACGCACCTGTAGTCCCAGCTACTTGGGAGGCTGAGGCAGGAGAATCGCTTGAACCAGAGAGGCATAGCTTACAGTGAGCCGAGATTGCGCCACTGCACTCCAGCCTGGGTGACAGAGCGAGACTCTGTCTCAAAAAAAAAAAAAAAGCTGGTGCTCGCTGCTGGTGCTCCTGGAGTGGGAGGGCCACAGCGCAATACCATAGTCAGGCCCTGTAGGAGACCAGCAGGCCTCTGTGGCAGGCACGGTGGTGGTTTGTCTTCCCCGCCTTTTCCTTCTCTCTCTCTTTTTTTGCATATAGATCCTATGCTTTAGGGGTGGGTACCATCGTTGCCCACCCAGTGGCTCTTTCAACCCTTCTACCTTGTACCATGTGATTTATTTACGTGCTCAGTTAAGAGAGAGAGCAAAATGAAAACATTTTTTCCGACACTAAAAAAAAAAAAAAAAAAAGGAGAGAAAGCTATGGTGGAATCATTTAAAATGACATTTGTAATTGTTTAGGGATATGCTTATTCTAGAATATTAAATGAAAAAAGAAAGATAAAAAATATACTGCTTCATTGAGCTGAAATCGCGCCACTGCACTCCAGCCTGGGAGACAGAGGGAGATTTCGTCTCAAAAAAAAAAAAAAAGAGTGCTTCATACAAGGCTTTGGATTCTGTGTGTGTGTGTGTGTGTGTGTGTGTGTGTATGTGTGTATATGTATTTTATATATATAAAAATACACGTGTGCAGTAGGAAAAAAACCGGCAGGAAGGAAGCCAAGACCCCAGCGGCCCTTGTTTATTGGCCGATAGGGAATTCAGTGGTTCTTTTGTCCTTTGTCTGGTTTTCTGTAGTTTCCAAGCTTGATTTAACCATGCTAAAGGCCTCTGTTACACGAAGTTTCCACGCTGCAGGATTCTCGGAGATAAAAACAACATTGAGTTGGCATGTTTGAAAACCTTCTCACTGCCGAGCTAAGCCTCCCATGTGCAATTTGCATTTTCCCTGTGAAAGAAAGCCGCCTTCGCTGTAGGGAGCCGCCTCCCTTAAGTCCCCTAGGTCTCGGTTTCTGCATCGGACCAATGGAGATGACTGTGAAGAGGTCGAAAGTCGCTGCCGGGGCGAAGCGGAATGCAGCCAGCGGCGAGGACTCGGCAGGGAGTCGCTAGGGGGCGGGCGCGGGCATGGAGCCCTCTTAAATACTCTGGTGGCATTTCAGCATCAGTTGGCCGGTTAGCTCAGTTGGTTAGAGCGTGGTGCTAATAACGCCAAGGTCGCGGGTTCGATCCCCGTACGGGCCAGTGTAGCTCTTTTGTTTTTTTTTCCCTCTATGAATTCTTTTTGCAACTCTTTTTAAAAATATTCCTTTCTGGTACTGTAACCGGCGTGCATGCAGGAGCGAATTGCGGAATCTTTTGGACCCGGCCCAGAGGTTGTCGAAGGCGGCCTGCTGGTGAGGAACTCAGCGCGCGCTGGGGCGGTGGCTCATCACCCCGAGTCCGGGCGCCCGCCACCACCTGAAGGGTCTGTTTTAGAATGCCATTGGTTAGGCCTTTTGCATTTGTCATTTTAAAGGACACTCGGGACATCCAAACCAATGCACATCCCCCACCCCACGTTTTCTGAGGCTGCGTCTGGCCTGGAGGAACCGCCCAGTGAACACAGGTGCTCCCAGATATCACCGCCTAGTGTTCCTTGCAGAGAAGTCTTAGAGTTGAAAATTCAGGTCTGGAATCAATGCATTCCACAGATGCGTATGGAGAGCTACTGCATGCCCAGCACCGTTCTAGGCTGGGAGCAAAGCGGTGAGACACAAACCCCAACCCGCGTGGAGACAGTGACCAGCCACAAGATGACTGCCAGGTTTTTAGTGAGGCGTCCAGGTTGTGGAAGCCGCTGGAACCCTTCTTTTGCTCCCCCGCGCGTTTTCAGAGAGACATCCTAGGCTTCGCATTTCTTCCTCTTAGTTCTGCATTTTGCAGCCAGAGCAAGTGGATGAATTTCTCACTTGGTTCAAGTTTCTAGGGTGGTCAGGTGTGTTCAGTTAAACACAAGCCCATTGTATAGGGTTAATGCCATTTTACGTCAGGATCCGGCAGGGGCTCCACCTGTTTTCGAAAATTCTACAGTGGAAACAGCTACTAGCTCTGACCTAAATAAGAAGCAGCTCAAAATCTACAGACCTTGGTAAGTGCCCAGGGTGTAGTAAAAGTTCTCAATAAATGCCAGTCGATGGCGCTGCTGCTATTATAAGCAAAGTTAGGAGAGCCTGGGGCAGCCGACACCCAAAACAGACACCTGGACACACGATGGATGTCACATATTTTAATAGTCGTGCCAGGCACGTTGTTAGATGCAGGGACACAGCATGGAGGAATCGGTGGAGGTTGCTGCCCTCAAGTTTCCTGAGCTTGAAGGGGTTTAGAATATGCCACGGTGGCATAAAAATTACTTTGAGCAGAAGGCATTTGAATTCCTGAAATCTGGCTGGGTATGGTGGCTCATACCTGTAATCCCAGAACTTGGGGAGGCCAAGGCAGGCGGATCACCTGAGGTCAGGATTTCAAGACCAGCCTGACTAACATGATGAAACACCGTCTCTACTAAAAATACAAAAATTAGCCGGGCGTGGGGGCGGACGCCTGTAACCCCAGCTACTCAAGAGGCTGAGGCAGGAGAACCGCATGAACCCAGGCGGTGGAAGTTGCAGTGAGCCAAGATCGTGCCACTACACTCCAGCCTGGGTGACAGAATGAGACTCTGTCTCAAAAAAAAAGAAAAAAAAAAATAATAATAATAATTATATATATATCCTGAAATCTCTTATCTGCCGAAAAGCAGAGCTTCCCAAGATCTCAAAAGAAGTCAATTGTCAGGCCAGGTACAGTGGTTCACGCCTGCAATCCTAGCACTTTGGGAGGCCTAGGCAGGTGGATCACCTGAGGTCAGGAGTTTGAGATCAGCCTGGCCAACATGGCGAATCCCCGTCTCTACTAAAAATGCAAAAATTAGGTGGGCGTGGTGGCGCGTGCCGGTAATCCCAGCTACTCCAGAGGCTGAGGTGGGAGGATCACTTGAGCCCAGGAGGTCGAGGTTGTAGTGAGCCAAGATCCTGCCACTGCACTCCAGCCTGGGTGACAGGGTGAGATCTTATCTCAATAATAGTAATAATAGCAATAATAATAAAATTGTGGTAAGATACACATAATATAAAATTCACCATTAAAAAATAACACAGAAGGGAGCAACGTGAATGCAATGTATTGATAAGGATGATGGTGATCTTCCAGAACCTTCTCTGACACCACCCAGGCCCCCAGCCTTACTTTACTGGCTTCAGCACTCATCATACTGGCTGCAAATGTTAGTTTCCTCCTCGTCGGCACCTAGACTGTGTACCCCCCGGGGCGGAAACAGCGATTTACCCACCAGGTGCTTAATAAGGGTTTGTTGACCAGTGAACCTCCTGCTCTCCCTGGGGAGAGGAGCTCGGACATGTGTACACACCTGCAGCTACAAGATTCGGAGGGCGCACAGAGCCTCAACCGTAAGAAGGAGAGGCGATCAGGCTGAGGAAGATGGGGCAGTGGAGCCGGATGGATGGGGGGGGGTGTTCATTCATTCGTTCACTCATTCGTTTATTCATATTTATCCATCCATCATTCATGACCTGAGCATGTATTGTGTTCTGGGCAGGACCTGTACTGGGCACCGACTGAGTAATTTATCATCTCTCCCTTCAAGTGCACCCAATCTGGGTGGGTGGGTAGAGAGAAGCTAGGGTGACAAGGCAAAAATTTGGGGGTTGGGAAACACTCTCGTTAACAATTCAAACTGTGGTCCCCTCTCAGATCTATAAATCCAAACGTTTGGGAGTGGGCACAGGACTCTGCATCTCCAGACAGGATCCTCCGCTGATTCGGATGCACGATGACATCAGAACACTTGGATAGTGTGGTAACTTTTGGACCAGGGGCTCTAGAACCCCGAAGACTGGAGATCCGGGACAGCTCTCGGAGAAGGTGAGTGTTAAACACATCCGTGGCAGGCAATAAAGAAAATAACAGGGGTCCGCTCTGCTGATAGCTCTAGGAGCCGCGGCGTTGTCGGCTAGGGCGGGGCAATCTGAGACCTTCCCGGTCAGACACGGTCGCCTTCCGAGGTGTCTTGGCCTGCGAGGCACTCGTAGTCCGCCCCTCTCCCCGGTGACGCACATTGGAGACGCCGTCGCTCAGCGACCCGGGTTCGAGTCCCCGCCTCGGCCGCCATGGCGGATGCGGAGCCGGAGGCGGGGGGCGGCAGCGAGGATGGTGGCGGCGGCGGCGGCCCGGCTCCTCCAGGCCAGAGCGGCAGTGTAGCACGTGTGGCTCCGCTGGGCCCCGAGCAGCTGCGGCGGGTCCTGGAGCAGGTGACGAAGGCGCAGCCGCCGCCGCCACCGCCCCCCTTCGTGCTGCAGGACGCGGCGCGGCGGCTGCGGGACGCGGCCCAGCAGGCCGCCCTGCAGCGGGGCCAGGGCGCCGAGCCCCCTCGCCCGCCGCGCCTGCTCCCCCCCCAGGTGAGGCGTCGGAGGGACGTGGGGAAACTGAGGCCCGAAGGGTGCCGAGGCCCCGCGGCGGGGCTAGCTGCTCGTCCGGGAAGGCCAGTATCGGCCTGGGTTAAGACTCAGGGCGTCCTCAGGCTGAGCTTCTTAGGGACGGCGTTCGGCCCCCACTTGTCACCACCCTGGCATTTTCACCCCAGGAACCTCACTCTAGGAGCAGTGGCTCACGCTGGGCCCTGTGCCTGGAACACCCTCGTGCCTTCTCTGCCTTCACAGCCCTGCTGGGGGCTTTCGCGTGCTGCCTAGCTCTTCTTACAGGCCTTTGACCGCTGGTTAAGCCTTTGTGGAGCACTTAGAGACCGTGTTCCCAGCACTTCCCACTATGTGCAGGAGGTGAAGCCTTGAACACACTTGAACGAACATAAGGCAGGTTCTGGGATTGACGGGGGCTGCTTTAGAGTGGGTGGTCCCTTAGGCCAGACACTGGAGCTGAAACATGAATGAATTAAAAGGAACCAACTTAGCTTTCCAGGTGTAAGGTGCCGAGGCCCAGGCTTGGAACAAAGTTAAGCACAATACACTAGTTCGCCACAGGACTTACCATCCTGGGTGATAGTGACTGATTTGTAACCGCGGTACCCAGCACAGTGCCTGATACACACTTAATGTTTGGAATATGTGAAAGCACTCTATACTACAAAACATCCTTTCCCATTGGGTTTATTTCCTGGGCCACACACCTTTTGGTTGCTAGGAGAGTGATAACTGGAACACGGTCGCCCAACTCCGGAGGGGGTAGCATAGCGCCTGAAGCCAGAGGGCCTACACGGCATCTGTAAAATTCCATCCCATTTCAGCACTGGGGTCTCACCCCAAAACTGCCAAAAGAAGAGGGCTTTTTCCACTAGAAGAAACGGGTTAGAGAATAGAATCAGGAACCTTCGCTCGTGAGTTTTTTTGACTAATGTTAGCTGCTTGGGGTTGTGTCCAGTTAATCATCAAGACTGGAGACTTGTCTTGCAAAGGTTTAGGAAGACGAGTGTGATTCTGCCCAGATGCCACATTATCGCTGTGTAGAGGTGTCACCTTGGGTAACTCAACCTTTTTGGACTTCGGTCTGAGTCAGAAGGCTGCAAGACGCCTTCCGGGGGCAGCCATCTGCAAAGCCTCTGCTCTGCAACGGGCACTGTGCTGGGCTGCTTAGTTTTCAGCAGAGTTTTTGTACCGGCATTTTGCAGGAGGGAAACAAGCTCAGGGAGGTTGCGTGGCTTTGCCCAAGGTCCCTCAGGTGTGGCTGCTCTCCCGAGCCCCTGTACTCCTCACCATACCCTGAATATGGCCACAGCTTTTTGGCTTTCGAATCCAAAAATGACATTTTTCATAAAGTAAAAGCAAACTTAATCAAGGTTAGGTAGCATGATGGGATTGTATTTTGTAGCTAATCTACCTGCAATAATGTACCTTTGCAGCACATTCTGCTAATATTCTTTCAGGCCCAGCTGTGTCATGGAGGCCGCAAAGGCAAACTGGATGTATACTTTGCCCCTCAGTAGTTTATGAACTAACAGGAGATAAAACAAGACCCATAGCCGGGCACAGTGACTCACGCCTGTAATCCCAGCACTTTGGGAGGCCGAGACTGGCGGATCACAGGTCAGGAGTTCAAGACCAGCCTGGCCAATATGGTGAAACCCTGTCTCTACTAAAAATACAAAAATTAGCTGGGCGTGGTGGTGGGTGCCTGTAATCCCAGCTCAGGAGGCTGAGGCAGGAGAATCACTTGAATCCAGGGGGTGGAGGTTGCAGTGAGCCGAAATTGCGTCACTGCACTCCAGCCTGGGCGACAGAGTGAGACTCCTTCTCAAAAAAAAAAAAAAAAAAAAAAATTACCCACATAACTTCTTCTTTTTTTTTTTTTTTTGAGACGGAGTCTCACTCTGTCACCCAGGCCTGGAGTGCAGTGGCCGGATCTCAGCTCACTGCAAGCTCCGCCTCCCGGGTTCACACCATTCTCCTGCCTCAGCCTCCCGAGTAGCTGGGACTACAGGCGCCCGCCACCTCGCCCGGCTAGTTTTTTGCATTTTTTTTAGTAGAGACGGGGTTTCACCGTGTTAGCCAGGATGGTCTCGATCTTCTGACCTCGTGATCCACCCGTCTCGGCCTCCCAAAGTGCTGGGATTACAGGCTTGAGCCACCGCGCCGGGCCACCCAGATAACTTCTAATCAAGGCCAGAAAACAAAAGATAGTGAAAAGAACTAAAAGTATTTAGAGAAAGGGAGAGTGTGCCTGGCTGAGGCGATCAGAAGCAGCTTTGTTGTTGTTGTTGTTGTTGTTGTTGTTGTTGTTGTTTTGAGACAGAGTCTCGCTGTCGCCTGGGCTGGAGTGCAGTGGCCGGATCTCAGCTCACTGCAAGTTCCGCCTCCCGGGTTTACGCCATTCTCCTGCCTCAGCCTCCGGAGTAGCTGGGACTACAGGCGCCTGCCACCTTGCCCGGCTAGTTTTTTGGTTTTTTTTTTTTTGTATTTTTTAGTAGAGATGGGGTTTCACCGTGTTAGCCAGGATGGTCTCGATCTCCTGACCTCATGATCCGCCCGTCTCGGCCTCCCAAAGTGCTGGGATTACAGGCTTGAGCCACCGCGCCCGGCCAGAAGCAGCTTTGCTGAAGAGGTGGTATCTGAACTAGATTTGAAAGGGTGAGTCTGGGTTGAAAATGCAGCAGAGGCGAGGCAGGTTCTGTGGTGGGTGGTGGGGTACATTTCAACACCCGCAGCGGAAGGCCCAGTTTTTGCTGTGGGGGAAGGTGTGGATCAGGAGCACAGACCAGTGGACACACTTGGGTCACATCGAGGCCCCTGTCTCTCCTGACCCTCCCACTTTCCACCCCGCGGAAATTCCCAGTGCCATCCAACATGCTGTGCCCCTTTTCATGCTTCCGTGCATTTACACATGGACGCATGCCCTTTTTCACCTGGCAAAAATTCCCAGCCTTCAAAATGCCCCTCAGAGATCACTGCTTCTGGGCAGCCCACCACCGCTGGGCCATTTCTGCCTGTTTATTGCACCTGTTGTACCACGATGACATTTTTCCTGTCTGCCTCACCTGTCTGCATTCCTTAGGGAACCTTGTCTGCCTTCAGAATAGTCAGTGGAGCTTTTGAAAGGGCAGATCTTGGGGCCCCACCCCAGGAGATCCGATTCAGCAGGTCTGCGGGGACTGAGGCATGGCAGGGGAAACCGCCCACCATCTCAAGGGTGAGGCCACGACTTGGCTAGTGTGTATGTATTCTACTCAGAAATACTTAGTCAACGTCAGCTGAATTAACTAAACATAACAAAGTATCAAGTATAATACCCATAGGGTAAGCCAGTCAGGACAGAGGATAAATACATTATGAGTCTGGTTTTGCCACTGTGGTTATCCTAAAACAGTAGGGTTTAGTGTATGTATGTATATGTATTCTGTTTTTGTTTTGGGGTTTTGTTGAGACAGCGTCTTTCTTTCTCACCCAGGCTGGACTGATCTCGGCTCACTACAGCCTGGAACTCCCAGGCTCAAATGATCCTCCCACCTCAGCATCCCGAGTAGCTGGGGCTACGGGCATGCACCATGATGCCTGGCTAATTTAGAAATGTTTTGTAGAGACAGGGTCTCACTATGTTGTCCAGGCTGGCCTTGAACTCCTGGCCTCAAGCAGTCCTCCCACCTCAGCATCTCAAAGCACTGGGATTACAGGTGTGACTGGCAGTAACATGAAAGAGATGGGGTTCTTGAAGGAATGCACAGTCAATCTCGTTGTCATTTGATTCACAAGTAGCCCAGGAGTTGGGGACTCCCAGGGCTACGGTGCCAGCTCTGTACAATTCTTCATACAAAGTGTTGGCTGATCTCTGCTATTTGTACTAGAATAACAAGAGACAGATGCTCCAGCTTGATCTCAGTGAGGATTTTTATTCTGTCCTGTGTGACATTTTTGGTGATGCTCCACTGTTTGAGGGTCACACCAGAAGGTTCAGACCAAAGAGGGCCACTTGGTGATCC
The DNA here is from genome assembly GCF_049350105.2 of Macaca mulatta. Taxonomy (NCBI): domain Eukaryota; kingdom Metazoa; phylum Chordata; class Mammalia; order Primates; family Cercopithecidae; genus Macaca; species Macaca mulatta. The sequence continues at coordinate 175,680,293 of NC_133412.1, forward strand.
CAAATAAGTGACTCTCAACTGAGGGCAGTTTTGCCCCACAGGGGGCACTTGGCAATGTCTTCATTGTCAGGACTCGGGATCACTGCTGGCATCTAGTGGGTAGAGGCAGAGATGCTGCTGGGCATCCTCCAGCCACCCATGTCAAAGGATTATGTTATGAAATGTTGATTGGGAAATCGTGTTCTGGATGATGAGGTTTGCCTCTTTTTCTCCCTGGAGGAAAATGCTCATTATTTCTGCTCTGTGAGGGCGGGAGGCTTCTTTCTTTTGCTTCCTGACCTTCTCCCCTAAGCTGTATGACAGCTGTTTCCCTGACACCTGTAACAGTGTTTCTGGCACGCGGTCAGCGCTCAGTAAATATTTGTGGGATGTTATTGAAGGTAGTTCTCCCCTTTGGTAGCTGTTTTGCTATTATAGAGAGTGCTGCTTTGAACTTTGTAGAACAGAACATCTTTGTGGCCACCTGACTTTTTTTATAGAATCCAGGAAATGGAATTACTGGATCAAAAAGCACATGTATTTGAAATTTTGTTAGATATATTTGTAAAAAGTTATTGAAGATACTCAGCCCTACGCCTAGGTGCATGCCCCCAGAGAAACTCACGCATGTACCCACATACATCATGAGGATTCAGAGCAGACCTTAGGAACAGAAGGCTGGAAACCACCTGTCCGTCAACAGGAGACTGGTGTACTCATACTGCAGAGAAAATGAACCCCTGAGACCTACCCATGTTAATGTGGATAACATTCACAAAGCAAAATGAAGAAACCTAGAAAAGTCCTTTGAAGTTGCAGGAGATGATACCATTTATATAAAGTTGAAAACATTTCAGAGCTGAACTATATATTTTTAGAAATATCTGCATATGCCATATAAATTTTTAAAAAGCATAAGAATGCTAAACATGGGAGGCCGAGGCGGGTGGATCATGAGGTCAGGAGATCGAGACCATCCTGGCTAACATGGTGAAACCCCACCTCTACTAAAAATACAAAAAATTAGCCGGGCATGGTGGCGGGTGCCTGTAGTCCCAGCTACTCGGGAGGCTGAGGCAGGAGGATGGCGTGAATCCGGGAGGCGGAGCTTGCAGTGAGCCGAGATTGCGCCACTGCACTCCAGCCTGGGCGACAGAGTGAGACTCCGTCTCAAAAACAAACAAACAAAAAAAGAATGCTAAACAGCACATTCCGGAGAGGGTGAAGAAATGGGCATGCAGGTTGGGCAATAGGAAGCTGGTTAACATTGTTCCTTAGGGCTTTTTTGTGGCTTCCAGAATTTCATTAAAAACTTTTTAAAAAACATGGGCCCACATTATGAATTACATCTGCTTTTAGAGTACTAAAAACTCCAAAAACACATGGGTAACGCCAGGCACGGTGGCTCACACCTGTAATTCCAGCACTTTGGGAGGCCGAGGTGGGTGGATCATGAGGTCAGGAGTTCGAGACCACCCTGACCAACATGGTGAAACTCCATCTTTACTAAAAATAAAAAAATTAGCTGGGCATGGTGGTGGGCGCCTGTAATCCCAGCTACTCAGGAGGCTGAGGCAGGAGAATCGCTTGAACCTGGGATCTGGAGGTTGCACTGAGCCAATATAGTGCCACTACACTCCAATCTGGACAACAGCGAGACTCCATCTTTAAAAAAAAAAAAAAACATTGGCCAGGCGCGGTGGCTCAAGCCTGTAATCCCAGCACTTTGGGAGGCCGAGACGAGTGGATCACGAGGTCAGGAGATCGAGACCATCCTGGCTAACACGGTGAAACCCCATCTCTACTAAAAAAAAAAAAAATACAAAAAACTAGCCGGGCAAGGTGGCGGGCGCCTGTAGTCCCAGCTACTCGGGAGGCTGATGCAGGAGAATGGCGTGAACCCGGGAGGCGGAGCTTGCAGTGAGCCGAGATCCGGCCACTGCACTCCATCCTGGGCGATCCGTCTCAAAAAAAAAAAAAAAATAGCTGGCGTGGTGGCACACACCTGTGATCCCAGCTATTCAGTAGGCCGAGGCAGGAGAAGCGTTTGAACCTGGGAGGTGGAGGTTGCAGTGGCACTCCAGCCTGGGCGACAGAACAAGACTCCATCTCAAAAAAAGACAAAAAACAAAAAACAAAAACTGGCCGTGTGTGGTGGCTCACACCTGTAATCCCAGCACTTTGGGAGGCTGTGGTAGGTGGATCGCCAGAGGTCAGGAGTTCGAGACCAGCCTGAATGATGAAACCCTGTCTCTACTAAAAATACAAAAATTAGCCGGGGTGTGGTGGCATGTGCCTGTAATCCCAGATACTTGGGAGACTGAGGCAGGAAAATCGCTTGAACTCGGGAGGTGGAGGTTGCAGTGAGCCGAGATTGTGCCGTTCCACTCTAGCCTGGGCGACAGGGCGAGAGTCGATCTCAAAGGAAAAAAAAAACCCACATGGGTAAAACTGTTAAGAAGGCTCTTATTATCTCTTAATTGGTCATGAAATCAATTTAGTGGATTATGACTAGTATTTTTTAAAAAGTGATGTAGAATAGGGCTAGGCGTGGTGGCTCACACCTGTAATCCTGTAATCCCAGCACTCTGGGAGGCCAAGGCAGGTGGATCAATCACTTGACGTCAGGAGTTTGAGACCAGCCAGCCAATGTGGTAAAACCCGTCTGTACCAAAAAATTCAAAAATTAGCCGGGTGTGGTGGCAGCTACTCAGGATGCTGAGATGGGAGAATTGCTCAAACCAGGAGGCAGAAGTTGCAGTGAGCCGAGATCGCGCCACTGCACCGTAGCCTGAGTGACAGAGTGAGACCCTAATCTCGGAAAAGAAAAAAAAAGTGATGTAGAATAGATACAATCAGCGGGCATTTATATAGGAATGATAACTAGTTCCATCAACTTTTTATTTATGTATGTAGATATTTATATACACGTGTACTGGGTCATAATGTAAAATGTATCATAGTGATTTCTGTTTTTGTTTTTTTGAGATGGAGGCTCACTCTGTTGCCCAGGCTGGAGTGCAGTGGTACAATCTCAGCTCACTGTAACCTCCTCCTCCCGAGTTCAAGCGATTCTCATGCCTCAGCCCCCCGAGTAGCTGGGATTACAGGCGTGCATCAACATGCCCAGCTAATTTTTGTATTTTTAGTAGAGATGGAGTTTCACCATGTTGGCCAGGTTGGTCTCGAACTCCTGACCTCAAGTAATCAGCCTGCCTCGGCCTCCCAAAATGCTGGGATTACAGGTGTGAGCCACCAAGCCCAACTTATATCACTGTGGTCTCTGGTCAGAAAGGTCTGGAAAACACCACCTTAGTACAAACGCATTACATCAATTTTTATATGTAAGATATAATTCAGAAAAAATGTCAATGATGGGTTTATGATGAGAGTGAAATTGCAGACATGTTGATAAGCACAATGCTTCTTTTCTCTTTCTTGTCTTTCTGTACATAAGCAACTAGAAGCCATTTGTGTCAAGGTAACATCTGGAGAAGTGAAAGGTCAGGAAAGGCCAATGCCCTTACCAGCCACAAGTCAGCCCCAAACTGCAAGACAGAGCCAGCCACCCCAGGGGAATTCCTGCCTCGTGGGATTCCACATCGCCAGCCCTCAGCTGCTCAGGGTACAGCCGCTTGTGAGAACCGAGCCACAGTCATGCTTCCTAAGTGACTTGCGCCAACCTCCTGCTCAGGTGTTTGTACAGAGACCACTGCCAGCCCTCCAGGTGGTCCCTGCAAAGAAAGTCCCAGCCCCCAAGACTCCAAATGAACGGGGCTCAATGTTGACTCCTTTGTCTGCCTCCAACCCGCTGGCAGTAACATCTCTTTCATCCAGTTCAGCACATCCGTTTGTTTCCAACTTGCACACAAAACATACTGAGAAACTAAACAAATCGCTGAAAGTAAAGACACGCTCTGGACGGGTGTCTCGACCTCCCAAGTATAAAGCTAAAGATTATAAGTTCATAAAAACAGAGGATTTGGCGGATAGTCATCTGTCAGATTCTGATGATTATTCGGAACTCTGTGTGGAAGAAGATGAAGATCAGAGGGAGAGGCACACGCTCTTTGACTTATCGAGCTGCTCCCTGAGGCCCAAAAGCTTTAAGTGTCAGACTTGTGAAAAGTCATATATAGGAAAGGGGGGACTGGCCCGACATTTTAAACTGAATCCAGGCCATGGCCAGGTGGACCCTGAGATGGTGCTGTCTGAGAAAGCCAAGGGAAGCACCCTCCAGGGGTGCACGGAGGAAAGGACACTCGGCCTGCCCTCCCCGGGGCTGTCCATGCCAGCGGCTCCATGCGAGGGAGGGGCCCGCTCCTGCTTGGTGACAGAGTCAGCACACGGTGGCCTGCAGGTAATATTTCTGTCTGGGTATGTGTCTTTTTATTGAGCCATTCTCAGACTGCTATAAAGAAACACCTGAGACCGGGTATTTTATAAACCAAAGAGGTTTAGTTGGCTCACGGTTCCAGACTGTACAGGAAGCATGGTGCTGGCATCTGCTCAGTTTCTGGGGAGGCCTCGGGAAACAGATTCAGGGTGAAGGCAGAGTGGGAGCAGGTGCCTCATGGCCACAGCAGGAACAAGGAGCAGGGGGAGGTGTCACACACTCATTTATTTTTTTGAGACGGGTGCTGGCTCTGTAATCCAGGCTGGAGCACAGTGGCCTGATCTTGGCTCACTGCAACCTCTGCCTCCCCAGTTCAAATGATTCTCCTGCCTCAGCCTCCCAAGTAGCTGGGATTACAGGCACCCGCCACCACGCCTGGCTAATTTTTGTATTTTTGGTAGAGACGAGGTTTCACCATGTTGGCCAGGCTGGTCTTGAACTCCTGACCCCAGGTGATCCGCCTGCCTCGGCCTCCCAAAGTGCTGGGATTACAGGTGTGAGCCGCCACGCCCGGCCAGCACACACTTTTAAACAACCAGATATCATGAGAACTCACTATCATGAGAGCAGTGCCAAGGGGACGTTGCTGAACCAGCCATGAAGGTTCTGCCCCCATGATCCAGCAGCCACCTCCCACCAGGCCCCACCTCTATGGTTGGAGATTACACTTCAACATGAGATTTGGTGGGGACACAGGTTCAAACCAAATCAGTCCCAGTTCCTGCCCCTGCCTGCTCATCATCCATACACTGACCTTTATGGTGTCTGATGGGGACTCAGGCGAAGGCTCAGGCGGGACCAGAATCATTCTAGTGGAGGATCTGAGACCCCCATGTTGTCTGCACTGCTGCCCAACAGGCCAGGAGATGTGTGTCTTCTGTGTGTCGACATGATTTCATGAGCACATCTGATGGGAATGCATCCGTCAGCTCTTTAGGTTTGGTCAGTAAAACCAATGGCAGTGCACTCGTGGCTGACGCTGCCATTACAGAGGGTGTTGTTGAGAAAAGGAGTCCCCGGGGGTGCTTCTGGAGTGTCAACAGCCTCTGGCTGCTCAGCGTGTCCTCTCCCCCTTCTACGCCTTCTGAAACTCCTGATAAAGCAGGTGTGAGTCGCTATGAGTTTGCGTTATCACATCAAAAAATTTTTTTCTAAAATATTTTATTGGGCCGGGTGCAGTGGCTGACGCCTGTAATCCCAGCACTTTGGGAGGCCAAGGCGGACAGATCACTTGAGGTGACAAGTTCGAGACCAGCCTGGCCAACATGGTGAAACCCCATCTCTGTTAAAAATAACAAAATTAGCCAGGTGTGGTAGCACATGCCTGTAGTCCCAACTACTTGAGAGTCTGAGGCAGGAGAATCGCTTGAACTTGGGAGGTGGAGGTTGCAGTGAGCTGAGATGGCACCATTGCACTCTAGCCTGGGCAACAAGAGCAAATCTCCATCTCAAAAAAAAAAAAAAATATATATATATACACACACACACACACACACACACACACACACACACACACACACACATATATAGTAGTAAAATACACATAGCATGACATTTACCATCTTAACCATATTTTAAGTGTATGGTTCAAGGGTATTAAATACATTCACAGTGTTGTGCAACCATCACCCCTACACATCTCCAGAACTCTTTTCATCTTCTGAAACTAAAACTCCAAGCTTCACTTTGGGCAAGTGAAAAAGAAACAAAAAACTAAAACTCTGTTCCTGGAAAACACCAACTCTCCATTCCCCTTTCCCCCAACCCCGGCAGCCACTATTCTACTTTCTGTCTTCTATGATTTTGTCTACTCTAATTTCCTTATAGAAGTGGAGTCACGGGATATTTGTCTTTCTGTGGCTGGCTTATTTCACTTACCACGATATCTAAGGTTCATGTTATAGCCAATGTCAGAATCTCCTTCCTCTGTAAGACTGAGTAATATCTCACTGTGTGTATATACCACATGTTGCTTACTCATCTCTCAGCGGACACTTGGGTTGCTTTCACCTTCTGGCTTTTGTGAATGATGCTGCTATGAACACGGATGTCCAATTACATCTTGAGACCCTGCTTTCTATTTTTTTTTGAGACGGAGAATTGCTCTGTCACCAGGCTGGAGTGTAGTGGCGTGATCTCAGTTAACTGCAACCTCTGCCTCCCGGGTTCAAGCTGTTCTCCTGCCTCAGCCTCCTGAGTAGCTGGGACTACAGGCGCCCGCCACCGTGCCCAGCTAAGTTTTTGTATTTTTAGTAGAGACAGGGTTTCACCATGTTAGCCAGGATGGTCTCAATCTCTTGACCTTGTGATCCACCCGCCTTAGCTGCCCAAAGGGCTAGGATTACAGGCGTGAGCCACCATGCCCAGCCCAGTTTCTTTGGCTATATATCCAGAGGTGGAATTACTAGATTTTAAGTGGAATTATTTTATTTTATTTTCAAATTGTTCATTGTGTTTAGAAATGCAGCTGATTTTGTGTATTTACTTTTATTTTTTTTTTCAGTTTGGCTCTGTTGCCCAGGCTGGAGTGCAGTGGTGTGATCTCGGCTCACTGCAACCTCCGCCCCCTGGTTGCAAGCAATTCTCGTGACTCAGCCTTTCTAGTAGCTGGAATTACAGGCATGTGCTACCATACCTGGTTAATTTTTGTACTTTTAGTGGAGACAGGGTTTCGCCATATTGGCCAGGCTGGTGTCCAATTTCTGGCCTCAACTGATCTACCCACCTCAGCCTCCCAAAATGCTGGGATTATAGGCATGAGCCACCGCACCCAGCTTCATTTATTAATTCTAATTTTTTGTGTGTGTGTGTGTGTAATCTTTAGGCATTTCTACATATAAGATCATACCTGCAGTTAGAGATAATTTTACTTCTTTCTTTCCTTTTCTTTTTTTTTTTTTTGAGACGAAGTTTTGCTCTGTCACCCAGGCTGGAGTGCAATGGCGCAGTATCAGCTTACCGCAACCTCCACCTCCTGGGTTCACGCAATTCTCCTGCCTCAGCCTCCCGAGTAGCTGGGATTACAGGTGCCCGCCACCATGCCCAGCTAATTTTTTGTATTTTTAGTAGAGACGCGGGTTTCACCATGTTGGTCAGGCTGGTCTTGAACTCCTGACCTCAGGTGATCCACCTGCCTTGGCCTCCCAAAGTGCTGGGATTACAGGCATGAGCTACCGTTTTATTTCTTTTTCTTGCCTAAGTGTGCTGGCTAGAACTTCCAGCCCTGTGTTGAACAGAAGTAATGAATGGAGGCATCCTTGGCTTGTTCCTGCTTTTGGAAGAAAAGTTTTCAGTTTTTCACCATTGAGCGTGATGTGGGTTTTTCAGATATGGCTTTTATTATGTTGAGGTAGTTTCTTCTATTCTTGGTTTGTTGAATGTTTTTATCATGAAAGGGTGTTGAATTTTGTCCGTGCTTTTTCTGCATCAACTGAGATGATCGTATTTTTTTCCTTCATTCTGTTAATATGGTATATTACACTGATCAGCTTTCATATATTGAACCATCTTTGCTTTCTAGGGGTAAATCCCACTTGGTCACAGCATACAATCCTGTTAATAAGCTGCTGATTTTGGTTTGCTAGTATTTGTTTTTCTGCATCAGTGCTCATGAGGGATATTGGCCTGTAGTTTCCTTTCTCGTGGCTTCGTCTGGCTTTGGTTTCAGAGAAATGCTGGCCTCACAGAATGAGTGAGGGAGTGTTCTCTCCTCTTTAATTTTTGGAAATGTTTAAATAAAGGATTGGTGTTCATTCTTTAAATGTTTGATAGAATTTGCCAGTGAAGCCGTCAGGTCCAGGAATTTTCTTTGTTGGGAGATTTTTGATTCAATCTCCTCACTACTTTTATGTCTATTCAGATTTTCTTTTTCTTTTTTCTTTTTTTTGAGATGGAGTCTCACTCTGTCACCCAGGCTGGAGTGCAGTGGCATGATCTGGCTCACTGCAACCTCCAAGCGATTCAAGCGATTCTCCTGCCTCAGCCTCCCAAGTAGCAGGGATTACAGGCATGCACCACCATGCCCAGCTAATTTTTTTGTTTGTATTTTTAGTAGAGATGGGGTTTCACCATGACGGCCAAGCTGGTTTTGAACTCCTGACCTCACATGATCTGCTCACCTCGGTCTCCCAAAGTGCTAGGATTACAGGTGTGAGCCACTGCGCCCGGCCTCAGATTTTTTACTTCTTTGTGATTTAGTTTTGGCAGGTTTTGTGTATGTAGGAATTTGTCCATTTCATTTAGGTTATTCATGTTGTACAGTAGTTTGTAGTATTTAGTATTCTATTATAATTCTCTCTTTTTATTATTTTTTATTTATTTATTTTTTGAGACGGAGTTTTGCTCTTGTTGCCCAGGCTGGAGTGCAATGGCACGATCTCGGCTCACTACAATCTCTGCCTCCTGGGTTCAAGGGATTCTCCTGCCTCAGCTTCCCTAGTAGCTGAGATTACAGGCACCTGCCACCATGCCAAGCTGATTTTTTATATTTTTAGTAGAAACGGGGTTTCACTATGTTGGCCAGGCTAGTCTCGAACTCCTGACCTCAGGCAATCCACCTGCCTCAGTCCCCCAAAGTGCTGGCATTACAGGCATGAGCCACCGCTCCCAGCTCTTTTTTTTTTTTTGAGATAGAGTCTCACTCTGTTGCCCTGGCTAGAGTGCAGTGGTGTGATTTCAGCTCACTGCAACCTCCGCCTCCTGGGTTCAAGTGATTCTTCTGCCTCAGCCTTCAGGCGTGTACCACCACACCTGGCCAATTTTTGTAATTTTAATAGAGACAGGGTTTCACCATGTTGTCCAGGCTGGTCTCAAACTCCTGACCTCAGGTGATCTACCAGCCTCGGCCTCCCAAAATGCTGGGATAAAAGGCATGAGCCACCGGCGTGCCTGGCCTTTATTTTATTTTTCTACATTATTATTCCTATTTTCAGAGGAGGGAATTGTCAGGGAATGAGGAAATAGGACCTGAGGACAAGGTCAGATCTAGGGTTCTCTTCAAAAGCCATGCAGATGCATGGAGACAGAAAGTAGACTGGTGGCTGCCAGGGCCTGTTGGGAGGGAGGAAGGAGGAGTGACTGCTCATGGGTATGGTCTCTTTCTGAGCTGATGAAACTGTCCTGGAATTAGATAGTGGTGATGGTTGCACAATTTCACGAATGTATTATATCCACTGAATTATATACTTTCAAAGGATGAATTTTATGGTATTTTAAATCTATCCAGTAAAATAATTTAAAAGTTTTAAAAGTCATGGATAAGTAATGAATTAGGAACAAAATATAGGTTAGGTTTTAAGATGACAGTCACATCAGAGAAGCCTTTTTTTTTTTTGAGACAGAGTTTCCCTCTTGTCGCCCAGGCTGGAGTGCAGTGGTGTGATCTCGGCTCACTGCAACCTCTGCCTCCCAGGTTCAAGTGATTCTCCTGCCTTAGCCTCCCAAGTAGCTGGAATTACAGGCTTTTGCCGCCACACCCAGCTATTTTTTTGTATTTTTTAGTGGAGATGGGGTTTCACCATGTTGTCCAGGCTGGTCTTGAACTTTTGACCTCAGGTGATCCACTCGTCTTGGCCCCCCAAAGTGCTGGGATTACAGGGGTGAGCCACTGCGCCCAGCTCCAGGGAAGTCTTTTGTTTCATTTTGGTCAACATCCCAGGGTTACAGTTTGCTACCTCAGACTTAGAGGCTAGCTAATATTTAAAATTTTTTTTTTTTTTTTTTTTTTTTTAGACAGGGTCTTACTCTGTCACAGTGTTGCATCCATGGTTCACTGCTACTTCAATCTCCAGGGCTCAACCTCCTGGGCTCAAGGAGTCCTCCCACTTCAGCCTCCCAAGTAGCTGGGATTGCAGAACACACCACCAGGCCTGGCTAGTTTTTGTATGTTTGTAGAGATAGGGTTTTACCATGTTGTAGAGGCTGGTCTCAAACTTCTGGGCTCAAGCAGTCCTCTAGTCTTGGCCTCCCAAAGTGCTGGGATTACAGGCATGAGCCACTGTGCCTGGCCAATTTTTTTTTAACTTAGTTTTTTTTTTTGTAGAGATGGAGTCTCACTATATGCCCAGGCTGGCCTCCAACTTGTGGGCTCAAGTGATCCTCCTGCCTTGGCCTCCCAAAGTGCTGGGATTACAGGGGTGAGCCAGTGCACCCAGCCTGCCTAGCTAATATTGATCCTGTGTCCAACAGGGATTTTGTTGGGAACATTTAAGATGCATTGATTATAGTTAATATTTCTTGATTATGTGAAGAAGAAATAATTTAGCAAGTTCATTGCTTTTGACTTGACATTTTTCTGCTTTAAGGCTTTCATGGCAGGAAAGGAGGGAGTGCAGCAAGAGTTGAAAAACTACCTATTTGGTACTGTGTTCACTACTTGGGCAACTGGATCATTAGAAGCCCAGACCTCAGCATGATACAGTATACCCATGTAACAAACCTGCGCATGTACCTCCAAATCCAAAATTTAAACAAACAGGTTTGGGTTTTTTTTCTTTTTTTTTTTTGAGGCAGAGTTTCACTCTGTCGCCCAGGCTGGAGTGCAGGGTTGCGATCTCAGCTCACTGCAACCTCTGCCTCCTGGGTTCAAGTGATTCTCCTGCTTCAGCCTCCCAAGTAGCCAGGACTACAGGCATGTGCCACCATGCCTGGCTAATTTTTTGTATTTTTAGTAGAGATGGGGTTTCACCATGCTGGCCAGGTTAGTCTCAAACTCCTAACCTCAAATGATCCATCCACCTCAGGCTCCCAAAGTGCTGGGATTTCAGGCGTGAGCCACTGCGCCCAGCCACCAAAAGGTTTTTATGGGGTACATAAAGCATGCTTGTTTTACACTGTCTAGAATGGTCAGTCTATAGACATTGAAGAGACATTGCCATCTGAACCAGAAAATGGAGCTCTTTTGGGATCAGAGAGATACCAAGGACCTAGAAGACGTGCATGCTCAGAGACCCCTGCAGAGTCCCGCACAGCTGTCCTCCAGCAGAGAAGAGCCGCTCAGCTACCTGGTGGCCCTGCTGCGGCAGGGGAGCAGAGGGCGTCGCCAAGCAAAGCCAGGCTCAAGGAGGTACCTCACTCTTACAACCCTGGGCTTGAAAACCATGTCTTTAGCATGATATGTGGCAATTCACTATTAGTTTCTGAATCACCTAAACCGGTCACCTGAAATGTCATTGCATTAAGTGTGTGATGAAGCCAAGGACAGTAATATCTGAACTAATTCATACTCTTACCGTTTAAAGTGACTATATGGCCTTTGGTGAAGCTCGAAAGCTGCTTGACTTGATAAGTTTTGGAATAATTATAACTTGCGTTTATATGGAAGCAGTTTAGAAAACAATGGAAATGGGGCCGGGCGCGGTGGCTCAAGCCTGTAATCCCAGCACTTTGGGAGGCCGAGGCGGGTGGATCACGAGGTCAGGAGATCGAGACTATCCTGGCTAACATGGTGAAACCCCGTCTCTACTAAAAATACAAAAAACTAGCTGGGCGTGGTGGCGGGCGCCTGTAGTCTCAGCTACTTGGGAGGCTGAGGCGGGAGAATGGCGTGAACCCGGGAGGCGGAGCTTGCAGTGAGCCGAGATCACGCCACTGCACTCCAGTCTGGGAGACACAGCGAGACTCCGTCTAAAAAAAAAAAAAAAAAAAAAAAAAAAAGAAAACAATGGAAATGGTTTTCAGAACCATTATTTTTTTTTTTTTTTTGAGATGGAGTCTCACACTGTCGCCCAGGCTGGAGTGCAGTGGTGCGATCCCAGCTCACTGCACCCTCCACCTCCCGGGTTCAAGTCATTCTCCGTCCTTACCCTCCTGGGTAGCTTGGATTACAGGTGCCTGCCAACCACACCTGGCTAATTTTTGTATTTTTAGTAGAAATAGGGTTTTACCATGTTGGTCAGGCTAGTCTCAAACTCCTGACCTTGTGATCTGCCCGCCTCGGCCTCCCAAAGTGCTGGGATTACAGATGTGAGCCACCGTGCCTGGCCTTCAGAACCATTCTTTTTTTTTTTTTTTTTTTTTTGAGACGGAGTCTGGGTCTGTTGCCCAGGCTGAAGTGCAGTGGCCGGATCTCAGCTCACTGCAAGCTCCGCCTCCCGGGTTCACGCCGTTCTCCTGCCTCAGCCTCCCGAGTAGCCAGGACTACAGGCGCCCGCCACCTCGCCCGGCTAGTTTTTTTGTATTTTTTAGTAGAGACGGGGTTTCACCGTGTTAGCCAGGATGGTCTCGATCTCCTGACCTCGTGATCCACCCGTCTCGGCCTCCCAAAGTGCTGGGATTACAGGCTTGAGCCACCACGCCCGGCTTCAGAACCATTCTTAACTTACAGATGATAATTTCTCCAGAAATGGATATTTATACATTTACTGGGTGTCCATCAATTATCAGTCCCTGTTCTAGGGATGGAAGGGACAGTGTGTACCAGATAGACAGGGCCCTACTCTTGGGGGAGAAAGAGGACAGTGAAACCAGTCACCTGACAAAACTGTCAGTTGAGGCTGGGTGCGGTGGCTCATGCCTGTAATCCCAGCACTTTGGGAGGCCGAGGCAGGCAGATCACCCGAGGTCAGGAGTTCGAGACCAGCCTGGACAACATGGTGAAACCCCTTACGTACTAAAAATACAAAAATTAGCTGGGCGTGGTGGCGGGTGCCTGTAATCCCAGCCACTCAGGAAGCTGAGGCAGGAGAATCACTTGAACCCAGGAGGCAGAGGTTGCAGTGAGCCGAGATCATGCCATTGCACTCCAGCCTGGGGGACAAGAACGAGACTGCATCTCAAAAAAAAACAAAAAAGGCCGGGTGCGGTGGCTCAAGCCTGTAATCCCAGCACTTCGGGGGGCCAAGATGGGTGGATCATGAGGTCAGGAGATTGAGACCATCCTGGCTAACACGGTGAAACCCCGTCTCTACTAAAAAATACAAAACACTAGCCGGGCGAGGTGGCGGGCGCCTGTAGTCCCAGCTACTCGGGAGGCTGAGGCAGGAGAATGGCGTAAACCTCGGAGGCGGAGCTTGCAGTGAGCTGTGATCTGGCCACTGCACTCCAGCCTGAGCGACAGAGCGAGACTCCGTCTCAAAAAAAAAAAAGAAAACTGTTGTTTGAAACTGAGTGTTAAGCAGAAAATTGCGGAGTTTCCCTGTCTCCTGTTATTAAGCTCCTACAGAATTTAGGTCAGGCCATGGCAAGGTAATATCCGATATTCCCACCTTCTCCCACTTCCTGTGGAGTTGAAAGTCAGCTGGTCACTTCTTTCGAAGGGTTTTTGAAGGTCTTAATTAAACATTTTTGTCTTACAATGAAAATATTTTTCTGTAACTTTTCTGCTTGTTTTGCAAGCATCTGTGGCCCTTCTTTGAAGCCCTTCCAGCCCTTTGTAGCTCCTACTCAATCTCTCACTCTCTCCTTAAATGCCAATCTTTTTTTTTTTTTTTGAGAGAGGGTCCTGTTTTGTCACCCAGGAGTGCAGTGGCCACCTCCCAGGCTCAATTGATCTTCCTGCATCAGCCTCCTGAGTAGCTGGGCCCACAGGTGCACACCACCACATCCAGCTAATTTTTTATTTTTTTTAGAGACAGGGTCTCATTATGTTGTCCAAGCTGGTCTCAAACTCCTAGCCTGAAGCAGTCCTCCTGGCTTGGCCTCCCAAATTGCAGGGATTACAGGTGCGAGCCACTGCGTCTGGCCTTCTAAGCACTGATCTTGTGACCTCCCTGGACCTCAGAAGACTTCCTACTTCTAGGACTTCCTCAGCTTCCCCCTCAATTTATTGCTTCCCTGGGAATCTCACCATCCTCCTGGTTTCCCAAGCCTTCTTCCCTCTGCAGACTCCCACACTTCCTGTTCAGACCTCTCTGGTGCCTCCGATCTCTTCATTGAAACATCTCCACTTGGCTATCCTGTGAACCCCTCTGCCTTTCATGTCTGAGCAGAGTAGAGCCCACAGGCTGGCTTCCTGTCCACCCCTGCATTGTCAGGGGCCGCTTCGCCTACCCCAGGCTCAAGCTGGGAACCCAGAGCCATTCTTGACTTTCTCCTTCACTCACTGCTCCCCATGTCCTGTGGTCGCTAAGCCTGGAGGACTGTGCCCTCCCCTCATATCCCTCCACTGCCACCCACATCCCTGTTCTTACCTGAGTCCTCATCTTTTCCTGCCTGTACTTTGGGGGTAGTCTTGACTGCCTGCCAGGCTTCCAGCCCTGCCCCACCCTCTGCACCACCACCCGAGGCACCTTCCTAAAACCTCCCTCCACAACTGCTTGGAGAAGGGAATCCAAACCCCTTGGCCCCTCAGCCTGGGCCTGGGTTGCCTTTCAGCCCCTCTGACCTGTCTGTTTCCAGGCACCGCCTCCAGCTGTGCTGTCCCCTCACCTGCGGCACAGCCTGGGTGAGTCCTGGAGGGCGGGATACACATCTCCTTATCACTGTGTCCTTATTCCAGGGCCTGTGCCCAGGACATGCCCAGAGCTTGTCGTGGGGAACCCAGAATGGATCATAGTACTTCATTAAGGAGCAAAAAAGTGAAATAGTTAATAAAGCAGAATGTTTAGAGTTACTTGGTGACTGAAATTTTTGGAGAACTTTCTGTTTTTTATGTTGTATGTTGCACCAACTTGTTGGCTATTGGGAAATTATTGTGGGACATTCAAAGGCATGAAATGCTTTCCCTTGGTAGTTCCTCCAGCAGTGTGACCCGGAGGATCTGGTGGAATTGGCCCTACCTCAGCTGGCTCAGGTTGTGACAGTGTATGAGTTTCTTCTGATGAAGGTGAGTACTCTTAGTGTTTCTAAATATAGCGGGATGATTAGAAGTTATTTAGAAATAATATTATTTATTACTTATTTTTCAATAGCCTGCATAGTTGTTTAATTTTATTTTTGAGGCAGGGTCTTGCTCTGTCGCCCAGCTGGAGTGCAGTGGTGCCTTCATAGCTCACTGCAGCCTCAAACTGCTGGGCTCAAGCAATCCTCCCACCTCAGCCTTCCAAGTAGCTGGGACTATAGGCACACACCATCATACCCAGCTAATTTTTAATTTATTTAAAAAAATTTTTTTATAGAGATGGGGTCTAGCTTTGTTGCCCAGGCTGGTCTCAAACTCCTGGCCTCAGGTAATCTTCCTGCCTTGGCCTCCCAAGGAGATGGGATTATAGGTGTGAGCCACCGTGCCCAGCTCATAGTCATTTTGGAAAGAGCCTGGCCATTTGGAATCGTTTTCCTTTTCCAGGACAGCTGAAGTGAGCCTGTTGGTCACACACTGTGCCTGGTGTGGGGACTGCTGCCTGGGTACTTGGGTGTCTCAGGCGGGTGCCCATCCACTCCCTTGACTTTTAACTTGGTACGGGAGGAATGGAAGTGGCAGCCACAAATAACAGCCATCCTGGGCTCTCCTGGAGCCCACTCACCCCAGCTGGCCTCTTCTGCCCAAGGCTCTGCTCCCTCTGAGCCCACTCTGAGGCTACAGCCCAGGCTGCCTGTGCCCCACACTCCCTCTGGAGCTGACAACCCAGCCGGGGCTCAGGGCCTTCTGCCTTCCTTTCCCACCCTGTCCCGGAGCTCACCTGTGCCTTACGTGGCTCCAACCCAAGGCTTGTTTGTTTTTTGGCCTGCTCCTCCCATGCCCATCCTGGCTTCCCTGCGCCATGCAGGGCACACAGTAGGTGCTCACTGGGGACTGAAGGAAACGTACACCACTGAGTGGCTGCTGGGGGGGTAAGGAACTGAAACTTTGTTTAGATATTCTTTTGTATTTTCCATATCAGTGCCTCGAGTTTAAACTCTTTTTTTTGGTCTTTATCTTCACTAAGGTTGAAAAAGATCATCTAGCAAAGCCTTTTTTCCCAGCTATATATAAGGAATTTGAAGAGTTGCATAAAATGGTTAAGAAAATGTGCCAAGATTACCTCAGTAGTTCTGGTCTGTGTTCCCAGGAGACCCTGGAAATAAACAATGATAAGGTAACAATCTCCCATGGCAGAAAGAGTTTTGCTCGTAGAGTTAGACAAAAGAAAGAAGGGCCAGGTGCAGTGGCTTATGCTTGTAGTCCCAGCACTTTGGGACCCTGAGGCGGGTGGATCACTTGAGGTCAGAGTTCGAGACTAGCCTGGCCAACATGACAAAACTCAGTCTCTACTAAAAATATAAAATTTAGCTGGGCGCGGTGGCACATGCCTCTAATTCCAGTTATTCGGGAAGCTGAGGCACGAGAATCATTTGAACCTAGGAGGTGGAGGTTGCAGGGAGCTGAGATTGCACCATTGCACTCTAGCCTGGTTGACAGAGTGAGACTCTGTCTCCGAAAAAAAAAAACCACAAAAAACTTAATGTATGAAGGAGAATGTTTTTAGTAATAACATTTTCCTGTTGTACCTCATTTTAGTTTTTCCCCATCAAGTGAATTTTTTTTCTTTTTGTTTTTTTTTTTGGGAGATAGAGTCTTGCTCTGTCGCCCAGGCTAGAGTGCAGTGGTACGATCTCAGCTCACTGTAACCTCTGCCTCCCAGGTTCAAGCAATTCTCCTGCCTCTGCCTCCTGAGTAGCTGGGATTAGAGGCGCACAACACCATGTCTGGCTGATTTATTGTATTTTAGTAGAGACAGGGTTTCACCGTGTTGCCCAGGCTGGTCTCGAACTCCTGAGCTCAGGCAGTCTGCCTGCTTCGGCCTCCCAAAGTGCTAGGATTACAGGTGTGAGCCACGGCACCCGGCCCCCAATTTTTTTTTCTTAAACCAATAAATGCTGTTCCAGAAAACTCAAAAATGAAGATAAGCTAAAAGAAAATGGAAAACACCATAATCTTCCCACTCACTGATGATCAGAGTTAAAACCTCAGGTATCATTTTCTTCTTCTTTTGTTTGTTTTTGTTTTGAGACAGGGTTTCCCTCTGTCTCCCAGACTGGAGTGCAGTGGCACAATCACAGCTTACCGCAGCCTCAACCTCCTGGTCCCAATCAATCCTCCCACATAAGCCTTCTGAGTAGCTGGGACTACAGCCGTGTGTCGCCATGCCCAGCTAATTTTTAAATTTTTCATAGAGATGGGGTCTTGCTATGTTGTCCACTCTGGTCTTGAACTTTAGGGCTCAAGTGATCCTCCCTTCTTGGCCTCCCAAAGTGCTGGGATTACAGGCATGAACCACCACACCCAGCCCTGTTTTCTTCCTTATGTGGGTGTTTGGGGATGGATTATATAGGGGCCATTTTTTTTTTTTGAGATGGAGTCTCGCTCTGTCACCCAGGCTGGAGTGCAGTGGTGTGATCTTGGCTCACTGTAAGCTCTGCCTCCCAGATTCATGTCATTCTCCTGTCTTAGCCTCCCAAGTAGCTGGGACTACAGGCACCTGCCGCCACGCCCATCTAATTTTTTTTTTTTTTTGTATTTTTAGTAGAGACGGGGTTTCACCGTTAGCCAGGATGGTCTCGATCTCCTGACCTCGTGATCCACCCGCCTCGGCCTCCCAAAGTGCTAGGATTACAGGCGTGAGCCACTGTGTCCGGCCAGGGGCCATTCATTTTTGTTTGTGGTTGTTCCAACACAATTCTCATTTCAATGTCATTGTTATTATCAAATTGCCTTTAGCTACATTGGACTTTTTTGGGTGTTTTTTGTTGTTTTGAGACAGAGTCTCGCTGTCGCCTAGGCAGGAATACAATGGTGCCATCTTGGCTCAATGCAACCTCCGCCTCCCGAGTTCAAGCGATTCTCCCACCTCAGCCTCCCGAGTATCTGAGACTACAGGTGTGCACCACCACGCCCAGCTAATTTTTGTATTTTTTAGTAGAGAGAGGGTTTCACCGTATTGGCCAGGCTGGTCTCGAACTCCTGACCTCAAGTGATCTGCCCGCCTCAGCCTTCCAAAGTGCTGGGATTACAGGCATGAGCCACCATGCCCTGCCTTATATTCTTAAATTATATATCATGAAAATGTAAAAGGTTTTTGCTAAGCCTCATGTGGATGCCCTGCACAGCAGTCACCTGTGTGTTTTTTAAACATGATACCCGGCTGGGCGCGGTGGCTCAAGCCTGTAATCCCAGCACTTTGGGAGGCCGAGACGGGCGGATCACGAGGTCAGGAGATCGAGACCATCCTGGCTAACACGGTGAAACCCCGTCTCTACTAAAAAATACAAAAAACTAGCCGGGCGAAGTGGTGGGTGCCTGTAGTCCCAGCTACTCGGGAGGCTGAGGCAGGAGAATGGCGTGAACCCGAGAGGAGGAGCTTGCAGTGAGCTGAGATCCGGTCACCGCACTCCAGCCTGGGCGACAGAGCGAGACTCCGTCTCAAAAAAAAAAAACATGATACCCGCTTGCTAAACTCAGAAAGCAAGTGTGGGTGTCATCCTGCCATGAAGCAGAACTGGCCACACACACATACTGTGCATGCCCTACAGAATCTGGCTTTTTGAGCAGCTCATACTGTGCCATCGCCTCTTGGGAGCATGACAGTGGCTCAGTTTGTGAGGGGACACCGCCCAGGTTTGTCTGCGCAGAACCCACATGGCCTGTTTTCTCCTTTAGCCTTGTTCTGCTGCCCTTCCTGCTGTGCCCGCCCCCATCTCGTGCTCTGTGGGGTTCTCTTTATAATGTCCATGTATAAATGATAACAGCTGTCTCTTAACACCTTCACGTCTGGTGTTTCACATAGGCATTGCATATGGAGTCAGATCTCATCTTCACAAAAGCCCTTCCAGGCAGCTGTAATCTCTTGTCTGGATAAGTCAGGGAGATGGACAAGGGAGACTCAGGAGATGGTGGCTCACCAAGATCACCCAGGCCGTGGGCAGAGAAGCTGGGAACCAGCTCAGGCCCCCAGACCCATGACTTTTTACCAGCTGGGAAGGGAGATCTGGATGTGGGATAGGCAGGATCGTTTTTCTGAAGAGACCAGTGAGAATTCAGTAAAGGAGGGACAGTGGGAAAGAAAGTTACCATGGTATCAGCTAACATTATTAAGCTTGTGATAGCATTAAAGAGACTGTTTTAAATTTTTTGTAAAGACTGTTCTAGGCTGAGCACGGTGGCTTATGCCTGTAATCCCAACACTTTGGGAGGCTGAAGCGGGCGGATCACTTGAGGCCAGGAGTTCGAGACCAGCCTGGCCAACATGGTGGAACCCCGTCTCTACTAAAAACACAAAAATTAGCCAGGCGTGGTGGTGCGTGCCTGTAATCCCAGCTACTCAGGAGGCTGAGGCAGGAGAATCACTTGAATCCAGGAGGCAGAGGTTGCGATGGGCCAAGATCACGCCACTACATTCCAGCCTGAGCGACAGAGCAAGACTCTGTCTCAGAAAAAAAAAGATTGGTCTCCTCCTCTAAATTGTGCTCACATAGAACCTTCTAGTTTTGATAATGATCCATTTTTATCATCAGCTAGTCCATCTAACATTATGTTGATCTTCATCTTTCTCATTGTTGAGATGGCACCTCACAGTACAAATTCACAGGATTTAATTCTGTGAAGTCATTTAATTCTTGCATGTGAATGTACTTCTAGGGGTGTGTGCTGTTTGGGTGAAGTTTATTCTCTTGGCCCATTTCTTTTCAGGTTGCCGAGTCATTAGGAATCACAGAATTCCTGAGGAATAAAGAAATACACCCAGACAACCTTGGACCTGAGAGCCCCAGCCGGGAGATGGATGGGGAGCAGCCAGAGGGAGCCGGCAGCGAGAAGAGGGAACATGAGGTGGGCATGGCTGAAGTGGGTGCCAGGTGACTCTGTGCATGGTGAATTACTGGGGTTTGCCTTCTTCCATTCACACCAGGAAGAGGAGGTACAGGTTTGCCTGTTTCTTCCTCTTCTAGCTGATTGGGTCTTCTCTTCATAGGCTGCGGAGGAGGGACTGGCCTCGGTGAAAAGGCCCAGAAGAGAAGCCCTGCCCAATGACACCACTGAATCTCTTGCTGCTAACAGCAGAGGCTGGGAGAAGCCCAGGCCCTTGCATGCTTTGGCCGCTGGTGAGGGTAAAACACTGTTTGTGGGGTGTATCCGTGGCCTGGCAGCCCTGCTGGCATGCACAGATGTGCCCAGGATTGCCACTTTTCAGGTTGGGTGACCTGTGCTGGATTTAGGGGGACCCTCTGGTTTCTCAAGTTTCTTTCCAGCCTCCCAGTGTTCTATCATTCCAGATTCGTTCCCTGCGAGTCTTGAGGTCTTCAGGGTTTTCTAGAGTGCCTTGTTAAAATGGAGAGCCACAGGCCGGGTACAGTGGCTCACGCCTATAATCCCAGCACTTTGGGAGGCCGAAGCGGGCGGATCACCTGACGTCAGGAGTTCGAGACCTGCCTGGCTAACATGGCAAAACCCTGTCTCTACTGAAAATACAGAAAAACTAGCTGGGCATGGTGGTGTGTGCCTGTAATCCCAGCTACTCCGGAGGCTGAGACATGAGAATCACTTGAACCTGGGAGGCAGGAGGTTGCGGTGAGCTGAGATTGCACCACTGCACTCCAGCCTGGGTGACAGAGTGAGACTCCATCTCAAAGGAAAAAAAAAAAAGAGCCACCAAGTGGTGGTAAGCGGGCTATACCAGGAGGGTCCTGAGAGGTGGTTAGGCTGAGATGGGTCCCAAGGACACATCCATCTATGCCTTGACTTTCATGAGACTTTGCTGTACATGCCAGCTGAAATGTAACATTTGAAAACAAGACACAGTCTGGTTATTATTCTGGCTTTAGCCAGAACCTACCAACTAGGCACTTAAAAAATTATATATATATTTATGTAAATATATGTTTTCTATATATATACATTTATATATATAAATTTTTTTTTTCTGAGACGAGAGTCTCGCTTTGTCTCCCAGGCTGAAGTGCAGTGGCACAATCTTGGCTCACTGAAACCTTTGCCTCCCGGGTTCAAGCAATTCTCTTGCCTCAGCCTTCCCAGTAGCTGGGATTACAGGCACCCACCATCATGCCTGGCTAATTTTTTTTTGTATTTTTGTAGAGATGGGGTTTTACCATTTTGGTCAGGCTGGTCTCAAACTCCTGACCGCAGGTGATCTGCCCACCTCGGCCTCCCAAAGTGCTGGGATTACAGGCGTGAGCCACTGCACTAGCATTTTTTTTTTTTTTTGAGACAGAGTCTTGCTCTGTCACCCACGCTGGAGTGCAATGGTTTGATCTCTGCTCACTACAACCTCTGCCTCCCAGGCTCAAGCAATTCTCCTGCCTCAGCCTCCTGAGTAGCTGGGATTACAGGTGCCCACCACCACATCCGGCTAATTTTTGTGTTTTTAGTAGAGACAGGGTTTCCCCATGTTGGCCAGGCTGGTCTTGAACTCCTGACCTCAAATGATCTGCCCGCCTCAGCGTCCCAAAGTGTTAGGATTACAGACGTGAGCAGCCACCATGCCCAGCCTGACGGTGATTCTTAATTGGGGCATGTGTTGGAATCACCTGGGGAGGTTATTGTGAAATACAGGGGCCTGGACCTCTGGGAATTCCAGGTCTGTGGGTAGGGTTGTTGGGAGGGTGTGGATGTATTTGGAAAGGCCTCTTTGGGCAATTCTCCAGCTCACTCTGATGAAGAACCACCAATCATTCATTCAGTGTTGGCATAAAATCACTGTTGCTGGGTGTGGTGGCTCACGCCTGTAATCCCAGCACTTTGGGAGGCCAAATCGGGTGGATCACAAGGTAAGGAGTTTGAGACCAGCCTGACCTACATGGTGAAACCCCGTCTCTACTAAAAATACAAAAATTAGCTGGGCATGGTGGTGCACACCTGTAATCCCAGCTACTCAGGAGGCTGAGGCAGGAGAATCACTTGAACCCAGGAGGTGGAGGTTGCAGTGAGCCGAAATCGTGCCACTGCATTCCAGCCTGGGGGACAGAGTGAGACTCCATCTCAAAAAAAAAAAAAAAAAAAAGTACACTGTCGAATGGCTCCTAGAGCACATTTTCAGTACAAAATCCGTCTTTGTGAATAGATAACAGGGATGGATTTTTTAAAATTGCTACCAATCCCAAGGAGCAAGGAGCATTGATGCTTTGACTTCCCTGCAGGGCAGGTGACTTGGCCTCGCTGGTTTTGGATGGTGAGTGCAGTGAGTGGGCCTGACACAGTACACGCATGTTCACCTGTTTCCCAAAATGTTTCGGTTTTGCCCCTCCAGTAAATGGCAGTGTCTCTCCCCATTCTGAAGAAAGCCATACGACGACGGTTTCTGGTGGCGATGGGAGTGTGTTCCAGGCGGGCCCGCAGCTTCACGCACTGGCTGACTTAGAAGCCAGGAGTGGGTCTATAGGTGCTGCTGTCTCATCCCAGGATGTCAGTGGGCTGCCTCTTTATGCTCAGTCAGGAGAGCCTAGGAGGCTGACCCAGGCACAGGTGGCAGCGTTTCCTGGAGAGAATGCTCTGAAACACTCTTCAGACCAGGATACCCGGGACAGCCTGAGGAGCCCGGGTTTCTGTAGCACCTTGTCATCTGCTGGCGGAGCAGAGTCCCTGCTGCCTGGGAGGCCTGGACATGCAGAGGCAGGACACCTCAGCAAGGTTTGTGACTTCCATTTGAACAACCAGCAGCCCAGCCCCAGCAGCGTCCTGCCTACGGAGGTGGCGGCCCCTCTGCTTGAGAAAATTTTGTCCATGGATAGCGTGGCAGTAAACTGTGCCTGCAGGACTGTGCCCAAGCCAGGGCCTCAGCCTGGCCCACATGGATCACTGTTGACTGAAGGGTGTCTCAGAAGCCTTTCGGGGGACTTGAAGCGGTTCCCCTGTGGGCTGGAGGTGCACTCTGGCCAGAGAGAACTGGAGAGTGTGGTTGCTGTCGGCGAAGCCATGGCTTTTGAAATTTCCAATGGGAGCCATGAGTTACTGTCTCAGGGACAGAAGCAGATTTTTATTCAGACTTCCGATGGGTTTATCTTGTCCCCTCCAGGTACAATAGTGTCTCGGGAGGAGGACTTTGTCATAGTGACCGATGCAGAGGGGCGTGCCCTGCGGATGGGCCCACCAGAAGGAGTTCCCCTAGAAGCTGTGGAGTCGTTCCTCACCGTGGAGCCAGAGCCCTCACAGTGAAGAGGAGTCAGATCCTAGATTTGTCTGATTTTATCCAGAGAAAGTCTGTGGCAAGCAATGTATATTTTTCTAATGTGAATTTTGCACAGATGAACCTTTTATTTATAAAGAATGTCTTTCTACCCTGCTGTCTACATTTTTCGATGGAGCTTGTCATAACAATAGCAGATGTTGCCTGATCAGGAATCCCTGTGGCGCATCTGACGCTCATGAGTTTTTGTGATGGTGATGAGTGGCCCTGCCCTGTTCCCTTCTCTCCTGGGAGATCTGCTGCTTTTCCACCAGACTTGCTCCATACTAGCAGCTTCTTTTGGGTTCAATTAAAAAGAAAATAAGCCAGTCATTCTGGGCAGCATTTTATTGATAGGAGGGGAAAAAAGTCATTTCTACTTGCATGATTTTTTAAATTAAATTAAATTAAATTAATTAATTTATTTTCAAGGCCAAGTCTCACTCTGTAGCCCAAGCTGGAGTGCAGTGGCACGATCTCGGTTCACTGCAACCTCTGCCTCCTGGGCTCAAGCGATCCTCCTGCCTCAGCCTCCTGAGTAGCTGGGACTACAGGTGTGTGCCACGGTGCCTGGCTCTCCTCTCATTTTACAGACGAGGAAGGTGAGGCATAAATGATGGGGTGACTTATTTGAGGTCCACAGCAAGATGATGCTCAGGGTAGAAGCCCAGTTCTTTGATGTCCCACTTGGAAAGTCACGGCGTGGCATATCTCAATATTTCCACGGGCTGTGTTATGGGGAAGGAAGGGAAGGGCCATTGGTCCACACATGGAAGAAAGCATTCAAAGGGAGCAGCAGTTCTCTCCCTGCACCTTGCAGAGACAATCAGGAGAGACCCCAAGCAGAGATTGCGCTGCTCAGGGACAGAGCTGGGCTTGCGACCACGTGTCACCCTGGTGATGTGCTCTTTCCAGGTCCTGCCCTGGAGGGCGGCTGTATTCTCAGAGAGCCAGCATTTCCTACAGCCCTTACAGTGACCGGGGCATTTCCTACCCTCACTTGATCTCCAAGCCGGGGTCGGTAGGAACAGAAAGGCAGGTCTTCCAGCAGGCTGCAAACAGCCAGTAGGGGAGCAAGCCGCGGCTGCCTGGGAGCGTGGGGTGGTCAGGTCAGGCTGTAGTTGTGTCCTGTAGACTCAAGGCCACTTCTCAGGAGTCCAGAGTCCCATGAAACCACCATGAGTGTCCTCCTGGGATCCTGGAGATATAGACAGAGCCCTCTTGAGGATCATTCATAACCACTGTCAGGCGATTAACACAACATGCTGGGTCGAATATGACCGTGGTCTGGATGAGGCCCTGGTAAGTATACATTTATTTTCTATCTATAGGACACTAACAAATACCCCAACACATCTTAATTTCACCACTGTGTATGTGCTACTATGAATGGATGGTCAATGTAACTGCAGAAAACCGCAACAAATAAACCTTTGTTCCACTGGACAGAATTGAAGACACAGGAGGCTCTGAGAGCGGTCTCCTCATGAATCGGCCACGTGCCTGTTGAGTGCTGCTGTGTGCCAGGCTCGGGACTGACGGCAGTGAGCGGGACTCATGGGCCCTACTCTTTGGGAGCCCTGTGCCTTATCCTCTTCCAGCTTGGCCTTTGCGGAGTTCCCCAATAGAGCATAGAGACAGATGTATGCACAGCTTCCACATTACAACCCCCTTCTAATAGATGTAACCTAGGAGGCTGAGGCAGGAGGATTGCTTGAGCCCAGGTGTTCAAGACCAGCCTGGGCAACTCAGTGAGACGCCATCTCTACTAAAAATTTTAAAAAATTAGCCCAGTGTGGTAGTGCACACCTGTAGAGTAAAAGAAAGAAAAAAAGAAATAGACATAACCTTCTTTATGAGAGAATGATAAATGGAAATTTCCTTTTCTCATAAAGAACTTTGTTTTGTATACATAGTACTTTCAAATACTTCAAATACTCAGATTAAGAACAGGCGTGGCTGGGCGCAGTGGCTCACGCCTGTAATCCCAGCACTTTGGGATTACAGGCGTGGCTGGGCGCAGTGGCTCACGCCTGTAATCCCAGCACTTTGGGAGGCTGAGGCGGGTGGATCATGAGGTCAGGAGATCGAGACCATCCTGGCTAACACGGTGAAACTCCGTCTCTATTTAAAAAATACAAAAAAATTAGCCGGGCGTGGTAGCGGGCGCCTGTACTCCCAGCTACTCAGGAGGCTGAGGCAGGAGAATGGCGTGAACCCGGGAGGCGGAGCTTGCATTGCCACTGTACTCCAGCCTGGGTGACCGAGCAAGAGTCCATCTCAAAAAAAAAAAAAAAAAGAACAAGGGTGAAGACAGAGCACAGACCGGGGTACAAGGACACCTAAATGACTCCCAGGGGTGGCTGGCTAGGGCTTCAATGAGGACACGTGGTTTCAGCATTTGTCATGATCCCTGGCACCTGGTCCATGTTCAGTTATTATTACTTATTACTAAAGGCAAAGAAAGAAAATTCCCTTGTGTTCCCTGGAAACCATGATGGACCCTGTGGCTGCAACCCTGGTTGGGTACCCCTGATCAGGCACTCGTGGCACTGCAGCCCTGGCACCTCCCAAATGGTCACAGGGGTGGGGAGAGCTGGACCAGCAGGAGAGAAAGGAGCCAGGGCAGAGTGGATCTTATGCCCTCTGAGGCACTTTTTTTTTTTTTTTTTTTTTTGAGACAGGGTTTCACTCTGTCACCCAGGCTGCAGTGCAGTGGTGCAATCATGGCTCACTGCAGGCTCAATGTCCCAGGCTCAGGTGATCCTCCCACCTCAGCCTCCTGAGTAGCTGGGACCATAGGTATGCAGCATGACACCTGGTTAGTTTTTTGTATTTTTTGTACATGTTGCCCAGGCTGGTCTCAACCTCCTGGTAGGCTCAAGCAATCTGCTTGCCTCGGTCACCAAAGTGCTGGAATTACAGGTGTGAGCCCATAATGACTCATGCCTAGCCAGGTCATATTATTATTATTTATATTTTTTTGAGACAGAGTCTTGCTGCTGCCAGGCAGGAGTGCAGTGGTGCAATCCCAGCTCACTGCAACCTCCGCCTTCTGGGTTCAAGGGATTCTCCTTCCTCAGGCTCCTGAGTAGCTAGGATTACAGGCGCGCACCACCATGCCTGGCTAAATTTTGTATATTTAGTAGAGACGGGGTTTCACCGTGTTGGCCAGGCTGGTCTTGAACTCCTGACCTCAGGTGATCCACCCGCCTCGGCCTCCCAAAGTGCTGGGATTACAGGCATGAGCCACTGTGCCCAGCCTAATTTTTGTATTTTTAGTAGAGATGGGATTTCACCATGTTGGCCAGGCTGGTCTGGAACTCCTGACCTCAGGTGATCCACCTGCTTTTACCTCCCAAAGTGTGGAATTACAGGTGTGAGCCACCCGCGCCTGGCCTGAAGTCCTAAATTTTAAAGGTTTTTGGGCCATACGGGGTGGCTCACGCCTGTAATTCCAACACTTTGGGAAGCCAAGGCAGGCGGATCACCTGAGGTCAGGAGTTCAAAACCAGTCTGGCCAACATGGTGAAACCCATCTCTACAAAAATACAAAAATTAGCTGCATGTGATGGCAGGTGCCTGTAATCCCAGCTAGTCGGAGGCTGAGGTGGAAGAATTGCTTGAACCTGGGAGGCGGAGGTTGCAGTGAGCTGAGATTGCGCCACTGCACTCCAGTCTGGATGACAGAGCCAGACTCTGTCAAAAAAAATTTTTAAAGGTTTTAAAAAATGTACTTATCAGGAATTCCTCCCCCAATCCTGTTCTCTTTGATTTTGTGGCTCTCTGGGTTTTCATACTTAAAATGGCAGGATTTCTGGAGGTGGAAGGCATAACTGTATGTAATTCATCCAGTAGGTTCAGCTAGAAGTCCCAAATCAACCTACTTCATTGTTCCTTTCAGATAGAAGTTGCTTGGCAGATTCATCACTTAGGTCTTTTACTTCTGATTGTTCTTAGCAGTATTGATCCTTTCCATTAGTCTTCCTGAGCCACTTGCTGCAGGGTGTCCGGGACATGCACCATCAGGGACACGTGAGTTGTCCTAGAAATCCTGTGCAGGTATGAAATCTTTCAACATCTCCTCTGAAGAGCGTTTATTCTTTAAGTAACCCCCAACATACAAGTGACTGCCTGTGGACTTGATGCCAAGGCCTCTCCCAGGCAGGTCTGGGTGAGTGGAGCCTCTGGGGTCCTGCCTCTCCCAGCCCATCTGCCTCTGCAGCTCATTGCAGTAGCTGCTTCCTCAGCATGCAGGGGAGGCTGAAGTGGGACAACACCATTCCTGTCAAAGGCTGACCATGTGGTCTCCAGACTGCAAGATGCCCGAGTGCCTACTTTGATGATAGTCAATTCTTTTTTTTTTTTTTTTGAGACGGAGTCTCGCTCTGTTGCCAGGCTGGAGTGCAGTGGCGCGATCTTGGCTCACTGCATCCTCCGCCTCCGGGGTTCAAGCCATTCTCCTGCCTCAGCCTCCCAAGTAGCTGGGACTACAGGTGTGCATCACCACGCCAGGCTAATTTTTGTATTTTTAGTAGAGACTGGGTTTCACAGTGTTGGCCAGGATGGTCTCAATCTCTTGACCTCATGATCCGCCCGCCTCGGCCTCCCAAAGTGCTGGGATTACAGGCGTGAGCCACCGCGCCCGGCTGATAGTCAGATCTTAATAAATATAGCAAAGGAAGAGGAAAGAGAAATCCTAAGAAATGTTGCCTTTAAATGCTTCTGGCTGGGCTCGGTGGCTCACGCCTGTAATCCCAGCACTTGGGGAGGCCAAGGCGGGGGATCACCTGAGGTCAGTAATTCAAGACCAGCCTGACCAACACGGTGAAACCCTATCTCACTAAAAATACAATATTAGCTGAGTATGGTGGTGCATGCTTGTAAAAATCAGCCAGGCATGGTGGCAGGTGCATGTAATCCCAGCTACTTGGGAGGCTGAGGGGGGAGAATCGCTTGAACCTGGGAGGTGGAGGCTGTGGTGAGCCGAGATCGCACCACTGCACCCCAGTCTGGGCAACAAGAGTGAGACTCTGTTTCAAAAAATAAATAAAGTTACAATAGTCTTAATAAACTTAGATAAATAGTATTTATAGTTAAATACTAAAAGGACACAATTAAAAACTATACTTGGCCAGGTGCAGTGGCTCACACCTATAATCTCAGCACTTTGGGAAGCCGAGGCAGGAGGATCACTTGAGGCCAGGAGTTCAAGGACAGCCAGGGCAACATAGCAAGACCCCATCTCTAAAAAGTAAAAATTAAAAAATTAGCCAGACGTGGTTATGCACACCTATAGTCTCAGCTACTCTGGAGGCTAAGGCAGGAGGATCACCTGAGCACAGGAGTTTGAGGCTGAGATTACAGTGAGCTACGATCATGCCACCGCATTCTAGCCTGGGCAACAGAGCAAGACCCTGTGTCTAAAAACAACAACAACATTATTGCTGGGCTGGGCAGTGCATGACTGTAGTCTCTCAGGAGACTGAGAAGGGAGGATCACTTGACCTCAGGAGTTTGGCACTATCTGGGCCACATGGTAAGATCCTATCTCTTAAAAAAAAAAAACAAAAAACTAAAACTGCTATTTATTAAGTATCACTATATATATAGTCCCACAGAATATAAAGTTTGGGATCAGAGAACTTACAAAAAGGCAAACACAGATGTAGAACCATGTAACAAGTAATGCCACCAAAAAGAAGAGTTTAAAGTAGGCTTTTACAGGCCGGGCGCAGTGGCTCATACCTGTAATCCCAGCACTTTGGGAGGGCAAGGCGGGTGGATCACGAGGTCAGAAGATGGAGACCATCTTGGCCAACATGGTGAAAACTTGTCTCTACTAAAAATACAAAAATTAGCTCGATGTGGCGGCGCGTGCCTATAGTCCCAACTACTCAAGAGGCTGAGGCATGAGAATCACTTGAACCCAGGAGGCGGAGGTTGCAGTGAGCTGAGATCGTGCCACTCACTCCAGTCTGGTGACAGAGTGAGACTCCACTTGAAAAAACAAACAAACAAAAAAGTAGGCTTTTGCATACCTTCACATTCCACATCCTAGCTTTTGGCCAGTCTCTTCAGTCTGTTTCAAAACTGTCACCTTTTCCTCATTCTAACCTAGTATGTTAACTCTGGAAATGGCCGCAAACATTGTGAAACCCGAGGATTTGTGGCAGCAGAATGCCAGGGAAGACAGGTTACATCGCTTGTCACGTCCCCAGTATGCAAACAGCGGCAATTTTTTCGTAGGTTATTTTCATTGTCATGATGTCAAACTTCACTTTAACTCTATGGGATCTTATTATTTAAGATGAAGTCTCACTCTGTCACCCAGGTTGGGCTGCAATGGCTCACAGCAGCCTCTGCCTCCTGATTCAAGCGATTCTTCTGCCTCAGCCTCTCAAGTAGCTGGGATTGCAGGCACGTACCACCATGCCGGTTGATTTTTGTATTTTTAGTAGAGACAGGGTTTCAGTATGTTGGCCAGGCTGGACTCGAACTCCTAACCTCAAGTGATCTGCCCACTTCGGCCTCCCAAAGTGCTGGGATTACAGGCGTGAGCCACTGCACCTGGCCCAAAAACTAATATATTCTCATAAAAACTTCAACAATCAGATAGGCATAAAGTGAAAATATTAAACCAAGGATTTTCTACACAAATGTACAAAGCACGCCTTATTTATAGAAACCAGATCACTCACTCATTCTGCTCAGAAACTCATTGATTTTACTCAGAAGCACCCACGAGTGACGGGTTCCCAGGAGGGGCAGAGGAGGCTGAGCGGCACCACATGGGGCTGGCCGCGGGCTGTGGACATGGGCATGCCTGGAGAGGCCATGGGGCTGGTGACAAGCTCTGGCCAGAAGACCCCAAGAAGGTCTGATCCTGAGGTCTGATCCAGGCCTGCGGCACTGGGTCCTAGGCAGGAGACTGTCTGCCTGGTGAGAAGTGGAAGGAGCCAGTGTCCGCAGCCGTCTCAGGATGTCACAGAGCTCGGTGGCCCGTCTCCAGCAGCATGCTCTCCAGATGCAGCCTGCTGTCGCTCTCCACGTAGGGCTGGTGCAGCCACATGGACAAGTAGCTCAGGGTGAGGTCAGGATCCCTGGTGTGTGCAAGCTCCTTAGCCACTGTGCGCTTCAGGAGCAGCTCCTTCCTGTACATCTCCAAGAGCTTGTGTGAAACCTCATCTGAAAGAAACGTGAGTGTCCCTTAATGGCAGTGATTCAAGAATGTAGTCTTGACTCAGGAAGAACTACATTTTTAACAGCTCTTAATTAAAAACCAGAATTAGCAACAGCACTGAAAGGAAGAAGGGCCCGATGGAGTTTACCACTCTAGCTGGTACAGATTAGTACAATTTGATAACATCGTCAGCAGAGTGAAATAAAAGCGTATATAGGCCAGGCGCGGTGGCCCACGACTGTAATCCCAGCACTGTGGGAGGCCCAAGTGGGTAGGTCACATGAGGTCAGGAGTTTGAGACCAGCCTGGCCAACATGGCAAAACCCTGTCTCTACTAAAAAATACAAAAACTAGGGCGGGCGCGGTGGCTCACACCTGTAATCCCAGCACTTTGGGAGGCCGAGGTGGGTGGATCACGAGGTGAGGAGATCGAGACCATCCTGGCTAACACGGTGAAACCCCGTCTCTACTAAAAACATGAAAAATTAGCCGGACATGGTGGCGGGCGCCTGTAGTCCCAGCTGCTCAGAAGGCTGAGGCAGGAGAATGGCGTGAATCTGGGAGGCGGAGCTTGTGGTGAGCTGAGATTGCGCCACCGCACTCCAGCCAAGACTGCACCACTACACTCCAGCATGCGTGACAGAGCGAGACTCTGTCTCAAAAAAAGTATATATAACCTTTTCTACCTGACCCTTAGGTGACCTACAGTGATTATAAGTAGGAGATTCCCCTCAAACTGACAATATATCACTAAACACATTCCACCAGGTGATTTTCCCCTTTCCTGCCTTATTTAAAAAGTCTCAGATCAACATAAAACAGCTTAGCCCTTGTCTTGAACTAATAAAGCTAAAATAGCCCTTTAAGAAGTACCTCCTAGAGTTTATTAAAGTCATGGCTTTCATTTTTCCCAGTCATCTTCCATGAGGTTGGCTGCAGTGACCTCAATTTGTTTTTTAATTAAAACAAAAAGGAAAAGAAAAACCTCAACAAACCAAAAAAACCCCTTTCTCCCCTTCCCCCCCAAAACGAGAGATTTCTGCTTCCACAGAGGAGGTGGAATTCACTCTGTCCCACTGGTTTTAGAGGCCTAATAACAGCAGCTTGCTTCACGGGTCTCTGATTATGTTTAATATACTCTGCTGATAACCAGGTAATTAAAGCCAAGAAGAAATGTTTATTTTAAGGCGCCTCTGTCTCTTTTCCTCCCGATAGATACTTTCGCATTGAATTTCAAAGCCTTGTCAGCTTCTTAAAGTACCAGATGTAAACGATACTAAATGCCCTTAATAACCTTTACCCTCCTGAAAGTTAACTGAGAAGGAACTACTTACAGAAATGGGTTGTAGGCCAAGTGTGGAACAGAGGGGGTCGTTTAGTCTCCTCCCCATAATGGTAATTTTCTAGTTCACAAATTCCCTTGGTAGTTGAAGACAGCTTTTCCATTTTCACCTGTATTTTGGTCTGAAACATATTCATTTAGAATATGATAATATTTCAAATATCCAGTCTCAGATTCAATACCTATAAGATTTCAAAGCTAAGAAGTGTACATCTATTGTGATAAAAATTCCAATAACTAAACACTGTTAACTCTAAGTACAGCAAATTCCCAGGGAGACGAAGGTGGACAGTTGCTATGATTCCATTAATTTGAATTACTTTGGTAATAAACCCCAGATTTCCAGTCCTAGAGCAAGAAAGGTTTCTGAGTGCCATTTCACTAGGATTTCCAAAGAGCACTGATGTTTTAGGCCCAAAGTCCTGGGGGAATCCCAAGGCAGCCTCTTGCTGCCTTTTTTTTTTTTTGAGACAGGGTCTCATTCTGTTGCCCAAGTTGTAAAACTGTAATGTAGTGGCATGACCGTGCCTCATGCAGCCTCGACTGCCTCCCAAGTAGCTGGGATCACAGGTGTGCACCACCATGCCCAGTTAATTTTTTTTAATTTGTAGAGACAGGGTCTCGTTATGTTGCCCAGGCTGGTCTCTACCTCCTGGGCTCAAGCGGTCCTCCCACCTCAGCCTCCCAAAGTGCTGGGATTATGCAGACATGCGCCACCACGCCTGGCTGGCTCTTGCTGCTTTTAAGAAGTGAGAGAGAAAGGCATCAAATGAGCTCATTTCTGACTCTTTTTTTTTTTTTTTTGAGACGGAGTCTCACTCTGTCACCAAGCTGGAGTGCAGTGCCAGGCTGGAGTGTAGTGCCAGGCTGGAGAGTGCAGTGCCAGGCTGGAGTGCAGTGCCAGGCTGGAGTGTAGTGGCGGGATCTTGGCTCACTACAACCTCTGACTCCCGGGTTCAAGTGATTCTCCTGCCTCAGCCTCCCAAGTAGCTGGGATTACAGGCGTGTGCCACCACACCCAGCTAATTTGTGTATTTTTAGTAGAGATGGGGTTTCACCATGTTGGCCAGGCTGGTCTCGATCTCCCGAACTCGTGATCCACCCGCCTCGGCCTCCCAAAGTGCTGGGATTATAGGCGTGAGACACCGCACCAGGCCTGACCCTCTCTTATTAACTGCCTTTGTTTACGGAAACCTCCTTGACTTCCTTGTTTATAAAATGGCAACACAGAAAGGGAGCCCTCAACACTTCACGCAGGAAGTAAGGAAACGTGGCGAGCTGCCATTGATGGTCCCTCAGTGGGGGCCAGGCTCTGTCCTAAGCCCTGTAACTGCATGATGTGCACAGCCACTTGTGGGAGCTACTGAACCACCGCCCTGCACACAGCAGGCAGCACAATAGGGGCAATGGTGGGCTTACTTCCACAGCGTGGTGAAGAGGATTGAGTTAGTATTTGTGAAGCACCTACTTGGAGATATGTAAGGGTTTGATAAAGAAAATTAATGGGTAAAGTAACTAGGATTTCAGATTTAAGTAGCATAGGTCTATGAAGACCAAATTTTAAACTCCTAAGTATAGCTGACTTTACATACATGGGGGGGAAATAAGAAAAGATATATAAATTGTCAAAAATATTAATTCCTTTACTTGGTCCTTCCAACCACCCTCCAATTACATTGGAAGTGGCAAGCACTAAATGCAGCTAATGTTAATTTTTACAGGACTTTACTTGTTTCCCAAATCTTTTACGGTTTGATATTTTATTTGGCCCAACCCCAAGAGGCAGGACTCATCATTTCCCTTTCACAGCTGGGAAACTGCTCCAGGTTGAGCTGAGAGGGATGAGGCCAGAACTCGATACCATGCCTTCTGACACCAAGTTTTAACACCCAGTCCTCTGCTCTTTCCTCTGAGTCCTGCGGCAGCTCCCTGGTGCCACCTGATTCTAAGAAAAGCTGATAACAGGAGAATAAGGGAAATTCTGGAGCCTTGACCCCAGGCGAGAAGTCATGCTCAATTCTGTCGCTCAGCCATCAATAAGGAATTCAGGTCACATAGGCACGTGCATCCCTGAATGAACAATGCATAAACAACAGCCCCTTACATTTCAACATTGGTGGCTTCTTCCCACAGCAAACACAGACCACAGTGAAATGTTAGCCCAGCTTAGGGAAAACAGTGCATGCAACCCCCAGAAGGTCAAACTTATGAAAGACACAGACCAGGTCTGGAAACCATGCTCCTTAACCGATAGAGGAAAATAGGAATAATAATAATAATAATACCCTTATAAAATCAACTTTTGGTTTTGAACATAGAATGAAAACTTATTCCCAAACCACTTTTCTTTTCTTTTTTTTTTTTGAGACGAGTTTCACTCTGTCACCCAGGCTGGAGTGCAGTGGTGCGATCTCAGCTCACTGCAAGCTCCGCCTCCTGGGTTCAAGCAATTCTCTGCCTCAGCCTCCTGAGTAGCTGGGATCACAGGCACCCACCACCACCCCTGGCTAATTTTCGTATTTTTAGTAGAAACAGGGTTTAACCATCTTGGCCAGGCTGGTCTTGAACTCCTGACCTTGTGATCCACCCGCCTTGGCCTCCCAAAGTGCTGGGATTACAGATGTGAGCCACCGCGCCCGGACTTTTTTTTTTTGAGACGGAGTCTCACTCTGTTGCCCAGACTGGAGTGCAGTAGTGTGATCTCGGCTAACTGCAACCTCCGAAAGTGATTCTCCTGCTACAGCCTCCCAAGTAGCTGGGATTGCAGTGCCTGCCACCACTCCCAGCTAATTTTTTGTATTTTAGTAGAGATGGGGTTTCACCATATTGGCCATGCTGGTCTCAAACTCCTGACCTCAGGTGAGCCACCTGCCTCGGGCCTCCCAGAGTGCTGGGATTACAGGCATGAGTCACCACGCCTGGCTAAAACAAATTTTTTTTAAAACTAAATAAAAATACAACAGTTGGCTGGGTGTGGTGGCAGACACTTGTAATCCTAGCTACTTGGGAAGCTGAGACAGGAGAACCACTTGAACCTGGGAGGCAGAGGTTGCGGTGGGCCCAGATCACCCCACTGCACTCTAGCCTGGGTGACAAGAGCGAAACTCCATCTCAAAAAAAAAAAAAAAAAAAAAATTTAACAAATGGGAGGGAGGGAACCAATCTCCCATGCAGAATAATTCTGAATAATTTATGTAGATACTGCACCCTGAAGGAGGTGGTGAAAGCGTCCCTACCCCCTAGGTATGGGCTACACATAGTGACTTCCTGCCAGAGAGCACAGCATGGGAGGAGGAGAAAGAGCAACTCCACAGCAGAGGAACCTGGTGTGCCTGGTGATCAAGGTCAACTTCGACAGTGAAAAGTCCTGGCCGTGCACAGTGGCTCACGTCTGGAATCTCAGCACTGTGGGAGGCTGAGGTGGGAGGACTGCTTAAGCCCAGGAGTTTGAGACCAGCCTGGGCAATAGGTGAGACCCAAAGAAAAGTCCTGATGACAGAATGTCCAGTATGTGCCCTTGATACGATGTGATAGAAATGGCACTTTACTTCTGTGGTCCTCCTCTGAAACAAACCCATAACCTCAGTCTAATTCGGAGAAAAACATCAGAGAAATCTCCATTGAGGGACGTTCTACAAAATACCTGACCAGTATTCCTCAAAATTGTCCAAGTCATCAAAAACACGGAAGTCTGAGAAACCGTCACAGCCAAAAGGAGCCTAAGGAAACACAGGGACTCAATGTCATATGGGATCCTGAAGCCGAAAGAAGACATGACAGAAAAGCTAAGGCCGGGTGCCAGGGCTTACGCCTGTGATCCAGCACTTTGGGAGGCCAAGGTGGGAGGATGACGTCATGTCTGGAGTTCGAGACCAGCCTGGTGAACATGATAACCCTGTCTCTACAAACAAATTTTAAAAATTAGCCGGACATGATGATTCATGCTTGTAGTCCCAGCTGCTCAGGAGGCTGAGGCGAGAAGATCACTTCAGCCCAGGAAGTAAAGGCTGCAGTGAGCTGTGATCACGCTACTGCATTCCAGAGCAAGACCTTGTCTCCAAACAAACAAATAAAAAGGTGAAAATATAAAGATCTTAAACGTTTACGGGTAAGCTTCAGTTATCCAAGTTCAAATATGTGTAAAACCTAATTTCCTGTGCCTAGCAAAGAAATAAGGTGGTATTATCTTCACATCTAGTGGCCAGTATGGTAGGTTTTGAAATTTAGTTATTAGTTCATTAAACAAACACTTTAGTCTCTTATGTGCTGTACCAGGGATGGGCAAATTATCCCTGGAACACACGTCAATTTTGGCCCACAGCCTATTTCTGTACGGCCCACAAGCTAAGATGGTTTTTTCATTTTTAAATGGTTGAAAATAACCAAAAGGACAATAGTGATTGTGACTCATAAAAATTATACAAAATTTAATTTCAGTGTCCAAAGATAAAGTTTTCCTGGACAAACATGGTGGCCCACGCCTGTAATCCCAGCATTCTGGGAGGCCGAGGTGGGCAGATGACTTGAGGTCAGGAGTTCAAGACCAGCCTAGCCAACATGGCAAAGCGCCGTCTCTATTACAAATACAAAAATTAGCCGAGCATGGTGACACGCACCTGTAATCCCAGTTACTCAGAACACTGAGGTGGAAGAATCGCTTGAACCTGGGAGATGGAGGTTGCAGTGAGCCAAGATCACATCACTGCACTCCAGCCTAGGCGACAGAGCAAGACTCTATCTCAAAAAGAAAAAAGTTTTCCTGTATGGGTGCAGTGGCTCAAGCCTGTAATCCCAACACTTTGGGAGGCCGAGGTGGGTGGATCACTTGAGGCCAGGACTTCGAGACCAGCCTGGCCAACATGGTGAAACCCCATCTCTACTAAAAATACAACAATTAGCTGGGCATGGTGGTGCGCAGCTGTGATCCCAGCTAGGCAGAAGGTTGAGGCACAAGAATCACTTGAACCCGGGAGACGGAGGTTGCAGTGAGCCAAGATCTCGCCATTGCACTCCAGCCTCAGTGGCAGAGTGAGACTCTGTCTCAAAAACAAACAAACAAAAAAACCACACAAACAGAAACAAAAAAGGCCAGGTGTGGTGGCTCATGCCTGTAATCCCAGCAGTTTGGGAGGCCGAGGCAGGCGGATCACTTGAGGTCAGGAGTTCGAGACCAGCCTGGCCAACATGGTGAAATGCTGTCTCTACTAAAAATACAAAAATTAGCTGATGTGGTGGTGCGAGGCTGTAATCCCAGCTATTTGGGAGGCTAAGGCAGGAGAATCACTTGAACCTGGGAGGTGGAGTTTGCAGTGAGCTGAGATCATGCTACTGTACTCTGCCCTGAGTGACAAAGTGAGACTCCATCTCAAAAAAAAAAAAAAAAAAAATCAAAAAACAAAGATAAAGTTTCATGGAACACAGCCACATCCATTTACACACATATTGTTTATGGCTGTTTAGTCCTATGTGGCAGAGATGAGTAGCTGAGACAGAGACTGGCTGGCCCTAGATGCCTAAAATATTTACTCTGTGGTTGGGTGCAGTGGCTCATGCCTGTAATCCCAGCCCTCTGGGAGGCCAGCAGGTGGATCACCTGAGATCAGGAGTTTGAGACCAGCCTGACCATATGGTGAAACCCTGTATCAACTAAAAATACAAAAATTAGCCAGGCGTGGTAGAGCGCAACTGTAGTCCCAGCTACTCTGGAGGCTGAGACAGGAGAATTGCTTGAGCCCAGGAGGCAGAGGTTGCGGTGAGCCAAGATCGCGCCACTGCACTCCAGCCTGGGCGACAAAGCAAGACCCCATCTCACGAAAAAAAAAAAAGTTTTTACTATGTGATGAGACCGGAAAGTGGGTGAAATTTCCCTGGATGATGCACAGGAGGAGTGAATGTCTAAGACAGCATCCTGGGGAACATTAAGATTTACGTGGCAGGCAGAGGAAGAGAACATCAGAGGAGATTGAGAAGGAGGAAGGGATGGCCAGTGGTCAAGTGAATCCCAAATACATCCATCGGATTCAGCAACAGTGACCACAAGTGGCCTGTGTCTTTATGTCTTACCAACCCATCCAAGGTGGCCTGCAGTTCCTCACATAGCTTCTCCAGTTCCTCGTTATATTCCAGACACACCTTTTCTTCATTTTCCTTCAAGGCTGGGCTGCTGCTGTCTAGTTCTATCTTGTCTTTATTCCTAAACAAAATAGAAAATAAGAGGTGTGTACAAAATATACTCTTTATAAACTCTTTAAGCTTGCCTTATTTCCTTATAATAAATTCTGCAAACCTCTATATCAACATAGTTACGTGGGACATTTTGCATAAGCATTGTTCTTTCATATCATTATGATATAAATTCAGTTATTATTTATATGTGCAATGAATATGTCCATTGGTCACTCAATTTTGCACCAAAATAAGTCAGTTAAATTCAGCCATGACAGCTGGTTTTGGTGGCTCATGCCTGTAATCTAAACACTTTGGGGGGTGGATGCGGGAGGACTGCTTGAGTCCAGGAGTTTGAATCCAGCCTGAGCAACATAGTGAGACCTCATCTCCACAAAAATTAAAAGTAAAAATTAGCTGGGCATGGTGGGACACGCATGTGGTCCTAGCTACTTAGGAGGCTGAGGTGGGAGGATCACTTAAGCCCAGGAAGTCAAGGCTGCAGTGAGCTGTTATCGCACCACTGCACTCAGCCTGTGCAAAAGAGCAAGACTGTCTCAAAAAAAAAAAAACAACATTCAGCTGTGTGGCATCGTTGGCATAGGGCGTGGTGCTGGATGTACAAAGATGAACAAGACATGGATCATTTCCTCAAAGAGTTCACAATCCAGGAATACAGACATGCCTCATTTTACTATGCTTCACCTTACTGAGTTTCATAGATAATGCATTTTTTACAAATTGAAGGCCTGTGGCAACCCTGTGTATGTATGTGCGGCAAATCAACCAGCGCCATTTTTTCCAATAGTATGTGCTTACTTCATGTCTCTGTATCATATTTTGGTAATTCTTACAACACTTCAAACTTTTTCATTATTATATCTACGATCTTTGATTGATAATCTTTGATATTACTAGTTTAATTGTTTTCAGGTGCCATGAACCATGTTCACATGTAACAGCGAGCTTAATGAATGAATGTTGTGTGTTCTGACTGCTCCACTGACTGGCTGCTCCCATTTCTCCCCATCTCCTTGGGCCTCCCTATTTCCTGAAATAGGAGGATATTGAAATCAAGCCAATTAATAGCCCTACATTGGCCACTAAATGTACAAGTGAAAGGAAGAGTTGCATATCTCTCATTTTAAATCAAAAGCTATACTTTGGCCAATTTAAGAAACAAAAAAATTAAAAGCTGGAAATGATCAAGCTTAGTGAGGAAGGCATGTCAAAAGCTGAGATAAGGAGCCAGGTGCGGGGGCTCACGCCTGTAATCCTAGCACTTTGGGAGGCCGAGGCGGGTGGATTGCCTGAGCTCAGGAATTCAAGACCAGCCTGGGCCACATGGTGAAACCCCATTTCTACTAAAATACAAAAGAAATTAGCCGGGCGTGGCAGCATGCACCTGTAGTCCCAGCTACTCGAGAGGCAGAGGCAGGAGAATTGCTTGAACCCAGGAGGCGGAGGTTGCAGTGAGCCAAGATTGCACCATTGCACTCCAGCCTGAGCGACAGAGCGAGACTCCATCTGTACAAAAAAAAAAAAAAAAAAGGCTAAGATAAGCCAAAAGCTAGGCCTCTTGTGTCAAACAGTTGGCCAAGTTGTGAAGGCAAAAGAGAAGTTATTGAAGAAAATTAAAGGTGCTACTCCAGTGAACATGTGAATGATGAGTGAAACAGCCTTAGCGTGGATATGGAGAAAGTTTGAGGG
Organism: Macaca mulatta; assembly: GCF_049350105.2. Taxonomy (NCBI): domain Eukaryota; kingdom Metazoa; phylum Chordata; class Mammalia; order Primates; family Cercopithecidae; genus Macaca; species Macaca mulatta. Next base: position 175,720,096 of record NC_133412.1, read on the forward strand.
GTCTGCACAGAAGAGCAAAACAGACACAGCATTCCCTTAAGTCAAAGCCTAATCCGGAGCAGGACCCTCACTCTCTTCAATTCTGTGAAGGCTGAGAGACATGAGGAAGTTACAGAAGAAAAATTTGAGACTAACAGGATTTGGTTCATGAGGTTTAAGGACAAAAGCCATCTCCATAACATAAAAGTGCAAGGTGAAGCTGCAAGCACTAATGTAGAAGCTGGAGCAAGTTATCCAGAGGATCTACTTAAGATCAATGATGAAGGTAGCTACACGATATGACAGATTGTCAATGTAGATGAAACAGCCTTCTATTAGAAGAACATGTCATCCAAGACATTCACAACTACCGAGAAGTCAATGACAGGCTTCAAAGCTTCAAGAGACAGGTTGACCCTCTCGTTAGGGGATATTGCAGTTAGTGACTTTAAGTTGAATCCAGTGCTCATCTACCATTCTCAAACTCCTAGGGCCCTTAAGAATGATGTTAAATCTACTCTGCCAGTGGAAAAAGCAAGAGAAGCAGAACTAGAAGTGGGGTCTGAAGATGGGACTGAATTGCTGCAATCTCATGAGAAAACTTGAACAGACGAGGAGTTGTTTCTTACGGATGAGCAAAGAAGGTGGTTTCTTGAGATGGAACCTATTCCTGGGAAAGATGCTGTGCACATTGCTGAAATGACAACAAAAGATTGAGAACATTACATAACTTAGTTGATAAACCAGTGGCAGAGTTTGAGAGGTCTAATGTGGGTAAACACTATTAAACAGCAATGAGAAAGAACAGAACCAGAATAGTGGCTCTACATTACATGGATGGCTTCCATGTTGAAAGACAGTGAGACATGGCTGGGTGCAGTGGCTTACACCTATAATCCCAGCACTTAGGGAGGCTGAGGTGGGCGGATCACCTGAGGTCAAGAGCTCGAGACCAACCTGGCCAACATGGTGAAACTCGGTCTCTACAAAAAATACAAAAATTAGCTGAGCTTGGTGGCAGGCACCTGTAATTCCAGCTACTCAGGAGGCTGATGCAGCAGAATTGCTTGAACCTGGGAGGCAGAGGTTGCAGTGAGCTGAGATCGTACCATTGCACTCCAGCCTGGGGGATAGAGTGAGACTCATCTCCAAAAATAAAAATAGAAAAAGAAAGCGAGACATAAAGGAAACACTAACATATGTTTTTTGTTTATGTAAAATCAAAAAATGGACAAAAAGAATCCATGGTAGTTTTTTCCATATCAGCTACATACTGTGTCAACATCATAGCAAAGTTTGAGGAAGGCACAGGTCATACATGAGCATGAAAACCCAATCATCACGCCTATGAACTACAAAAGAATCAAAGAATCTATGGTTTTAAAAATCAGAATAGCCAGGCGTGGTGGCTCACACTTGTAATTCCAGCACTTTGGGAGGCTGAGGAAGGTGGATCATGTGAGGTCAGGAGTTCGAGACCATCCTGACTAACATGGTGAAACCCCGACTCTACTAAAAATACAGTAATTAGCCGGGTGTGGTGACAGGCGCCTGTAATCCCAGCTAGTCCAGAGGCTGAGGCAGGAGAATCACTTGAACCCAGGTGGTGGAGGTTGCAGTGAGCCAAGATTGCGCCATTGCACTCCAGCCTGGGCAACAGAGTGAGACTTCATCTCAAAAAAAAAAAAAAAAAAAAGGAATATAATTTTGTCTCATGTGTCATCTTACCACTTGCTTTTTTTGCTTAATATTTTATTTTCAAATTTATTCATGTTGATATTTCCCCAGTTATTAAGGGTGAAAAACTTAGAGCATGAAAAACCGATATGTACTTACAATAAACTGATTTTCAAGTTGGCAATATTATTTGCAGCGGTAAAACCTGCATCACTGAGGGTTTCCCACTTCAGGATTAAATTATGCCAATCAGCCGCATTGTCCTTAATTTTTCTTGCACTGACAGATAAGACAGGTTTTCTGGGCGTTACAATTCCAACAGTCTTTGCTGATAGGGTATAAAAGAAACAAAATTATTATCATGGAATATACAATCATAGTTGGAGGGCAAATGTCCTCATAATTTTCAACAGTAAAACTATCTCAAATGCTGTATCAACTGGACAAATAAATGTGGAAACTACAAAGTCTGAATGAATGTGAAGGTTCCTGGAAGAAGACAACATAGAATATATATTTTTTTTTTTTTTTTTTTTGAGACGGAGTCTTGCTCTGTCACCCAGGCTGGAGTGCAGTGGCCGGATCTCAGCTCACTGCAAGCTCCGCCTCCCGGGTTTACGCCGTTCTCCTGCCTCAGCCTCCCGAGTAGCTGGGACTACAGGCGCCCGCCACCTCGCCCGGCTAGTTTTTTTGTATTTTTTAGTAGAGACGGGGTTTCACCGTGTTAGCCGGGATCGTCTCTTGATCTCCTGGCCTCGTGATCTGCCCGTCTCGGCCTCCCAAAGTGCTGGGATTACAGGCTTGAGCCATCGCGCCCGGCCTACATAGAATATTTTTAACATTTTAAGATTCACCAGATATAGCTGAATCCTTTTCCAGCTTAATGGCTCCGCAAAATTTTTACCTTAAGCCCTTTGTTTTCCAAAGATTGGAAATAAGGTAAAGTTGTGACTTTCTGCTAAAACTCTTCAATGGCTCCGGTTACCTTCCCTACAGGATAATCTATCTAGCCCTGACTCCTGAGTACTTCCACTATCTAGTCTCAGGCACTCTGATACTTTAAATTTGTTCAGAGTGGCATGGCTCATGAGTGCTAATCATTTCAAGACACTGAGACAACAGAGATGCAGAGTTGATCACGATGCTGCCACGGCCCTGCTTGGAAATCAGGAGGAAGTCCAAAGTCCTTCCAGACCTAGCTACCCCTCTGCATCAACACGTACATCAACCCACACATACACATTGGCCCCCTGTCAATCTCCAGTGAAAATGAACTACTGGCAGCTCTTGAAAAGCTGAGGTGCCTGCAGGCCTTTGCACGTGTTCTCTCTGCAGGAAAGCGCCTTCCTTCCTCAGGCTCATGACGCCTATCCTCCAAGATGTACCCGGATCCCACTGCCTGTGGGAAGCAACCCCCAGACCACCAAGAGCCAACTCAGGTTGTTTGTTCTCCCCCAGCCCTCCGGTGCCCTCTCGCCTTCTCTACTTTGAACCCCGCAAAGGCTTCTCACGGCCCACAGGATAAAGTCCCCTTCAGGAATCCAGGACACACAACAGCTGGATGGTTTGAGGTCTCGAGTCAGACCACACTGCCTGCGTCTGAATCCCAGCTCTGCCAGCTGTGAGATCTTGGGCAAATTAATGTACCTTTCAGAGCCTCAACATTTTCATCTGTAAAATGGGAATAAAAATAGTATCTACTTCATAGGATTGCTGAGATGAGATAATATATGTGAAGCTGTGAGGCCTGGCACATGGCAAAAACCCAGTATCTCACCTGTTAGCTCAAGGCCTCTACTATCCAAGCTCTGCCCATCCCTTCAGCTTCCCCCTTTCCCACTTGCCCTCTGTGCCTCAGAGCTGGCTCTGTCCAAGTTCTGACTTTGACCTGGAATGTTTTTCCTATCTGTGTGTGTCCCCACTCCCCTGCCTCATACTTAGTATCCTCACTTTTAAATATCATATTGATTTATCACTCATTCTTTACTTAAACAACAAATATTTGCTTACTGTCTACAATATGCCAGGCATGGGGGAATGAAGTGATTGAATGAGATGGATCAGGACCGTTTTCAAGCAACTTACTTTCCAAAGGGGAGGCAGATAATAAACGCTTAAATGGCCACGATCAGTTCCGATCATGGTAAGTGTACGTGGAAAATAAAACAGGGTCTTGTGTTAGTGTGACCCCCTGAGAAGGTATCATTCAGGCTGAGATCTGAATGATGAAAAGCCAGAAAAAGGGTAGGTCAGTAGCATGTGCCCTAATTATGAGAATGAGGTTGGTGAGTTCAAAAAACAGAAAACAAAACAAAATAAAACAAACAAACAAAAACCAGTGTGCTGGAATGAAATGGACAGAAAAGGACTAGTGGGTGAGGAGGTGATCAGACAACTAGAACCTAATAGCTTAAGATAAGAAGTTTGGACTTATTCTAAGTATTAGACTGGTGCAAAAGTAACAGGTTTTGCCACAACTTTTAATGGCCAAAACTGCCATTACTTTTGCACTAACCTAATACAATGGGGAGTGAGCAATAAGCTCTGGGTAGGGCAGTGAAATTATCTGATTCAGGTTTTTAGAAAGTCATTTCCACAGAGAAGTATTCCTGGATCCCCCAAGTTGGGGGGTAGATATGTGGAACATCCTGTAATTCTGCTATCACGATATTCATCGGTGGAGTGTATTTGCTTGTTTAACGTCTATATTCCCTGCTAAACTGGGAATTCAACTAGGGTAGGAACTATGTCTTGTTCTCTTTCAAACCTTCCACACATAGGAGGCTTTGCATAAAATGAGGTAAATGGAGGAATAGCTCTTACCACCTGTTCTATAACTGTCTGAGGGTTTTCCCCCAGCAGGAGATTCTGAGGGCAGGACCACATCTGATTTATGGTCAGCCTGACTCATACTGGGCACATATTTAGGAACCAAAAACATAACTGACTTCAAGAAACTTAAGGGCCAGTAAAGACAGACCAGTCATCAGCGTCACAGGACAGGGCAGGGTGAGGGCACAGTGACTAAGTTACTTATCCCCTCTGAGCCTCTACTCCCCATCTGCAAAATGGGGTTGACATTACTTCATGGGATCACTGTGAGGTTCAAATGAGATGATCCACTTAAAGTACGTGGAGCAGCACTCAGCAGACTGAGCACTAGGCGAAAGCCAGCTTTCATTACATGCAGAATGTTCTGACAAGGCAGTTCAGAGAGGAGTTACTGGAGGAGCTGAGCATGCAAGGCTTGGCACCCAGTGAACTCTGTTAGTGCTAATTTATAGTGAAAATAATTACAATTTGGGTGTCTGATCTGCTGACACTCATTTGCGTATATCGTCCCGTTCATCTGTCACTCCACATGTGAAAAAACGGAGGCTCGGCAAAACTGTCTCCCGAGCAGCCAGCAGAGGCTGCGCGGGGCCTGCGGGCTAGGCTGGGGCAAGGCATCTGACCTCCATTTAACCTCATTTAATCCGGGGAGCTCCTCAGCTTCTGGCCCAACCTGCGGCCCAAGCAGTAACATTCACAGCCACCCTGCCCCGGGAAAGGAACCCATCTCACGCACCTTCCATGCGGTCCGCAGAGATCCCTAGAAGGAGAGGCGAAGCCCCGCCCACCCCCGCCGGAAACGCATTTGCGTCACGTCCGCCCCGCCCGCTACCACTTGTGGCTCTGCCGCTCTAGCCCCCGGCGGAGCCAACTGCCGCTCTTCGGTGCTGGCCCCGGTGTCGGCCCCGTTGCCCAGGGAACGGGCTCCCGGCAGCCCCCGCGGCCCGGAGTCCATCCCCGCCTCCTCCGGCCCGGTGGGGCCGACGAGTCCGGAGGGGCTGCCGCGGGAGGTGAGTCCCGCGACGCCGCAGGCGGCCCCGACGCCCCCGACGCCTGGCCCCTCGCCCCCTCCTCGGCCTCCCCCAGGCCACTCTTCCCTTGCCTCAGCCCCGCAGGGTCTCCATGCCCGTCCGCCCTGCCTCCCTCGCCCGCGGTCTCGCCCGCGCGGAGTGGCGGACACTAAATGCCACAACACACTGAGCGCCTGGCTTGCCGCCCGCGGAAGCCGGCGGTCCGCAGCCGGGGAGCGGGGGCCGCCCGCCCCTCCTCAGGCCTCCGCGGCGCGCCCCGTGCCCTCGGTCCCACCCTGCACCCCGGCTGCCGGTCTGGCCGCGGGCTGTGCTCCTTCGCCTTAGGATTGACGTCGCGTTCTGTCCCCCACTCGCAGCCCGCGTCCCTTACATCCGCCCACCGGCGCCTGGCCCCAGGCCTTGACACTCACCCAGTTGGTATTCAGTGTTCGATGAATGGATAAGCGAATGACTCCTTTCCCAACCCTATTTGAAGGCCTGGGAGGCAGAATAGGTAGTAAGGGTTAAAGAATGGGGTGTCCTGGAGTCAGACCCGGGCAGGTCAAAGCGGCATCTTCCTCGCTCTGTGCTGGGGCAAGTGCCCTACCTCACGCCGCTCCGGTTTCATCACCAGTGGAATGGAGATGAGAATAGTTTCTACCTCTGGCTTGGTGAGAGGATTAAATGGGTCAGTGCATGTAAAGTTAAGCATGGTGCCTGCCGCTGTACATTTCAGTAAAGGGGAGCCTCTGCTGTCAATTTGTGCTAGCCTGCCTTCTTGCCCTCTAGTCCGTTCTGATATGTCTCTGACTTCTCATGACTTTAGTTACTCCTTCTCTACTTCCATTTCTCTTCCCTGCCCTTTTTTCTTCCTCTCTTTCTTATTGGGATTCAGGAATTTTATTCTGTTCTGTGACTTATGTTCCATTTGTTGGCAGAATGTGGGATACCAAACTGGGTACATTCTTTTCTCATCTACTGGAGTGATCAGTTGCACTTGTTGACTGCCTCCTTGCAGCCAAGGTCTTGTAAACAGAGAGTTCTGGGAAATCCGCAAACCCAAATCGCGGGCATAGGTAGAATCTGGGAATGAAGCCACTGTAGCTCCTTGTGATCACCAGTGATTCCTGGTCTTTTAAGCTGCAGGACTTTGTGTTTTCTCACACCCAGCTATAATGTACCTTGATAAACCTCTGACTTTGTTTTTGTTGTTGTTGTTAACCTGACTTACGTCCCATGTTGATTGTTATTTGGCCATCGTATGCCAGCCACTGTGCCAGGCTGGCTCTAGGGATGCTGTGGTGAACCAGACAGACCCGGTCACTGCCTCAGGGAGATCATGGTCTGGCCTTTGAACTTTAAAAGAGAGAACTAAGTGCAAGTGTAGGGGACACACAAATTGAATTTTCAGGACTGCCTTGGAAAACCAGTGGTGGGGAAGATGGAATGAGGATAACCCTCTTATGAAGGAGTGACTAGAAAGTAGTTTTTGTTAGGCAGACATCAGCTATATTATACCCACATGTCTTTTTCAATGGAAGACTGTCATCTACTGGATTTTTTTTCCAATTTTTTCTTAAAGAAGTTACACTTAAGTTTGGGGAGAATCTCTTTTCATACTAGCCTCTCTATGAGTTGAACAAAATGGCTACTGGAACTTAGTAGGAAGAAAAGGAAGGAAACAGGCATCAGGCAGAGGCAGTTGATTGAACTTGGGAAGATGAGGAATAGATCAGGAAGGGGTTATAATAAAAAGCTTTGGTGTCAAGCATGAAGAGATTTCTAGATTCAGTAATGCACAGAGAGCTCAGTAAAGTTAGAAGGGAGTAGTTGATGGCTTTGTGAATTGCTAAGGTAGAAGGGAGCTGTTACTCAAGATGTGTGTTCAGTTTAAAATGAATGTATTCTTTGGACCTGGACATAAGAGTTCCACCGAATTTTTGCCACTATTTTATATTTAGGGCTATCATACTTGGGTGAATCTAGCACAGTGCTTTGAGAGAGAGATTCATTCAACAAACATGTATTGAGCATTGATTGTACCATACTCTTTATTGGTCTTTTTAAGCACCACAAAGTATATAGACTAGAAGAACATAGACAAAGATGACAAAGAGTCCATTGAAGGGGAGAGAAAACAGATAATGATGGTGCTGTGTAATAACTGCCGTCATGGAGTTCTATGAAAGTAGAGAAAGACCAACCAAATATCTGAGGGAATCTATGAAGGCTTCCTGGTGGAGGAGGACTAGTTCTTACAGGGTACATATGAGGGAAAAGGGAAGAGGGGAAAGGGACTTCGTTCTACAGAGACATATAGGTTGTGGTGTGTGCAGGGACTGTGATGGAAAGCTGATGGATGGACAAACAAAATGTGCCCTGTCCATACAATGGAAGCCTGTTCAGCAATGAAAGGGAACGAAGTGCCGATTTGTGCTACAACATGGAGGAACCTTGAGAACATTATGCTAAGTTAAAGCAACCAGACACAAAACACCACATAGTATATGATTCCATTTAAATGAAATGTCCAGAATAGGCAAGCTGTAGACAGAGAGGAGATCAGTGGTTGCCCAGGGCTGGGATAAGAAGCAAGTAGAGGGGTGATTGCTAAGTTAGGAAGTGCACAGTGTGTGGATGAAGAGTGGCCTGAGATGAAGTTAGATATAGACTGTTTTGTTGTAATGTCTACTTTCCATGCTTGTATTAGGCTTTAGCTTGTGACCATTGGGTAGCCGATGGGGATGGGAGCAAGGAAGTGACAAAATTTTGTTTAGAAGATAAATGATTGCCTCAGTCTCATTACATTCCTCCTTAAGAATTTAATACTTGGCCGGGCGCGGTGGCTCAAGCCTGTAATCCCAGCACTTTGGGAGGCCGAGACGGGTGGATCACGAGGTCAGGAGATCGAGACCATCCTGGCTGACACAATGAAACCCCGTCTCTACTAAAAAATACAAAAAAACTAGCCGGGTGAGGTGGCGGGCGCCTGTAGTCGCAGCTACTCGGGAGGCTGAGGCAGGAGAATGGCGTGAACCCGGGAGGCGGAGCTTGCAGTGAGCCAAGATCACGCCACTGCACTCCAGCCTGGGTGGCAGAGCGAGACTCTGTCTCAAAAAAAAAAAAAAAAAAAAAAAAAGAATTTAATACTTAAATAATTAATAGATGTCGTAGCCAGATTTCAAATGCAGATTCTACAATAGGGATACGAATTGTTGCTTCCTAGGGATTTTGGAGAGAATCCTTAAACCATTAGTGTAGTCAGAGCACTCTGATAACATGGTTATTGTACTGCTAAGTGGATGACATAGACTCTGTATTAGTCCTAGCTCCAGTTTTGAGAAATTGGCCATCATGGTGGCAGTTGGGTGTTAGCAGTCAGCAGTGAAGCCTAGCTGCACCTTCCAGGGTTATGAGAGTGATGGGGCTGGTGGGGAAAGGAAGCATAGTAACTTGAAGAATGCCGTAGAGTGGTGTTTTGTATTTTTTTAACTGAAATATTCATGACTGAGGAAGTATTATTCATTATATTTTTATTTATTTATTTTTGAGATGGAATAGCACTCTGTTGCCCAGGCTGGAGTGTAGTGGCACGATCTTGGTTCACTGCAGCCTCCACCTCCCAGGTTCAAGTGATTCTCCTGCCTTAGCCTCCCAAGTAGCTGGGATTATAGGTGTGTACCACCACACTCGGCTAATTTTTGTATTTTTTAGTAGAGATGGGTTTCGCCATGTTGGCCAGACTGGTCTTGAACTCCTGGCCTCAAGCGATCCTCCCACCTCGGCCTCCCAAAGTGCTGGGATTACAGGCGTGAGCCACTGTGCCAAGGCCAGTTTTAAAGATTGGATTGAGACTATTGTTTTGCAGTAAGACCTGAAGTTAACAAATCTTTACCGAGCATCTACTCTGTGCCAAAGATATTATTAGATACTAGGAGTTACCTTGGTAAGCAAGAGAGAATTCGTGTTGCTTACATTCTCATAGAAGAGATGATTTTTAAATGGTTTAGCAAATAAAGCAATTAGAGGTTGTAATGAGAATTATGAAGCGTGTGTGATAGAGGAAAGAAGGGACAGTGGGTACTCTTAAGTGATCTGGTCAGAGAAGGCCTTTTTGTGTTGGTGATATTTAAGCTAGACCCCATGGTTGAGAAGAAGCCCGATAAATGAAGTGAGATCATCACTCATTCTGCATGGAGGAAATAATTATGAAACCTGAGCAGGACAGAGTGGGTCAGTGGAGCTAGAACTTGGAGGACAAGTGGAGATGGGTAGAGAGGTGACGGGGAGCTGTGAAGGGCTTAGACTACATGGGACATTTGGTTTTTATTCTTGGAGCACTGGGGAACAAGTGAGGAGTTTTGAGTAGAATGGGTAGTATGGTCTGATTTCTCTTTGAAGGAACCGATTTTTCTCTTTGTTGTTTGGGGGGTAACAGCTTTATTGAGATATAATTTACATGCCACACAGTTCACACATTTGTATACAATTCCATGGTTTTTACTGTATTCACAGCTATGCAGCCTTCACTACATCAATTTTAGAACTTTCTCATCACCCTAAAAGGAAACTCCCTACCCTTCAGCAATACACCCTAACCCCTTCTTCTCCCAGCCCTGGGCAACCACTGACTTACTCTCTGTCTATAGCTTGCCTATTCTGGACGTTTCGTATACGTGGAATCATATACTATGTGGTGTTTTGTGTCTGGTTGCTTTTATTTAGCATAATGTTCTCAGGATTCCTCCATGTTGTAGCGTGAATCAGTACTTCACTCCTTTTTATTGCTGAACAGGCTTCCATTGTGTGGATAGACCACATTTTGTTTGTCTATTCATCAGCTGATGGACAGTTAGGTTGTTTTGACATTTTGGCTATTATGAGTGGTGATATTATGAACATTTATCTACAAATTCTTTGTAGACATGTTATCATTTCTATTGAGCATAAACCTAGGAATATAATTTCTGGGTCGTATGGTAACTCTGTGTTTAACCTTTTGAAGAACCACTGACTAGTGGCTGCACCATTTTATTTTTCACCAGCAATGTATACAGTTTTCTCCACATCCTTGCTAACACATGTTCTGTGTTTTTTTAGTAGCCATCCTAGTGGGTGTGAAGTGGTATCTTCTTGTGGTTTTGATTTACATTTCCCTAATGATTAATGATGCTGAGCATATTTTCGTGTGCTTATTGGCCCTTTTTTTTTTTTTTTTTTTGAAATAGAGTCTCGCTCTGTCGCCCAGGCTGGAGTGCAGTGGTGTGATCTTGGCTCACTACAACCTCCACCTCCTGGATTCAAGTGATTCTCGTTTCTTCGGCCTCCTGAGTAGCTGGGATTACAGACATGCGCCACTATGCCAGCCTAATTTTTGTGTTTTTAGTAGAGACGGGGTTTCCCCATATTGGCCATGCTGGTCTCGAACTCTCAACCTCAGGTGATCCACCTGCCTTGGCCTCCCAAAGTGCTGGGATTATAGATGTGAGCCACTGCGCCCAGCCTTACTGGGCATTAGTGTGTCTTCTTCGGAGAAATGTTTCTTAGACCTTGCCCATTGTAAAATTGTCTTTTGTTGTCGTTTTGAGATGAAGTCTTGCTGTGTTGATCAGGCTGGTCTCAAATTCCTGGGTTCAAGCGATCTTCCCACCCAGCCTCCCAAGTAGCTGAGACTGTAGCCACATGACACTGCACCCAGCTTTTAAAATTGTCTTTTATTATTGAGTTTTAAGAGCTCTTTATATATTCTGGGTAAAACCTCTTATCAGATATATAACCAGCAGATATTTTCTTCCGTTTTGTGGGTTGTCTTTTTTTTTTTTTTAATTTTAGTCAGTGTTGTGGATTAGATGTATTTTTACTTTCTTGATGGTGCCCTTTGGAACACAAGCGCTTTTCATTTCAGTGAAGTCAGACAGCTAATTTTGACAGCTGAATGAGCCTGGCTTCTGGGGGCAGGCGTGGAAGACCATGGCAGCAGTGTAGGCGAGGGATATGATAGCTTCTACTGTGGCATGGCCACAGAGTTGGTGAGGAGGCGGCAGGCTTGAGGGAGGCTTGGAGATAGGGCTGATGGACTGAGTTGAGAGATTGTTGTACGGGTGAGGGAAACAGAGGAATTGAGGGTGAATACTAGGATTTCAGCTTGAACAACACTTTTGATTCAAAACGTGGTTATGCTGTTACCTGCCAGACAATTGTGACAGTTTCTAGTACCCGCTGGAGCCTAGCAAGGGCAGCTGTGCGCTCCCTCCCTGGGTTCTGAAGTTGCTTTTGGTAGGATTATCACTGAGTGTGCCAAGGAGATGGCCAGGGATTCTGACCTTTTGTAATACCCACTAAGACTTCCTAAGCCACCACAAATAAACATATTATCGGAGTAGAATAGTGCACCTGCTCTGCAAATGCACTTTTGAGGTAAGTCCCTTGACTCCATTCTAGCTAGACCGCAGTCTCCAAGCCCTTGCTGTGTAGAGGCTGCGAGCTGTCAGTGGATAGCATCAAATCAAGCGCATGGATTCTTGAAAGTTAAATGTCATAATTTTGACAGAGCTACTATAAGGAAAATTATTTTTATGTTAAAAAATTTTTATTGATTGATTGATTTGAGGTAGAGTCTTGCTCTTTCGCCCAGGCTGGAGTGCAGTGGCTCGATCATGGCTCACTGTAGCCTCGAACTCCTGGGCTCAGTGGATCCTCCAGGTTCAGTCGATTCTCCGGACTCAATTGATTCTCGTGCCTCAGCCTCCTGAGTAGATGGGACTACGGGCATGCACCACCACACCTGGCTAATTTTTTGTATTTTTTGTAGAGACAGAGTTTCGTCATGTTGCCCAGGCTGGTGTCAAACCTCTGGGCTCGGCCCAGCACGGTGGCTCACGCCTGTAATCCCAGCACTTTGGGAGGCCAAGGTGGGCAGATCACAAGGTCAGGAGATCGAGACCATCCTGGCTAACACAGTGAAACCCCATCTCTACTTAAAAAAAAAAAAAAATACAAAAATTAGCCGGGCGTGGGGGTGGGCGCCTGTAGTCCCAGCTGCTCGAGGGGCTGAGGCAGGAGAATGGCTTGAACCCTGGAGGCGGAGCTTGCAGTGAGCTGAGATCGCATCACTGCGCTCCAGCCTGGGTGACAGAGCGAGACTCCATCTCAAAAATAAATAAATAAACAAACCAACCAACCCCTGGGCTCAAGTGATCTGCCCACCTTTTTTTTTTGAGATGGAGTTTCGTTCTTGTTGCTGAGACTGGACTGCAATGCAATGGTGCAATCTCGGTTCACTGGAACCTCTGCCTTCTGGGTTCAAGCGATTCTCCTGCCTCAGCCTCCTGAGAAGCTGGGATTACAGGCACCTGCCACCACACCCAACTAATTTTTGTGTTTTAGTAGAGACGGGGTTTCACCAAGTTGCTCTTGCTGGTCTCAAACTCCTGACTTCAGATGATCCACCTACCTTGGCCTCCCAAAGTGCTGGGATTACAGGCATGAACCACCACACCCGGCCGGTAATGAGATTTGTAAAGGAGGAAATAACATTAGGCAATACTTATTGGTGAAGAGCTCAGCACTTCCGCTTGCTTGCTAGGAGATCTCATCAGCTAAAGCAGATACGAAAGTGCCTTCTAGAGATAGGGAGTAGAAGATGTGAAGGCCAGGACGTGAGAGGTCAGGCCTGTTGTAATTAGAAGCAGTTCAGTGTGGCTGGAGGACAGGTGAGAGATCCTGGGGTGGCAGAGGCCAGATCACCAAGGTTCTTGTAAGCCAGCGACACTTGGGCTTTAGCAGGAGGAGGATGGGGACCACTGCAGAGTGTTAAATAAGGGAGTGATGACATCAGCTTTGCACATCAGGAAAATCCCTCTGTTTGCCACGTGGATGGGGGAAGGGAGAAGCGGGCAGACGAGCTAGGCACCAGAGAGAGCTGTAGGTGAGAGGCAGTGGTGGCCCGAGTTAGGGGTGACACACTGGAGTGTGTGGGAGATGTACCGAATGGAGAATTGGGGGCATGGAAAGGAGAGGAGGAGGGATTAGGGATGATGCCCCTTTTGTGGCGTGGACAGCATGGCCCAAGCAGCTGGTAGAAGATACAAGATAGGTAAGTGTTTTTGACATTGTTCATTTACTCTGTGTTTATAGCTAGGATGTATGTTTTACTAATCCCATTTCAGATGGTAAATGGAGATCTAGAGAGGTTAAGCAATTTTTCCAGGGTGCCTCAGGTAATTTTAGGAGTACTGGGATTTGAACTCAGGTCTTTTTAACTTCAGTATCATTAGCCACTCATTGTACAGTTCTTCCCCAGTGGAAAGAGGGTCAGTTCTGTGGCTGTGGGTCTGAGACCTGGGGGTTAGGCAGGGTGGAACATGGAGTTGGATGAAAATTGGATAAGGAGGAGGAGCAGAAAGTCTTAGCAGAAATGTTTGTTGAGTCTGCATTGTTTTTCCCAAACCTAGCACAGGACGGTGAGACAGTGGCTCTTCCTCAGCCCATCCTAGACACTCTTTCTGCCAGGAGGACAGTTTTGCTGGGAACTGGCCTCAGCCTGCTCCTCCTATCTGAATGGTGGGTGAAGGACAGGCAAGCTTGGTGCTAAGCCCATCCAGAGGCCCCCAGATAGGGAAATAGCTTGGATTCTCTTGTGCCTGCTGGGGTCTTCCTGGGCAACTGGCCCCCAGACGTGGCTGTCCTGACTCATCTGGGTGCTGTGGCTTACAGGCCTGTAGATGTCCTTTGGAAAAGCATACGTGAGGCATAAATTGATATGAACATTCTTCAAGGCAGTTTGGCAATACATTTTTTTTTTTAATTCAACATTTTCACCTCCTGAAGTGTACTCCAAGAATATGCTTGGATATGTGTCTGTTGTTTATGATGGTTAAATTAAAATCTTTTGGTTGAGAAAATTTTGGTTTATCCATACAGTGTATCCTCTGCAGTTTTTCTGTATAGTATAGTCACTAAAAATCACATTCTAGGGGAATGTTTAATGGCATGGAAGAGACTTAGGATTTATTAAGTGAAAAAGTCTGCGAGTGTTCATATATGTTTATATATATGTGTATGTATAGCTATCTATGTATATGGCATATCTCAGTATGATGAGACTGTGACTTTTCTTTACTTCTTTGTCCTTTTATTTTGAGACAGGGTCTCACTCTGTCACCTAGGCTGAAGTACAGTGGTATAATCAGCTCACTGCAGCCTTGATCTCCTGGGCTCGAGCGATTCTCTGTGTACCACCATACCTGGCTAATTTTTGTATTTTTTGTAGAGTCAGGGTCTTGCTATGTTTCCCAGGCTGGTCTCAAATTTCTGGCTTCAAGTGATCTACCCGTCTTGGCCTCCCAAAGTGCTGGCATTATTACAGGTGTGACCCACCGCACCCAGCCTTCTCTCCTCTCCTCTCCTCTCTTCTCCTCTCTTCTTCTTTTCTTTTTTTTTTTTAGACGGAGTTTCACTCTTGTTGCCCAGGCTGGAGTGCAGTGGCACGATCTCGGCTCACCGCAAACTCTGTCTTCTGGGTTCAAGTGATTCTCCTGCCTCAGCCTCCCGAGTAGCTGGGATTACAGGCATGCACCACCGCGCCCGGCTAATTTTGTATTTTTAGTAGAGACGGGGTTTCTCCTTGTTGGTCAGGCTGGTCTTGAACTCTCAACCTCAGGTGATCCGCCCCCCTCGGCCTCCCAAAGTGCTGGGGTTCACAGATGTGAGCCACCGTGCCCGGCCTTCTTTGTGCTTTTCTGTATTAACAAATTTTTGAGACCGGGCATGGTGGTTCACACCTGTAATCCCAGCACTTTGGGAGGCCAAGGTGGGTGGATCACCTGAAGTCGGGAGTTCAAGACCAGCATGATCAACATGGTGAAACCCTATCTCTACTAAAAATACAAAAATTAGCCAGGCGTAGTGGCGGGCACCTGTAATCCCAGCTACTTGAGAGGCTGAGGCACAAGAATCGCTTGAACCTGGGAGGCGGAGGTTGCAGTGAGCCAAGATCATGCCACTGCACTCCAGCCTGGGCGACAGAGTGAGTCTCAGGAAAAAAAAAAAGCAAATTTTTGATAGTGAGCATTTATAACTGTTATAAAAAGTTAAATAAATTATGGCACATCAATGTGTGTATGAGTGTGTATGTATGCACTCTTTAAGGAAACAAAGCCTTTACTATTTCTGTGCCTTGGAAAGAAGAATGAGAAATTTCCACACCCATGAAGTGGAGGAACATTTATGTCTAATGTTTGGGGATTGCAGGAAAAAAAAAATGGAAGTAACTATGATGCCTACTTCTTGGTCTTTTTTTTTTTTTTTCCTCTCTTTTTGGTGAGGATTTAATGGGTTCATGTGCTAAGAACAGTTTGTATTAAGTGCAGACAGTTTTCAACTTACAAGGTTTCAACTTACTATTTTTTGACTTTAAGATTGAACGAAAACGATACCATTCAGTAGAAACTGTATTTCAAGTAACCATACAACCATTCTGTTTTTCACTTTCAATATGGTATTAAATAAATTACATGAGATATTCAACACTTTATGATAAAATAGGCTTTGGTTAGGTGATTTTGCCCAGCTCTAGGCTACCATAAGTATTCTAATCACATTTAAGTTAGGCTAGACTAAGCTAAGATGTTTGGCAGGTTAGGTGCATTAAATGTATTTTTACTTATATTTTCAGCTTAGGATGGTTTTATTGGGACGTAACCCCATTGTAAGTTGAGAAGCGTCTGTAAAAACATTAGCTATTCCCATTATTATTACTGCAAAAGAGGTTGGATTGGGTTCATAAGTATCACAGAGGAATGCAATTATTATTATTATTATTTATTTACCCTTAAGAAAGTTCTCATACATGGATATATTCTGTCTTCCTACTTCACTGTATTGGCTATTATGACTATCAGATGAAATATAGGAATCTAAGGCCGGGCGCAGTGGCTCACGCCTGTAATCCCAGCACTTTGGGAGGCTCCAGTGGGCAGATCATGGCGTCAGGAGTTTGAGACCAGCCTGGCCAATGTGGTGAAACCCCTGTCTCTACTAAAAAATACAAAAATTAGCCAGGCGTGGTGGCACACGCCTGTAGTCCCAGCTACTTGGGAGTCTGAGGCAGAAGAATTGCTTGAACCCAGGAGGCAGATGTTGCAGTGAGCCAAGATGATGCCACTGCACTCTAGCCTGGGAGACAGAGCAAGACTCCATCTCAAAAAAAAAAAAAAGAAAGAAAGAAATAGAATCTGAAAATGCTTGGAAAACTGGATATGCTGTACAGGTTTAGGGAATTATTATCCCAGCATTGAATCGAGGTCACATTGAAGAAAAGATGATGTTTTGCTGCTCTTCCATTCCATGTTGTAGAATTTTATATTTAATATTTTTTCTTTTGCTCTACACTTTCAGAGAAACTTCTCTAGTAATGAACTAGAAATGACCCCAGAAAGCACAGCCTTTGTTCTTCCATTCTTGTCACTCATTCCTTCCTTGCAAATTTTCCTTTTATTTATTTATTCATTTAAGAGACAGTGTCTCACTCTGTCACTCAGGCTAGAGTGCAGTGACACAGTCATAGCTCACTGCAGCCTTAAATTCCTAGGCTCAAGTGATCTTCCTGGCTGAGTGCAGTGGCTCATACCTGTAATCCCAGCACTTGGGGAAGCCAAGGAGGAAGGATCACTTGAGCCCAGGAGTTGGAGACCAGCCCTAGGCAACATAGTGAAACCCTCTTTTATAAAATGAAATATTTGTTTTAAAAACGTGATCTTCCCACTTCAGCCTCATGAGTAGTTAGGACTAAAGGCATGCAACACCATGCCTAATTTTTAACAATATTTTTTGTTGAGGTGGGAGTCTTGCTATGTTGCCCAGGCTGCTTGTGAACTCCTGTTCTCAAGCAGTTCTCCCACCTTGGCCCCCTAAAGCACTAGGATTACAGGCGTAAGCCACTGTTCCTGGGCCAAATTTTCCTATTTCATCATTAATTCATTTATTCAACAAATGCTTGCTGAATGCCTGTGATGTGCCTAGCCCTTTTCTCTGTGCGGGGGAAAGAAGGGCGAGTGAGGCAGGTATGGGCTCTGCTATTATGGGCCTTACAGACTAGTGTGTGTGTGTCGGGGTGGCAGGCAGGCAGATACCCAGTCAGAGAAAAGAAAGGAGATGTGTGAATAGGCCAGGCACGGGACTACGGGCACCCTGTAGTCCAAGCATGTTGGGAGGCTGAGATGAGAGGATCCCTTGAGCCCAGGAGCTTGAGGCTGTAGTGAGCCATGATTGAGACTAGCCTGGGCAACATAGCAAGACCTCATCTCTACAAAAAAAGTTAAAAAATTAGCCAGGTGTGGTGGCATATTCCTGTAGTCCCCGCTCTGTGGGAGGTGGAGGCAGGAGGTTCACTTGAGCCCAGGAGTTTGAGGCTTCAGTGAGCCATTATCTTGCTATTGCTCTCCAGCCTGGGTCACAGCGAGACTGTGTCTCAAAAAAAAAAAAAAAAAAAAGAAGAAGAAGAAGAAAGGGACTGTGTAGAGAAAGTAAAACAGGGGGAGGTGACAGAGAGAGAACTCAGTGGAGGGATGAGCAGTCAAGTATGGCTCATGAAAGAGGGCACAGTTGAGAAGGAGGAAAAACTCAGTAGAGATAGAACATTCCAAGTGGACGGAACAGCCAATGCAAGGGCCCCGAGGTGAGAACGAGCTGGATGAATTTGATCAGAAGAGGGATTGGAAGTTGGTCAGTCCACTCTGTAGAAATAGAAAACGCACAATTCAAAGAGACTGTAAATCCATGATGCATGAAGTTTCTATGAGACAAGTTTGGGAGTCTCCTTAGAACCTGAAGAACTAAAATATCCCTCCAGGTGTAATCAGGTACAGAGCATCTGCCTGGGCTGTTACAGCCTGCCTGTCAGAGCTGTGACTGTGCTGTTGGCAAGAGCCTAGGACTGCAGGGAAAAGACCGAGAGTCGAGTCTCAGCTGTTTGATCTTGAGTGAGGCTCATGACCCTCTGGCCCTCAGTCTCTTTCTTCTAAAAGTTGGGGATGTTGCTACTTGCCTTATAAGGTAGGGTGAGGATTAAATGAGTGAGTGAGCACTTTGTGAAAGATGGCGTGCATGGAAGGGTTGCATATCTTTAGTAAGGGAAGCTTTGAAGCCAAAGTGCCAAGTGGGTGGGTCTCCATGTAGAACAGAGTGAGATGCTGTGTGGCTGGACTCTGAGCGCTGAGGAGGCTGTGGGCATCCAACCAGGCCAGGGCGCCTGTTCTTCACCATCTCATGAACACAGCCAGCATATCTGCGTCTGAGATCGGCCCACTGTTCTCTACTAGAGTGTCTTTCCTGTTTCTCTTTTCCTATCCTGTCCAACCTGGTGGCGCCATAGTTCAGGATGTGTTCGGTGAAGCCCAGTCTACATTCACTCTAATGCCCACTGATCTCTCTCTCTTCTCATGGAGACCCACAAATTATCACCTCATTACTTGTGGATTTGTGTCTTTTCACTGTTTCATCTGCCTCCCTGTCTAGATCATAAGCTACTCGGGAGTAAGAACTGTTTTGTTTTTTGTATTCTTGCCACTCCTCTGTGGCATTCACTACAACATAAATCATAGAGGTCAGAACATACTGAAGTGCATTTTGAGGTAAAATGCTCAAAAGTGATCTTCATGACACCTGTTTACTTTCTCTATTTACTTAAGCTCCAGCTATAATGTTTACCTGCCTAAAAGTTCCATGTTCCCATTATTAAACATACTTCTTTTTTGCCATGACTAGGTATTGAAAGGATTGTAATGCTTTGTTCTATAGCCCCCAGGTTTCCCTAGATGACAAATAAACATTTCTTTTCCTGCGTGAAGATCATCTGTGGAAACCTTGGCCATGGCATCGATATCAGAGCCTGTTACATTCAGAGAGTTCTGCCCGTTGTACTATCTCCTCAATGCCATTCCGACAAAGATCCAGAAGGGTTTCCGCTCTATCGTGGTCTATCTCACGGCCCTCGACACCAACGGGGACTACATCGCAGTGGGCAGCAGCATCGGCATGCTCTATCTGTACTGCCGGCACCTCAACCAGATGAGGAAGTACAACTTCGAGGTGAGCCTTGCTTTGCTTTTCACCCGAGGAGGCACGAGCTATAGCTGACGCTTAACATGCTTGTGTTCTAGGATGAGATAATTTACTTCTGATTTGCCAGAATATGGCCATAATACCTCACTCAAACAATACTTTAAAACCATCTTTAGCTGAAGTGGAATATAACTAAAAACATTGGTGTTTTTAACTTTTTCCTGCCTCCAAAAATCTAACATCACTTTATTTGTTTATTTGAGACAGAGTCTCGTTCTGTTGTCCGGCCTGGAGTGCAGTGGGACAGTCACAGCTCATTGTAGCCTCAAACTCCTGGGCTCAGGTGATCCTTTTGCTTCAGCTTCCTGGGTAGCTAGGACCACAGGAATGACTGCCACAGCCAACTAATTTTTGTTTTGTCTGTAGAGACATGGTTTCACTATGTTGCCTGGGCTGGTCTTGAACTCCTCGGCTCAAGCAATCCTCCTGCCTTGGCCTCCCAAAATGCTCGGATTACAGGCATGAGCCACCACACCTGGCCTAACATCACTTTAAAAGAGAACATCACCTGAGGTCAGGAGTTCAAGACCAGCCTTGACCAATATGGTGAAACCCCATCTCTACTAAAAATATAAAAATTAGCTGGGTGTGGTGGCATGCACCTGTAGTCCCAGCTACTCAGGAGGCTGAGACAGGAGAATTGCTTGAACCTGGGAGGTGGAGGTAGCAGTGAGCCAAGATCACACCACTGCATTCCAGCCTGGGTGACACTGTGAGACTCCATCTTAAAAAAAAAAAGAGAGAACATTTTAGTATTTAAAACTTACTATAACACTTTGAAAGCAGACATTTTTTTTCCTGAGTGTTTGCAGGAGCAGGCACATGCCTGTTTTTCAAAGTTTTGAATAATCTCTAGTTCTTCTCTTGAAATTATTATGAGGGCCGGGCGCGGTGGCTCAAGCCTGTAATCCCAGCACTTTGGGAGGCTGAGACGGGCGGATCACAAGGTCAGGAGATCGAGACCATCCTGGCTAACACGGTGAAACCCCGTCTCTACTAAAAAATACAAAAAACTAGCCGGGCGCGGTGGCGGGCGCCTGTAGTCCCAACTACTCGGGAGGCTGAGGCAGGAGAATGGCGTGAACCCGGGAGGCGGAGCTTGCAGTGAGCTGAGATCCGGCCACTGCACTCCAGCCTGGGCGGCAGAGCGAGACTCCGTCTCAAAAAAAAAAAAAAAAAAAAAAAAAAAAAAAAAAAGAAATTATTATGAGAAAAGTATTTATATGAATATTGGCTCATTGCCAGAATATGCACCTCTTAGCGGAGGTCTCTTCTATAGAACTGGGATCCTGACCAATCTGTTTCTGCAGTGCTGTGGACTCAGGCATTTCTGTGTATTGTAGATATTGGTGGAGATGTTATTTGACCGTGTTGTGGCTGGCACCAACTATTGGTGAACTGTAATGTAATTCACCCGTTTAGTCAGTATCTGTAGTTTATTGAGTACATCACTTTTGTGAGAGACTCAAAAGTTGACTGAGTTGTGGCTTCTACCACGTGGGACTCTATTCTGTCTGTGGTTAGGGGGCTTTTATGGACCAAGATACAGCTTTTGTGTCTAAGAGAAATGTTTACAGATACTTGTGTTTTAATCAATATTCAATATATTAAAGTTTTAAAACTTAACTAACTTAAGCCTCTGTGCTCATTTTAAAATAATAAAAATGGTTGGTACACGTACAGCCCTTTCTATGTGTCAGACATTATTCTTTAAAAATATCTTTTTTAAATTTTTTAAAAAATTATTTTTTCCTTCTCGCTATGTTTCTTGGACAGACATATATTAACTCATTTTATCCTCACAAAAACTCTCTGAGGCAGATGTTGTTATTATCTTCCTCATTTACTAAGGAGACAGCTGGTGGAGAGAGGGTAGGTGACTTGCCTGAGGTTGGCTGGTAGTAAATGGCAGCACCGTCATGTGAACTTGGGCAGACTGTCTCTAGGGTCTGTATTAATTTTGTTTTTGTTTTTTGTTTTTTGTTTTTTTGGTTTTTTTTGAGACAGAGTTTCACTCTTGTTGCCCAGGCTGGAGTGCAATGGCATGATCTCAGCTCACTGCAATCTCCACCTCCCAGGTTCGAGCAATTTTCCTGCCTCAGCCCCCAGAGCAGCTGGGATTACAGGCATCCGCTATCGCACCCAGCTAATTTTTGTATTTTTAGTAGAGACGGTGTTTCACCATGTTGGCCAGGCTGGTCTCGAACTCCTGATGTCAGGTGATCCATCTGTCTCAGCCTCACAAAGTGCTGCGATTACAGGCGTGAGCCACCACACCTGGCCGTGTATTAATATTTTTTGTATAAAAATTAGAACTACTGGCTGGGTGCGGTGGCTCACGCCTGTAATCCCAGCACTTTGGGAGGCCGAGACGGGCGGATCACGAGGTCAGGAGATCGAGACCATCCTGGCTAGCACAGTGAAACCCCGTCTCTACTAAAAAATACAAAAAAATTAGCCGGGCGAGGTGGCGGGCGCCTGTAGTCCCAGCTACTCGGGAGGCTGAGGCAGGAGAATGGCGTGAACCTGGGAGGCGGAGCTTGCAGTGAGCTGAGATCCGGCCACTGTACTCCAGCCTGGGCGACAGAGCGAGACTCCGTCTCAAAAAAAAAAAAAAAAAAAAAAAAAATTAGAACTACTGCTATTTCTTCTCTTTGAGTAATAGCTCACGGATTTGACTGATCAAATTCCCCAAACATTTAAAACCATTACATAATCTTTCAAACTGTAGTTATGAGTTTAATATGTCTGAAATCTCTCAAATGCTTCAGACACTTATAAGGAAGACTTGTGAATCCAGCGATGAATCCCAACAAGATAAATCAAAGAAATCCATGCACAGAGGCATCATAGTCAAACTGCTAAATATAAAAATCTTAAAAATAGCCAGAGAAAAATGACATATTACCTGTAGAGGAACAATGATTTAAATGACTGTGGATTTCTCATCAGAAGCTGTATTAGCCCGTTCTCACGCTGCTATGAAGAAATACCCAAGCCTCTATAATTTATAAAGGAAAGAGGTTTTATTGACTCACAGTTGCGCATGGCTGGGGAGGCCTCAGGAAATGTACAGTCATGGTGGAAGGCACCTCTTCACAGGGCTCACTGTCATGAGAACAGGATGGGGGAAACCGTACCCATTATTCAATTATCTCTACGTGGTCCCTCCTACGACGTGTGGGGGTTATGGGAACTACAGTTCAAGATGAAATTTGGGTGAGGACACAGCCAAACCGTATCAGAAACCATGGAAGCTGGAAGACAGTAGCATTTTTTTGGTTTTTTGTTTTTGTTTTGTTTTGAGATGGAGTCTCACTCTGTTGCCCAGGCTGGAGTGCAGTGGTGCGATCTCGACTCACTGCAACCTCCACCTCCCGAGTTCAAGCAATTCTCATGCCTCAGTCTCCCGAGTAGCTGGGAATACAAGCGCCTGCCACCACACCTAGCTAATTTTTTTGTATTTTTAGTGGAGAGGGGGTTTCACCGTGTTCGCCAGGATGGTCTCGATCTCCTAACCTCATGATCCACCTGCCTCAGCCTCCCAAAATGCTGGGATTACAGGCGTGAGCCACCGCGCCTGGCTTTTTTTTGTTTGTTTGTTTTTGGAAGAGTTTTGCTGTTGTTGCCCAGGCTGGAGCGCAGTGACACGATTTCGGCTCACTGCAACCTCTGCCTCCTGGGTTCAAACAATTCTCCTGCCTCACCCTGTGTAGTAGCTGGGATTACAGGCACATGCCACCATGCTCAGCTAATTTTTCTAGTTTTAGTAGAGACGGGGTTTCACCGTGTTGTTCAGGCTGGTCTCAAACTCCTGATGTCAGGTGATCCACTCCCCTCGGCCTCCCAAGATGCTGGGATTATAGCTATGAGCCATCGCGCCCAGCCGATAGTAGCACATTTTTAAAGTGCTGAGAGGCCAGGCATGGTGGCTCACACCTGTAATTCCAGAACTTTGGGAGGCTGAGGCAGGTGGATCACTTGAGGTCAGGAGTTCGAGACCAACCTGGCCAACATGGTGAGAGCCCCATCTCTACTAAAAATACAAAAATTAGCTGGGTGTGGTGGCTCATGCCTGTAATCCCAGCTACTCAGAAGGCTGAGGCATGAGAATCGCTTGAATCCGGGAGGCAGAGGCTGCAGTGAGCTAAGATCATGCCACTGCACTCCAGCCTGGGCGACAGAGTGAGACTCCATCTGAAAAATAAAATAAAGTTCTGAGAGAATTGTCAACCCAGAATTCTTTACTCAGTGAAAATACCTATCAAGAAAGAAGGTGAAGTGAAAGTATTATCAGATGAAGGAAAACTTAAGAGGGTTCGTTGCCAGCCGACCTGCTCTAAAGTCATTGCTAAATGAAGTTCTTTAGACAGAAGGGAACTCTGTACATCAAGAATGAAGAATAGTAAATACCTGGGGAATAGATACAATAGATGATTTTTCCCCTGTTGAGTTCTTTAAAATATATTTGACAGTTGAAAACAAAAATTATAACTGATCAAGTTTTAATGGTTGTAGATGTAGTAATATCTAAGACAAGTACAACATAAGTAAGAGAGAGTAAGGTACCCTACACATTTGTACATTCTTCTTGAAGAGGTACAATATTGATTCTAAGTAGATTTTGAAAAATTACGTATTTATGTATTGTAATCCCTAGAGTAACTACTCTACGATGAGGTAGATGTATCAAAATGAAATTCCAAAAAACGTTGAAACAACTCAGAGGAGAGCAGGAAAGGGGAAGCAGGAAGATAAATCAGAAAGAACAGACAAAACAGATAAAATGATAACCTAAATCAAAATATACCAATAGTTACGTTAAATGCAAATGATCTAAATACGTCTATTAAAAGACAGAAATTGTCAGGATGGGTATAAAATGATGAACCAACTGTATGTTGTCTGTAAGAAATTCAATTCAGATATAATGATACAGGTAAGCTGAAAGTAAAAAGATGGAAGAAGATACCTCATGTTAACACTAATCAATGGAAAATTGGAGTGGCAGCCTGGCACAGTGGCTCATGCCTGTAATACCAGCACTTTGGGAGGCCAAGGCGGGTGGATCATGTGACGTCAAGAGTTCGAGACCAGCCTGGCCAACATGGTGAAATGCCACCTCTTCTCAAAATACAAAAATTAGCCAGGCATGGTGGCAGACTCATGTAATCCCAGCTACTCAGGAGGCTGAGGCGGAGAATTGCTTGAACCTGGGAGGCAGAGGTTGCAGTGAGCCAAGATCGTGCCATTGCACTCCAGCCTGGGCAATAAGAGTGAAACTCCGTTTCAAAAAAAAAAGAAAGAAAGTCGAAGTGGCTGTATTAATATCAAGGTTTTCTTCTGTGCAAAGAAATAACCAGGGATAAAAAAGACATTACATAATAACAGGTTAGTTCACAAAGAAGACACAGTCATCCTACATGTATTATGTCCCTTAACAACAGAGCTTCACACAATACATGAAGCAGAAATGGGCTGATCTGCAATTACATGTGGAAACTTCAATATTCCTCTCTCAATAATGGAAGTAGTAGACAGAAAACCAACAGGATACAGAAGAACTGAGCAACACCATCAGCCAGCTTGGTCTAATTCACATTTATAGAACACTCTGCCCAACAGCAGCTGAATATACATTCTTTACAAGTGCATGTGGAACATTCATCAATATGGACCATGTCCTGAGTTAGAAAACATACCTCAACACATTTTAGACTAGGCTTTCCAGGCCCTTGTGTTTTACTTTTTTTTTTTCATTTTTTTATTAAAATATAATTTACACAAGGTTTGCTTTTTTTTTTTTTTTTTTTGGAGACGGAGTTTTGCTCTTGTTGCCCAGGCTGGAGTGCAATGGCACCATCTCGGCTCACTGCAACCTCTACCTGCCGGGTTCAAGTGATTCTCCTGCCTCAGCCTCCCAAGTAGCTGGGATTACAGGCGCCTGCCACCACGCCCGGCTAATTTTTTGTATTTTTAGTAGAGATGGGGTTTCACCGTGTTGGCCAGGCTGGTCTCAAACACCAGACCTCAGATGATCCACTCACCTCGGCCTCCCAAAGTGCTGGGATTACAGGCGTGAGCCACTGTGCCCAGCCTGCAAATTTTAATTGTACAATGTGATAAATTTATATGTGTATGCCTGTTTAATCACCCAGTTCAAGATACAGAACATTTCCAGCACCCCAGAAGATTCTCTTGTGCTACCTCCCAATCATTAACCCTCCCCGAGGTAACTATTCTGACCTCTAACACAGAGTGGTTTTGACTTCTACAGAGTAGTTTTGCTAGCTCCTTGGGTTTTAATTCAATATGAAGTAACCTCTGGCAGTAAGGTTTATATGCTTTAGTGGAATTTGGACTCCTTACTCAGGTTGCAGTTACAACCCAGTTTTTCATAAAGCACATGTGTCTCATTGATCACCATTGTATTGTCCTTTTTTTTTGAGGCAGAGTCTCACTTTGTCACCCAGGCTGGAGTGCAGTGGAGTGATCTTGGCTCACTACAGTCTCCACCTCCTGGGTTCAAATGATTCTCCTGCCTCAGCCTCCTGAGTAGCTGAAATTACAGGCGCCTGCCACCATGCCCGGCTAATTTTTGTATTTTTAGTAGAGATAGGGTTTTACCATGTTAGCCAGGCTGGATTCAAACTCCTGATCTCAAGTGATCCACCCGCCTCAGCGTCCTAAAGTGCTGGGATTACAGGCGTGAGTCACTGCTCCCAGCCCCGTATTGTCTTTTAGAAAAACTGTATAAGTATTTAAATATTTTCAGCCACCAAATTAAAAAGAAAATACTAAAGTTGAAGTTTATTGCTCCCCAGAATAGAAAAATTAGCCAGGCATGGTGGCGGGTGCCTGTAATCCCAGCTACTCAGGAGGCTGAGGCAGGAGAATCGCTTGAATCCAGAAGGCAGAGGTTGCAGTGAGCCGAGATTGCACCACTGCATTCCAGCCTGGGTAACAGAGCAAGACTGTCTCAAAAAAAAAAAAAAAAAAAGATCACATGGCAAGAGAGGAAGCAAGACGGGAACCAAGGATGCCAGACTCGTTTTCTTTTCCTTTCCTTTTTTTTTTGAGACAGAGTTTTACTCTTGTTGCCCTGACTGCAGTGCAATGGTGCAATCTTGGCTCACTGCAATCTCTGCCTCCTGGGTTCCAGCAATTCTCCTGCCTCAGCCTTCTGAGTGGCTGGGATTACAGGTGTGCGCCACCACCTCTAGCTAATTTTTGTAGTTTTAGTAGAGACAGGGTTTCACCGTGTTGGCCAGGCTGATCTCAAACTCCTGACCTCAGGTGATCGCCTGCCTCAGCTTCCCGAAGTGCTGGGATTACAGGCATGAGCCACTGCACCTGGCTCTTTTTCTTTTAGTATGGAGTGCTTCACAAATTTGTGTGCCATCCTTGTGCAAGGAAACCGGACTCTTTTTAACCACCTGCTGTCTTGGAAACTAATCCAGTCCTTGGAGAGTGAGTACTCATTCACCCACGAGGAGGGCATTAATCTATCCATGAGGGATCTATCCCCATGGCCCAAACACCTTCCACTAGGCCCCACCTCCTAGCACTGCCACTTTGGGGATCAAACTTCAACATAAATTTTGGCAAGGACAAACCACATCTAAACCATAGCAGATATGGTGAGTCGCGTGAGCTCTGAAGGAATGTGATGTGGTGGAACAGCATCCACAGGCTCTACCAGAGATTGAGGGAAGCTGGTACAAATTACTGGATCCAGCAACATAGAAGGGGACTCTGGGAGAATCCCATGTAAAGATTTTAGCTAGTCCAGGCATGGTGGCACACACCTGTAATCCCAGCACTTTGGGAGGCCAAGGCAGACAGACAGCTTGAGCTCAGGAGTTCGGGACTAGCCTTGGCAATACAGCAAGACCCCCATCTCTATGAAATAATACAAAAATTATTCAGGTGTGATGGCGTGTGCCTGTAGTCCCAGCTACTCAGGAGACTGAGGTGGGAGGATCACTTGAGCCCAGGAGGTCGAGATCGTAGTGAGCCGAGATCAAGCCACTGCACTCTAGCCTGGGCAACAGTGAGGCCCTGCCTCAATGACAACAAAAAAAATTTTAGCTGGTTATCCTTTAAATGTATTTCACCCATAAATATATATGCCTACTGTGTACCTACAAAAACTTTTAAAATCTACAGTATTAACATTTGGAAATAAATGTACTTTGCTGGGGCCAAAATCCATACTTGGTGGCCCTGAGTATCAACAGCATGTTTTGAATACCCATTGTATATTGAATATCAAACTTAAAATTGTGGAGAATCACAAGAGAGGTATAAAATAAAACTTCTTGTCCAGGCACGGTGGCTCACGCCTATAATCCCAGCACTTTGGTAGTCCGAGGCAGACAGATCATTTTGAGCTCAGGAGTTCGAGACCAGCCTGAGCAACATGGCAAAACCCCGTCTCTACTAAAAATATAAAAATTAGCAGCACGTGGTAGCACACGCCTGTAATCCCAGCTACTCAGGAGACTGAGGCTGGAGAATCGCTTGAACCCAGGAGGCGGAGGTTGCAGTGAGTAGAGATTGTGCCACTGCACTCCAGCCTGGACCACAGAGCGAGGCTCTGACTCAAAAATAAAATGAAATAAAATTTTTTTTTGGCAAGAATGTAGAATTTAGAGTTAGAAGATTAGAGCTTGGAAACAAAGCTGTATACCTGTATGTAAACACATAGGAAAAGGTATGAAGGAATTTTCACAATGATTACTTGACTCTAGGTAGAGATTGAGAAAGGGATGGGCTGAGGGAGGAAGAGTGAAAGGGAATTATATATTTTTAAAACTTTACTGTGGAATTACTAGAAATTTTTGGTACATATTACACACATAAACACAACAACACAAAGATTTGTTTTGAGCTTTGGCTGCCAGTTATTAGTGGTTTAACCCCAGAGGTGAATTAAACATTTATGATGTTGTTGTCATTTTCATCATGAGAGCTGGCTGGGTCTTAGAATCATTTGGTATAATCCCCACTTTTTATAGATAAAGAAATTCTAAGATTCCTGCTTCCAGGCACATATCTCTGATTACCTAACCATTGTGCTCGCTTCCTGTGAGAGGAGGCAGGCCCTCTGTGCAGTCTGTGAATTTCAAGGGTAATGGAATACAGATTCATGGTCTCTTTGGAATGTCCACGTGAAAAGATAAAGATGGATTAACTAGGGAAAATCTAAGATTTTACGGGAAGATAAATAAAAAGTTTATGCTCAAATCCATGTATGGCATGATTGAAAGATTGTGTTTTTAAATGAAGTTATGTTTCCTAAAGAGGAAAGCAGACCTTCTCTGTGGTAAATATAGCCTTGCATGTGTTTTCAAGAATAGTGCTTTGGAAACCGTTTTTTTCTACAGAAGTTAGTGGGAGAGGGCAGATGGAAACACAGATTCTTCCTACCTAGTGCCAAAAGCACTGAGAAAATGTTGCAAGGAGCTAATAACAAGTACAAAAATGTTAAAAATGTGTTAAATATATGGGTCTGACATGTATAAGCATAGACCAAAAAGACTACTTGACCTGAGTTTCTAATGTTCTGTTTTGAAGTTAAACATATGATCCCTTTTCCTTAGTATTCAACAAGCTAATGAGATTTCATGGATTTGCCTTCTGAGCTGTCTTTGCACAAACCACAGCATGATACCTGGTGGTGGAATGCTATAATAGTTTGCATTTCTGCACCTCTTCCGTGAATTAATTCAACAAGTATTTACTGAGTGCTCAGTACGTGCCCGTCCCAAAGGTCGTGGAGCTGCGGTAAAGAACACAATAAGCAGTCTCTGCCCTCTTGGAGCTTACAGTCTAACAGGAAGAAGCAGAAAAGTAAGAGAAGTCGGCCAGATACATAAACAAATAAACAAGATGAGGGGAAGTGCCAAGGGGAAAATACACCAGAGAAGAGGATAAGGAGTGCCAAGTAAGGTGGTTGCAGTTTTTTTTGTTTTTTTTTTTTGTTTTTTTACATGGAGTCTCGCTGTGTCACCTAGGCTAGAGGGCAATGGCCCATCTCGGCTCACTGCAACCCCCGCCTCCAGGGTTCAAGCAATTCTCCTGCCTAAGCCTCCTGAGTGGCTGGCATTACAGATGCCTACCACCACACCTGGCTAATTTTTAGTAGAAACGGGGTTTCTCCATGTTGGCCAAGCTGGTCTCAAACTCCTGACTTCAGGTGATCCTGCCTTGGCCTCCCAAAGTGCTGGGATTACTAGGCGTGAGCCACCGTGCCCGGCCAGGTTGTTGCAGTTTTAAATAGAATTCCAGGGAGAAGGTGACAGTTGGAACAAAGACCTAAAGAGCATGACCAGCACACCATGCTGACTGTCTGTATTCCAAGAAGACAGAAGGGAAAGGCCCTGAGCCTGAAACACGTCTTGGATATTTTGCATTCAGGAAAGTCATGCTTCAGAATGTTACAAATATTTCATTGACTAATATTTTCTAGACATATTTTAAAGAGGTGCAGAAAGGAGAGTTTTTGTCTCACCGTAGCAGCCAAGGTGCGTTTGCCCAGTGCCTCCCATTGTCTTTCCCTGTGGGAGTAACTCTTCGGTCCAGTGATGAGGAGCCTGTGACGTCTGTGTTCTGGTTTGTTGGTAACATTACCATACAGGGCTTCACTGGTGTCCTTCTTAGCATGGATTGCTTCCATTCATTGGTTGCTGGAAAATTTGCTTTCAAATGTTTTTAACAGTGACTCTTAGGAAAAAAAATACATTTTATTAGATGTCCATTCTCCCTAAATTTACCTAAGTTCAACTTAATTCCAACAGTTTTTTGTTTTTTTTTTTTTGAGACGGAGTCTCGCTCTGTCGCCCAGGCTGGAGTGCAGTGGCCGGATCTCAGCTCACTGCAAGCTCTGCCTCCTGGGTTCACGCCATTCTCCTGCCTCAGCCTCCTGAGTAGCTAGGACCACAGGCGCCCGCCACCACACCCGGCTACTTTTTGTATTTTTAGTAGAGACGGAGTTTCACCATGTTAGCCAGGATGGTCTCCATCTCCTGACCTCGTGATCCACCCGCCTCAGCCTCCCAAAGTGCTGGGATTACAGGGGTGAGCCACCGCGCCTGACTCCAACAGGCTTTTTAAAAAATATTAATTTAAAAAAAACAAGGCCGGCACTTTGGGAGGCCTGTAATCCCAGCACTTTGGGAGGCCACGGTGGGCGGATCACTTGGGGTCAGGAGTTTGAGAGCAGCCTGGCCAGTGTAGTAAAACCCCATCTCTACTAAAAATACAAAAATTAGCTGGGCATGGTGGTGGGTGCCTATAGTCCCAGCTACTCAGGAGGTTGAGGCCGGAGAATCACTTGAACCCGGGAGGTGGAGGCTGCAGTGAGCCGAGATCACGCCACTGCACTCCAGCCTGGGTGACAAGAGTGAAACTCCATCTCAAAAAAATAAATAAAAATTAAAAAAAAAAATACAAAAATTAGCTGGTATGGTGGCACACACCTGTCGTCCCAGCTACTTAGGAGGCTGAGGCAGGAGAATCATTTGAACCTGGGAGGCAGAGGTTGCAGCGAGCCGAGATTATGGCACTGCACTCCAGCCTGGGTGACAGAGCGTCTCCGTCTTAACAAATAAATAAATAAGATAAGCTGATTTAAAAATGTGTATGAAATTGTAGTGATACTAGTGATACTAGGAATAGTCATACTAGTGGAAAAGAGGAAGCAAATGGGAGAAGTTGCTATTGGGTAACCAGACTTCTAAAGCTTTAGTAATTAAGGGAGTGTGGTATTAGCACACGAAAAGATACGTAGATCATTGGAACAGATTAGAGAAGTCAGAAGACCCACATATATGGATATTTGAGTCACTGCAAAGGTGATACGACGAAGTCTTTTTCAGTAAATAGTGCGGAACAGTTGGTTATGAATGCGGAGAAAAATGAAACTGGATCCCTACCTCACTTCATACGGTTATTTTGTCTGAGCACTTTAAAGTGTTGATGCCACTGTCTCTTGACTGCTGAGTTTCTGCTGGCAGTGTAATCGTTTCCTTTACCGGGAATTTGCCTTGTCTCTTTCTCCTTCAAGTCTTCTCTAATGATAGAGTCCCCGGCTTTAGGCTTCTTCCTTCAACTCCAGTGGATATTCCCTACTTGGTTTTGTTCTACGGAGTTAAGAAAATTATTCCAGAAAAGCAGATGTCTTTGTTTAACTTCCAGATCATTAAAAAGTTGTATTAGTATTCAAACATTAAACAGTTGTTCTTTGTTAGTAAAAGGAGGAAAATAGTGAAACCATTCTTAAGAATTGAATGAATTCATATTTGGTCTTCTTAAATATTTCAAAATATATCAGATCAATTATTTGGTATGCTAGTGGTTTCTACTGAAGGTTAAGCTTTGACCTACTAAAGGAAGCTCATAAAGAAAGCTTTGTCAGACTTCGGTTCCCATGAACCTGCTCACAAAGAACACTTTTTCCCAATGTAGTTTTGTCTTGTGTATGAAAGGAAAGCTGCCTGCCAAGGAGGCCAAGAAGGTTAGCTGAATGCTGTTGTAATGGTGAGGTGTTTGTCCAGAAAACCATTCCTGACACCTTTCAAATCAAAAACTTTTTTTTTTTCCTTAAGCTTTTTGATTGCTGGATTTCTGTTTGAGGAATTTATGTTGCTACAATGAGGGTAGCAATAAATGCCCCCTGGGAAGTTGGAAATGAAGGAAAAGGAGAGTTAAACACAATAGATGAGATCGGAAATGGGCAAAGTTGTCTTAAAGAGACAGAATGGCTCCCTGGCTAGAATAAGACTGAATTGTCCCTAGATCAAAAAAGGAGAATGTATGTGGCAGAAGGAAGAAAGTGGACTCTACACTGTGTCAGTTAGGAAAACCAGAAATTGGGCCAAATTACCTGTTTAGTGGGAGAGATAGCTTTTGAGAGCTGTGATCCTGCTGGTGTGGCTGGCTGTGGGCAGATATTTGTATCTGAAATGACTCATGCTGTGGGACCCTTCCTGAGATCTAACACTTACAGTGGTTTGATCAGAAATTACACCACGCTTGCCAAGCAACTTTTGGACTAAAAGTTGCTGCCCATGTATATCAGGGGAGGAACATATATATATAGAGAGAGAGAGAGACAAAGAGAGAGAACCTATCTTAACATCTAATTTGTATGACCGTTACTTCAATGTAAAATAATAAATTGGTTTTCCAGCTTAAACTTCAATTTCTTGAATATTATATGATCATGAGACAACCTCCCTGGGCTGATTAACAGCAGGACGCTAAAAAGATTGAGTATCTGGGTCAGGAAGGTAGAGGGCCAGACCCTACATGTGCTAATTCACCATTGTAAATCTGCATGTTAGGTAAAGCTATGGGTTTGTGTTTTGTTTTTTGAGACAGATTCTCGCCCTGTTGCCCAGGCTGGAGTGCAGTGGCATGATCTCGGCTCCCTGCAACCTTTGCCTCTGGGTTCAAGAGATTCTCCTGCCTCAGCCTCCCAAATAGCTGGGATTACAGGTGTGCACCACCACGCCCGGCCAATATTTTATGTTTTTAGTAGAGACCAGAGTTTCACCATGTTGGCTAGGCTGGTCTCGAACTCCTGACCTCAAGTGATCCACCCACTTTGGCCTCCAAAAGTGCTGGGATTACAGGCATGAGCCACTGTGCCAGGCCTAAAACTATGGTTTTTAAAGATATATGTGTGTGTGGTAAAGCTATGAATCAAAGCAAGAGAATATTTCATCTCAATGTTAGGAGAGTGGTTTTGGTGGGGTGGGGTATGTAGTCAGGGAGAGGCACACAAGAGCTTCAAAGGTGCTGTTAATGGTCCCTTTCCCAAGCTACATGGGGATTTCATGGGTGCTCATTTTTTAATTGTTCTTTAAGCTGAACATGTTATATATAGTCATGGACAGATAATCATTATTTTAAAAATGAAGGCAAGGAGCATACCATAAAATGAGTTACTTCATATTTAACCAGCTGGCATCCTAAGCACCTTTCCTGCCCTCCCCTCTCTGCACTTGGCAGAGTCGATCGCATTCTCCCCATTACCCACCTGTACACGGCTGTCAGTGCCAATAGTGCGTTGCTCTTGTATTATTGATGAAGTCTTGCTCCTTTTCCTAGATTCTGAGGCCTCCTGAAGGCAGCACCCTTGTCTTTTGCAAAGGTTGAGCTTCCGAGGATATGTCTTTGTTGAATTTTGGAAACTGTTTAACCTTTATTTCTGAAGATACCACTTTCGTTATCCTCTCTTTTCATTTCCTACTGAAACCCCTTTTTTTTGTTTGTCTTTTTGTTTTGTTTTGTGTTAGACGGAGTTTTGCTCTTGTTGCCCAGGCTGGAGTGCAATGGTGTGATCTCGGCTCACTGCAACCTCTGCCTCCCGGGCTCAAGCAATTCTCCTGCCTCAGCCTCCTGAGTAGCTGGGATTACAGGCGCCCACCATCACACCCAGCTAATTTTTTTGTATTTTTAGTAGAGACGGGGTTTCACTGTGTTGGCCAGGCTGGTCATGAACTCCTGACCTCAGGTGAGCCACCCACCTCAGCCTCCCAAAGTGCTGGGATTACAGGTGTGAGCCACCACACCCAGCTGAAAACCCAATTATGTGTAGCTTGGACCTTTATGTTCTCTCTTCTATGTCTCTCAACTTGTCTTTCATATTTTTAATCTTTTCATCTCTTTGTTGCATGGTAGGTAATTTCCTCAGATCTATCATCTAGTTCAATACTTTTTTTTTCCAACTGTGACTAATTTGCTCTTCATTCCACCCAGTGACATTTTAAACTCTCTTGGATTTTTTCATTTCTATTTCCAATAGTAGTAGTTCTTTGCTTACATTTCAGTTTCCTGTTTTATTTTAAAAACATTTTAATCATTTTTCTTTTATGTTTTGTGTTGTTCAATCTAGATGAAATACTTAGGGTTGTTCAATGCTGTTATGGTTTGTTTTACTTGACTCACTCGTGGGCCTACTTCCCTATGGTAATTTCTAATTGCGAGTGATGTGGCTCATCCTAATGTATGAGAACCCTGGGGGACCTGGATCAGGACAGCCCCACAGATGGGGTTTATGTTTACCAATGCCAGGCACGTTGGAGTGCTACCAACATAGAAGCACTTCAGATTCACCGTCTGTGTAGAACTTTGCTTGGAAAGAGAGAATAACTTCAAACTCTGATGCTGAATGGGGCAGGCTTATGATGACAGATTCTTAGGAAAGACTGTTTTTTTTTTTTTTTTTTTTTTTTTTTTTTTGAGACGGAGTCTCGCTCTGTTGCCCAGGCTGGAGTGCAGTGGCCGGATCTCAGCTCACTGCAAGCTCTGCCTCCCGGGTTCACGCCATTCTCCGGCCTCAGCCTCCCCAGTAGCTGGGACTACAGGCGCCCGCCACCTCGCCCGGCTAGTTTTTTGTATTTCTTAGTAGAGACGGGGTTTCACCGTGTTAGCCAGGATGGTCTCGATCTCCTGACCTCGTGATCCACCCGTCTCGGCCTCCCAAAGTGCTGGGATTACAGGCTTGAGCCACCGCGCCCGGCCAGGAAAGACTGTTTTTTATTCATTCCAGCCAATGCTTGAGATAAGACAGATTTCCTTGTCAGCTCCATTTGCCAGCAGATTGATTTTTCCCTAGCTTACTCTTTCACTTAGGGTTAGGTCCTTGGGATTCTGGCTTGGCAGAGAATATCAGTTCCAGCTCCTCACCATCTACTCAGCTCTGAAAACCAAGGCTCCACGGGTGTGCCCATTAGTTACAGGTAGCCTGTAGCTTCAGGGCTGGCTTCTCTTCTAGTTTGGGAGCACTGTTTTTGGTTTTGGATCCTGTGGATTTTCCATACTTTCTCGAAAACTCAGCTATGCATTTGAAAGGCTGTTAAATATTTCACTCAGCATTGCCAGGTGTTTGGAGGGGGGTGTTTTGGAATAGCTAGGCTATTGTATTGTGCAAAGTTGAAGCCTCATATTCTATTTCTATATGAACTGTAGTTAAGTATTGATAATCTGATGTCTGGGATGTTTTGGTTCTTACATCAACAACCATGACATTTATTAATAATCATATTAAATAACATTAACTCAAGCTCATTGGTTACATTACAAAGGACATTGATACATTACAAAGCACACGTACAAGCACTGCACACCAATATTGAGGCTTCCAGCCCCCTCTACATGATGATTTATTTATTTATTTATTTTTGAGACAGAGTCTCACTCTGTTGCCCAGACTGGAGTGCAATGGCATGATCTCGGCTCACTGCAACCTCTGCCTCCCAGGCTCAAGCGATTCTCCTGCCTCAGCCTCCCGAGTAGCTGAGATTACAGGCGTACACCACTACCACCTGGCTAATTTTTGTATTTTTAGTAGAGATGGGGTTTCACCATGTGGGACAGGCTGGTCTCGAACTCCTGACTTCAAATGATCCACCCGCCTCGGCCTCCCAAAGTGCTGGGATTATAGGCGTGAACCACTGCGCCTGGCCATGATCATTTTTGTTTTGGAACCATTCATTCAGAAAAATTTCACAGCCATTTTGAACTTGTGCTATGACACGGCAAAATCTCTAGTAAATCATTTTAATTCCTGATGCATTCATTTTTATAATGATAAATTTCTAAGGAAAATATTTTGTTTTCAACTTCTTGCCACCATGTCAAGACTCTGCATTTTAAAACATATTACATCACCTTTTCCCTTCAAAGCAATGCCAGTGAATTCCGTTAATGGTATCATCCATCTCATGTTATCCAACTCCAGATCATAAAGGTTCCCTCATTCTCCTTCCTTTCCACAAACCTACCAAATCCTCTATCACCAAGTCCTTTGGATTCATTCACACAGAAAGTATTGAGCACAGAGGCAGAGCAGGGCCTCTGGAGAGTGCCACATTTGTGTGTGAATCCTGACTCTTGATTTTCTTTTCTTTTTTTTTGAGTTGGAGTCTGGCTCTGTCACCCAGGCTGGAGTGCAGTGGCACGATCTCGGCTCAGTGCAAGCTCTGCCTCCCAGGTTCATGCCATTCTCCTGCCTCAGCCTCCTGAGTAGCTGGGACTACAAGCGCCCGCCACCACGCCTGGCTAATTTTTTGTATTTTTAGTAGAGACGGGGTTTCACCATGTTAGCCAGTATGGTCTCGATCTCCTGACCTCGTGATCCGCCCTCCTTGGCCTCCCAAAGTGCTGGGATTACAGGCGTGAGCCACCGCGCCCGGCCGACTCTTGATTTTCACTAGCTTTGTAACCTTGGACAAATTACTGCCAGGCACAGTGGCTCACACGTATAATCCCAGCACTTTGGGACCTGAGGAACTTTGAGACCAGCCTGGGCAACATAGCAAGACCCTGTCTCTACAACAAATAAAAAAATTAGCTGGGTGTGGTGGCACACACTTGTATTCCCAGCTACTTGTGGGGGCTGAGGTGGGAGGATCACTTGAGCCTGAGAGGTCAAGGCTGCAGTGAGTCATGATCAGGCCACT
Source organism: Macaca mulatta (assembly GCF_049350105.2). Lineage (NCBI taxonomy): Eukaryota > Metazoa > Chordata > Mammalia > Primates > Cercopithecidae > Macaca > Macaca mulatta. The sequence goes on from NC_133412.1 coordinate 175,757,189, forward strand.
GCACTCAGCCTGGGTGACAGAGCGAGACCCTGTCTCAAAACAAACAAACAAAAAAACAAATAACTTATCTGGAGCTCAGTCCCATATTTGTAAAATGTGAATAACTACAGCACCTTCCCTTATAGAAAGTTGTTTGAGGATCCAGTTATACGTTTAAAGTGCTTAACACATTACCTGGCTGTCATCCTCCTCAAAGTTTGTTGCTGTCATCCTTCTCAAAGTCTCGATGGAGTCTGTCTTCATCAAGGTTTCACTGCCCTCATGCCTGTTCTGTTTACCACTTTTCTAGACTGGGCCCTTACTTACCTCAGCCTGGGCTATTGTGAAACACTCCCAGCAGCTTCCTGACTTGCCCCACTCCCTCCTTCCTCCGTCTTGTTCCTAATTGTGTTTGTCAGAAATGCCTCTAACTGATACACTGGCAAAATCAGAAATCTTCAAGGGATCTCCCTTTTTCTTACTGTAGCTTAAGATCCAAATCTCTTAACCTAGATCACGATCTGACACTAGATATATTTATAGTCCGTGAAAATACCCTGAAAGCTTTAAAGTACTAGATGAAAGTGAGCTCCTTCATTACCACCTCCACTCACTGTAGGCGGCTTTTCATGTGCCTGTCTCGGTGCAACAGCTAAGCTTTAAGAGGCCTGGGACTGTGACCTACTTTATTTTGTATTTCTATAGCAGCTCACTTGGTACCCAGAGCAAGGAGGTATATTTGTTTCTTACATATGTGGCAGATTGATTACTATATAAATTACTATGTTGAAGATTAAAATGGTTTACTGAAGATGTCGCCATATATCTTTTTCTTTTTTTTTTTTTTTTTTGAGATGGAGTCTCGCTCTGTCACCCAGGCTGGAGTGCAGTGGCCGGATCTCAGCTCACTGCAAGCTCCGCCTCCCGGGTTCACGCCATTCTCCTGCCTCAGCCTCCCGAGTAGCTGGAACTACAGGCGCCCGCCACCTCGCCCAGCTAGTTTTTTTTGTATTTTTTAGTAGAGATGGGGTTTCACCATGTTAGCCAGGATGGTCTCAATCTCCTGACCTCGTGATCCGCCCGTCTCGGCCTCCCAAAGTGCTGGGATTACAGGCTTGAGCCACCGCGCCCGGCCGATATCGCCATATATCTTAGCAAGGTCAAAACAGTTGTGTGATTTTTCTGAATGAATACTTTCAAAATAAAAAAGATCACTCAGACTAGAAGCCTGAACATCTGTGAGCAATGCTTATACATGTGCTTTTTATAAACCAACATATTGGGCCAGGCACGGTGGCTCACGCCTGTAATCCCAGCACTTTGGTAGACTGAGGCAGGAGGACCACAAGGTCAGGAGTTTGAGACTAGCCTGACCAACATGGTGAAACCCCGTCTCTACTAAAAATACAAAAATTAGCTGGGCGTGGTGGCATCTGCCTGTAATCTCAGCTACTCAGGAGGCTGAGGCAGGAGAATTGCTTGAACCCAGGAGGCGGAAGTTGCAGTGAGCCGAGATCACGCCATTGCACTCCAGCCTGGGCGACAGAGCAAGACTGTCTCAAAAAAATAAAATAAAATAAACCAACATATTAAGCTTTAATAGGATTATTGATCTGAAAACCAAAACATGGTAAGAATTAGTTTATAAGTCATATTTAGATGTATCGTCTTATAATCCTCTCAGCAAACCTGTGGGGCAGGTAGATTATGGATAACAAGTGTTCACTTCATGAATTGTCCCTGTTGGTCAGGTAAAATAAAGTAGAACTTGAATCTGGGACAGTTCTTGTGACTCTAGATTCCTGTTTTTTGTTTGTTTGTTTGTTTTTGTTTTCTTTTGTTTGAGCAGGGGCTGGGGAAAATACCTCTCTTGTTGAAGTTCTTTAGTACTCTTTTTTTTTTGAGATGGAGTATTGCTCTGTTGTCCAGGCTGGAGTGCAGTGGCGCAATCTCAGCTCATTGCAACTTCTGCCTCCTGGGTTCAAGCAACTCTCCTGCCTCAGCCTCCCGAATAGCTGGGATTACAGGCACGTGCCACCACGCCAGGCTAATTTTTGTATTTTTAGTAGAGATGGAGTTTTGCCATGTTGGCCAGGCCGACTTGAACTCCTGACCTCAGGTGATCTGCCCACCTTGGCCTCCCAAAATGCTGGGATTACAGGCATGAGCCACTGCATCTGACCCATCTTTTAATAGGAGCTCAGTATATTCATACTTGATTGATCACCATTTTCTTCATTAGAAATGAGGTGCGGTTGGCCGGGCGCGGTGGCTCACGCCTGTAATCCCAGCACTTTGGGAGGCCGAGGCAGGTGGATCACGAGGTCAGGAGATTGAGACCATCCTGGCTAACACGGTGAAACCCCATCTCTACTAAAAATACAAAAATATTAGCCAGGCGTGGTGGCGGATGCCTGTCGTCCCACTACTCGGGAGGCTGAGGCAGGAGAATGGCGTGAACCCGGGAGGTGGAGCTTGCAGTGAGTCGAGATCACGCCACTGCACTCCAGCCTGGGCGACAGAGCGAGACTCCGTCTCAAAAAAAAAAAAAAAAGAAAAAGAAAAAGAAATGAGGTGGGATGCTTTTGTTTTTGTTTTTGTTTTTGTGTTTTCATTTCAAAGGTTAAAAACCTAGAAAGGAAGGAGAGTATTTGGGAAAATGGTGGAAGAGGAAGCACCAGTAATATGTCTCCACACCTAGACATCAGTTGTACTGGCAGGATCTGTCTGATGTAACTATTCTGGAACTCCAAAGTCTATTGAGGCTTGCAGCTTCTTGCCTGGATGGCAAATTGTGGTTAATTTTGGTCAGTTTCAACTCTTAGCACAGTAGCAGCTATGCACTCCCCAACCCCAGTTCTGTGGAAGGCAGCTCTGCGGATGTTCCTAGAGCTTGCACATAGCTTGTGGGAGCCAGAATAGGCAAAAAGCATCCTGTCCTCTAAATATTTGGGGTCTGTGCTCTGACTGCTGATTGCTACTTCTAATCATAGAGGTGCAGACAAAGAGATGGGTGGCCACTGTCATTACACCTCCCTCGTTATTGCAAGTTCTCCCCCCTCCAATTAACAAGACTTCCAGGGGATTTAAAGAGCTAATGGTCCTGCTCCCTTGCTTCACTTTTTTTTTTTTTTTCCCATTTGGGAGCTAGATATTAGAGAATACGACATTGAAAAGCAACTGCATTAAGGGGGAGAATTAAGAAGTGACTGTGCATGCCTAGGAAAAGGTATAGGCACAGAAAAGACCTGAGAAAAGACCTAAGTTTATACCTGAGACTGATCTTTGGCACAGACGGCCTACAGTAATCAGAAAGAATCACACACACACACACGCACACACAGAATAACAAAACCCAGTAAACTTGGAAAGGGGAGGATCTGATTTTCTGAATTACCACATTATTAGATTCACATGTTCAGTTTTCAACAAAAGAAATCACGAGGCACACAAAGAAACAGGAAAGTATGCTCTTCCAAGGAAAAAAATAAACCAACTGAAACTGTTCCTGAGACCACATAGTAGACCTATTAGAAAAAGATTTTAAAACTACTGTCTTAAAGGTACTCAAACAACTAAAGAAGATGTAGGGCTGGGCATGGTGGCTCATGCCTGTAAACCCAGCATTTGGGAGGCCGAGGCAGGTGGATCACTTGAGGTCAGGAGTTTGAGACCAGTCTTGCCAAGATGGGACCAACCTGGCCAAGATGGTGAAACCCTGTCTCTACTAAAAATCAAAAACTAGCCAGGTGTGGTGGCGCTCACTGGTAATCTCAGCTACTTGGGAGGCTGAGGCAGGAGAATCTCTTGAACCTGGGAGGTGGAGGTTGCAGTGAGCCAAGATTGTGCCATTGCACTCTAGCCTGGGCAACAGAGTGAGACTCCTTCTCTAAATAAATAAATAAATAAATAAATAAATAAATAAATAAATAAGATGTGGAGAAAGGTAAAACACTGTATGAAGGCTGGATGTGGTGGCTTACGCCTGTAATCCCAGCATTTTGGAAGGCTGAGGCGGGCAGATCACTTGAGGGCAGGAGTTCAAGACCAGCCTGGCCAACATGTTGAAACCTGGGTCATCTCTAGTAAAAAAGACAAAAATTAGCTGGGCGTGGTGGCACAAGTCTGTAGTCCCAGCTACTCGGGAGGCTGAGGCAGGAGAATCACTTGTACTTGGGAGATGGAGGTTGCAGTGAGCCAAGATCATGCCACTGCACTCCAGCCTGGGCAACAGAGAGAGATTCTGTCTCCAAAAAAAAGGAAAGAAAAGAAAAAGGAAAACAGTGTATGAATAAAATGTAAATATAAATAAAGAGATAGAAACCCTAAAAAGAAACTGAAAATAATTCTGGAACTGAAAAATACAATAACTGAAATGAGAAATTCACTGGAGGGATTCAAAGGCAGATTTGAGCAAGCAGAAGAAAGAATCAGTGAATTTGAAGATAAGATCTTAAAATTATCAAGTCTGAGAAACAGAAAAATGTTTGAAGAAACATAAACAGAGCCTAAGGGACCTGTGGGACATCATCAAACAGACTAACATGTTTTCTGGGAGTTATAGAAAGAAATGAAAGTATCTGGAAGCTTCCCTGATTTGACAAGAGACATGGATATAAACATCCAGGAAGTTAAATGAACTCCAAGTAAGATGAATTCAAGGACACCCACACCAAGATACATTACAGTCAAACTCCCAAAAGTGAAAATCAAAGAACCTTTGGGCTGGGTTCAGTGGCTCACACCTGGAATCCCAGCACTTTGGGAGGACAAGGCAGGAGGATCACTTGAGTTCGAGCTCAGCCTGGGCAATATAGTAAGACCTCATCTCTGCTAAAAATCAAAAAAATTAGTCGGGCGAGGTGGCATGTGCCTGTAGTCTCAGGTCCTCGGGAGGCTACGGTGGGAAAACTGCTTGAGCCTGGAAGGTTGAGGCTGCAGTGAGATATGATTGAGGCCCTGTACTCCAGCCTGGCCTACAGCATGAGACCCTGTCTCAAGAAAGGATTCAACCTGAGGAAGCTGACTAAAAAAACTTCAGAGAAGAGAGAAATGCCTCATCATATACAAGGGATACCCAGTAAGATTATAAGCAGATTTCTCATCAAAAACTTTGGAGGGGCCAGGTGCAGTGGCTCACATCCATAATCCCAGCACTTTGGGAGGCCGAGGCAGGTGGATCTCTTGAGGCCAGGAGTTTGAGACTAGCCTGGCCAACATGGTGAAACTCTGTCTCTAAAAATACAAAAATTAGCCAGGCATGGTGGCGCATGTGCCTGTAATCCTAGCCATCTGGGTGCCTGAGGCACAAGAATCGTGTGAACCTGGGAGGCAGAGGTTGCAGTGAGCTGAGATCAGGCCACTGCACTCCAGCCTGGATGACAGAGCAAAAATCTGTCTCAAAAAACAAACAAACAAATAAAAAAAGTTTGGAGGTCAGAATACAGTGGGCTGATATATTCAGAGTGTTAAAAAAAAAAAAAAGAACCTGTCAACTAAGCATCTAATATCCAGCAAAACTGTCCTTCAGAAGTGAGAAAGAAATTAAGATATTACCAGGTGAACAAAAATGGAGGGAGTTCATTAGCCACAAGACCTGCCCCGCAAGAAATACTCAAGTGAGTCCTGCAGAGGGAAATTAAAGGATATTAAACAGTTACTCAAAGCCGTATAAAGAAATGAAGATCTCGGCCGGGTGTGGTGGCTCACACCTGTAATCCCATCACTTTGGGAGGCTGAGGCGGGTGGATCATGAGGTCAAGAGATCAAGACCATCTTGGCCAATATGGTGAAACCCCATCTTTACTAAAAATACAAAAAGTACCTAAGTGTGGTGGCTTGTGCCTGTAGTCCCAGCTACTCAGGAGGCTGAGGCAGGAGAATCACTTGAACCCGGGAGGTGGAGGTTGCAGTGAACTGAGATCCGGCCATTGCGCTCCAGCCTGGCAACAGAGCAAGACTCTGTCTCAAAAAAAAAAAAAGGAAACGAAAAGAAAAAGAAATGAAGATCTGAAGATCTCAAAAGTGAAGGATATGTGCAATTATAAAAGCTAATATTACTGTGACAGTGGTTTATAATTGCATTTCTGTTTTCTACATGATTTAAGAGACTAAATTTTTTTTTTAATTAGTCTAAAAGCTAGTATTGTAATGTTGGCTTGTAAATCTACATTTTCTTTTCTTTTTTTTTTTTTTTTTTTTTTTTTTTTGAGATGGAGTCTCACTCCGTCACGCAGGCTGAGTACAGTGGTGCCATACTGTCTCACTGCCACCTCCACCTCCCAGGTTCAAGTGATTCTTGTGCCTCAGCCTCCCAGGTAGCTGGGACTACAGGTGTGTGCCACCACTCCCGGCTAATTTTTGTATTTTTAGTAGAGATGGGGTTTCTCCATTTTGGTTGGGCTGGTGTCAAACTCACGACCTCAGTTGATCCACCCGCCTTGGCCTCCCAAAGTGCTGGGATTAAAGACGTGAGCCACTGTGCCCAGCCCACATTTTGTTTTCTACATAATTTAAAGTACTTTTTTTGGTAAAAGAATTTCTAAAGAATTTAAAATAATTATTTACTTTATGGTTTGGGGCACACAATTTGTAAAGGTATAATTTTGTGGTATCAGTAAACAAAAAGGTTGAGGACCAAGCTGTAATGGAGTGGAGTTTTTCTGTGTTACTGAAATTAAGCTGATAGAAATTTAAATTAGTGTTATAACTTTAGGATGTTAAATGTAGTCCCCATGGTAATGAAAGAGAAAATCACTGTAGAATATACACAAAAGGACATGAGAAAGGAATTTAAATATTTTAATGTTCCCCAAAAAATCAGCTAAACACAGGAGTAGACACTAATGCAGGAAACTAGGGACAAAAACCTTAAGGCATATACAAAGCAACAAAATGACAGGCCGGGCACAGTGACTCATGCCTGTAACCCCAGCACTTTGGGAGGCTGAAGCAGGTGGATCACGAGGTCAGGAGTTCAAGACCAGCCTGGCCAAGATGGTGAAACCCCGTCTCTACTAAAAAAAACAGAAAAATTAGCCAGGTGTAGTGGCGGCCACCTATAATCCTAGCCACCCGGGAGGCTGAAGCAGAGAATTGCTTGAACCCAGGAGACAGAGGTTGCAGTGAGCCAAGGTCATGCTGCTGCACTCCAGCCTGGGCGACAGAGTGAGACTCGTCTCAAAAAAATAAATAAATAAACAAAAGGAACAAAATGATAGAAATAAGTCCCTCTTTTTCAGTTAATTACCTTAAATGTAAATGAATTAAACTCTCCAATCAAAAGACAAAGGTTGTCAAAATGGATTTTAAAATCAATCCAGGCTGGGCACGGTGGCTCATACCTGTAATCCCAGCACTTTGGGAGGCCAAGGCAGGTGGATCACCTGAGGTGAGGAGTTTGAGACCAGCCTGGGTAACATGGTGAAACCCCTTCTTTACTAAAAATACAAAAATTAGCTGGGCGTGGTGGTGCATGCCTGTAATCGCAGCTACCCAGGAGGCTGAGGCAGGAGAATCACTTGAACCTGGGAGATGGAGGTTGTAGTGAACTGAGATAGAACCATTGCACTCCAGCCTGGGCAACAAGAGCAAAACTCCATCTCAAAAAAAACAAAACAAAAAATCCTACTATGTGCTATATATAAGAGACTCACGGCCAGGCACGGTGGCTCACGCCTGTAATCCCAGCACTTTGGGAGGCTGAGGCCAGCGGATCACAAGGTCAGGATATCGAGACCATCCTGGTTAACACGGTGGAACCTCGTCTCTACTAAAAAATACAAAAAAAAGTAGCCATGCTTGGTGGCGGGTGCCTGTAGTCAGTCCCAGCTACTCAGAAGGTTGAGGCAGGAGAATGGCATGAACCCGGGAGGTGGAGCTTGCAGCGAGCCGAGATCGTGCTAGTGCACTCTACTCCAGCCTGGGCGACAGAGCGAGACTCCATCTCAAAAAAAAAAAAAAAAAAAAAAAGACTCACTTTAGATCCAAATGTTGCTGGTGAAAGAATAGAAAAAGATATTCCATGCAAATAGTAATGAAAAGAGATCGGGTGGCTATTCTTCTGTCAGACAAAAAGAGTTACAGAATTGCAGGAAGAAATAGTTCTATAATAAAAGTTGGAAACTTTAATATCCCACTATCAATAATGGATAAAAAAATAAAGAAACTATACATGATAAATCAACTAGATATAACAGACATTTATAGAACACTCTACCCAACGACAATAGCATACATTGTCTCAAATGTACATGGGATGTTTTCCAGGATAGACCATATGTTAAGCCACAGATTAAGTGTCAGTAGATTTTAAAAGATATACAAAGTATATTGCAACCACAACAGGATAAAGTTAGAAATCAGTAGCAAAAGGAAAATTGGAGAATCCACAAATTTGTGCAAATTAACCATATACTCTCAGTCAACCAATGGGTAAATAAAGAAATTACAAGGGAAATTTAAAAATACTTAAAGACGAATTACAACAAAAACACGCATACCAAAATTTATGAGACAGTGAAAATAATGCTGAGGGGGAAATTTATAGCTTTAAATACATACATTAAAAAATAAGAAAAATCTCAAATCAACAACCTAAACTTTACAATTTAAGGAACTAGAAAGGAAGAAAAACTAAACCCAAAACTAGCAGAAGGAAGGAAATAATAAGCTTAGAACAGACAGAAAGGAAATAGAGACTAGAAAACAATAGAGAAAATCAGTGAAACCAAAAGTTGAATTTTTGTAAAGTTCAACAAAATTGACAAACCTTTAGCCAGATTGATCAAGAAGAAATGAGAGAAGACACAAATGATTGAAACCAGAAACAAAGTAGACCCTTACTATTGATTCAACAAACAAAAAGGATTATGACAGGATGGTGATCTGTTGAATACCAACAAATTGGATAACCTAGATGAAATGGACAAACCCCTAGAAACACAAAACCTACTGAGACTAAACCATGAAAAAATAGAAAACCTGAGTAGATCTGTAACTAGTAAGAGGATAGAATCAGAATCAATTATCTCCTTGTAAAGAAAAGCCTTAGACACGATGGCTTCACCAGTGAATTTAACCAAGCATTTAAGGAACTAACACTATTTCTTCTCAAATTTTTCCAAACAGTTGAAGAGGAGGGAATACTTCTGAATTCACTCTGTGAGGCTAGAATTATGCTGATACCAAAACTAGAAAAGATACCACAAGAAAAGTACACATCAGTATCCCTCATGAACACTGATGCAAAAATCTTCAAGAAAATGCTAGCAAATCAAATTCAGCAGCATATTAAAAGGATTATACACCATGACCAAAGTGGGATATATTCCTGGAATGCAAAGACGGTTCAACATATGAAAGTCTTTTGAACCTTATAAAACCGAATACACTGTTTTAACAAAATGAGGGACAAAACTACATGGTCAACTCCACTGGTGCATAAAAAGCGTTTGACAAAATTCAACACCCTTTTATGGTAAAAACACTCAACAAACTGGGATAGAAACTACCCCAACATAATAAAAGCTGTATATGAAAAACAGTGAACAATTCCTCTAAGATCAGAAACAAGGCAAAATGCATGCTTTTGTCACTTCAGTTCAACACAGTGCTGGAAATTTTAGCCAGAGTCATTAGCCAAGAAAAAGAAATTAAGAGGCTTCAAAATCAGGAAGGAAGAAGTAAAAGTATCTCTGTTTGCAGATGACATGATCTTGTATGTAGAAACCCTAAAGATTCCACAAAAAATTGTTTGAACTAATGCATGAAACTGGCATAGTAGCAGCATACAAAGTCAATGCACAAAAATCAGTTGCATTTCTAAACACCAACAGTGAATAATATGAAAAAGAAATTAAGAGGAAAATTCCACTTAAAATGACATTAAAAAGAATAAAGAGGTGAAAGACTCGTACAATGAAACATGAAACATTGCTGAAAGAAATTAAAGACATAGATAAATAGAAACATATTATATGTTGAGAGATTGGAAGACTTTAACATTGTGTGTTTGTTTTTTGAGACAAGGTCTTGCTCTGTCACCTAGGCTGGAGTGCAGTGGCACAATCACGGCTTACTGCAGCCTCAATCTCCTAGGCTCAAGTGATCCTCCCACCTCAGACTCCCAAGTACCTAGGACTACAGGCATGCACCACTATGCCTGGCTTTTTTTTTTTTTTTTAATTTTTTTAATTTTTTGTAGAGATGGGATCTCACTATGTTGCTCAGGCTGGTCTTGAACGCCTGGGCTCAAGTGATCCTCCTGCCTTGGCCTCCCAAAATTGTGGGATTACAGGCATGAGCCACCCCGCCTAGCCCTGACTTAATATTGTTAAGCTGTCCATACCACCCAAAGTGATTTATAAGTTAATTCAATACAATTTCTATCAAACTCCCAAGGACGTTTTTTGACTTGGGAGTTTTAGAATACAAAAATTTATTCTGAGATTCATACGGGATCTCAGGAGACCCTGAAAAGCCCCAACAAACCTGAAAAAGAACAAAGCTGGAGATCTCATACTTCCTGAACTTAAAACTTACTACAAAAATGCAGTCATTAAAACAGTATATTGGACTTGGCTGTGGTATGAAGACATAAGAAGAAAAAAAAGAAAACAGTGATACATAAAAATAGACATAGAGACCAATGAAATCAATAGCCCAGAAATAAATCCTCTTATATAGTCAAGTGAATTTTTTTTTTTTTTTTGAGACGGACTCTTACTCTGTTGCCCAGGCTGCAGTGCAGTGGCATGATCTCTACTCACTGCAACCTCCACCTCCTGGGTTCAAATGATTCTCCTGCCTCAGCCTCCCGAGTAGCTGGGACTACAGGCGTGTGGCATCACACCTGGCTAATTTGTATATTTTTAGTAGAGACAGGATTTCCTGTTAACAGGCTGGTCTTGAACTCCTGACCTCAAGTGATTGGCCTGCATCAGCCTCCCAAAGTGCTGGGATTACAGGTGTGAGCCACCGTACCTGGCCCAGTCAAGTGATTTTTAATAAGGACATGAAGATTGTTCCACAGGGACAGTCTTTTCAACAAATGGTATAGGGGAAACTGGATATTAACATGCAAAAGAATGAAGTTGGACCCTTATCTAATACCACATTCAAAAATTAACTCAAAATGGCTGGGCCTGGTGGCTCACACCTGTAATCCCAGCACTTGGGAGGCTGAGGCAGGCGGATCACTTGAGGCCAGGAGTTTGAGATCAGCCTGGCCAACATGGGGAAACTCTGTCTCTACTAAAAATACAAAAAATTAGCCAGGTGTGGTGATGCATGCCTATAGTCCCAGCTACTCTGGAGGCTGAGGCATGAGAATCATTTGAACCCGGGAGCTGGAGGTTGCAGTGAGCCAAGATTGTGTCACTGTACTCCAGCCTGGGCGAGAGAGGGGGACCCTGTCTTTAAAAAAAAAAAAAACTCAAAATGAATTAAAGACCTAAATGTAAGAACTAAAACTATGAAACTTTTAGAAGAAAACATAGGACAAAATCTTCACAACATTGGATTTGACAATGATTTATTGGATATAACATCAAGGCATAAGCAACATGGAAAAATAGACAAATTGTACTTCATGAAAATTTAAACATTTTTATACATCGAAAACACTATCAACAGAGTAAAAAGGCAGCCCACCGAATGGGAGAAAATATTTGGAAATCATGTATCTGTTAAGGGATTAATATTCAGGATATATAGGGAACTCTTAAAACTCAACAATGAGACCAGGCACGGTGGCTCACACCTGTAATCCCAGCTACTTGGGAGGCTGAGGCACGAGAATTGCTTGAACCTGGGAGGTGGAGGTTGCAGTGAGCCAAGATCGTGCCATTGCACACCAGCCTGGGCTACAGAGTGAGGCTCCATCTCAAAAACAAACAAAAAATTCAACAATGAAAAAACCCAATTCAAAAATGGACAAAGGACTTGAATAGATGTTTCCCCAGAGAAGGTAAACAAATGGCCAATAAGCACATGAAGAATGAACATCACTAATTATCAGGGCAATGCATGTCAAAACTATACCCCACACCCATTAGGATGGCTACTGTCAAAAAAAATGGAAATAACAAGGGTTGGTAAGGATGTGAGAAATCAGAACCCTGGTGCATTGTTCGCAGGAATAGGAGATGATGCAGCCACTACTAGAAAACAGTATGGTGGTTGCTCAAAAAACTAAAAATAGAATTACCATATGATACCAAAATTCAGTCCTGGGTAGGGTGTGTACCCAAGATAATTCAAAGCAGTATCTCAAAGAGATGTTTGTACGCTCATATTCCTAGAAGCCTTATTCACAGTTAAAATGGAGAAGCAACCCTTGTATGTCCATCAACGGATGAATGGAGAAACAAAACGTAGTATGTACATACAAGAGAATATTACTAAGTCTTAAAAAGGAAGGAGTTCTGATATGTGCTATAACACGGATGAACCTTGAAGATACTGTATGAAGGAGATAAGCCAATCAGAAAAAAGACAAATACTGTATGGTTCCATTTATATGAGGTATTTAGAGTAGTCAAAATCACAGTAAAAGGAATTTGAGGAGTTTTTTTTTTTTTTAAAAAAGGGTAGTAAAAATCATAAAGACAGAAAGTAGAATGGTAGTTGCCAGGGGCTGGGGAGAGGGATGAATGGGGAATTATTGTTTAATAGGGTCGGTTTAAGTTTTACAAGATTCAGTAGTCCTGGAGATGGATGATGGTGGTGATTGCAGAGCATTATGAATGTATTGAATACCACTGAAATGTATACTTTAAAAAGGGATACTGGTAATTTTATATTAGGTGTATTTTAACATTAAAAAATTGGGGGATGAGGGCTGGGTACGGTGGCCCACGCCTGTAATCCCAGCACTTTGGGAGGCTGAGGTGGGCAGATCACGAGGTCAGGAGATCAAGAGCATCCTGGCCAACAAGGTGAAACCCCATCTCTACTAAAAATACAAAAAAAAAAAAAAAATAGCGGGACTTAGTGGTGGGTGCCTGTGGTCCCAGCTACTCGGGAGGCTGAGGCAGGAGAATCACTTGAACCCAGGAGGTGGAGGTTGCAGTGAGCCAAGATTGTGCCACTGTACTCCAGCCTGGGCAACAGAGTGAGATTCCATCTCAAAAATAAAAATAAAAATTGGGGGATGAGGGCAGGGTGCAGTGGCTCATGTCTGTAATCCCAGCACTTTGGGAGGCCAAGGCAGGAGGATTCCTTGTGCCCAGGAGATCGAGACCAGCCTGGGCAATATAGTGAGACCTTGTCTCTACAAAAAAATTTAAAAATTAGCTGGGTGTGGGGCACACGTCTGTAGTCCCAGCTACTTGGGAGGCTGAGGCGGGAGGATCGCTTGAGCCTGGGAGGTCAAGGCTGCAGTGAACTGTGATTGCACCACTGCCGTCCTGCCGAGGTATATTTGTTTTCTGTTTTTTTGTTGTTGTTTATTATTTTTTTGAGACAGAGTCTTGCTCTGTCGCCCAGGCTGGATGCAATGGCATGATCTTGGCTCACTGCAACCTTCACCTCCTGGGTTCAAGTGATTCTCCCTGCCTCAGCCTCCCAAATAGCTGGGATTACAGGCATCTGCCACCATGCCCAGCTAATTTTTGTTTTTAGTAGAGAGAGGGTTTCACCATGTTGGCCAGATGTCTCGAACTGCTGACCGCAGGTGATCTGCTTGCCTTGGCCTCCCAAAGTGCTGGGATTACAGGTGTGATCCACCGTGCCCAGCCCTGTTTGTGTTTTTTTTTCAACAGACGTAATTTCTGACTTGCATACCTTTTTAATCAAGAATATGTATGGGCTGCAGCCTGATGAAGTTTTTCACTCTTTGGTAATGTCCTCCTTGTTTTACATTTTCAAAGTCTGCATAGTTACAGATTCATTTGTTTTCAACGTTTCCCCAGGGGAAGACGGAATCTATCACTGTGGTGAAGCTGCTGAGCTGCTTTGATGACCTGGTGGCAGCAGGCACAGCCTCTGGCAGGGTTGCAGTTTTTCAACTTGTGTCTTCATTGCCAGGAAGAAATAAACAGGTGAGTACTCATGATCTGAACACGTGTTAACTTCTTGGTAAATTCCTCATGGATTTTTAAAATGAGAAATCCTCATCTGCTTAGAAAGTTTATGCTCAGAGAAAGCCGGGCACAGTGGCTCACACCTGTAATCCCAGTAATTTGGAAGGCCAAGGCGGGCTGATCATGAGGTCAAGAGATCAAGACCATCCTGGCTAACATGGTGAAACCCCGTCTCTACTAAAAATACAAAACTTGGCCAGGCACGGTGGCTCACGCCTGTAATCCCAGCACTTTGGGAGGCTGAGGTGGGCGGATCACAAGGTCAGGAGATTGAGACTATCCTGGCTAACACGGTGAAACCCCATCTCTACTAAAAAATACAAAAAATTAGCCAGGTGTGGTGGCGGGCACCTGTAGTTCCAGCTACTCGGGAGGCTGAGGCAGGAGAATGGCGTGAACCTGGGAGATGGAGCTTGTAGTGAGCCGCGATCGCGCCACTGCACTCCAGCCTGGGCGACAAGCAAGACTCCGTCTCAAAAAAAAAAAAAAAAAAAAGAAAAAAAATACAAAAATTAGCTTGGCGTGGTGGTGTGTGCCTGTAATCCCAGCTACTCGGGAGGCTGAGGCAGGAGAATTACTTGAACCCGGGAGGCAGAGGTCGCAGTGAGCCGAGATTGCAACACGCTACTGCACTCCAGCCTGATGGAGTGAGACTCCGTCTCAAAAAAAAAAAAAATTATGCTCAGAGAAGCTTAACACAGTGCTGTTTATAATTGGAGAACATTTTTGTGCCAAATTGAACACTTGGCATAAAGCACAGGTGGGTCATTTCATTTTTGCTTAATATCCTCAAGGTATGCTCTCTGTGGGTTTTCAAGGTGACTAGAGGGATGGAACTTTGTGCAGGTTCTGCTTGGAAAAGGAGATTGGGAAAACCAGCTCTTCCGTAACTAGGAGCGATTGTATACCTTTTCCATGTAGCCCCAGCTCACAGCATTTATCCTTTTCTTTTTCTTGTGTTTATTTTTATCCCTTGTTCATAGCTTCGGAGATTTGATGTCACTGGTATTCACAAAAACAGCATTACAGCTCTGGCTTGGAGCCCCAATGGAATGAAACTGTTCTCTGGAGATGACAAAGGCAAAATTGTTTATTCCTCTCTGGATCTAGACCAGGTAAAATTATTTTCAGAAATCCTGTTGGCTCTTGCCTTCTTACATTTGGAAAAACTATATTTATAATTGTATTTTTATTCAGTTTGTATTCTTGAACATTGTCCCTTTATAATCTCAATTGTTATTTGTAACATTTACTTTTATAGACTTATGTTTTATAAGCTTCCACTTCTAAGACTAAGGAGTTGGCCTACTGGAACATTCACTTTTTTCATTCCACTGTTGTGTATTACTCCTACTTGGAAAAGAAGCTATTATCATTCCTACTTCCTGAAAGGTTAGTAGGAGTGATGCCAAGCACTTCTGAATCCTAACTGTGGACAAGTCAATGATTTCAATGGATGGAGGACTCTCTGCCAGCCACCTGGCCTGTGTGAGATGACCTCATGTGACAGGAAGTGGCAGAGGAGAAGGTTAGGTGGCAGTACGGTGAAGATGAAGAAGCTGGAGCTCCAAGAGATCCAGGAACTAGCCCAGGGTTGCAGGCTTGCACCTCACAGGGCTTGCTTTCAAACCGAGGTTCTGCTTCGACGCCCGTGCCTTTTCCACTGCATGTGTGGCTTTATGATCTGCTGGGTTTTATTTGTTTTGTCATGGGTCTGCAACCAAACTGAACTCCTTGGTTGGCACAGTCCTTTCTTTTTCTTATTTGTAATCTTCATTCCTAGAACACTGTCAGAATTCAGCAATTTTTTTTTTTTTTTTCTTGAGATGGAGTCTCGCTCTTGTCACCCAGGCTGGAGTGTAGTGGCGCGATCTCGGCTCGTTACAACCTCTGCCTCCCGGGTTCAAGCAATTCTCCTGCCTCAGCCTCCCGAGTAGCTGGGATTACAGGGACCTGCTATCATGCCTGACTAATTTTTCTATTTGGTAGAGATGGGGTTTCACCATGTTGGTCAGGCTGGTCTTGAACTCCTGACCTCAGGTGATCTGCCCACCTTGGCCTCCCAAAGTGCTGGGATTACAGCCGTGAGCCACCATGCCCGGCCAAGAATTCAGCAATTATTAGCTGCATGACTTTCAGTCCCTCTGATCCAAGACTGACCTATTATAAATATTCTCTAGTAGTAGTTTTCAAGCTTTGTAGTCATAGGATCCCTTTATACTCTTAGAAAGAGGACCCCAAAGCATTTTTGTTTATATAGGTTATCTCTACCGAGTACACCGTGTTAGAAGTTAAAACTGATAAATTTTAAAATGTATATATTTTTTTGAGATGGAGTCTCGCTGTGTTGCCCAGGCTGGAGTGCAGTGGCACAATCTCAGCTCACTGCAACCTCCGCCTCCCAGGTTCAAGCGATTCTCACGCCTCAGCCTCCTGAGTAGCTGGGACTACAGGCAACCGCCACCATGCCCGTCTAATTTTTTGTATTTTTTGTAGAAACGGTGCTTCACCGGATGGTCTCGCTCTCCTGACCTTGTGATCCTCCCATCTCAGCCTCCCAAAGTGCTGGGATTACAGGCGTGAGCCACTGCACCTGGCTGACATTTGAAAATATTTTTACTTTGAAATAATAAATCCATAATATCTGAACATAAGTGACATATTTTGTGAAAATATCTCTATATCTCTGTTTTCAAAACAGGTGACAAGAGTGAGTGGCATTGAGTTGTATTTTTACAAATCTCTTTATTATCTGGCTTAATAGAAGATGACTGCCTTCTGCATTCAATCTGTTGCCATACATTGTTTTGATTGAAGTATATAAAGAAAAACTGGCCTTACACAGACATGTAGTTGGAAATGGGAGGAGTATTTTGATAGCCTTTTCAGATAATTGTGGACATTCTTTAATAATATCCTCATATTGACAAATGGTAGTTGCTTTAAGGGTTACAGTGACAAATGACAAACTGTAGTTTCTTTAAAGGTTAGTAAAAATTGGAATCTGAAACCACATGGATGAATTTTTCCTACTCTGTTACATTAAAATCTACTTTACACATGTTGGATTTTGTAACATTATGTATTGGTCACTTAGAAAATACTATTCACAGAGTGGTGTAGATCTTCCAAATGTTGACACTTTTTTTTTTTTTTTTTTTTTTTGAGACATGGTCTTACTCCTCTCACCCAGGCTGGTGTGCAGTAGTGCAATCATGGCTCACTGGAGCTTCGACTTCCCAGGTTCAGGTGATTCTCCTACCTTGGCCTCCCGAATAGCTGGGACTACAGGTGCACGCCACCATGCCCAGCTGATTTTTTGTATTTTTATAGAGACAGGGCTTTGCCATGTTGCACAGGCTGGTCTTGAACATCTGGGCTCAAGCAGTCTGCCCACCGCAGCCTTCCAAAGTTCTGGGATTACAGGTGTGAGCCACTGTGCCGGCTGGTACATTTTCTAATACAATATCAAAAAAAAAAAAACCTTTGTTAACATCAACATCATTGTAATCGGGAAAGTCTAGCTATAAGGAATCATGTCAAGTTCACAGGGACAGGTACAAGTTTTCGTATGGCTAATCTTCACATGAAAGCAACAAATACCATTACTTGTTTTCCTTGAAGTGACAGGCTTTTGTTTTTTGAGAGAATGTCTGCTAAATACCCAAATTTGAATAATTACAGCATTTCAAATAAAAATGGTGTTTTGTGAAGAAAGCAGCTGGCTCAGCTCATAGCTGCAACAGTTGCACAAGTGCTTTTCTTGAGAGAACCACTGAGTGTGTTTCAGTGTGCAGCAGAAGGGAGAATAGAAAACTACCTATCCTCTGGCCAGGCACGGTGTCTCACACCTGTAATTCCAGCACTTTGGGAGGCCAAGGCAGGATGATCACTTGAGCCTAGGAGTTTGAGACCAGTATGGGCAACATGGCAAAACCCCATTTCTACCAAAAAACATATAAAAATTAGCCAGGCATGGTGGCGCACACCTGTAATCCCAGCTACTCTGGAGGCTGAGGTTGGAGGATCACTTGAGCCTTGGAGGTGGATATTGCAGTGAGCTGAGATTGCACCACTGCACTCCAGCCTGGGCCAAGAGCCAGAACCTGTCTAAAAAAAAAGTTTGCAACCTTTTCATGTAATGGAAATTTCTTTATCTTGATTTTGGTGTTGGTTACATGGCTATAAATTTGTCAAAATTCATAGAATCGTATACCTAAAAAAGGACAAAATTTACTCTAAGTTTTACCAACAAATCTGATCACTGCCCCCTGCTTCCCTCACAAAATGTCAGTGATGTTACAGCAATATTTCTGAAATAATTGATGAAACTTTTCAAATATACTGGATTTCATATATATATATTTCATATATATATACAAAAAAATATATATATATGTATTTCATATATGTATATTTTTTGAGATGGAGTCTCACTCTGTTGCCCAGGCTGGAGTGCAGTGGCGTGATCTCGGCTCACTGCAACCCTTGCCACTGGGTTCAAGTGATTTTCTTGCCTCAGCCTCCCAAGTAGCTGGGATTACAGGCATGTGCCACCTCGCCCAGCTAAATTTTGTATTTTTAGTAGAGACGAGGTTTCACAATGTTGGCCAGGCTGGTCTCGAACTCCTGACCTCAAATGATCCACCCACCTCAGCCTCCCAAAATATAGGGATTACAAGTGTGAGCCACTGCACCCAGCCTGATGACACTTTTCTATACGAGTAACTTATAGAATCAGATTTTTAATACAATGAAATATGCTCAGGCCGGGCGCGGTGGCTCAAGCCTGTAATCCCAGCACTTTGGGAGGCCGAGACGAGCGGATCACAAGGTCAGGAGATCGAGACCAGCCTGGCTAAATACGGTGAAACCCCGTCTCTACTAAAAAATACAAAAAACTAGCCGGGTGAGGTGGCGGGCGCCTGTAGTCCCAGCTACTCGGGAGGCTGAGGCAGGAGAATGGCATAGACCCGGGAGGCGGAGCTTGCAGTGAGCTGAGATGCGGCCACTGCACTCCAGCCTGGGCGACAGAGCGAGACTCCGTCTCAAAAAAAAAAAAAAAAAATGCTCTGTGTTAGCAGTCAGATGCCTTCTAGAATTTTATTTTGTGTTTATATATAAAATATGTTTTTTGTTTTTGTTTGTTTGTTTTTGTAAAGACAGAGTCTCACTCGGTTACCTGGGCTAGAGTGCGGTGGTATGATCACAGCTCACTGTAATCTGAACTCCTGGGCTCAAATGATCCTTCTGTCTCAGCCTCCCAAGTAGCGGGGATCACAGACACATGCCAATACACATAGCTAATAAAATGGTTTTTTTTTGTAGAGACAGGATCTCACAATGTTGCCTAGGCTGGTCTTGTAAAATCTCATTTTATGTTAATAGCATTTTATATATTTAATATCATTTAATTTCTTCTGACCTCCTGTTTTCTATGACCCTTTTGGTTGACAAGTATATAATGTCCTCAAAACTGCTTTGAGCACTTTGTGAGGGGAGACTATAATATGAACTTACAGAGCTGATTATTGTCACAATAATTTTATAGAAGGTTCCATTCCATTGTTTTATAATAGAATAAGCAATACACACAGTGCAACAGATTTCTGTTTAGATCTTTATGGATGCTTCTTTGAACTCTCTACATGTTTACTGTGTCATCCCTGAGCCTGCTGTGGTGCACAGTAAAGAATGTATCTACTGGCCGGGCGCGGTGGCTCAAGCCTGTAATCCCAGCACTTTGGGAGGCCGAGACGGGCGGATCACGAGGTCAGCAGATCGAGACCATCCTGGCTAACCCGGTGAAACCCCGTCTCTACTAAAAAATACAAAAACCTAGCCGGGCGAGGTGGCAGGCGCCTGTAGTCCCAGCTACTCGGGAGGCTGAGGCAGGAGAATGGCATAAACCCGGGAGGCGGAGCTTGCAGTGAGCCGAGATCCGGCCACTGCACTCCAGCCTGGGCAACAGAGCAAGACTCCGTCTCAAAAAAAAAAAAAAAAAAAAAGAATGTATCTACTGAGGACATGTTTTTAAAAATTACGCAGATTTTAAAATGTTTCTTGTCAAACTGGATGTAGCATGAGGGAGATGTTAGTATGGACTATTTTCCCATCCATCAGATAATCTCTCTGTGGTAGGTTGAGAGTGAATCTGCAGAGAGAGAAAGCATACATTAGGTAGGGTGCAAGCTGACCTAAGCACAGCTCGCAGGAAGGACACTGACTTGTCCTAAGGGAGGTCCATTCTTTAGCCTGGCGCTGATGTGAGGCGTAACCAGACTTTCTCTGCCAGGGGCTCTGTAACTCCCAGCTGGTGTTGGAGGAGCCGTCTTCCATTGTGCAGCTGGATTATAGCCAGAAAGTGCTGCTGGTCTCTACTCTGCAAAGAAGTCTGCTCTTTTACACTGAAGAGAAGTCTGTAAGGCAAATTGGAACACAACCAAGGAAAAGGTAAGTTCCCTGTTTTCCTGTTTGGCCTAAATGCTGGGCCTTGTTGTAGAGGGTGCTTTAGGGTTTCCTAGGTCTCCTCTTTGCCGGACGCAAGCCCACAGCGGCTCTAAGCCTGGGGGTCCTGGTGGCGCCCTGTGCCTTCTTAGGATTTCTCCTCGCAGAGGCGGACAAGAAGAATGGGTTCCTCTTGTTGCAGAGCTGTAGGAGCCTGCACGCACAGCCACTCTGCCTCTCAAAGTGCCACGGTCGGCCCGGAGAAGCCTCAGGGGTGGCCTGGTCCATCCATTCTTGTGTAGGCACCTCCTCCACACAGCCTGGTGAGGGCTCAGGGTGGTGGGGCTCACTTGTTATTCAGCACGTGTTTACCATGCACCCCTGTGCACTGTGGCAGGCTCAGCAGTGACATGGTAAACACGGCAGATCTGAGCCTTCTGTTGTGGAAATGGAAACGCAGATAAAACGCTTGTTGACCATTGCGGCAGCCGCTGTGGACCAAAATACACAGGATGCTGTGTGAGTGTAGACACACTTGTCCAGCTGAAGGGTCAGGGAAGACATCCTGAAGGCGTGGGTTCCAGGTTCCAGGTTCTAGGTGGGATTACAGGCATGTGCCACCACACCCAGCTAATTTTGTATTTTTAGTAGAGATGGGGTTTCACCATGTTGGTCAGGCTGGTCTTAAACTCCCGACCTCAGGTGATCCACCTGCCTTGGCCTCCCAAAGTGCTGGGATTACAGATGTGAATCACCAGGCCCAGCCTGCTGAACACTTTCTTAATTCCATCAACAATCTGGCCTTTTTATATCTGCAGTCTCCCTATTGGCCCCTGGAGAACTCAGTGGAATTTATGGTCCTGCAGATCTTAGTTCTTCTGTTCCCTCTGCCAGTATCTTACTCCTCTGGCATTTTATCCTGGTTCATCTGTCGATGTCTTACTGCACTGTGTCTTGGAAGGACGGCAGGGTGTAAAGACAGGGATTGAAAACCAATTATCTTGTGGATCCTATTCCCACCAATCTCTCTTAAAACCTGGCCCTTGGCCAGGTGCAGTGGCTCACGCCTGTAATCCCAGCACTTTGGGAGGCCAAGATGGGCGGATCACTTGAGGTCAGGAGTTCAAGAACAGCCTGGCCAACATGGTGAAACTTCCTCCCTACTAAAAACACGAAAGTTAGCCGGGCGTGGTGGCGGGCGCCTGTAATCTCAGCTACTCAGGAGGCTGAGGCAGGAGAATCGCTTGAACCCGGGAGACAAAGGTTGCAGTGAGCTGAGACCGCACCACTATACTCCAGCCTGGGTGACAGCGAGACTCCATCTCAAAAAAATAAAAAACAAAAAACAAACCTGGCCCTTTAACCTCTTGTGTGGAGACCCAAGCAGTTTCTGTAAACCTCTCCTAGTGCGTCTGTGCAGTGCAGTCTTCAGGGAACATTGATTGAAAGCGTCCTCTGCACCAGGAACTGTTTTAGGATGCAGAAACAAATAAATGTGTCCCCTTCTCAGAAGGAGAGAGATTTTATTGAGCCGTGGGGAAATGGGGGCTAACAGAATAAAAGGAAATGTTCTTAACATCTGTGTCTTAAAGACTTGCTTTCTGCTGTAGACTATTGTGTGTGTCTCTCCCTGGAAGCATTGCTTCCCTCACAACTGTTTAGCTGGGCATGTACACGTGGAGGTGTGGCAGCAAGTAAGGAGGCATCCAAGGAGACAAGGCCTCTGCCCTCAAACACAAGGGGAGAGACTGTGGGTCAGCAGGAGAAGAGTAGAGGCTGTCAATGCTGTAAAGGAGCGGGCAGGGTGAAGCATTAGGGAGCGCTAGGCCTGGAGCAGGATGTTGCATTTGGATAGAATGGTCAGGAAAGGCCTCTATAAAGGCAGTGATCTTTGAGCTGAAGCCTGGGAAGAGCTGCTAGAAGAGCATTCCAGGCTCAGGGAACAGCATATGCCAAGACCTCAGTTGGGCCAGGGCTTAGATGTTCAAGAAGCCAGAAGTGACTAGGGCACTGGCTATGACAGGAGTCCAGGGGAGCCGCGGGGAGGCTGGCACAGGGGTCCAGGGGAGCCGCAGGTTGGCTGGCACGGGAGTCCAGGGGAGCCATGGAGAGGCTGCTGCAGGAGTCCAGGGGAGCCGCGGGGAGGCTGCCGTGGGAGTCCAGGGAAACCATTGACTGAGATGGAGACTGGGGAAGCCTGGGCCAGAGGTCAGGACATCAGGACCCCTGCTGTGGACATAGGGGGTTTGACGGGTCTGTCACGTTGCCGTGTGGGAGTCACAGAAGAGAGTTCTGTGGACCAGTCTGAAGCCCAGGGAAGAAGTCTTGACCAGAGGGGAAAATGAAGTCACCAGATACAGGTGACATTGACACCTGACATTGGATGAATCCACGCAGGGAGTGTGTTCATTCGGTGCTGGAGCTTTGCCCCAAACCTCTGCCCTGCTCCAGGTACTCCTCATCTGGGGATATCTGTGAACAAGGCAGAACAGATCTGTAATCTCAGATTACAGAGTGGTGTATGCAGAGTGGTGTGTGCAGAGTGGTGAACAGATAAACATGTCAGAGGGTGCAGAGCCACAGAGGGAGGCGCAGGAGACACAAGTGTCTCTTTAATAGGATGACAGGGACGGCTTCTCTGAGGAGGTAGCCTGGGCTGATTCCTGAAGCAAGGAGGCAACTAGTGCGAGAAGACCTTGGAGAGAGTCCCTGGAGGCAGGAGGCCCCTGCACACTGAGGATCTGAGCAGCCAGGCCAGCTGTGTGGAGCAGGGTGCGGGGAGCCCCGCCCATCGTCTTTGTGGGCCCTGCCCATGGGGCTCTTTCAGTCCCGTGCTGTGGCCAGTCACAGAGGACTGTGGCCAAGCTGGGGAGGTCACTCTGGCTGCTGCTTGGAATATATTGGAGGGGGCAGGTGTGGCAGCTCAGCAGGGCCAGCGAGGGTTCTGGGTGATCCAGGTGGGAGATGACAGGATGGGGCGGGGTCAGTGGTGGGACTGCTTCCAAGGCAGAGCTGGCAGATTTGCTGCCATGTTGGTTCTGGGGTGTGACAGGGATGAGTTGGAGATGATTCCTAGGTCTGTGGTCTATGCAGCTGGGTGAGTGGACATGCCGTGGATTGATGCAGAGAATCCTGGAGGCACGGGGAGAAGGAGGAGATGAAACAGCCTGCTGTGGCCCTGCCCTGTCCTCTCGCCACAGTAGAGAACTGGCGTGGGAGGTGGGTGGCAGGTGTGCCTCTCAGGGAGCTGTGCACCGGCAGCCGCTGGCGTGCAGACAGGAGCTCGCCTAGGGAGATTTGGGGAGGCCTTGTGTTCTGAAGAGGAAATGGCATCAGGAGAGAACAGGAGTTGGGGGGTCAGAGGAGTCAGAGGCCACGTGGAGGGACATAGCAGCTGCTGCGAGACCAAGGGCTGAGACAGCTGTGACGGGCCTGAGTCTGTAGCACGGAGACTGTGCACAGCCCTCCTCGTCAGCAGGGCTAAGGGATTGGAAGGGCTGAAAGAGGAGTGGACAGCGAGTATGGAGAGCTTTTGGGAGGAGTGTTTTTGCAGAAGAGAACAAAGAAAGAGAAATAAGTGGTGCCCGGGGGACCGTGTGGCCTGCTGAGAATTTTTGGAGAGGGGCCATGTGGCAGCACATAGGTGTGTGACGTGGGTGCCTGTGGAGGGAACACAGTGCTGGTAGGGACAGAGTGCAGGCGGTGGCCTCAGTTGGCTCGCTTATGGGCAGCAGTGTAGGGTTGACCAGAAACCAGGCCAGAGATGCTCTTCCAGAGGAAGGGCAGGGCACTGAGCCCAGGGCAGGTGCAGGCAGGTCAGGGGACTCAGAAGTAGAAGATGAGGGGTCCTCTTCCCTTCGAGTCTGTGGACCTCTTCAGACCGGACGATGTGTGTGTTACATCCAGAAAACCTCAGAGACCCCGGCCACCCGCAGCTGTGGGTTTGCTGTCCTGTGTATGTTGCACTGTTTCGTGTGTCAGAGCCCTCTGCAGACCTGTTACTGTGTCTCCTGTGAGTCTAGTGCTCAGGGAAGCCCTCCCTGGCAGTAGCACTTTGCCCTGGGGAGGGAGGAGGAGATGAAGCAATCTGTAGGTGTGGCGCCCGCATCTGGGTAAGAGCCAGCAGCCGGTTCTGGAACTCCGCCACCAGCACATCTGTTTGGATGGCTGGTGGGTGTTTAGCTGTTGAGATCTCTGGCAGGGCTTCTGTGGATCCTTCTTCTCTCCCAGCTTAGACTTTCAGGCTCCCATTTTGGGTGCTGTCAGCTTTCAGCATATCAGGTCTGTGGCACCATACATTATGCACAAAATCAAAAAACACAATTATTTTGTAGCTAGAATTTGTTAGCCAGAAAACACTCCTTATATATCAACGTGGTCTGTAAAGGGAATTAAAATTTGTTTAGGTAATCAATGAGTTTTTGGAAATCATCTCTACAGAAATTAAGAAATTTTGTTAATTTCTTTATGATTTTAGAATCCTGCAATACTTAGACCATAAAAGTTGGAGTTTTGGTGTCAAATTCAGAAAGCACCAGCAAGTACTGGAGAATCGCACTGCAAGTGGACGGTGGCTGAGTCGGGTTCTTAGGACAGTTTCTCTAGCTGGTTCTTCACAACTTCACTGCCTTTGACCAACCCACTCGTCAGACATTTCCGTTCTCTTTTCTTTAGAGACAGGGTCTTGCTCTGTTACCAAGGCTGGAGTGCAGTGGTGTGGTCACAGCTCACTGCAGCCTTGAACACCTGGGTTCAGGCGATCCTCCTCCCTCAGCCTCCTGAGTAACTAGGACTACAGGGACGCACCACCATGCCTGTCTAAATTTTTTAATTTGTAGAGATGGAGTCTCTCTCTCTGTGTCACCCAGGCTGCTGTCAAACTCCTGGGCTCAAGCAGTCCTCCCTCCTTGGCCTCCAAAAGTGCTGGGATTACAGATGTGAGCCACCATGCCATTCAGCCATTCAGCAGTTTTCGAGGCAGCCAGTCCCAGCACTGTGCTCAGCAGGGCTGCTTTCCCCTTCCTCCAGGGGAAGAGTCCACCCGGTGTTCAGGACCTCGCCTTCTCATGCCCACTCAGATGCACCACCTTGATCTGAGCTCTTTGAGCAGCTCTTTGAGCCTCAGATGTGGCGCTTCCAGATGCTGCTGTAATTGTTTGCACAGGTCAGCACGGTGATATGAGACAGGCTGAGGACCCCATCTCATTTATTTTTTATTTTACCCAGAGCATCAAACACGGTGTCTTACAGAACGTAGGAATCACTAAATGTTTGTTAACATGAGTGCTTTAGTTACGTAAGATGAACCAGTCAAAATGGAAATGACAAGAGATTTTTCAGGGGTCCTACAAATAGAAGGAAAACATTTAAAAATTGGATCGCCAAGAGAAGTTGATTGACAGGAGAGGAAAGGCAAGAGGAAGAGGTTATGGGCTCCCTTGCTGGAATTCCTCTGGGTCTCTCTATTTAGAGGACCTCTCCAGAGCAAGCCCACCAAAGGCAGTAATCAGATCCGATGCTGCTTATAGAATTGTCCGTGAAAGACCCACAGCATCAAACACCCTTGGTTTGTCCTGACGATCATTGTTCAAAGCTGAATTTGATATATGATATCCTCCTCGGACCCTATCCAAAGGGATTTAGTTACTGAGGTGCCAGAAGGACCTAGTGAGATTCTGGTGTGCGAAGGAACCCCGCAAATAACTATCTGTGTGCCTATGTGGGTGGGCCCTGGGGGCGGCCTCTGGGGTTGGGTGTGCTGCTGTGTACAGGGAGCGTGGGGACAGGCACAGCACAAGTTGGCCGAGGTCTGGTGGGGAAGCAGTGGCACGGAGGCGGCTCTCAACTGTGAGCTGCCTGTAGCCTCGTTCAGGACAGTCGGGCACTTCTGGGGACTTGGTGTCACAAGTATTGCTTTTGTGCTGCATGCAGGTTATCTCATTCATTCCTCACTTCAGCCTTTGAGATGGGAGTTACTCTGCCTGGTTTACAGAATGGGAAACAGGGCCAGAAAAGTTCAATAACTGCACATATCATGTACCCACTAAGTATCAGGGCTGGACATCGAGCCCAGGACTTGCTCTAAAACCAGTGCTGTTTCTGTGGTTCACAACAAGAAGTATTTGGGAGAAGGAATCAGCCAGGCGTAGGACTGAACTGGAATGCTTACATGTGAACTCTGATAGCAGCCTGAGAAATAATGAGAACTCAGATTGCCAGTGGGAGTGTAGATTGTTATAATCACGTTTAAAAAGCTTGAAGTTGTCTTCTAAACTTGAATATGCTCTCAGCAACCCAGCGATAACCCAACAGCCCACCAACTCCATCCTGAGTGTCCTTGACAGACTCTGACACCTGTGGGCTAGGGGCTAATGCACAGAAATGCTCATAGCACAATTGTTCAAAATAGGTTTAAAAATAATAATTGAAGCCGGGTGCAGTGGCTCACGCCTGTAATCCCAGCACTTTGGGAGGCCGAGGCAGGTGGATCACGAGGTCAGGAGATCGAGACCATGGTGAAACCCCATCTCTACTAAAAATACAAAAAATTAGCTGGGCGTGGTGGCGGGAGCCTGTAGTCCCAGCTACCCGGGAGGCTGAGGCAGGAGAATGGCGTGAACCCGGGAGGCGGAGCTTGCAGTGAGTCAAGAACGTGCCACTGCACTCCAGCCTGGGCGACAGAGCAAGACTCCGTCTCACAAAAAATAAAAATAAAAAATAATAATTGAAATATCCATCAACAAGAAAGTGAATAAATAAATTGTGGAATACATTAAGTCCTCATTTAATGTCATTGATAGGTTCTTGGAAGCTGCGACTTTAGCAGAGCAACGTATAACAAAACCAGTGTTTTTCCCTCACCAATGTTGTTGAAGGAAATGATGTTTATCTGAGGACCTGCTCTATGTCATTTCGCTTACAGTTGTAGTTTCCAAGAACCTGTGGGCGCTGAGTAGGATGTACTGTACCATACAGCAGTAGAAACGAATTAGCACAACAGCTTCTTTTTATCAACAGGATAAATCTGAGAAACATAGTGTTAAGTAAAAAAAAGCAAGTTGCGAAAGTGTACAATTAGCATCATACATTTTAATAAAAATGAAAGATAAACAATACTAAATTATGTTGTCTTTAGAGATACATAGGTATGTGATTAAACCAAAAAAAAAGTGAGGAAATGATAAAGGCAAAATGCAATCCAGTGGTTCCATCTGGGGCACAAGGGGGCAGGAAGTGTTAGGAACACAAGAGACCATCGGTTGGATGACTGATGATTTCTTTCCTAAGTTTGGGGATGGGTTCCCAGGCATACCTTTCCTTGCTAGGCTTTATAACTGCATGGATATATGTACATAGACACAGTTGTGCACTGCATAACAACATTGCAGTCATTGACGGACTGCATGTATGACAATGGTCGCAGAAGATTATAATGGAGCTGAAAAAATTCCCATCAGCTGGTGTCTTAGCACCACACATTACGTTTCCTATGTTTAGGTGTACAAACACTCATTATGTTACAGGTGCCTACAGTGTTAAGTATAGTCACATGGAGTACAGGTTTGGAGTCCAGGGGCAATAGGCTAGACTAAACTTGTCCAACCCATGGCCCAACACAAATTTGTAAACTTTCTTGAAACATGAGATTTTGGCCGGGCGTAGTGGCTCATGCCTGTAATCCCAACACTTTGGGAGGCCGAGGCGGGTGGATCACAAGGTCAGGAGATCGAGACCATCCTGGCTAACACGGTGAAACCCCATCTCTACTAAAAATACAAAAAATTAGCCAGGCGTGGTGGCAGACGCCTGTAGTCCCAGCTACTCAGGAAGCTGAGGCAGGAGAATGGCGTGAACCCGGGAGGCAGAGCTTGCAGTGAGCCGAGATGGCACCACTGCACTCCAGCCTGGGCAACATAGCAAGACTCCGTCTCAAAAAAAAAAAAAAAGAGATTTTTTGGCCGAGCGTGGTAGCTCATGCCTGTAATCCCAGCACTTTGGGAGGCCAAAGCAGGTGGATCACTTGAGGTCAGGAGTTCGAGACCAGCCTGGCCAACATGGTAAAACCCCATCTCTACTAAAAATACAGAATTATCTGGGAGTGGTGGTGCACACCTGTAATCCCAGCTACTTGGGAGGCTGAGGCAGGAGAATCACTTGAACCCAAAAGGCAGAGGTTCCATTGCATTGAGCCCAGAGTGCACCATTGTACTCCAGCCTGGCCAACAAGATCAAAGCTCTGTCTCAAAACAAAAAGAGGGTATTTTTGTGATTATTATTATTTTTAGCTCATCAGCTATCGTTAGTGTATTTTATGTGTGGCCCAAGACAGTTCTTCTTCCAATATGGGCCAGGGAAGCCAAAAGATTGAACATCCCTGGGCTAGACTATATGGGTGTGTCATAGGCTGTGCCATCTAGGTTTGTGTAAGTACACTCATGATGTTCACACAACGGAGACATTGCCTAATGACAGATCTCTCAAACATCCCCGTCACTAAGTGACCCGTGACTCTATATATAGCATATTCTTTTGTTTGTGTCAGATATTTCATAATTTCAGAAAGAAAAAATATCAAGCTTGGGGACAGGAAGGGACATTGGTGCCTCTGATGGGTTTAGAGAAATTCTCAAAGGGCAACACTATAGATGGGTTGCGTGAAGCTCATTCATTCAGGATGTGGAGTGAGCACAGCAATCAGATGTCAGAGCAACAGAATCAGCAGGAAAGGATGAGCAGACCTGGATTCTTCACCTTCTGCCTCACTTTCCTCTCCTCCAAAACGAGAGTTGGAATACAGTCATGTGTCAATTAACGACAGGAATATATTCTGAGAAATGCATTGTTAGGTGACATCTTTGTTGTGTGAACAGCATAGAGTGTACTGACAAACGTAGGAGGTAGGTACAACCTACTTCACACCTGGGCTAAATGGTACAGCAAATTGCTCCTGGGCTGCAGACCTGCACCACTTGTGACTGCACTGAATACTTTAGGCAGCTGTAGCACCAAGGTAAGTATTAGTATGTCTAAACATAGAAAAGGTGCCATAAAAATATGGTATTATGATCTTATGGGACCACTGTTGTATTTGCGGTCCATCATTGACTAAAATGGCTTATTGTTGTTTTTGAAGCAGAGTCTTGCTCTGTCACCCAGGTTGGAGTACAGTGGCATGATCTTAGCTCACTGCAACCTCTGCCTCCCAGGTTCAAGTGATTCTCCTGCCTCAGCCTCCCGAGTAGCTGGGACTACAGGCATGCGCCACCACGCCCAGCTAATTTTTGTAGTTTTAGTAGAGGCATGGTTTCACCATGTTGGCCAGGCTCGTCTAGAACTCCTGACCTCAGATGATCTGCTCCCTTAGCGTCCCAAAGTGCTGGGATTGCAGGCATGAGCCGTTGCACCCAGCCTGACTAAAATGTTACGTGGTGTGTGACTGTATCTGCCACACATGGTTGTTGTAAGGATTAGACACGAGAGTGGGATCAAGCCCCAGGCGCAGTGCAAGCTGTGTGGGTACTCAGTGATGGTTCCCTGTGTGCTAACGGGGCACACACCTGTGAGGGTGTGGTGGGCCTCTGTCGGTAAGGGGTGACAGTGTGGTTTAACTGACAAAAAAACAAACAGTAGAAAGGGTGAAAAATCAATTATTGTCTTAGCCAGAAAATTCTTGTACTTAATATTGAGGGTTGACAACTGCATTACTTTAAATCGGTCCGTGTCTGTTTTTTGTTCTTTCTTTCTTCCTTCTAATTTTAGTACTGGGAAATTTGGTGCTTGTTTTATACCAGGACTCTGTAAGCAAAGTGATCTAACCTTGTATGCATCACGGCCCGGGCTCCGGCTGTGGAAGGCTGATGTCCACGGGACTGTTCAAGCCACATTTATCTTGAAAGATGCTTTTGCCGGGGGAGTCAAGCCTTTTGAACTGCACCCACGTCTGGAATCCCCCAACAGGGGAAGTTGCAGCTTACCTGAGAGGCACCTGGGGCTTGTTTCGTGTTTCTTTCAAGAAGGCTGGGTGCTGAGTTGGAATGAATATAGTATCTATCTCCTAGACACAGTCAACCAGGTAAGCGAAGGGACGCTGCCATATCTTCAGTGTCTGTAGGCAAGAGAATGTTTCTCTACAAACTGTTCTGCTCAGCGCCCTCAGAATGCTACCAGGAGCAGTATTGATTTACACTTTACTTTTTCCTTTGGGCCAGTCAAGGAAATTAAATGAAGGTTTGGTCATTTTTATAGATTTGAAAAAAAAAATTTGGTTTTGACATTTAGGTCCAATTCTCTGTCAAGAAATTATGTATGTTTTTTGTATGTAAACACATTAAACTTGTTCTTTTGTTGTTGTTGTTGTTGTTGAGAAAGAATCTCACCCTGTTGCCCAGGCTGGAGTGCAGTGGCATGATCTCGGCTCACTGCAACCTTCACCTCCCAGGTTCAAGCAAGTCTCCTGCCTCAGCCTCCTGAGTAGCTGGGATTACAGATGCATGCCACCACACCCAGCTAATTTTTGTATTTTTGGTAAAGACAGGGTTTCACAATGTTGGTCACGCTGGTCTTGAACTCCTGACCTCGTGATCTACCCACCTTGGCCTCCCAAAGTGCTGGGATTACAGGCGTGAGCCACCATGCCTGGCCCTTTTTTTTTTTTTTTTTTTTTTGAGACGGAGTCTCGCTCTGTTGCCCAGAGCTGGAGTGCAGTGGCCAGATCTCAGCTCACTGCAAGCTCCGCCTCCCGGGTTCACGCCATTCTCCTGCCTCAGCCTCCTGAGTAGCTGGGACTACAGACGCCCGCCACCTCGCCCGGCTAGTTTTTTGTATTTTTTAGTAGAGACGGGGTTTCACTGTGTTAGCCAGGATGGTCTCTATCTCCTGACCTCGTGATCCGCCCGTCTCGGCCTCCCAAAGTGCTTGGATTACAAGCTTGAGCCACCGCGCCTGGCCCCTTTTTTTTTTTTCTGGGCTCACTGCAACCTCCGCCTCCCAGGTTCAAGTGATTCTCCTGCCTCAGTCTCCCAAGTGGCTGGGATTACAGGCCCATGCCACCCGACGCAGCTAATTTTTGTATTTTTAGTAGAGACAGTGTTTCACCATTTTGGCCAGGCTGGTCTCGAACTCCTGACCTCGGGTGATCCACCCGCCTCAGCCTCCCAAAGTGCTGGGATTACAGGCGTAAGCCACCATGCCCAACCTTGTTCTTTATAATCTATTTGGGTCATGTTTTTTCTGACTATCCAATTACTATGAGCACATACAGTGATAACTCAAATACGACAGAAACAGTAGCAGAGGATGGGCACCCCGTGGCTCATGCCTGTAATCCCAGTACTTTTGGGAGGCCGAAGTGGGCAAATCACCTGAGGTCAGGAGTTCGAGACCAGCCTGGACAACATGGTGAAACCCCGTCTCTACTAAAAATAAAAAAATTAGCAAGGCATTGTGGCACACTCCTGTAATCCCAGCTACTTAGGAGGCTGAAGCAGGAGAATTGCTTGAATTCGGGAGGCGGAGGTTGCTGTGAGCTGAGATTTCACCGTTGTACCATAGTCTGGGCTACAGAGCGAAACTCCATCTCAAAAAAAAAAGAAACAGTAGCAGAGAATTTTAGTTCCTGAGGAGGGGCCCTTCCCTCAGCATGCTTTCTCTGTTATTTTGCCCTTGTCTTCTTACTCAAATGGAGCCACATCATTTTGCCACTTGGTTTTTTGTTTTGTTTTCGTTTTTGATTTTGTTTTTGAGATGAAGTCTGGCTCTGTCGCCCAGGCTGGAGTGCAGTGGTGCGATCTTGGCTCACTGCAAACTCCGCCTTCCGGGTTCATGCCATTCTCCTGCCTCAGCCTCCCTAGTAGCTGGGACTACAGGCGCCCACCACCACACCCAGCTAATTTTTTGTATTTTTAGTAAAGGTGGTGTTTCACCATGTTAGCCAGGATGGTCTCGATCTCCTGATCTCGTCATCTGCCCGCCTTGGCCTCCCAAAGTGCTGGGATTACAGGCATGAGCCAGCGCGCCCGGCCGCCACTTGTTTTTTTTTTGTTTTTGTTTTTTTGTTTTTTATTTTCGGTTTTCTTTACTTAGCAACATATCTTGGGCAAATTTCCAACATCATTAAAATCATGGTAGGAAACAATTTCTGCTTAAACCAAGATGATAACAGATTATCGTTAGAGACAGATTTAGGAACTTTAAACACAGCTGTTTAGTTTCAGTTTCTCGTTGTCTTAAGAGCAGAGCTTTTGCTCTTTTTAAAATAATCTCTATGCCTCACCCTCCCAACTCCTCACCTCCAGATTCCAGACCAGGCCCTGTCCTGTTCACGTTCTTCCATTCTGAGCTCAACAGGCCTCTGCCAGGCACCCCTTTCTCTTATAAGCAGAGCCTCACTATAGAAAATAAATGGTTTTTGGTCAGGCACAGTGGCTCACACCTGTAATCCCAGCAGTTTGGGAGGCCGAGGCAGGCGGATCACTTGAGGTCAGGAGTTCAAGACCAGCCTGGCCACCATGGCAGAACCCCGTCTCTACTAAAAATGCAAAAACTAGCCAGGCATGGTGGCAGGTGCCTGTAGTCCTGGCTACTCGGGAGACTGAGGCAGGGAGAATTACTTGAACCTGGGAGGTGGAGGTTGCAGTGAGCCCAGATCACACCACTGCACTCCAGCCTGGGCGATAGAGTGAGACTTCCATTTCCAAAAAAAAATAAATAAATAAAAGAAAGGGTTTTCTTCTTTGGTGTGTGTCAGCAGGACATGAAGTTCATCCTCTCCTCATTGAAGCCTTCTGAATTATTATCAGCCGTGCCTGGTAATACTGGCTTGGCAGAAAGAAAACTGACCCGGGGTGGAGGGGCAGAACTAGATTCGACTCTTCTAGCTCGGTTCCGCCTTTAACCAAGAGTCTCTTACTGGCCTGAGCCTGGTTTTCTTTCCTGTAAAATGGGGTGGGTGTAAGAAGCTTCGATTTAGGGGAATCACTAAGGTGCCTTGAGTTTGTTCATTTTCTAAGGGATATTCTGAAAGATATTTTTGCACCCTTTCCTCAGTTACAGAGAACTTCTTGCCCTGGATACCTTTTGGACTTATGTGCACTTGTTAATTAGTAGCATCAAGATGCTTTGTAACTGTGCATTGGTTTTTTCATCTGAGCACTTACCCGATGCTTTACCCAGTAGGTATAATTAACTTCATTTTATAGGCAGAGAAATGGAGACGGGACCGTCTGGGACAGATGTCACAGTCACCCTCAGAGTCTGGACCACCCAGTGGCAGCATGACTGGCAGCTTTCAGAAACAAATGTTATGTTTGCAGCTGTCCATCAGTTATTTAAAATTACAGTCTCTTATTTGCACTGTTGACAGCAAAGCAAGGACTTGCTTTAAGTCTATGTGGGCTCGGGATGTCCTGTGTTTTGTTTCCACCCCTTTCAGATAATGCTGAAGGAACCTTGCCTCCCTTCGTGTATTCATTCAAAACCCTTGAGCTGCAGTGTACACTGGCCTCTCCTGCAGGAATGCACACAGTAGGAGGACTAGACCTATCTGCACGCTATTTCAGCCACAGGAGTGGGGTGCCAAGCAGAGGTTTGGATGAGGTGCCGCGAGCCCTGAGAGCCCTGGGCTTTGCAGCAGAGGGCGAGCTTGTCCGAGGCTGCTTCTCAGGGAGGTGGCATCTGGAGAGAACTAGAACTCCCCCAGCAAACATGGACAGGAAAGTAATTTGAGCAGAAAGAGAAGCACATGCATGCACCATGGAGGAACAGGGCTGGGACTGGGTTGTCAGGGCCAATGCACCTGCAGCAGGGACAAGGGCAGGGTGGCACATGGGTCGGAGATGACTGAGGCCTCACCCTGCCAGGGGACCCCTCAGATCCTGCTTACCAATCTGTCAGATGTTACCTAACTTTGGATTGAATTGGAATTTTCAGAAAGTTGCCATAGTAAAGTGCAGTTATCATTTGACTGATTTGGACTCTCACACATGCATTTTTTTTTTTTTTTTTTTTTGACAGGCCACAATTGCTGGTTTGGAAGGATCCGGTGATATTGTGTCTGTTTCATGCACAGAAAATGAAATATTTTTCTTGAAAGGAGATAGGAACATTATAAGAATTTCAAGCAGGCCTGAAGGATTAACATCAATAGGTTTGTATTTATTATAAAATGTACCGTGTGTATGATGGGAAGTACTATACTCTGTTGTTTGTAATCACAGTTAATAATTGATCAGACTTACCATTGAGCCAGGCATGGTGGCTCACACCTGTAATTCCAGCACTTTGGGAGGCCAAGGTGGGTGGATCACTTGAGCTCAGGAGTTCAAGACCAACCTGGGCAACATGGTGAAACCCTGTCTCTACCAAAAATACAAAAAACTAGCCAGGTGTGTGCCTGTGGTCCCAGCTACTCGGGAGGCTGAGGTGGGAGGATCACTTGAGCCTGGGAGGCGAATGTTGCTGTGAGCTAAGATCGCACCACTGCACTCCAGCCTGGGTGACAGAGTGAGACCCCGTCTCAGAAACAAAACCAAAAACTTACCATGATTTTGCTAAACTATTGCAACTTTATTTGAACATGGAAGATTTGGAGGGTTTCCTCTGATTCTTTTGTTTGTTTGTTTGTTTGTTTTTTGAGACGGAGTTTCACTCTTCTTGCCCAGGCTGGAGTGTAATGACGCGATCTCGGCTCACCACAACCTCTGCCTCCTAGTTTCAAGCTATTCTCCTGCCTCAGTCTCCTGAGTAGCTGGGATTACAGGCATGCACCACTATGCCAGACTAATTTTGTGTTTTTAGTAGAGACAGGGTTTCTCCATGTTGGTCAGGCAGGTCTCGAACTCCTGACCTCAGGTGATCTGCCTACCTCAGCCTCCCAAAGTACTGGGATTACAGGCGTGAGCCCACCACGCCTGGCCGCTCCTCTGATTGTTAAAAATAGTGTTTACACTACATTTCTTGAAAGTCACCTACTTTAGGGCTTACATCAGATAGTCTCACATTTAGTGGAGCTGCTTTCATGGTTGTGGAAGATGGGGAGATTGAGAAAGGAGGAAGGAAAAATCAGAAACCACTTTACTGATCCCTGATCTCCGTCTGAGACAGTATGTGGGATTAATGCTCCAAAAGACATAGATTTGCATGAAGTTTTAGAAGATTTAAATCCGTTATCTGGGACTTACCGTTTACCCTTAACTCAGTTCTTCCTTGTAGGATTGATTTTTCTCTGTGCTTTTGACACTTTTTGGTAATTCATACAAGCCCAAATTTTAATGAGCAAAGAATCCTAATATGTGTCCTCGTGCGGACATCCACACACTTTATATATTTGGGTTCCTCAGGGAACTTGTTCCTAATGGTGGCAACAACAGCCATGTGGGCCCCAGCACCCTCCTCCTCACTGCCATTACCTCTGAAGTCAGAGAGGGCAAATTGGGATGAATATTCCAAAACATAATTTGTATAAGAAGCGAATAAGCTCTGACTCTTGAGTTTATGAGCCCCTCAGACAGTGTCATCAGAGGGACAGTATGGCTTTCAGGAAGGGTGGTGACTTGGGGCCACCAGGCTAAGCTCTGGACCTCTGCTGCCCATAGAGCTTTCTGCAGTGATGAAGATGCTCTCATCTGCCCTGTCTGGTAGGCAGTCACTGTCCATGGGTGGCTGCTGAGTACTTGCAATATGGCAAATGCAGCTGAGGGATGAATTTTACATTTTGTTTAATTTTTTTTTTTTGAAATGGAGTCTTGCTCTGTCCACCAGGCTGGAGTGCAGTGGCGCAATCTCTGCTCACTGCAACCTCCACCTCCTGGGTTCAAGCAATTCTCCTGCCTCAGCCTCCTGAGTAGCTGGTATTACAGGTGTGCACCACCATACCAGGCTAATTTTTTATATTTTAGTAGAAATGGGGTTTCACCATGCACCATGTTGCCCAGGCTGGTCTCAAACTCCTGAGCTCAGGCAGTCCTCCCACCTTAGGCTCCCGAAGTGATGGGATTACAGGCATGAGCCACCATGTCCAGCTTAAGTGGCGCCCGCCACCACACCCAGCTAATTTTTTTGTATTTTTAGTAAAGATGGGGTTTCACCCTGTTAGCCAGGATAGTCTCGATCTCCTGACCTTGTGATCTGCTGACTCAGCCTCCCAAAGTGCTGGGATTACAGGCGCAAGCCACTGAGCCCGGCCCAATTTTGATCAATGTGAGTTTCAATAGTTACAAGTAGCTGGTGGCTGTCTGTTGGACAGGGCAGCTCTAGGCAAGATCCGCCATTAACTTATGTAATCTTCGACAAGTCGCTTCAGAGCAGAGTCCTGCCCCTCCAGTCTCCAGCGTACACTCCATTGCCTACAGTCTTCCCCTAACACATGCCCTCAATAGAATGTGCGTGCTTCAAGGGCAGGAATTCCTATGTCTCATGGACTGCCATGTCCCAGCAGCTAGCCCTATGTCTGGCACACAGAGGATCCCTGATAAAGAGAGGATGGCGAAGGGATCAAAGTGGGCTGTGGTCTTGTGTTGAGGGTACTGTAGCTGGAACTGCTCTGGCCTGGTGCCCTGTGGTGTCATGTTGCAGGAAGGATGAGTGCACTGCAGTAGTAAGCTCACTGGCCCTTGGTCTCGGGGACAGGGGACAGAGACTCACATGCCTGCTCTCACTCTGCTGTCTACTTGCCTTGATGCTGTGTGGTAATGGACTTCTCTGTCTTGAATTTGTTCTAATGGAAAATTACCTTTCCCTCTTTCAGGAAATTTAATTACAGCTACACATATATTTTCAAGTGCCCTTTGAGTAATCTTAAAGTATATTCAAGGCATAGTATAACTAAGCTGTTTTGTTATACACAGGCATCTCTCATTTATAAATACTTTGTAAATTAAAGTGAGAAATGCTGTATTCGTAGTATTTTTTTACTTTTTTTTTTTTTTTTTTTGAGACAGGTTTCACTCCGTCGTGCAGGCTGGAGTACAGTGGCATGATCTCAGCTCACTCCAACCTCCACGTCCCAGGCTCAAATGATTCTCCCACCTCAGCCTCCCAAGTGGCTGGAACTACAGGCATGCACCACCACACCCAGCTAATTTTTTGTATTGCGGTAGAGATGGGTTTTCACCATGTTGCCCAGGCTGGTCTTGAACTCCTGAGCTCAAGTGATCTCCCCACCTCAGCCTCCCAAAGTGCTGAGATTATAGGTGTGAACCACCACTCCTAACCTTTCCTTACTACTGAGTTGCTTTAAAAAGACAGCTATGGCAAATTATTTTACTGATTTTAATATATGAGCTTCTTGAAGAACAAAAACTATTTCTTAGACTCAATTGTGTGATTCTTTTAGTTTTGCTGGTTTCTATGAATTTAGAATCTTTCAGTTCTTTAGCCGGCTGGCGCCTATGTGACAACTGGTATTTAGGGCTAGCAAACCTGGATAAGTGCACATCAGCTCTCTCTTGGATCACTAGTGGTAAAACCAGACTCTTCTTTCTTAGTGAGAGATGGTCTGGAGATGTCTGGATGCTCAGAGCGAGTCCACGTGCAGCAAGCAGAGAAGCTACCAGGGGCCACAGTTTCTGAGACGAGGCTCAGAGGCTCTTCTGTGGCTAGCTCCGTGGCCAGTGAGCCAAGGAGCAGGAGCAGCTCGCTCAACTCCACCGACAGCAGCTCCGGGCTCCTGCCCCCTGGGCTCCAGGCCGCCCCTGAGCTGGGCAAAGGCAACCAGCCCCCCTCACAGAGATTCAACGCCATCAGCTCAGAGGACTTTGACCAGGAGCTTGTCGTGAAGCCTATCAAAGTGAAAAGGAAGAAGAAGAAGAAGAAGACAGGTACCCTCTGTAGCTGGCATACACCCACCTGGGGTGACAGGCTTTCCCAATTCTCTGGGAATCCCACTGCTCACTGAGTGAGCCCTGGCCCATTCATCCAAAAGAGAACACCTACGTTTCTTCCCCAAAGGAGTTTTACTGCAAAATACTTCACATTAACGGAAAATACACACACACATACACATATATACATACACACACACACACACACACACAAAGGTCTAAATGATGACAGACCACCTGTGTACGCACCACCCTGCTTAAAGGGTCTCGGTTTTGTACTTTTCAATATTTATTTTTTATTATTTTATTTAGTTAGTTATTTATTTTGGCGACAGTTTCGCTCATCGCCCAGGCTGGAGTGCAATGGCGCGATCTCGGCTCACCGCAACCTCGCCTCCTGGGTTCAAGCAGTTCTCCTGCCTCAGCCTCCCGAGTAGCTGGGATTACAGGCGTGCACCACCATGCCCAGTGAATTTTGTATTTTTAGTAGAGACGGGGTTTCTCCATCTTGGTCAGGCTGGTCTCGAACTCCCAACCTCAGGTGATCCACCCGCCTCAGCCTCTCAAAATGCTAGGATTACAGGCG
Source organism: Macaca mulatta (assembly GCF_049350105.2). Lineage (NCBI taxonomy): Eukaryota > Metazoa > Chordata > Mammalia > Primates > Cercopithecidae > Macaca > Macaca mulatta. The sequence continues at coordinate 175,796,101 of NC_133412.1, forward strand.
TGAGCCACTGTGCCTGGCATACTTTTCAATATTTACATTAAAATGTCGGGGCTGGGCACGGTGGCTCACACCTGTAATCCCAACACTTTGGGAGGCCCAGATGGGCGTCACGAGGTCAAGAGATCAGGACCATCGTGGCCAACATGGTGAAATCCCGTCTCTACTAAAAACACACAAATTAGCTGGGTGTGGTGGCGCGTGCTTGTAATCCCAGCCACTCGGGAGGCTGAGGCAGGAGAATCACTTGAACCCAGGAGGCAGAGGATGCAGTGAGCCGAGATCGGGCCACTGCACTCCAGCCTGGCAAGAGCGAGACTCTGTCTCAAAAAAAAAAAAAAAAAAAAAAGGTTGGTTTATCCATGTATACCATTAATTAAACCAGAGATTCTGTGAGCCTGGGTGGAAAGTATTGGAAACCGGAAGATCTATGCTGGTAAATACATGGGACATTTTATGTTTAGTGTTGAATATGCTACCAAATATGGGATGTAACATTGAATTTTTTTCTTTTTTGTTTTCAACTTTTAAATACAGGGGTCCATGCTCAGGTTTGTTACATGGGTATATAGCAGCCAGGTAGTGAGCATGGTATGCAGTAGGTGGTTTTTGACCCATGCCGCCTCCTTTCCCGCTCTGGTGGTTCACAGTGTCTGTCCTTCCCATGTTTATGTCCGTACTTGCTCAATGTTTGGCTCCCACTTACAAGTCAGAACATGCAGTTGATTTTCTGTTCCTGCATTAATTTGCTTAGGATTATGGCCTGCAGTTTCATCCATATTGCTGTAAAGGACAAGATTTCATTCTTTATTTTTATTTATTTATTTATTTATTTATTGAAGACAGAGTTTCACTGTTGTCGCCCAGGCTAGAGTGCAGTGGCGCGATCTCAGCTCACTGCAACCTCCGCCTCCCAGGTTCAAGCAATTCTCTTGCCTCAGCCTCCCAAGTAGCTGTAGAGGTTTACCATGTTGGCCAGGCTGGTGTTGAACTCCTGACCTCAGGTGGCCCACCCGCCTCGGCCTCCCAAAGTGCTCAGATGGCTCACAAGCGAGAGCCACTGTGCCCAGCCTGGATGTCATTCTTTGTTATGGCTGTGTAACGCTGAATTTTTTAAACCTTTTACTCCTTGGTTTCTGTTCATCCTCTCTAGCTAAGATGACTGCAGCACTGAAGGAAATTTTATTAGATTTCTAAGCATTTTAATAATTATAAGGAATTGGTTTGTGACCCAGGTGAACATCTCAGTTTGTCCCCTGGTTTTTCTTTTTTTGTTGTTTTTGAGATGGAGTCTCGTTCTGTCACCCAGGCTGGAGTGCTGATGCAATCTCGGCTCACTGCAAGCTCCGCCTCCCGGGTTCACACCATTCTCCTGCCTCAGCCTCCCGAGTAGCTGGGACTACAGGCGCCTGCCACCGTGCCTGGCTAATTTTTTGTATTTTTAGTAGAGAGAGGATTTCACTGTGTTAGCCAGGGTGGTCTCGATCTCCTGACCTTGTGATCCGCCCGCCTCGGCCTCCCAAAGTGCTGAGATTACAGGCGTGAGCCACCGCGCCCGGCCTGTCCCCTGGTTTTTCTTAGCTGGCGTTTCTTGAGTGAGGCCTCAAACCCATGGGTTCGTTCAGTACTTGCATGCATGGAAAGCATCTCTTTGTTGGGATTATTTGTACTTAAGAGGTTTATTCTTCATTCACTAAATAATGTTTATTTAAAATATTTTTTCTTGAGCCAAAAATATGTGTGCGAATTAGTCTCTTACTAATCATATAGAACCGTGCCTTATTTTGAATGTTCTTATTCTGAATTAGAAGGTGGAAGCAGGAGCACCTGTCACAGCTCCCTGGAATCTACACCCTGCTCCGAATTTCCTGGGGACAGTCCCCAGTCGTTGAACACAGACTTGCTGTCAATGACCTCAAGTGTCCTGGGCAGTAGCATGGATCAGTTAAGTGCAGAGTCTCCAGACCTGGAAAGCGGCTTCAGTGGTGAAGTGAACGGTGTCCCACAGGAAAATACTGACCCCGAAACGTTTAATGTCCTGGAGGTGCCAGGATCTGCGCCTGATTCTCTGGCTGTGGAAGATGACATTAGAACTGAAATGCCACACTGTCACCATGCATATGGGCAGGAGCTGCTCAATGGAGTGAGGAAAGATGTGAGAGGCAGTGATGTCACGGGACTTGAAGATGAGCCTTGTCCTGCAGACGATGGACCACATAGCACACAGATACCCTTCCAAGAACAGCACAGCTCTCCTGGGGTGCAGAATGGGGAAGATGTCCAACCCATTGGCCCCCAAAGCACTTTTTGTGAAGCGCCCCTCCTGAACTCACTCACCGTGCCTTCCAGCCTCAGCTTGGCCCCAAGTGCTGGGCAGTGGCTACCTGGGACCGGAGCTGATGAAGGCAGCCCCGTGGAGCCCAGCCAAGAGCAGGACGTCCTAACCAGCATGGAGGCCTCTGGCCACCTCAGCACAAATCTCTGGCATGTTGGCACTGATGATGACACAGGTCAGAAAGAAACGCCCTTTTCTGAACGTGACTTGGGGAGTGTGGGAGGACAGTTGACTCCGGTCTCTGCCTTGGCGGCCAGCACTCCCAAGGCCTGGCTTGAGCAGCCTCCACGGGATCAGGCATTGACGTCCAGCGATGAGGAGGACATCTATGCCCACGGGCTTCCTTCTTCATCCTCAGAGGCAAGTGTGACAGAGCTCGGACCTAGTCGCTCCCAGCAGGACCTGAGCCGGCTGGGTGCAGATGATGCCGGGCTGCTCAAGCCAGATCAGGTATGTGGGTTCAGGTGGTGGAAACGTAGCTAAGGCTTCTTTCTTGAGGGGAATAATTGGCAAGACTGATTATTTTCCTTCTCATGGAAAGAAATCTATTCCTACTGCAAAATCCAAAGGCCAACTCTGTTTTCAAATCTGGGTTTTGGGGGATTTCCAGCACAGGGACTATGATGGCTTGAGCTACTTCTGACCTGTTCTCCCCTGCTCAGTAACCTGCCTCCCCAACCAAGGTAGCATCTTGCTGTTTCCTCTGACCCCACAAGTGCAGGCTGGCAGAGGCACTTACTGTTAGCCATCATAGGGCAGGGCTGAATTGGCCTGGGGCCATCTCAGAAAAACAGTGGCTAGAGGACTGTCCACCCGTGGAGTAGAGAAAGCTCTGAGCAGTTTGGAGGCAGGGACTCTCCTGTCCTCCTCCTCAGACCCCTCCAAGGAACCATCTGCAAGAGCATGAGGCCATTTCCAGAACTGCTGTCTCCTCAACCTCCAAACAGTGGCTCCAAGGCTCTCCTGCAAGCTGTGCAGGAACAGTTCGGAGTAACCAGTCTTTGTAGGTCCACCCAGCACATGTAACTAGGAGATGACTTTTAACTATCCTTGAGCATTTTATATTAAAAGTGATTTTTTTTAAAGTGCCTGCTTCCCTTAGCAACTAATTACTACTAGATGTATTTGTTTCAAAACTAACTGTGTATTGTCATGTCTCCTACTAACTGGTGATGTGAGGTATGAATTATGGCTGTGCACTCACAGCCACATGTGCTTTCCATAGTGTACACTGGATTCTGTCAGTGCTAGCAGTGTGACGCGCGGTCAGTGCTCACCATGTGCAGGTGTCCTGCGAAGCACTTTACAGGTTTAACTCTTTTACTTCTCTACACACGAACTATAAAATAGGCACTGTCCTTGTCCCCATTTTACAGAGGAGAAAGTTGACGCACAGAACAGCTGGACAGCTCGCACAAGGTCACATAGCGAGTGAAGGGCGGGCCCCAGGACCCCCTTGCTCACCCCGTGTGCTGTCATGCCTCAGAAGTGAAACGTGCTGTTTACTTGTTTTGAGACAAAATGCCATAAGGCTGGCTTTTTATTTATTTATTTTTTTGAGACAGGGTCTCACTGTGTCACCCAGGATGGAGCACAGTGGCATAATCATGGCTCATTGCCGCCTGAACCTCCCCAGGTTCCAGTGATCTACCTGCCTCAGCTTCCTGAATCGCTGGGACTACCGGCACATGCCACCACGCCCAGCTAATTTTTGTGTTTTTTTGTAGAGAAGGGGTTTTGACATATTGCCCAAGCTGGTCTCCAACTCCTGAGCTCAAGCAATCTGCCTTCCTCGGCCTCCCAAAGTGCTGGGATTACAGGCGTGAGCTGCTGTGCCCGGCCAAGGGTGGCCTTTTATTCAGTCATCCGGTATTTATCTTTTCAACCCAGTGGTTCTTGAGTGGCCTTGACTGTCAGCCTCTGTGATTGTGCTGGGGACCACAGTGCACATGGCACTAGTTGTGGAGTCCATCTTCCTGAGCCTCAGAGTCTTGAGGGGGAGCCAGGTATATGTTCACATCCTTGCAGTTGAGTGGGACTCAGATGAGGGTACTGAGCAAAGGGCAGGGCTGTGGGAAGTGCAAGCAGCATGGCCCCCTGATGTCTGGGCAGTAGCCAGGCAGACTGTCGGTGGGGTGGGGAATTGGAATTCTAGACTAGAAATTTAGGAAAGCCCTTACTTAGGTGACAGGGGTCCTGGCCCTTTGAGCCCCCAACTCTCTAACTTCCTCCCTTCCTCATCCTACTCCAGGTAGCTGGAAAGCCAAGAAATTTTATGGTGTGCTTTTATTTGGAGGTTGGGGGTAGAAGTAAGGCTTGCCATGGTGAGCAGGGCTGGATTGAGAAGAGTTGGGCACCATTTTCTTTGAAGTAGTTAACTTCTATGTGAGTATCTGTACAGATACATTTATTTTCTTTGCCTTTATTGAAAGTGTTAAAGTACAAAGACTTTATTTAGCTTTGATTTTTAAAAGAATTCTAGTAAGGTCAGGCACGGTGGCTCATGCCTGTAATCCCAGCACTTTGGAAAGCCAAGGTGGGTGAATTACCTGAGGTCAGGAGTTCGAGACCAGCCTGGCCAATATGGCAAAACCCCATCTCTACTAAAAATACAAAAATTAGCTGGGTGTGGTGGCAGACACCTGTAATCCCAAGTACTCGGGAGGCTGAGGCAGGAGAATTGCAAATTGCTTGAACCCAGGAGGCGGAGGTTGCAGTGAGCCAAGATTATGCCCCTGTACTCCAGCCTGGGCAACAAAGCCAGACTCTGTCTCAAAAAAGAAAACAAAGAAAATATGGTGGAAAAAAAAGACAGTGGTAGTGCCATATATCCAGTGCATCTGTAATAATTCGACTACCGAAAATTTACTTGCATCCAAATGTTGAAGAACCTGGCTCTTTGTGTAAGGTGAGGTATGCCTGCAGAATAAAAGCAGCTCCTTCAGGATGTGATGCTGTAAGCGTTACATTTGCAGAGGCGTTAGAACAGGAGAAAATGTCATCCAGGGACGCCAGGGAGTCTTTGTAGGGAGACAGCAGCACGCGTCTCAGAACGTTTGTAGTAGAGGGGTGTCCAAAGGTAGTAGGGGTTGGGGGGAGGGTTGACCTGGCTTCTTGCTGATCTTTTTTTACTATCTCGTGTTAATGATATCCTTTCGCCTTTCTTACTGACAATAGTAAGCCGAGTGTGGCTGTGTCCTCTGCCACAGAACTCACTGGCTCTGCCCTTGTTAGTTTGCAGAAAGCTGGATGGGCTACTCGGGTCCCGGCTATGGCATCCTCAGCTTGGTGGTCTCCGAGAAGTATATCTGGTGCCTGGACTACAAAGGCAGCCTGTTCTGCAGTGCGCTGCCGGGCGCCGGGCTGCGCTGGCAGAAGTTTGAAGATGCTGTCCAGCAGGTGGCAGTCTCACCCTCAGGTTCGCCTCCCCTCTCCCTGCTCCTGCTCCTGCTCCCTGTTTCTGCTCCCTGCTCCTGCTCCCCGCCCCCGGGGGCAGACATCTTAGCACAGGGCTCCCCTGCAGCAGCTCTGGGTTCAGGCTGCCTCACCAGGTTTGCCTCTTCTGGAACGTTTAAGGGGGTTTTCTCCAAAGAACGTGAATTGCTTCATTGGATGTCAATTCATAGTGTAAATGGTGTTCAGTTTGAGTTTTTGTTTTCTTTATTAATTGCAATGGTAACCCCGATCATATTTTTGTAAGCTAAACAAAAAGTTTGAAATTTGAGGGACTTTTTTAGGGATATTAATATACTAACTGTTTATAAAAATAGTATGTGTTTCTCTTTCTTAGTGTTGCTTTAAAGCAACCGAACTAACTAAGACAGGCCCATGGGTATGTTGGATATATTCCAATTATTTGGCTTCCTCTTTAGGAATTCTATTTTAATGGGCTCTCTGCTATGGGTGAACAGTCTACTCCCTGACTCTAAAAGGAAAGTCCATTCATTCTTTCATGCTGCTGTTAGGCCATTGTTAGTGAATTGGAGCTGGTGTTTCCTGAACAAGGTTCTCCTGGGCTGGAAGATCTCCCTTATCTGCATGGAATCATTGGCTTGTTGTTTCCTTTTTTTTTTTTTTTTTTTTTTATTATACTTTAAGTTCTAGGGTACATGTGCGTAACATGCAGGTTTGTTACGTATGTATACCTGTGCCATGTTGGTGTGCTGCACCCATCAACTCGTCAGCACCCATCAACTCGTCATTTACATCAGGTATAACTCCTGATGCAATCCCTCCCCCCTCCCCCCTCCCCATAATAGGCCCCGATGTGTGATGTTCCCCTTCCCGAGTCCAAGTGATCTCATTGTTCAGTTCCCACCTATGAGTGAGAACATGCGGTGTTTGGTTTTCTGTTCTTGCGATAGTTTGCTGAGAATGATGGTTTCCAGCTTCATCCATGTGTTTCTTAAAGTTGTGTTGGCCACGTTGATACCTGCGCCAGCAGGGGCACTTTTGCCTTGAAGCAGCCCGGTTTATTGTCAGGACGCTGGAATAGAAGTCAGACAAAGCCGAAGCCAAGTCTGTGGCTTGGGACCCGTCTGTCGTCTGTAACTTCAGTGTGTTTTGGGATGAATTTCCCTTAATTCTCCATGGTCTTTGTCACTGTTTAAAATATTAGTTTGTTCAGCGCTGTTTTGCTTGCTTGCTTTCACTGTTTGTTTGAAAAATATTTTTCTTTAGAGACTGGCTAACAACCCACTCCACAAGCTGGCATTACACAGTTGTGTGTTTTAATGCATTTCTTGTTGCTGTCATTTACCTTCAGGTTTGTCTCCTTGGCCTTCTAGACCGTTGGTTCTATTCCTGAGTACATTAGTTACTTGTATTCCCAGGCCCCTTGGTCCCTCATTGTGCTAGCGGGAACTCTCCATCTCCATGAGATTCACGTGCTCAGTTAAGGTGTCCTTCAGGGCCCAGGCCCATGTCCTTGGTGGGCAGCAGAGCCCTTGTGCCAAGGGTACCACAGGCAGAGATGCCTGACAGGCCCTCTAGTCCAGCCCATCTGACACTCGGTGATCACTGGTGGCCCCTCACCTTGCCTGCGTTGGCCTGCACCAGGCCTCCAGCTGCAGCGCTGTCCTGCCTTCCCTTTCCTCTCTCTCCTCCGTCTCTTCATCAGGGTCCCCTGCACAGTGAAAATGGGCCAACTCAGTGCAAGTGTCTTCCTTCTGTGCATCTTTTCCATTCAGCTCATCCAGAACTGATCCCTCTCTCTGAATCCCTAAAGGACTTTTTCAGCCTCTCCTAGGGCACTAGTTGTGTCTCAGGATGTTTATTTGGAGACTTCTCAAACCTAATAATGTCATCAGTGTTCCTCATCCCATGTGAGGAGCACCTGTCATGTGCCCAGCTCTGTGGCCATGTGGTTGATCTGCTCCTGCCTCCAGTCTTTAGAGCAGCCCTGTGAGGTGGAGATGATACCCACTGCCCAGGAGGAAAGTGAAGCTTGGAGATGGACGGCGACATGGAGCCTGAAGCTGGGTGGTGGCCAAGGGCCCAAACCTGGGTCTGGTGGCCTCTTTCCCCACTTGGGGGGACAGAACAGGATGTGTTTTAGCAGTCTTTCTCCCTTCGATGCCCAGCATGAAGACTTTTGTATAGAAATATATTCTAATATTTATTGGATAGTGAATAGAATTTTTATTTCCATAGGAGCCCTTCTCTGGAAGATTGAACAGAAATCTAACCGGGCTTTTGCTTGTGGGAAAGTCACCATCAAGGGGAAGCGGCACTGGTACGAAGCCCTGCCCCAGGCAGTGTTTGTGGCCCTGAGCGATGACACCGCCTGGATCATCAGGACCAGTGGGGACTTATACTTGCAGACAGGTAACCGTGGGCCACGCTCAGGGGCCTGCCAGCTCTGCCATCACTGCCTCTGCTGCACCCTGCTTTGCTAGTAACATGCTTACAACAATCACCATGATTAAGAGGCTAAATCCATTTGAATTAAGACACTTCTGGGAACAGAGTATTTGCCATTTGGCATGTATTAGCAGTTTCCTGCATTGACACAAACTCAACCTGGGACAAAGTTAGGGCAAGAATGAATAGGAATATTTGGTGAGATACAGAAACAGAATCTTATTCTCCTATGGCCAACCACCGCATATCACGTATCCTACAATGTCAGATCTTAAGAGGAAAGAAGACAGAAGAAGGACATAAAATTCATTTCCCCCTTTAAGCTAAAGCTTAAGTGGCTGCATTTTTTTTTCAGCCATATCAAAGCCCAGCTCCTATATACATATTTACCTGTGTGCCAGGAAAAAACAAGAAGTAATTTGCTCTTTTTTATTTTGAGATGGAGTCTCACTCTCTTGTGCAGGCTGGAGTGCAGTGGTGCCATCTTGGCTCACTGCAACCTCTGCCTCCTGGGTTCAAGTGATCCTCCTGCCTCAGCTTCCTGATTACAAGTGCCCACCACCATGCCCAGCTAGTATTTTTGTATTTTTAGTAGAGATGGAGTTTAATCATGTCAACGAGGCTGGTCTTGAACTTCCGACCTGAAGTGATCTGCCTGCCTCAGCCTCCCAAAGTGCTGGGATTACAGGCATGAGCCACCACACCAGGCCATAATTTGCTCTAAATAGCAGTTCAGGCTGGGTGTGGTGGCTCATGCCTATAATCCCAACACTTTGGGAGGCCAAGACGAGCAAATCACCTGAGGTCAGGAGTTCAAGACCAGCCTGGCCAACATGGCAAAACTCCATCTCTACTTAAAAAAAAAAAAAAAAAATTAACTGGGCATGGTGGCGCGTGCCTGTAGTCCCAGCTACTTGGGAGGCTGAGGCACAGGAATCACTTGAACCCAGGAGGCGGAACTTGCAGTGAGCTGAGATCACACCACTGCACTGCAGCCTGGTGACAGAGCGAGACTCCATCTCAAAACAAAACGAAATAAAAATAGCAGTTCAGCAAGTCACAGGAAGCTGCCCTCAGGGAAGTTTTTAGCTGATGGAAGGGCACAGTGGGACTTGCTTATTAAAAATGAGCTGTAATGACAGTTAGTGTTTACTGTCAGCAGAATGGGGGAGGATCTTCCACCAGCAGTGTGATTTATCAGTATCTGGAAGAACCGTGGGGCAGGAGTTATCATCAGTTGTCCAGAGGCCATGTTGGATTTATGTAAAGATCAGTCTTCCAGGCGTTGAATATTGCTGATTCCAGGAGAATGTTGTTGTTTTGAGATGGAGTCTTGCTGTGTCGCCCAGGCTGGAGTGTAGTGGCACAATTTCAGCTCCCTGCAACCTCCACCTCCTGTGTTCAAGCGATTCTCCTACCTCAGCCTCTCAAGTAGCTGGGACTACAGGCATGTGCCACCATACCCAGCTCATTTTTGTATGTTTAGTAGAGGCGGGGTTTCACTATGTTGGCCAATCTGGTCTTGAACTCCTGACCTTGTGATCTGCCCTCCTCGGCCTCCCAAAGTGCTGGCATTACAGGTGTGAGCCACCACGCCCGGCCTCAGGAGCATGTTTTAATCTCTGCTGTGAGTCGTCAGCTAGGGATGAGTCTTCAGGTTGAAGTGCTTGCACAGCTGGCTCTCTCCTAGGTGAGTAAGAACCTCCAGCCTGGGTGCGCAGCCTTGCTGGCTTCATAGGCCATATGCTGGCCCAGGTCTCTCCAGCCTAGTTCCTGTGTCTTTCTTTAAATGAAAGTAGCTCTGGCAAGGCACATGCACATCTAAGCTGCCAGGACATTTGAGCTTTGGTCATGGGGGAGACAGGAGGTGCTTCTAGCCTGGGGGTGAGGAGCGCGTGACCTCTTAACCAGTAGTGCTAGAGGAATCACCAGGACAGTGGTTTCACAATAGCCGGCCCCACCCAGACCTGTTGGGTTAGGTGCAGTCCCTCTGGGGACTGCTCGGGAATGTGTCTGTAAGAAGTCCTGCAGGTGATTCCCACCTAGTTGAGTGGAAGGAAAGATCACCCATGGACTGCAATACCATAGGTGCGTCTGTGATTAGTCACGGAGCATATTTGAGTACTGAGACCTAATTGCAGGCCTAAGGTCAAGGAATATAGGTTTGTAGGCGACAGTTGGTCTGTCTGCTCTCCTGGGAATAGCCTTTGAGCTCATTTAGACATACTTTATTGACAGGCCACAAGGAGGCAAGGGAAGAGCCCTGGACAGGGAGCCAGGGACCCTGAGTTTTGGCCTGCCACTGCCTTGCAGTTTGACAGACCTCAGATTTCATCTGGGAAGTTCGGGGTTTCATTTTATTAATGGAACCTCGCACCCAGTCAGAGCAGAGGGGAGCCGCCGTGCTGGAACTCTCTGCAGGGATGGCTGCAGGCCTCAGGTCCCTGCTGACTCCGGCAGCTCTGCAGCCCTCTGCCTGGAAGAGCTGCTCTGCCCTGCAACCTCTGGGCCTCCATCTGGCCACTCTCCTGCTCTTGGCTTTTGTGTTCTTCTCTTAGAACTTCTTAAGCTACATTGGGACACCAGATAATTCTGAATTGTTCAATTTTCAAAGAGCGTCTAAAGCTGCTTTCAGATAGATGTTACATTTAGGCAGAATTTAACCACTTTATGTTGACCAAACTTGACAACGAAAAAGCAGCTGGACAGGGCAGCTCCTGCCTGCAATCCCAGCACTTTGGGAGGCTGAGGTGGGAGGATCTCTTGAGCCCAGGAGTTTGAGATCAGCCTGGGCAACATAGAGAGGCCCTGTCTATATTTTTAATTAATTAACTAAGTTTTTTTTAAAGCACTCACCATGAAAGAACATAGCAAAATACCGAAAAAGGAAAAATAAGCCAATAACCCAGTCAAAATGAGGTGTGGAGTTCTGACTGTGTGTCTTTGGGGCTTCTTCCCATCTTCCTGGCAGGTCTGAGTGTGGATCGCCCTTGTGCCAGAGCCGTAAAGGTGGACTGTCCCTACCCGCTGTCCCAGATCACAGCCCGGAACAATGTGGTGTGGGCGCTGACAGAGCAGAGGGCCCTCCTGTACCGGGAGGGCGTGAGCAGCTTCTGTCCAGAAGGCGAGCAGTGGAAGTGTGACATCGTCAGGTACTGGTGGGCCGGAGACTGCTTTCACGTCGTGCTTGTCCTACCCTTCGTTCTTGTCCACTTGACACCACAAGGCACCACAAGGCTGTTCCCTGGGAGGCAGTACCCACAGCCTCCATAGCTATAGGCTAAGCTTGAATCTCTGCCTAGTTCTGACCAGCAAACTGGACGTTGAGGCAGGGCTCAATTTTTAAAAATGCTGCTGCCCTCTGTGCAGCCCTGAGCATCATAGCGTCATGAGTCTGTCATGACAGTCTCTACTCAGAATTGCCCACCGTCAGGTAGTTCCTGTTTAGTGTCTGTGACGGCTTACATCCAAATATTTTTCTTTATTTTCATGCTAATCAATTGAAGTTGATCTCTGAACTGTAACTTTTTTTTTTTTTTGGATACAGGTTCTCACTCTGTCACCCAGGCTGGGGTGCAGTGCCACAATCACGGCTCACTGCAGCCTCGACCTCCAGTGATCCTCCTGCCTCAGCCTCCCAAGTAGCTGGGACTACAGGCATGTGCCACCATGCCTAGCTAATTTTTGTATTTTTTGTAGAGACGGGTTTTGGGTTTTCATCATGTTGCCCAGACTCATCTCGAACTCTTGGGCTCAAGCAATTCTCCTGCCTCGGCCTCCCAAAGTGCTGGGATTACAGACATAAGCCACTGCACCTGGCCCGATCTCTGAACTGTAATTTATTAAGCTTTTTTTTTTTTTAACCATTCAAGATGTTATAGAACTGCCATCAGATCATTTTACTAATATGGAAGTATTAATAGTCCTTCAAAAAACTAGATTAGGATATTCTTGGTTTGAATTTAGCAAACCAATAAACTTTCAGTGAATACCTGTTAAGAACCAGAATGGTCCAGGTGTGGTGGCTCACGCCTGTAATCCCAGCACTTTGGGAGGCTGAGGCGGGCAGATCGCGAGGTCGGGAGTTCAAGATCAGCCTGACCAACATAGTGAAACCCCGTTTCTATTAAAAATACAAAAATTAGCCAGGCATGGTGACATGTCCCTGTAATCCCAGCTACTCAGGAGGCTGAGGCAGGAGAATCACTTGAACCCGGGAGGCGGGGGTTGCAGAGAGCCGAGATCGCCCCATTGCACACCAGCCTGGGCAACAGAGCAAGACTCCATCTCAAAAAACAAAAAACACACAAACAAAAAAAGCTACAACAACAACAAAAAAGCCAGAATGGTGCTAGGGGCTGGGTGCGCCAAGAGGGCTGAGACTGGCCCTGCTCTCACCACTTGCAGGTCTCATGGGGGGCCCCGTGCATGAATGGACACCCATTAGCACAGATGGCCCTAAACAGGAGCGTGCAGCACTGAGGGAACCATGAACTCCATGCAGAGGCTAGGAAGGCGGCCTGCAGAGTGGACCCACAGCTAAGCCTTGAAGTTGATGAGGACTTCCCTGTGTGGCAGGAGGGGAGGGCGTCCCCAGCAGAGAGGGCAGTGTCCGCCTAGGCCCCGCTGCACAGAATAGCCTGGCACATCGGGGGAGTTTACACTCACTCCCTTGGTGAGGGGGGGAGTAGAGAGATGAAGGCGCTCAGGGGCCTTGGATTCCTTTTGTGCCTACTCACTTTTTTCTTAGGTTATTTTCTCTCTGAAGAGTGTTCCCGGCCATTCTGGGTCATCAGTGTGTCTTTCAAAAGCTGCCACCCACTTGAACCGTGTATCTTGCACAGTAATTTAACTCAGACTTAAACTTCCTTCCCTGGTACTTGATGATCCGCTCCAGGGTCACATCTCTTCTCCCAGCCATGCCTGCTGGGAGACCCTGGATGTCCGCAGTCCAGACACGCTGGGCACTCTGCCTGTGGGTGCTGACCCCCTGTTCTCCTCCTCATTTTCAGCGAAAGGCAAGCTTTAGAACCCGTCTGCATAACACTCGGGGATCAGCAGACTCTCTGGGCCCTGGACATCCATGGGAACCTGTGGTTCAGAACTGGCATTGTTTCCAAGACGCCCCAAGGAGATGACGACCATTGGTGGCAAGTAGGTGTTCAGCTCTGGGCCGCGTGCTGAGGTCTCCCTGACCTTTTCTGCTCCCCTTTTCTTACCTCTCTCTTTTCCTTAAAGATACTGGATTAAATTTAAAATGTTCACTTTTTGTTTGTTTTTTGTTTGTTTTGAAACAAGATCTCCTTCCGTCACCCAGGCGGAAGTTCAGTGGTGTAGTCACAGCTCACTGCAGTCTTGACTTCCTGGGCTCAGGTGATTCTCCCACCTCAGCCTCCCAGGTAGCTGGGACTACAGGCATGTGCCAGCACGCCCGGCTAGTGTTTTGTAGAGACAGGGTTTTGGCATGTTGCCCAGACTGGTCTCAAACTCCTGAGCTCAAGAAATCCACCCAGACTGGGCACAGTGGCTCATGCTGTAATCTCAGCAATTTGAGAGGCCAAGGCAGGCAGATCACTCGATTCCAGGAGTTCAAAGCCAGCCTGGGCAACATGGTGAAACCCTGTCTCTACCAAAAATACAAAAATTAGTTGGGCATGGTGGCACACGCTGTTGGTCCCAAGTACTTGGGAGGCCGAGGTGGGAGACTGGTTTGAGCCCAGGAGACAAAGATTTCAGCCAAGATCACACCACCATACTCCAACCTGGGCAACAGAGCTAGACCCTGTCAAAAAAAAAGAGAGAGAGAGAGAGAAAAATCCGCCTGCTCTGCCTCCCAGTGTGCTGGGATTACAGGTGGAGCCACCACTCCCAACCAATAGTATTCACTTTTTCTATCTGATGGATTAGACTTTGCTGGGTTTGAGTACATTAGAAACATCAAGGACTTTTCATCATAGGAAATAATTTGCAAAACTCTTTGAGTAAATAATGATCTTGGCCGGGCGCGGTGGCTCACGCCTGTAATCCCAGCACTTTGGGAGGCCGAGGCCAGCGGATCACAAGGTCAGGAGATTGAGACCATCCTGGCTAACATGGTGAAACTCTGCCTCTACTAAAAATACAAAAAATTAGCCGGGCGTGGTAGCGGAGGCCTGTAGTCCTAGCTACTCGGGAGGCTGAGGCAGGAGACTGGCGTGAACCCGGGAGGCAGAGCTTGCAGTGAGCCAAGATCACGCCACTGCACTCCAGCCTGAGCAACAAAGCGAGACTCCATCTCAAAAAAAAAAAAATCGTATTTATTTTGATATTATTTATAAATTTATTATAGGCTAAATAAACCCAGTGACATCCATTTGAAGACGTAGGTAATAATGATGTTTAATTATGAATAAATGTGCTAATAAAAGAGCCCAGACAATAGGTTTGACAGTCCAACCCAGAATTAAAATTGAGCTATCTCTGCTTATTCAGAAGGCCTCTAAGTAAATGATATTTCAGCAAAGAAAGGAGAATTTCCCACGTGCTTCCAGAAAAGGAAACACTTTAAGAAACAGGATGAGGGTATAATCAAGCTCACTTTGTGTGATTTGGTCCCAGCGAGAGTGCCTAGAATGAATCTCTTTTCTTTTTCTTTTCTTTTTTTCTGGGGCAGGGTTGCACTCTTTTCCCCACGCTGGAGTGGTGGCAGGATCAGGACCCACCTCAGCCTCCCAAGTAGCTGGGACCACAGGCACATGCCACCATGCCCGGCTAATTATTTTGGTAGAGACAAGGTCTTGCTGTTACCCAGGCTGGTCTCGAACTCCTTGGCTCAAGCAGTCCTCCCACCTTGACCTCCCAAAGCACTGGGATTACAGGCGTGAACCACTACCCTCGGCCCTAGAATGGATTTTCAAAGGAGTGTCTACTTTCTCCATCTTTGGTATAGTTGAGTGTTGCTCCCGCAGCCTGCCACTGTGGTAGTAAGATTGCACTGATAGTCCATGGTCATGAAATATTTGATGTTTCTTTTTTTTTTCTTTGAGACGGAGTCTTGCTCTGTCACCCAGGCTGGAGTGCAATGGCATAATCTCAACTCACTGCAACCTCTACCTCCCGGGTTCAAGCATTTCTCCTGCCTCAGCCTCCCGAGTAGCTGGGACTACAGGCACCCGCCACCACGCCCAGCTAATTTGTGTACTTTTGGTAGAGACAGGGTTTCACCATGTTGGCCAGGTTGGTCTCAATCTCTTGACCTTGTGATCTGCCTGCCTCAGCCTCCCAAAGTGCTGGGATTATGGCGTGAACCACTGCACCCGGCCAATATTTGATGTTTCTTAAGTATCTCGTCCCATTGTTTTGTGTTTTATTGTCACCTCAGACTTGCTTTGTTGATGGCTTGTCTTGCATTGACTGCTCTGAGGTCTCTTTCAGATGAGAATGTAGAAAAATGAATTGTGTTTGCTCTTTGGTAAAATGTGTATTGTATATAATATGTTCATTGTATGCAGATGTATCTAATTTTATATACTAGGTAATATTTGATAGTTATGCAAATGATTTAAAAATACATTTTGTGCACTTGAAACCATATATATACATATACATGTACAAATATACATATATGTATTTTTGTAGAGACAGGGTTTCACCATGTTGGCAGGCTGGTCTGGAACTCCTGACCTCAAGTAATCCACCTGCCTCAGCCTCCCAAAGTGCTGGGATTACAGGCGTGAGCCACTGTGCCCAACCAGGAGTAATGGTTTATTACATTTATGCCAGTGATGTTCTATGTAATCAAACCCAGCAGAGCAGAAATGTGAGTGAACATGATGGAGAATCAGATTTCACTCATAAAGAACTTGCCCTACATCAAGCTGCTCGAGAAGAGGGGAGCTTCCTGGAGGGAGGGCTGGTTGGAGACATGTCTGAGGTATAGGAATGCTTTTCAGGAATGTTACAGAAGCAAGCTACCCTTCTGAGCTAGGGTTACAGTCTAGATACCCAGGACGGTCCTAGTTGATGCTGTTGCCCTGCAGTAATTATTAGTAGTCCCAATTCAGATCATAAATAAGTTCATCACAGCCTTGCATGGTGGCTCACACCTGTAATCCCAGCACTTTGGGAGGCTGAGGCGGGCGGATCACCTGAGGTCAGGAGTTCGAGACCAGCCTGGCCAACATGGCAAAACCCCATCTTTACTAAAAATATAAAAAATTAGCTGGGTGTGGTGGTGTGCACCTGTAGTCCCAGCTCCTCGGGAGGCTGAGGCAGGAGAATCTCTTGAACCCAGGAGGCGGAGGTTGCGGTGAGCCAAAATTGTGCCACTGCACTCCAGCCTGGGTGGCAGAGTAAGACTGTGTCTCCAAAAAAAAAAATAGTTCATCACTCTACTTGTGATACCTTTTTAAATGCATATTATGTTTCTAAGTACCGTATACCGTTGTCCATTGGAAATACCTGATTTAAAAGCAAAATTAAAGCCAAGCATAGTGGTTCATGCCGGTAATCCCAACACTTTGGGAGGCCAAGGCAGGGAGATCTCTGGAGCCGAGAAGTTCAAGACCAGCCTGGGCAACATAGGGAGACCTGTCTCTACAAAAAAAATAAAAATTGGCTACATGTGGTGGCATTCGCCTGTGTTTGGGAGGCTGAGGCGAGAGGATTGCTTGATCATGGAAGTCAGGGATGAGTATGATTGTGCCACTGCACTCCACCCTGGATGCCAGAGCAAGACTGTCTCAGAAAAGATGGCAAAATTCTTTTCTCACTCTGATTAGAATGAAAGTCTTCTTACAAGGGGTGTAAGGGGGTGATACTTAATCACAAAAGTAATACATGCTTGTAACAGATCCATGTGTGTAAAATGCGAATATATTCTTCCATACCTTTAAATCCAACCCTACAAAGGAGCTGGAGTTAGAGTTAGCAGTTTGATGGCATCCTGCCACGTTTTTTTGGTCCTTTCACAAGCGCACATGTGCACATTTGTGTTTGGATGGTCATCTTGTTACTGGAAATGCAGAGGTGTGGACCTGGGCTAGAACCTTCCCTCAAGGCAGAGAGTCTACACTTGTAACTGCTCTGACAGCAGGGCTTTTGTCTGTCTCCTCCTTCCAGGTGAGCATCACGGACTATGTGGTGTTTGACCAGTGCAGCTTATTTCAGACGATAATCCATGCCACTCACTCGGTGGCCACAGCTGCCCAAGCCCCTGTAGAGAAGGTGGCAGATAAGCTGCGCATGGCGTTTTGGTCCCAGCAGCTTCAGTGCCAGCCAAGCCTTCTCGGGGTCAATAACAGTGGCGTCTGGATCTCCTCGGGCAAGAATGAATTCCACGTCGCTAAGGGAAGTCTCATAGGTGGGTGAATTGCTGTAATTTTCACACTGGCTTTATAGGCAGCTGCACTTCAAAGCCAACATTTAAATAGAAGCTTTAAGATCTCAACTTGAAAACACAGTTTAGTGCCAGCGGTATGAAGTGTCTAGTGAAGGCACTCTGCTTTGTGATCAGTTTCTCTGCTTTTTAAAAAATCTGTCATTCCTAAAACTTGGATCCCTGTGTCTGGATAGTGGGGAAACCTTCTATGACGTAAGAAAAGCAAATGGAGTCATTTTTATGTTAACAATTTCACATTTTAAATGAAAAAGTCCACCCAAACCTAGTGAGAGAGAATGGTCCATTTCCTGGAGGGAAAGTGATCGCCACTGTTGGAAATGCAGGGCTCTGGCCAGGTCTGGGAATATAGATGCCAGTCCACACATCCTGGGGTTCGTTTCTATGAGTGAACCCCTTGCTTTTCTCCAGCCCTCTCCCTGCTGCATGGCCTCCATGACCCTGGGCTGGATGTGGCTCTGCCTGGCAGTATTCAGAGGGAAATGAATGGCAGGCTGTGATTGCTCATGTTGCTTAATTTAGGGACACTCTAGAATTATCTGGAGAAAGGATTTGAAGGCCAGATGTCATCTAGAACTAAGATCTGAAGTTTCTTTCTTTAACATATTCTTCCTGTTTACTCTTTCCAGGCACCTACTGGAATCATGTTGTTCCCCGTGGGACAGCTTCTGCTACAAAATGGGCCTTTGTGTTGGCCTCTGTGGCTCCCACGAAGGAAGGTGGGTCAGTCTTAGCCTCGCTGTAAAATCTCGAGCACGGCTTGGCCACTGGAAGGGTTCAAACCATGGTCCGACTGTGGCCTTGCTGGTGATGGGCACACCTCGGAGACCGGCCACGTGAGGGTGTCAGAGGCCAGCAGCCCTTGTTAGCTGAGGGAGGGCCCTGAAGTGGGATAGGCCTGACCAGGAGAGCCTCTGAGAGGGACTGAGTGCAATGAAGATGAGGGAAAGCGTCCTTCTGAAGGAGGGGCTCACACAGTGCAGCCACCGGCGCTGGCAGCTGGTGACATCTAGTGCCATGGCAGGGGCCACAGCTTCTTTGGGTACCTTCCCATCTCCCCTTGAGAATCCTTCTGTCACCTCCCAGCAACTTCCTTCCATCTTGTTCACAGCCTCTGGATAACCTAAGTCCCACATTTGCACCCCATTAGGCAGACCTGCCCTGCAGGGGGGTGCTCCTGCCAACTACATTCTGGGCAGGACTCAGTGTCCCTACAGAGTACGGGGTTTGTGAGGGAGCCAGAACACCAGAGGGTGAGGGAACTGGCATCTGCGGCCAGGAGAGGCAGTTCTCCCACCCAGTTAGCTGGGAACCCAGGCAGTCAGGTGACCTCTCTGGGAAGTAGCCGTACCTCCTCCCAGGACTGCATGAGGATGAAACGTGAAGATGCTGTGAAATCTGTGGTGAAGAGGGAATCGTTTGCTTAGTTCAAACCATTAGTCCCACTAGGATGCGGGTGACTGGGTCAGTACAATAACTTCTTACTCACCAGATTGTTTGGACCACAGTTCTGGAACCCAGAAATCTCTGAAAACAATAAGTTATTTATTAAGTTTGGTATAAATTAATTTGGCAGCAGAACCTGACCAGATCTCACATAGCTGCCTCCAGCCTTGGTTGATCTGTTGGCTGTGACCGTATCCATGTTGCAGAGATGTTACTGCGCTTCACCGGGGAGCGCCTGGCCCCTCTGGGGTTGTTTTGTAAACCTCTAGCATACCCATTAGCTTAGGTTTTCAAAAATACAGAAAAAGTTTGAATTCCAAAACATATGTGGCCACAAGTTGTAGATAATACTTCAGATAATGTACTATGACCAAGGTTTTAACTGCCCTAAGGATTATTTGCATTTTAAACAGAATCTGTTAAACCTAAAGGACTTTTTTAAAATGCTGGAGGGAATGAAAGGATGTGATTTTGAGGCAAGGATGGGAAGAGAAGCTTTTCCAGCTTCCTAAGCCTTCTCTAGCAGCTGGCCCACCCCCCGGCCCCACCCCCAGAAGGCCTGGGAGAGCGCCATGGCGCCATCCTTCCGAGGAACTGCTAACCCTCCCTCCTTCCATCCAGGGCACTGAGTTGATGGTCTTCTCCTCTTGGTAAAATTAACTTTCTATATTAAAAATGCTCTGGTGCCTTTGTTCAGTGAAAAACTTCCCAGCCCATGATAAATGGGAAGTCAAAGCCACTAAGCCAACATTATGGCCGTCATAAAATCTCCTAAGCCTTGCCTTCTTTCCATTTCTTTCCAACATCTCAGGCATGTTTCTTGTTAGTCGTGGTGTTTCCCTCTGCCTTCTACCTTAAAGTGCTACACCACTCCTGCCCGCGTGGGAATGGGCGGACGAGTGAGCCGGCATCCGCGACCAGGTGGCCGGCGTCTGCCGAAAGGCAAAGGCTGCCTTGTGCATTTAGGGCAGGCAGCTCGGTGCAGACAGCACCTTGATGACAAACATGACCCCTTTCTGCAGGAAGCTTCCTGTGGCTGTGCCAGAGCAGCAAGGACCTGTGCAGCGTCAGCGCCCAGAGTGCACAGTCGCGGCCCTCCACGGTGCAGCTGCCTCCCGACGCCGAGATGCGCGCCTACGCCGCCTGCCAGGATGCGCTGTGGGCACTGGACGGCCTCGGCCAAGTCTTCATCAGGACCCTCTCCAAGAGCTGCCCCACGGGCATGCACTGGACCAGGCTGGATCTCTCCCAGCTAGGTATGGCCGCCTCGTGAGTACGCCTGCCGGTGCCCTGACTGCCCTAAAACCGCAACACAGCGTGATGTCGGACAAAACTTCCCGGCCTGTGTTCAACTCGTGAGAGTTCTGAGAGGATATTTATAAGTTGCTGGATTTCAGGAGCTCAGCTGGCCACTCTTCCAGACTAGACCGGCTCTGGGCTTTGTCCCTTCCCTGCCCTTTAGAGTTTGCAGGGCTGTCAGAACCTGAGGAGGGCGCACGTCCTCAGATCAAGGGGCCACTCACTAAGAGCAGCTTGAAGGATAGTGGTGATGCAGCTGCCTGTCAGTCTGTCTGAATATGGAACATAGCTTTATGACCTTAAAAGCTAAAAAGATGGGTGTTCCTACGACAGGATCAGTGCCACGTTTGTCCATCCCCTCAGGACAGTACTGGCAGAGGAGAGTGGCTTAGCACACAGGTGCCACCTCTCCTTCAGCTCAGCCAGATCCAGGAGGAACTGCGCCCTCTAGCTCCTGCTTTTCTCTGAATCTCCCCTCAAAAGCCGCAGAGTAGGCTAAGAAATGTAGTGCTATTTGAAGGCCGGGAGCGGTGGCTCACACTTGTCATCCCAGCACCTTGGGAGGCTGAGGTGGGTGGATCACCTGAGGTCAAGAGTTCGAGACCAGCCTGGCCAACATGGTGACACCCTGTCTCTACTACAAATACAAAAAATAAAATAAAAAAATTAGCTAGGCATGGCAGCGCACTCCTATAGTCCCAGCTACTCAGGAGGCTGAGGCAGGAGAATTGCCTGAACCCGGGAAGTGGGGGTTGCAGTAAGCCAAGATCATGCCATTGCACTCCAGCCTAGGCAACAGAGCGAGACTCTGTTTCAAAAAAAAGAAGAAAGAAATGTAGTGCTGCTATTTGTAAATAATTCATTCATGTTCCAAGAACTGATAACATAAGCCCACGTTAGGTTTCTCTCTGAGTAGATTCTTGGTGGATCAGGAAGCGTAGGTAGGTGTGGTTTGCCTGCAGGTGGAGTTGTGCAGATGGCCCCCAGGGCCCGGGTGAGCCCTGCGCTGGCAGCAGGACTGACTTAGGAACTTCCTGGCTGCGAGGCTTCCCAGCTCTATGTGGTAGATTTGAATTATATAAGAACTCAACCACATGTACTCACCAAAAAAAAAAAAAAAAAAAAAGTAGGAGGGGGAGAAAGAAAGCAAGAAGAGGGCTGAGCACAGTGGCTAATGCCTATAATCCCAGCACTTTGGGAGGCCGAGGCGTGTGGATCACCTGAGGTCAGGAGTTCAAGCCCAGCCTGGCCAACATGGTGAAACCCCATCTCTACTAAAAATACAAAAATTACCTGGGTGTGGTGACACACGCCTGTAATTCCAGCTACTTGGGAGGCTGAGGCACGAGAATCATTTGAACTTGGTAGGCAGAGGTTGCAGTGAGCTGAGATCCATGCCATTGCACTCCAGCCTGGGTGACAGAGCAAGACTCTGTCTCAAAAGAAAAAAAAAAAAAAAGAAAGCAAGAAGAGAAGGGCTTGTCCCCCTTCTCCCCAAGCCCCTGGCTGCCTTGCAGTCTGTATGCTACCAGCTGTCAAGGAGAGCCTTTTGCCATTCTGTAAAGCAAGCATTGTCCTAGGCAGCCTGGTGGTGGTTGGCGTGCTCAGCCCTGGGGGCTCCTACGGGGTGCTGAGTAGACATCACCTATTCTTTTGCCTGAAAAGGCCCCTAACTCAGCTGAAGAAGCAAGTTCTGTTCCAAGGCTTGGGAATTGAAGGTTTGTCCAGGGCAGTTTTTGTTCTTTGTTCTTTGGGCCTCCCCACCTGCCTTTTGGACCCACCAGTCACCATCTAGCTTTTTGAGAACACCCCAGTCTCCGCGTCACTGACAGTGACTGATCAGACAAGGCTGAGGCTGAGAGTGGCCTGAACATTGGTGCTGGCTGATGTGTCGCCTGCCCTGGGAAGCCTTTCATTTGTTCAGAGACCGTACTGGTCCTGAACCTTTCTCCAGCAGCTCCTACCCAGACTAACTGGAAAATGCCACTAGTTCCCTCTGGGGGTAAAAAGTCCAGGGCGTGATGTGTATTCTCCCTGCTCCTGAATCTTGAGCACTGTGAGAGGCCGTGTTCACCTGCACCATTTGGGTGAGAAGCAGAACTGTTTCCCCTGAACGTCCCCTTCCCAGCCCCTCCAGGAAGGCTGCCGCACCATGGTGGGGTTCAGAGTGAACGGGCGTCGTGCCAGGTTCTGAACTGCTGGAGTCAGCCCTGCCTGGGCCTCCCACCTCCAGCACAGCTCGTGCCTCCCTCCTGGCTCGATCCAGTCCTCCCAGCACTGGCTAGCTGGCCAAAGTGGTACAGGTCTCTAAGGTGTGTATTTGGGCTTCACTGGGAGGTTTCTCTAGGGGAGAAACTGGCTTGAGTGGGATTGAGTCTCAAGGGTGCAAGGGAAACAGGAACAAGTCCACCCTGAGTCCAAGATGGCCTTGGGCCCTCTGGTGTTCAGCAGATATTCATTGAGGGGATGGGTGTGTGAGTAGAGGGATGGCCTGGGGGTCCTGGTCGCTGTGGATGGGCAGGTTTTCACTGAGCCCTGTGTTCTTCCTGCAAAATCGTTAGCAAACTAATGTAAGTATCCAGCTGAGCCTGAAATGGATCAGACATGCAGTGGGTGCAAGGAAGTCACAGGCAGAGGTGTGGGAATTCATGGCAGAGGCAGGACAGCTGGGCCCCAGGCAGGCTCTGGGACTCTGAGAAAGCTGCTCTTACCTCGAACCGCAGTTTGCTCTTCTTTCTTTTTTTTTTTTTTTTTCCCAGATGGGGTCTTACTCTGTCACCCAGGCTGGAGTGCAGTGGCACGATCTTGACTCACTGCAACCTCTGCCTTCCCAGGCTTAGGCAGTCCTCCCACCACAGCCTCCCAAGTAGCTGGGACCACAGGCATGTGCTGCCATGCCCAGCTAATTATTTTGTTTTATTTTATTTTTTTGAGACGGAGTTTCGCTCTGTCGCCCAGGCTGGAGTGCAGTGGCACAATCTTGGCTCTCTGCAGCCTCTGCCTCCCGGGTTCAAGCAATTCTCCCTGTCTCAGCCTCCTGAGTAGCTGATATTACAGGCACCTACCACCGCACCTGGCTAATTTTTTGTGTTTTTAGTAGAGACAGGGTTTCACCATGTTGGCCAGTCTGGTCCTGAACTCCTGACCTCAGGTGATAGGCCTGCCTCCGCCTCCCGAAGTGCTGGGATTACAGGTGTGAGCCACCGCGCACGGCCCCTGCTAACTTTTGTATTTTGGGTAGAGGTGGGGTTTCATCATGTTGGCCAGGCTGCTTGAACTCCTGACCTCAAGTGATCCACCTGCCTCGTCCTCCCAGTGTGCTGGGATTACAACTGTGAGCCACCATGCCTAGCCTTGGTTTCCTCTCCTTTCTAATGGGAGCAGCAACCCCCAAGCCCAACCGCCTGGAGGATGCACGGGGCATCCTGTCTAAGTGTGGGCCATCTCCGGGCGGTGTGGTCATCCGAAGGCTGTGACACATCTTGCTTGGGGGTGCTCTCTAGCCTTTGTTAGCTGCTGGTCGTGGGGCTTTTGCTTGTGTTGCCCCACTTTGTGCCACAGGGAGGGCAAATCCAGCATCTCTTGTTAAAGCACCACCTTGCTTAGTCCTTATCCTGCCCTGAGCTTTAGATTTTGTTTATTTATCTGAGTTATCTGGTTGATCTTGAAATGTCAGATTAAGACTCCTTTCCTGTTTCCTACACATCCTGAGAGAATGCAGCAAGTCCAGGGTTGGCAGCTTTGTGTTGGGGCAAGGGAGGCGAGCAGGCGACTAGGACCCTCAGGCCATTCCTCTGCTCACACACCCATCCCCTCAATGAATATCTGCTGAACACTGGAGGGTCCGATGTCATCTTGGACTCAGGGTGGACTTGTTCCTATTTCCCTCGCACTTTTGTTTTTTGTTTTGCTTTTATTTTTGAGACAGAGTCTCGCTCTGTTGCCCAGGCTGGAGTGCAGTGGCGCGATCTCGGCTCACTGCAAGCTCCGCCTCCCGGGTTCACGCCATTCTCCTGCCTCAGCCTCCCAAGTAGCTGGGACTACAGGCGCCCGCCACCACGCCTGGTTAATTTTTTGTATTTTTAGTAGAGATGGAGTTTCACCGTGTTAGCCAGGATGGTCTCAATCTCCTGACCTCATGATCCGCTGGCCTCGGCCTCCCAAAGTGCTGGGAGCATGAGCTACCATGCCTGGCTTCCCTCTCACTCTTGAGACTCAATCTCACTGAATCTGGGTTTCTCCCCTAGAAAGAACAGCCACCTCCCCAGCCTTTACTATGCCAGGGTGGGGGCAGTGAGCATCAGGCCAGGGGCACCAGGTATTTAGTTACTGGGCTCTCTCCAGGTGTGGTCTGTGTCCTGCAGGAAAAGCAGGTAGGTCAAGAGACTTCTTTTTTTGTTTCTGCGTTTGTTTGTTTGTTTGTTTGAGACAGAGTCTTACTCTTTGCCTAGGCTGGAGTGCAGTGACACAGTCTTAGCTCACTGAGACCTGCGCCTCCTGGGTTCAAGCGATTCTCCTGCCTCGGCCTCCCGAGTAGCCGGGATTACGGGCATGCACAGCCATGCCCAGCTAGTGTTTGTATTTTTAGTAGAGACAGGGTTTCATCATGTTGGCCAGGCTGGTCTCGAACTCCTGACCTCAACTGATCCACCTGCCTCGGCCTCCCAAAGTGCTGGGATTACAGGTGTGAGCCACTGCGCCCCACCCAAGAGACCTTTTAGTAATTACATATTTAAGTGATAATTTTGAATTCAGGTGTGCTATCTGCACAGGAGCCCATGTATGACTGTGCGTGGCAGCTGTCATCAGGTGGCGTACGTTGAATAGGATTGACTGTAAAGAAGAGTCATCAGACTGACATGGCTGCTGCCTGTGTTACTTATCTGGAATTAATTGGGGTGCTTCATTTATCTTTTACAAGTCAGCAGTGGATTAGGTGCAGTGGCTTATACCTGTAATCCTAGCACTTTGGGAGGATTGCTTGAGGCCAGGAGTTTAAGACCAACCTGGCCAACATAGCAAGACCGCACCTCTAAAAATACTTGTAAAAGTCAGCAGTCAGGGGTGCACTCAGCAATGAATGGAAACATAGTGACTGCATTTGACGATTTTGTTCAATATCAAATTTAGCCTCCCCCAATTGTGCTCTTTTTCCTAACTTCACTTCTCTGCTCCCACTAAATTCCTTATTTATTTACTTATTTATTTATTTATTTATTTATTTTTATTTTTTATTTTTTATTTTTTTGAGACAGTGTCTCACTTTGTTGCCTAGGCTGGAATACAATGGTGTGGTTTTTGGCTCACTGCAACCTCCGTCTCCCAGGTTCAAGTGATTCTCCTGCCTCAATCTCCCAAGTGGCTGGGATTACAGGCCCATGCCACCCCACCCAGCTAATTTTTGTATTTTTAGTAGAGACAGTGTTTCACTGTGTTGGCGAGGCTGGTCTCGAACTCCTGACCTCAGGTGATCCACCCGCCTTGGCCTCCCAAAGTGGTGAGATTACAGGGGTGAGCCACTGAGCCCTGCTGCTCCCAGTAAATTCTGCTGGAAAGACCAGAGTCTTCTTTTGGCCAGTCTCTCAGCAGTGTCCTGGCCATCTACCCGAGGGTCTCCCTGCTTCTGGACCTCTGCTTCCCTCCCACCACTGCCAGCGTGGAGCCCCCTCGTCAGCAAGTTGCTATAATGCAATAGCTGCCTTATGGCACCAGGTGTGCCCACCTCCCACCGCGGCTACCAGAGCTGGCTTCCTCAAACCCAGCTGAGATGGTGTCGCCCTCCATGTTACATGGCTCCACGTTGCCACTAGAATAAAGCTCCAGTGTTTGGTGTGGCGCCCAGGGTCTCGCAGCCAGGCCCGGCCTGCCGTTCCAGGGCCTCGTGCATCAGGGGCTCCAGCCACTCCTAGCCTTTGTGTTGGGGCCCCAGCTCACTTTCATATTTGGGTAGAGATGGGGTTTCACCGTGTTGGCCAGGCTAGTCTTGAATTCCTGCCCTTCCCTAATGTGCCGTGCACATTCATGCCGCCCATTTGCTTCTCTTCCTGCAGCTTAGCATTCCTTCCGTGGGCTGCTTTCCTTTCTTCAACTCTTCTTCTTTCAGGACTCAGTTGAGATTGCCACCTCCCCTCCAAACATTCTTCAGTGACTGTCCCCATCATAGCACTCTGCTTCTACCTGTCATTTCAGAGCCAAGCACGGTGTCGTGCACCTGTTGTCCTAGCTGCTTGGGAGGCTGAGGCAGGAGGATTGCTTGAGCCTGGGAAGTTGAGCCTAATATAGGCAACAGAGCAAGCTCCTGTTTCTTACAAAAAAAAAAAATTATTTTAGTTTGACTCACATTATTTTTTTAGTTTGATTCACATTACTTTTGTTGGAAGTTTATACACAGAATGTGTAGGGACTTTACAGGCAGGGGCCAATTGCTTGGTGACAGTATGTAACCAAGAGGATTTTTGTTTTAATTTGGGATAGGATCTCACTGTGTTGCCCAGGCTGGTCTCAAACTCCTGGGCTCCAGTGATGCTCCCACATCAGCCTCCCAAAGTGCTGGGATTACAACTGCATGCAACTGCACCAGCAGGATTTAAAATGTCAGGGAAAGGCAGTACTATTTGCAGCTCCATTTCTGAGTAACTCTGGGATGTGAGTTTTGATCCTATATTTGGCCATGTTACTGGTAATCAAAGATAAAACTGCGTTCCACGCAGGTACAGGATGTCATCACACACAGCCGCCTGGTGGATGATGTGACTCCCACCCTCCCAGGAAAATTCTCAACTCTTGCTCTGAGTTGCCATCAGCCTTCCCAGGGTATGAGGCAGACGATGTTAGGTTATAAAAATTTGTCGGCCAGGTGTGGTGGTTCACGCCTGTAATTCCAGCACTTTGAGAGGCTGAGGTGGATGGATCACGAGGTCAAGAGATCAAGACTATCCTGGTCAACATGGTGAAACCCCATCTCTACTAAAAATACAAAAATTAGCTGGGCGTGGTGGCATAAGCCTGTAGTCCCAGTTACTCAGGAGGCTGAGGCCAGAGAATCGCTTGAACCCAGGAGATGGAGGTTGCAGTGAGCCAAGATCATGCCATTGCACTCCAGCCTGGGAACAGAGCGAGACTCAGTCTCAAAAAAACAAACCAAAAAAAGCTTGTCAGAGATACATTTACATGTGTTCTCCCTTCAACCCTGGTATTTTCTTTACGAGTGTCTTCCTGGTTCTATGAGTAGTAGCAAGCAGGCTTGGACAGCATGACCTGTGCTCCCTCAGGGACAGTGTTAGCCTTGGGCAGCACTCACTCATTGTTGGGTCTGAACCATCATCAGTCTTCGGTAAATGGCAAGCAGAAATTTTAATTTCAGGATGGGTGTGGTGGCTCACGCTTGTAATCCTAGCACTTTGAGAGGTCAAGGCAGGAGGATCACTTGAGGCCAGGAGTTTGAGACCAGCCTGGCCAACATAGCGAAACCCTATCTCTACTTAAAATACAAAAATTAACTGGGTGTGGTGGTGGGCTCTGTAGTCCCAGCTACTCTGGAGGCTGAGGCACGAGAATCACTTGAGCCCGAGAGGCGGAGGCTCCAGTGAGTCAGGATTATGCCACTGCTGAGCCGAGATGGTGCCACTGCACTCCAGCCTGGGTGACAGAGTAAGACTGTCTCAAAATAATAATAAAAATAATAATTAATTAATTAATTAAAAACAAGGCCAGGTACAGTGGCTCATGCTTATAATCTCAGCACTTTGGGAAGCCAAGGCAGGTGGGTCACCTGAGGTTGGGAGGTCGAGCCTGGCCAACATGGTGAAACCCATCTCTGCTAACAATATAAAAATTAGCCAGGTGTGGTGGCACACGTCTGTAATCCCAGCTACTTGGGAGCCTGAGGCACAAGAATCCCTTGAGCCTGGGAGGCAGAAATTGCAGTGAGCCAGGATCACACCACTACACTCCAGCCTGGGTGACAGAGCGAGACTCTGTCTCAAAAAAAAAATTAAATTTTAATTTCAAGGATGAGGATGACTTTAGTGAAGTATCAAATAATGAACATGATTTCTGCCTTTAATTTTTTTTTTCTTTTTTTTTGAGACAGAGTCTCGCTCTGTCGCCCAGGCTGGAGTGCAGTGGCACGATCTCCGCTCACTGCAAGCTCCGCCTCCCAGGTTCACGCCATTCTCCTGCCTCAGCATCCCGAGTAACTGGGACTACAGGCGCCCGCCACCACGCCCAGCTAATTTTTTTGTATTTTTAGTAGATATGAGGTTTCATCGCGTTAGCCAGGATGATCTTATCTCCTGACCTCGTGATCCACCCACCTCGGCCTCCCAAAGTGCTGGGATTACAGGCGTGAGCCACCGCACCCGGCCTCAATTTTTTTTTTTTTTAAGATACAGCATCCCTCTTCTTTCTGCCCCTATACAAATTACCAGAGCAATTTCTGCTATAGGATTAAATTAAAGGAATTCTTAAATTAAATGGTTGGCTGCTGAACCACGTTGTAGTGGTTGAATATGGAATTTTGTAGTGATTTATTATAATCCTAGTTTTTGGAAGAAAATTTGCATCACTTAGCAGATATTTAAGATGCTTATAACATTTCATTTCCCAGTACACATAAATATGCATTATGTCAGGCGTTGGATTGTTTAGCAAACTAATGAAATTTGTAATTTAATTTATCAGGTCACAGCATTTAATGAAGAACTATTCAGTGCCAGTTTATGCCGTTAGGTAACAAACAGGATTATATTATGCAGTAATTTATACAGAAAAGTATTTTATAAATAGTAAAACATTAAATAAATGCCTCTTTTTGTTTTAAAATAATATGTTTAAGAAATAATCCTAAAGGGAAAATGTCTGCTTTGTCGAATAAAGTAATTAAAGCATTTTTTAAAAACAAGAGAAAAAAATAAGGACAAAACAGGGACAGGCAGGAAAATGTCAGTGTGTTTGCGTCAGCCAGGCTGGGCTGTGCTTCGGTAGCAAGCCCCAGACATCAGCGACTTCACACAGTGAACCGTGGCCCCCGCTTCCACGAAGCCGGCCCTGCATCTGTCCTCTTCTAGGGCAGTGGTCCTCCAGGTGGTGGTTTCCTGATCCTGCCTGCTTTGCTCTGCAGTTCCACCATTCGGTTGCTTCTGCTCAGAGCCTGTTGCCAGAACTGGTCGTGCGATCCTGCCTAACTCTAAGGGAATGTGAGGGAGCCATGGAGTGTTTGGGGAGGGCTGTGGTCTCTGCCACCGCATTCATCACATCCTGACTGCCTCTTCCTTGGAGCAGGCTCACAAACTTCATTCATCCAGGTGGCCTGGGTGACACTCTGGGGTAAAAATCTGCAGGAAAGCCCTCAGTTCCGCTTTGTCATCTTTCACCTGTCTCTTCGATTCAGAATCAGCTGGTTTGTATGCTGGAAGTACATCATCTGGCAGTCTTTTCTATGTGTTCTGAAAGGGTGTTCACTGTGTCATGTGAACTCCGCATTCTGTGAGCAGTGTTGTTGCTGCCAACTCTGATATGCTGGCTGGTGTGTTTTTGTCACATGTGACTCTGTTAGCATGATCACTGCTGCCTGTAGTTTCTCTTAGAGCCAGGTTGAAGACTCTAACGTAAGTGTTTTTTAATTAGCATTTGTTTCTCAGCTATTTCTAGAGTTACTGCTGAAGGTACTTTATTTTGACTGGTACAGATCTTTGCATATATAATGCTAGAGTTCCAGGGAGTTCTGTTTACACTCCCTGGTATAACATTCCGTACAAGATCAAGGAAGGAGAAAATACAGTTAATTTCTGGAATAGAGAAATTGTCATCTTTAGAAAATGCACAGAGGAATAATGATAATCTTTTGTGTAGCAGTGAATGAATAGCTTTAAGTTGATGTTATAACTGAAGACACATGACGAGATTCTCACATGGCAGAGTCGTGCCTCCGTGTTTTGCTACGCTCCGTGGGCTGTCATCTGATACCAGTGACAACTGTGCAAGGGCGGCACCTCCCGATTCTGCACCCAGTGTGGGGCGTCCTCCACCTGCCCCTCCTCCGGCAGCACTGCCAGCTAATGGAGCCGCACACCTTTTAATCCCCGGTCAGAATAACCCATCAAAATTTAAAAATTGTCATCCAAAAACACTGTTAAGAAAATGAAACACCAGCCGGGCGCGGTGGCTCAAGCCTGTAATCCCAGCACTTTGGGAGGCCGAGACGGGCGGATCACGAGGTCAGGAGATCGAGACCATCCTGGCTGACACGGTGAAACCCCGTCTCTACTAAAAAATACAAAAAACTAGCTGGGTGAGGTGGCGGGCGCCTGTAGTCCCAGCTACTCGGGAGGCTGAGGCAGGAGAATGGCATAAACCCGGGAGGCGGAGCTTGCAGTGAGCTGAGATCCGGCCAGTGCACTCCAGCCTGGGCGACAGAGCGAGACTCCGTCTCAAAAAAAAAAAAAAAAAAAAAAAAAGAAAATGAAACACCAAACCACAGACTAGATTTACAATGCATGTATCTGACAAAAGACCAGTACCTACAATGTGCAGAGAACTCCTCTAACTCAGCAGTCGGGAGACAGTTCATTTTAAAATGAGCAAAAACTTGAACAGGCACTTCACAAAAGAAGATATACAGATGCTCATAAGCGTATTAAAAGATTCCCAGCATCATTCCTTAGCAGGAAATACAAATTAAAGCCACGACATGATACAACTTCACCTCTCCTAGAACGGCTGCCGTGGAAAGGTTCAGGGGCGTGGGCAGCCAGAACCCGCAGACACAGCTGTGGCCATGGAGCACAGGACCTCCACTGGGGAAACTGGCGGTTTCTTTAAAAATGAAACAGGCCGGGCCGGGCGCGGTGGCTCAAGCCTGTAATCCCAGCACTTTGGGAGGCCGAGATGGGCGGATCATGAGGTCAGGAGATCGAGACCATCCTGGCTAACACGGTGAAACCCCGTCTCTACTAAAAAAAGTACAAAAAAACTAGCCGGGCGAGGTGGTGGGCGCCTGTAGTCCCAGCTACTCGGGAGGCTGAGCCAGGAGAATGGCGTAAACCCGGGAGGCGGAGCTTGCAGTGAGCAGAGATCCGGCCACTGCACTCCAGCCTGGGTGACAGAGCGAGACTCCGTCTCAAAAAAAAAAAAAAAAGAAAAAAAAGAAACAGGCCGGGTGCAGTGGCTCACGCCTGTAATCCCAGCACTTTGGGAGGCCGAGGCGGCCGGATCACCTGAGGTCAGGAGTTCAAGACCAGCTTGGCCAACGTGGCAAAACCCCGTCTCTACTAAAAATACAAAAATTAGCCAGGCGTGGTGGCAGGCGCCTGTAATCCCAGCTACTTGGGAGGCTGAAGCAGGAGAACTCTTGAAACCGGGAGGCAGAGGTTGCAGTGAACCGAGATTGTACCATTGAACTCCAGCCTGGGTGACAGAGCTAGACTCTGTCTCAAAAAAAAAAAAAAACAACCAGGAGGCAGAGGTTGCAGTGAGCCAAGATCACACCACAGCACTCCAACCTGGGCGACAGAACGAGACTCTGTCTCAAAAAAAAAAAAGAAATCAGTTCAACAGTTACCTCAGGGTAGAGGGCATTGGCTAGAAAGAAGTTGAGGGAACTTTTGAGGGTGACTTAGTTGTTTAAAACCGATTGGGCTGGGCGTAGTGGCTTACACCTGTAATCCCAGCACTTTGGGAGGCTGAGGTGGGCGGATCACTTGAGGTCAGGAGTCCGAGACCAGCCTGGCCAGCATGATGAAACTCCATCTCTACTAAAAATACAAAAATTAGCTGGGCATGGTGGCACGTGCCTGTAATCCCAGCTACTCAGGAGGCCGAGGCACTAGAATCGCTTGAACCCAGAG
This sequence comes from Macaca mulatta, assembly GCF_049350105.2. Classification (NCBI taxonomy): domain Eukaryota; kingdom Metazoa; phylum Chordata; class Mammalia; order Primates; family Cercopithecidae; genus Macaca; species Macaca mulatta. The sequence goes on from NC_133412.1 coordinate 175,828,262, forward strand.
GCAGAGGTTGCAGTGAGCCAAAATTGCACCACTGCACAACAGCCTGAATGACAGAACGAGACTCTTATCTCAAAAACAAACAAAACAAAAAACGAACAAAAAACAAAACAAACCAATTCGATTTAACCCTGAAGATCTGTGCATTACGCTGTAGGTAAAGTCTCAGAGGTCAGAGGTTGCTGATGCAGAGGACCCAGGCCGACCCAGGTCCAAGCCTTAGATCCTCCTTTGCCTCCTGGCCTGGCCACCTCCTGCCTTGTGGCCCTCAGCAGATCTCTTTCTGGCTGAGTCCCGATGGTCTCGTGGGTGAAGTGGGATGACACTCATCGTGTGTCACTGTTGTGGGTTGAGATGAGTGTGTGAAGACCTGGCTGACAGCCTGTCCACAGCAGCTGCTCAGGATGATAACCTGTCCACAGCAGCTGCTCAGGAACTGTTGACTGCTGTTCTTTTAGCCAGACTATTATCAAATGTAATTTCTGTTTTTAAAAAACTCTTCCCATTTCCTTTCCTCTTGCAATCAGTCTCAATAGCAGTGAGAAATGAATAAAAATGAAGATTCTTTGGGAGACTTAGTTTTGTTTATTTGAGATGGGGTCTCACTCTGTCACCCAGGCTGGAGTGCAGTGGCACCATCATGGCTCACTGCAGCCTCGACTTGCTGGGCGGGCCCAAGCGATCTCAGCCTCCCAAGTAGCTGGGACTACAGGTGTGTGCCACCATACCCAACTAATTTCTGTGTATTTTGTAGAGACAGGGTCTCACTATGCTGCCCAAGCTGGTCTTGAACTTCTGGGCTCAACTGATCCACCCACCATGGCCTCTGAAAGTGCTAAGATTACAGGTGTGTGCCACTGTGCCCAGTCAGTTTAATTCTAATTAAGATTAAGATTATCTGTCGGTGGCTCAAGCCTGTAATCCCAGCACTTTGGGAGGCCGAGACGGGCGGATCACAAGGTCAGGAGATCGAGACCATCCTGGCTAACACGGTGAAACCCTGTCTCTACTAAAAATACAAAAAACTAGCCGGGTGAGCTGGTGGGCACCTGCAGTCCCAGCTACTCGGGAGGCTGAGGCAGGAGAATGGCGTAAACCCGGGAGGCGGAGCTTGCAGTGAGCTGAGATCCGGCCACTGCTCTCCAGCCTGGAGGACAGAGCGAGACTGCGTCTCAAAAAAAAAAAAAAAAAGATTATCTGTAAATGCGAGTTCCCTCTCTCCAAATCCAGAATTCACTGGCATTAGTCACATCTCTGAGGAAGCTGATGATGGGACCCACATTGAGATACTAATCCCAGGGCTTGGTGGTTCAGGGCGCTGTGCTAACAGCATCCTGACTGCTTTGCCTGTTGCCTGGAAGGGGTGCCGTGTGGCACCTGGCAGGTGGCAGAGTGGCCAGAGGCCATCATTACTCTCTTGAGTTACAATGTTCTCAAGCCCAGCTGAGTCCACACAGCCAATGTGGATGGACTAGGACAGATCCGATGACTCAGCGTCCAAGTTCAGTTGCAAATGCAGCCTCATTTCTTTCTTTGAAGTAGAAAATCAAAGTTCATAGATTAGATGAAAGATTAGTCATTGTACAAAAGTAATTATAGTGTGTGTACTTTTCTTTGTCTCCAGGAGCTGTGAAATTGACAAGCTTGGCATGTGGAAATCAGCACATCTGGGCCTGTGATTCCAGGGGTGGAGTTTACTTCCGTGTAGGGACTCAGCCTCTGAATCCCAGTCTCATGCTTCCAGCCTGGATAATGATTGAGCCACCTGTCCAGGTAAGCAGAAGTTAGCTGGTGGAACTCATTCCTCAGTAGGACAGAAACTGTGAGGGTGCTGGTACTGGGCAAAAGGATCCCCACAGCCTCTAGAGGCCTCCCAGCAAATGCGGGGAACCATGCCCACAGGGTCTACACACTCTCGTTCATCAAGATCACAATTGGAATTCGGAATTGGTGAAGTTTAGAACTGAACAACAGATGGTTACAGATTATGAGTCAACACATGTATTTTCTCTTTCAAAATAACAATGTTTTGTTTCTGACTTTTTACTAAGTGAATATTATTTTTTAAATCTGCCTATATTTTGGAACCTCTGTTTTATAATAATAATGATAATAAATCAGTACCCAGAAGTATAAAGAAGAAAGTAAAAGTCAATCTTGTCATGGAGAAAATGCTGAGTGCCTCTCCTGGTTTGTTGAAGAAATTCCGTTTCCTGTTTGGCCCTCCGCTGGCCAGCTCCTGCCGTGTTTCAGCTGACAGTGCATCCCAGCACGGTCTGTGTTCTCCTGACCTCCAGCACCCAGCTCACAAGCAGAAGTCTGATTCGAATGGACTATCTAGTTACCCTAAAAGATCTCACAGGCTTGGTTCCCATGCTGAATAGATTTCTGTTGAAGTTTATAACTGGGGGCTGTGGTTTTTTGAGACTTATTTGCCCAGACTCCCGCTAGTCCCTATTTGGTAACTCTGTTGGGAAACCGGTGAAGTTGCCAGTTGTGGAGGCAGCAGTAGGGCGGGGAGGAATGGTTCTTTGTTGGGCAGAGAAACCTTCAGTGGAGTCAGGAGAGAGGTAAAGAGTCGGGTACATGCCTTTGTGCCTAACTGTCTACATTTTGGTCATGGTGAGGCCTCAGAGATGAGGACCCCAGTCTTTCCACCAGCCCTGGGGAGTGTGGTTGGTGGGAGGCCCTTTGCTGAAATCGGTATTCGGCTCCAGAGCTCTGTGGAGGCCGCCACTAGCAGTCGTGGCCACAGGGAGGCTTCTCGTCCTCATTGGTGGGTCTTCCTCCTCCAGAGGGTTATGGGGATGGTAATGTCTCCAACAGTCCTGTGTGAATGATACAGCACTGTGCAAACATGAGGTTGTACATAATGAAGTATAACACATGCTCCGTTTTCCCTCTGCGCACAGTGACTGCTCACAGTGGCCCAGAGGGGGCAGTCCGCCCTGCAGAGAGGAGCCTTTATCTCTGCCGTGTTTAGCACTGCTAGGGTACAGTGATTATGAAAAGCAAGCTGCTTGTCGTTAGTTTCATTATTGTCCTTACATTCGCTGGTTGCCTGCACCCAGGTGGACTCCTTTGACACACCACTGTTAATATGTTCCTTTTTTTCCTTCTAACTACTTTATATTGTTCCTTTTAAGTTACAACCCACATAGCATAAAATTTCAGCCTTCTACAGTATGCAGCTCAGTGGTTTTTAGCATTTTCACAGAGTGTGCAACAGTTAGCACTATCCAATTCCAGAACGTTTTCATCACTCCAAAAAAAACACCCTCACCCATTAGAGTCACTTCCTCTTCTCACAGAACCAGCCCCTCCGCCCATGGCAGCCACTCATCTGCTTTCTATTTCTATGACTTTGCCTATTCTAGACATTTTATATAAATTGGATCATATACTGTATGGCCTTTTTTATCTGACATCTTTCACTTTGTATCATGTTTCAGAGTTCATCCACATTGTAGATGTATCAGTTCTTAATTCCTTTTTACGACTGCATAACAGCTCTGTTGTATGGATAGGCCACACTGGTTTATCATTTCACCAGTGGATGGACATTTGGATTGTTTCTGCTTATTGGCTACTGTGAATAATGCTGCTGTCAACATTTGGGTGCAAGTCTTTAGGGAGGATGTATGTTCCCAGTTCTATTGGGTGTCTGTCTGTAAGTGGAATTGCAGGTCATATGGCGATTACGTATTGAACTTATTAAGGATGTCAAAGTGTTTTTCACAGTGGCTACACCGTTTTGTGTTCCACCAGTAAGATATGAGGGTTCTCGTTTTTCCCATCCTCATCAATATTTTTTTTTTTTTTTTTTTTTTGAGACAGAGTTTCACTCTTATTGCCCAGTCTGGAGTGCAATGGTGCAATCTTGGCTCACTACAATCTCTGCCTCCCGGGTTCAAGCAATTCTCCTGCCTCAGCCTCCTGAGTAGCTGAGGTTACAGGCATGCGCCACCATGCCCAACTGATTTTGTATTTTTAGTAGAGATGGAGTTTTACTGTGTTGGTCAGGCTGGTCTCAAACTCCTGACCTCAGGTGATCCACCCTCCTCGGCCTCTCAAAGTGCTGGGATTACACCCAGTGAGAGCCACCGCGCCTGGCCTTTGCAGTTTTTTGTTGGTATTTTATTTTTCTGGTCTCAGGAACTGCCTTCATATGTCTAATTTTTTAATACTAGCCATCGCAGTAGTTGTAAAGTGGTATCTCATTGTGGTTTGATTTGCACTGACCTAATAACTAATGAGATGGAACATCCCTCTTCATGTGTTTATTGGTTATTTGTGTATCTGCTTTCAAGAACTGTGTATTCAATTTTTTTTTTTTTTTTTTTAAGATGGAGTCTCACTCTGTCGCCCAGGCTGGAGTGCAGTGGCACAATCTCCACTCACTGTAATATCTGCCTCCTGGGTTCAAGTGATTCTCTTGTCTCAGCCTCCTGAGTAGCTGGGATTACAGACATGTGCCTTCATGCCTGGCTATTTTTTTTTTTTCATATTTTTTTAGTAGAGGCAGGGTTTCACCATGTTGGCCAGGCTGGTCTCAAACTCCTGGCCTCAGGTGATCCACCCACCTCGGCCTCGCGAAGTGCTTGGATTACAGGCATGTGCCACCGCGCCCAGCCTCAAATCTTTTGCTCATTTTAAAATTGTGTTATCTTTTACTGAGTTTGTTTGTTTGTTTTGAGATTGAGTCTTGCTCTATCCCCCAGGCTGGAGTGCTGTGGTGTGATCGTGGCTCACTGCAACCTCTGCTTCCTGGGTTCAAGTGATTCTACTGCCTCAGCCTCCTGAGTAGCTGGGATTACAGGCATGCGCCACCATGCCTGGCTAATTTTTGTATTTTTAGTAGAGATGGGGTTTCACCATGTTGGCCAGGCTGGTCTCAAACTCCTGACCTTGTGATTCACCTACCTCAGTCTCCCAAAGTGCTGGGATTACAGGTGTGAGCCACCATGCCCAGCCTGTTGAGTTCTATATAAGAGTTCTTGACCGGGCGCGGTGGCTCACGCCTGTAATCCTAGCACTTTGGGAGGCCAAGGCGGGCGGATCATGTCAGGAGATCGAGACCATCCTGGCTAACATGGTGAAACCCTGTCTCTGCTAGAAATACAAAAAAAGTTAGCCGAGTGAGGTGGCAGGCGCCTGTAGTCCCAGCTACTCAGGAGGCTGAGGCAGGAGAATGGTGTGACCCCGGGAGGCGGAGCTTGCAGTGAGCTGAGATGTGCCACTGCACTCCAGCCTGCGCAACAGAGCAGACTCCATCTTTAAAAAAAAAAAAAAAAAGAGTTCTTTATATATTCTGTGTACTAGACCTTTATCAGACACATGATTTACAAGTATTTTCTTCCATTCTGTGCGTTTTTACTTTCTTTATGATGTTCTTTGATGCACAAAAATTTTTATATTGATGAAGTCCAGTTTATTTATTTTTCTTCATTTGCTTCTGCTTTTAGTTGCCTAATCCAAGGTCACGAAGATTTACCTCTGTGTTTTCTTCTAGCAGTTTTATAGTTTTAGCTCTTACATTAAGTGCTTCATCCATTTTGAGTTAATTTTTGTATATGATATGAGATAGTTGTCCAAATGCATTCTTTTACATATGGCTATTCAGTTGTACCAACACCATTTAGTGAAAAGACTATTCTGTCCACATTAAATTATCTTAACACCCTTGTCAAAATCAATCGATTGTAAATATAAAGGGTTACTACTGGACTCCTAGTTATATCCCAGTGATCTGTGTATATCTATCCTTATACTACACTGTCCTGAGTAATTAGCTTTGTTGTAAATTTTGAAATCAGGAAGTATGAATCCTCTAACTTTTTCTTTTTCAAGATTGTTTCAGCTACATGGAGCCCCTCCTACATCCATGTGAATTTTAGGATAAGTATGTCAATTTCTGCAAAAAAAAAAATACTAATTGGAATTTTGAAAGGAATTGTGTTGAATCAGTAGATAAATTTGGAAAATCTTCCAGTCTGTGAACATGGGATGTCTTCCCATTTATTTAGATCTTCTTTACTTTCCTTCACCAATGTTTTGTAGTTTTCAGAGTATACGTTTTATACTGCTCTTGTTAAGTTTATTTCTAAGTTCTTTATTCCTTTTGATGCTATTGTAAATGGAATTGTTTTCTTCGTTTTCAGATTGCCCATTGCTAGTATAGAGTTTTGTATATTGATCTTGTGTCTGGCAACCTTGCTAAACTTGTGTATTGGGTCTAACAGGTTTTTGCAGATTTCTTTTGCATTTTCTATAGATGAGATCATGGCTTCTGACATGGTCTGCCAATAGAGATAATTTTACTTCTTCCTTCCTATCTATATGTCTTTTATTTTACTGTCTTGCCTGATTGCCCTGGCTGGAACTTCTAGGACAGTGTTGAATAGAAGTGGCAAGAGTGGACTTCCTTGTCTTGTTTCTGATCTTAAGGGGAAGGCATTCAGTCTTTTACCATTAAATATGATGTGAGCTTTGTGTTTTCTTAGGCTCCCTTTATTAGGTTGAAGTTCCCTTCTATTCCTAGAAGGAATTCTAGGAGTTCTTTCCGTTCCTAGTTTGTTCGGTGTTTGTTATGATGAAAGGGTGTTGGGTTTTGTCAAATGCTTTTTCTATGCCTATTGAGATGGCCTTGTGGTTTTTTTTCCTTTGTTAATATGATACATTATACTGATGGAGTTTTATATGTTGAAACACAGTTTCATTCCTGGGAAAAATCCCCGTTGGTCATGATGTGTAATCGTTTGTGTGTGTACGTTGCTGGATTTGGTTTGCTAAAGTTTTGTTGAGGATTTTTGTGTCTATATTCATGAGAGAGATTGGTCTTTGGTTTTCTTGTCATGTGTTTGTCTGGTTTTGGTATCAAGGTAATGCTGGCCTCATAGAATGCATTGGGAAGTGTTTTCTTCTTTTCTACTTTTTGGAAGAGTTTTTGAAAGATTGGTTTTATTTCTTAAACCCCATTTGTTAGAATTCATCATCCCATCCATGAATTAATGTAGCCATGTAGGCCTGAGCTTTTTTTGTGGGAAGTTTTTTGACTACTAATTCAATCTCTTTATTCATTGTAGGTCTATTCAGAATTTTTTTTTTTTTTCTCTGACATGGAGTCTCACTCTGTCACCCAGGCTAGAGTGCATTGGTGTGATCTTGGCCCACTGCAACCTCCGTCTCCTAGGTTCTTGCAATTCTCCTGCCTCAGCCTCCCTAGTGGCTGGGACTACAGACATGCACCACTACACCCAGCTAATTTTTCTATTTTTAGTAGAGATGAGGTTTCACCATGTTGGCCAGGCTTGTCTTGAACTCCTAACCTCAAATGATCCACCCCCTCAGCCTCCCAAAGTGCTAGGATTACAGGCATGAGCCACTGCACCCAGCCAATTCAGAATTTTCTATTTCTTCTTCTTTTTTTTGAGACGGAGTTTTGCTCTTGTTGCCCAGACTGGAGGGCAATGGCACAATCTTGGCTCACTGAAACCTCCGCCTCCCAGGTTCAAACAATTCTCCTGCCAAGTAGCTGGGGTTACAGGCGTGCACCACCATGCCTGGCTAATTTTTGTATTTTTAGTAGAGATGGGGTTTCACTATGTTGGACAGGATAGTCTTGATCTCCTGACCTTGTGATCCACCTGCCTCGGCCTCCCAAAGTGCTGGGATTACAGATGTGAGTCACTGTGCCCAGCCTAATTTTGTATTTTTGGTAGAGACGGGGTTTCACTATGTTGGCCAGGCTGGTCTTGAACTCCTGACCTCAAGTGATCTGCCCGCCTTGGCCTCCCAAAGTGCTGGGATTACAGGCATGAGCCACTGTACCCTGCCTCTCTTTCTTCTTGATTCAATCTAAGTAGTTTATTCTTTCTAGGAATTTGTTCATTTCATCTATTTTATCTAATTTGTTGGCATCCAATTGTTCACAGTATTCTTCTGTAATACTTTTCATTTTTGTGAAGTTGATAGTAATGTCTCCTCTTTCTGATTTTAATAATTTGAATTGGCTGGGCACAGTGGCTCATGTCTGTAATCCCACTTTGGAAGGTTGAGGCAGGAAGACCACTTGAGCCTAGGAGTTCAAGACTAGCCTGGACGACATAGCAAGGCATCATCTCTACCACACACACACAAAAAAAATTTCTTGGGCCTAGTAGTGCACCTGTAGTCCCAGCTACTCAGAAGGCTAAGGTAGAATTGCTTGAGCCCAGGAGTTCAAGGCTGCAGTGAGCTATGATTGCTGATTTTATTGCCAATTGCCACTATACTCCAGCCTGGGCAACAGAGCACGACTCTAATAATAATAAGAAGAAGAATTTGAATCTTCTCTCATTTTTTCTTAGTCAGTCTAGCTAAAGGTTTGTCGATTTTGTTGCTCTTTTCAAAACACCTCCTTTTGGTTTTCTTGCTTTTTCTCTGTTGTTTTTCTATTCTCTCTTTCTTCTTTTCCACTCTGTTACTTCCTCCACACATTCTTGTGCACAGTGCTTTGCTTGATAGTGATATTCCTCTGGGAGCTCCCAGGAATATTTGTCACAATTATCACGTACATATGGAAGACCTGTGGTAACACTGGACTGTAAAGTTTGTAGGATCCCAGTGCAGAGGCAGGCCAGTGTTAGTAAAGGGCTGCTGAGTGCAAGAGCGAGATTTGCAGGATATGTTGTGGAAAGAACATCCTTGAGTGGGTTGAGCGCCCATGTGCCTTACCTCCTCCTTTTCCCAGCAAGCCAGAGGCCAGGATGCTGGAGAGTAGGGCAGGCGGGAAGCTGCTGGGCTCAGTCCTCAGTGGGGCTGGAGCCACTCTTGCCTGTGCTGTGTGTACCTATCTGTAGCCATGGGGCCACACGGGTACCTGGCAAAAGAGTTACATGGAGAACTGTGTGCAACCACAAATTGCTGTTCCTGTCTCCATGTAGACTCTAGAATAACCTCTAGGAAGCAAAGCTAAACTGGGGAAGAAAGCTTTGCTTAAAGTGCTCTATTGACTGTGGTGATCAACAGCTTTGCCCAGGAAAATGGCCAAAATAGAACAAATTCACATGAAAGGACCTCAAAGCTGTGCTCTGAATAAAGTAGTGATTGCTAAATGGGATGTTAAGCATGAACTATTTCAAGTAGTTCTGCTGAATAGAGCCACATTTTCTCATTGAGTTAGCTTTTAGCATGCTCTGGAAGACATTCGGTTTGCCACGGATTCTGTAGATACAAATTGCTTCTGAAGTTGGTTTCTGTGGGAAAGGAGTCAGGCTTCACATGTACACAGGCCTTTCTCCTGCACTTTGCCAAGCACTGCCTGATCCCTAACCCTTTTATTGCCCCAGGAAACAGAAGAGTCAGTGGTTCTCCCTATCTTACGAGGAAATCTGTTACCCGGAACAGTTGAGCAATTTGCCCAGGATCCCAACTCTAGTGTGTGCCAAGCCCAGGCGGGGACCCAGGCCTCCAGCTCCCAGGTGCTGCCCCTGCTGAGGCTCCCCTGGGCTGAGGAAGGCACTTCTCCCAGGCTGCTGGCACTGACAATTGTTTGCTGAGATCAGAAGTGAAGACAAGTTCTGCTGCCAGGCACTCGCCTTGTGCCAGGCTAATGCCTGAAGTATATCTTTCCCTCAGTCCTCACAACAACTTGGGAAGTGGCTGCATCTTTCCCCATTTGACAGAGGAGAAAACCCTAGCTCAGAGGTTCAGAAAGTTGCCTGAGACCTCATAGCGGGCAGGCGGCAGGACTGGGACATAGACCCAGGTGTGTGACACCCGCCTCTGCCCCTCCTATGGCTCTGAGGCCCAAGATCTGCAGCAAGCACCAGGTTGTGGCGACATGTCATAGGCTTAGTGGCCTCACACGTGGTATTTTAGGACAAAGCCTACACGTGCAAATCTTTACATCGCAGAGGGTCCTGAAAATGAGCCCAGGAGTGAGGGGAGATGGGGGCTCACTCTGAGGACTGGAAGTCAGAAGAGTTGGTTGAATCTGAGGATTGGAGAACAAGCGGGGTTTATGTATTTTGATGATGTTCTACATCTTTCCACTTTGTTTTATTTTTTCTTCGACTTGAGCTTCTTCATCTGCATAGAGGATGTATTTGCAGTGGAAATGGAAATGGAGGCAGGGGTTAGATGCTCAAGGGCACCTGAAGTGAAGCCACAGAAATCTTTAAAATTAGCATCAGCTTCTCTATTTAGTTCCATTGTCCTATTCTCTTCTCTGGGAAGATACCACCTGTAGTAGTTTTGCGATAAAGTTTTAACAAAGTACTCAAAACAAATGACTCAGTTTTCAGACTTGCTAACACTTGGAAGGGTTTGGAGAAAATATTTATAGTTGTGTTTAGCATCTTCAGAGTCTGGAGTTTGCTGTTTGAGTTAGAGAATTTTCTGTCTGTGTTAGAGGTACCTCTAACGCAAGCATAGTTGGTGCGAAGTTTCACATTCTGTGTGCCCTATGTGCTTGAGTGGAAGAGTTGTCTGTTCTTACTGTGCTTACAGTGGACTCTGAAATGGCGTCTATGGTGTGGTTCCAGTTTTGTAAAACAAAACTATAAAATCCTACTAGGCTGGGTGCAGTGGCTCATGCCTATAATCCCAGCACTTTGGGAGGCCAAAGTAGGAGGATCACTTGAACCCAGGAGTTCAAAATCAGCCTAGGCAGCATAGTGAGACCCCGTCTCTACAGGTAATTTTTTAAATTAGCCAGATGTGGTGGCGTGCACCTGTGGTCCCAGCTACTAAGGAGGCTGAGGTGGGAGGATCACTTGAGCCCAGGAGGTCAAGGCTGCAGTGAGCATGTTTGTACCACTGCACTCCAGCCTGGGCAACAGAGCAAGATCCTGTCTCAATCAATTAATAAAAATAAAAAATAATTTCCCACTGAAAACCTAGAAGAAACTACAGCAAAGGTGACTATTATGAGGCCGGGTGCAGTGGCTCATGCCTGTAATCCCAGCACTTTGGGAGGCTGATGTGGGCAGATCACCTGAGGTCGGGAGTTTGAGACCAGCCTGACCAATATGGAGAAACCCGTCTCTAATGAAAATACAAAATTAACTGGGTGTGGTGGCACACGCCTGTAACCCCAGCTACTCAGGAAGCTGAGGCAGGAGAATTGCTTGAACCCGGGAGGCAGAGGTTGTGGTGAGCCGAGATCACGCCATTGCACTCTAGCATGGACAACAAGAGCGAAACTCCATCTCAAAAAAAAAAAAAAAGACTATTTTGATCCAGAGATTATGAGTGATTATAATACTCTTCTCTATTTACCATGTTTTCTCATAACGGGCAGGAAAACTTGTTCATGATCAGGGAGAAAAATATGTATATTTTACAAGGGACCCATCTTTTGTGGGTCATTGAGCAGCCTTTCTTCTCCAAGCACATCTCTGACCTACCCAGCCCATATAAATCTGAACCCCAGTAGGTTGTCCCCCCTTCCCCCTGCCCCACACAAAGATTTTAGAGTTAGAAGGAGACTGGAAAACACGTAACCTTGCCACTTCTGCAGGTGAGGAAAGCAAGGCCTGGCCAAAGCGAGTTTCCTGGTCTCAGGGTGGTCAGTGGTTGTGCTGGGCCTCTGCAGCCCCTCATCCTCAAGGCCCACAGTATACGGAGCAGCGGCAAGAACAGCCCCATCCAGGGACACTCACAGGCTACCGTAGAGACACGCAAACCACTGGCCCCTATGCTTCTAGAGCTGTGGGCAGAGTGCCATGGAGCCAGCTGGAGAGGGAAGTGCTGTCAGGGCCTTGGAGTGGTCAGAGGATCTCACGAGAGGTGGCACTGGTACAAAAAAGGCAAGTAGGAGTGTGGCAGGCAGGCAGGACAGAGGGTGTTCCAAGCAGAGGGGACGTGAAGTATAGGCACTGAGCAGAAGGCACCATTGCCCAGGGTGCAGAAAGGGGCTGTATTGGGAGGCTGACACAGGCCAGGGCAGGGAGGCCTGGGCTAAGGCATTGGCATCGTTCTTGAAGAGCTTGAAGCCAGGCAAGTGGCCTGGGTAGACCACGTTTAAGGAAGGTGCCTGTGACACAATTCCCTGTGACCAACCAGGGGGTCTTCTGCTGGACAGATCACATGCACCCATAAGTAGGTCATATGCCCAGGAGTGTTTTGCCTCAGATATGGAGCAAAATTAGCCTGACACTAAATGCAGCTCTGGTCCTACCTACTGGAGCTTAAAGCAAGACTCGGAAGAATCAAACGGTTTCAGAGTAACTTAACAGCATCTCAGAACAAAGCTCCAGAATATTTACAGATTGCAAAAATATCCAACATCAACAAGATAAAATTCACATGGGCAACCAATTAACGCTTACCCAACAAGCAGAGAAGCAGGAAAATACAACCTGCAATGAAGGGGGAAGAAATCCATCAATAGGAGCTGACCCAGAAACGATACAGATGGTAAGATTCGTAGACAGGACATTGAAACAGTTGTTACACCTTTATGTGTTCAAGAAGCTAGTAGAGAGATTCAGCCTGTTAAGTAGAAAAATGAGAGATACAAAAACTCCAGGCTAGGCCAGGCACGCAATGGCTCACACCTGTAATCCCAGCACATTGGGAGGCTGGGGTGGGCAGACCACCTGAGGTCAGGAGTTCGAGACCAGCCTGGCCAACATGGCAAAACCTCATCTCTACTAAAAATACAAAAATTAGCCAAGCGTGGTGGCACATACCTGTAATCCTAGCTCCTCAGAAGGCTCAGGCATGAGAATCACTTGAACCTGGGAGGTGGAGGTTGCAATGAGCCAAGATTACACCACTGCACTCCAGCCTGGGTGACAGAGCAAGACTCTGTCTCAAAAAAAAAAAAAAAAAAAAAAATCAATAACAAAAACCTCCAAGCTGGGCGTGGTGGCTCATGCCTGCAATCCCAGCACTTTGGGACGCTGAGCTGGGAGAATTGCTTGAGCTCAGGAGTTCAAGATGAGCCTGGGCAAGATGGCAAGACCCTGCCTCTAAAAAAAAAAACTCAAATCAAATTTGTAGGGATTAAAATTGCAGTGTCTAAGTTGAAAAATGCACTGGATGAGATTAATGGCAGCATAGAATTTGCAGAAGAAAAGACTAGTGAGCTTGAAGACACAGCAGTGAAAAACCATCCACATTGAAGCCTAGAGGGAAACAGGCAAGAAAATGTTCAGAGAATCAGTGAGCACAGACCCCTTCAAGTGACCTCACATAAATGAAATCCAAGTCTTAAAAGAAGAGGGAAGAAGGGTGACAGGAAAAAAAGATGTGAAGAAGAAATACAGCTGAAAGTTTTCTAAATTTGATGAAATAATTATGCTGAGTCAAGAAGCCAGACAAAGAATACATACTGTTATCATTTCATTTATATAAAATTTGGCCAGGTACGGTGGCTCATGTCTGTAATCCCAACACTTGGGGAAGCTGAGACGAGTAGATCACCTGAGCCCAGGAGTTCAAGACCAGCCTGAGCAACATGGCAAAACTCCATCTGTACAAAAAATACAAAAATTAGGCCGGGCGCGGTGGCTCAAGCCTGTAATCCCAGCACTTTGGGAGGCCGAGACGGGCGGATCACGAGGTCAGGAGATCGAGACCATCCTGGCTAACACGGTGAAACCCCGTCTCTACTAAAAAAATACAAAAAACTAGCCGGGCGAGGTGGCGGGCACCTGTAGTCCCGGCTACTCGGGAGGCTGGGGCAGGAGAATGGCGTGAACCCGGGAGGCGGAGCTTGCAGTGAGCTGAGATCCGGCCACTGCACTCCAGCCTGGGCGACAGAGCCAGACTCCGTCTCAAAAAAAAAAAAAAAAAAAAAATACAAAAATTAGCTGAGTGTGGTGGTGCACACCTGTAGTCCTGGCTACTTGGGAGGCTAAGGTGGGAGGATCCCTTGAGCCCAGGAGGCAGAGACTGCAGTGAGCCATGATGACTGCCACCTCACTCCAGCCTGGGCGACAGAGCGTCACCCTGTCTCAAAAACAAACTTATTTATATAAAATATTAGAAAATGCTAACACAGGCCGGGTGCTGTGGCTCATGCCTATAATCCCAGCACTTTGGGAGGCTAAGGCAGGTGGATCACCTGAGGTCAGGAGTTCAAGACCAGCCTGGCCAACATGGTGAAACCCCATCTCTACTAAAACTACAAAAGTCACCTAGGTGTGGTGGTGCACACCTGTAATCCCAGCTACTTGGGAGGCTGAGGCAGGAGAATTGCTTGAACTCCAGCCTGGGCAACAGAGTGAGACTCTGTCTCAAAAAAATAAAAAATAAAATTAAAATTAAAAAAAAGAAAATGCTAGCACAGATCAGTCAGATCAGTACTTACTCAAGGCCTGGCAGAAATTTCAAAGGGGAGATGTGGCAGTGGCTTCATGAGTATATGCATATGTCAAAGCTTACCCAATTATGTACTTTAAATGTGTGCATTTCATTGTATGTCAACATACCTCTGTAGAGCTGGGGGTTTTTTTGTTTTTTTGGGGTTTTTTTAAATACGGAGTCTCTCTCTGTCACCCAGGCTGGAATGCAGTGGCATGATCTCAGCTCACTGCAAGTTCCACCTCCCAGGTTCAGACCATTCTCCTGCCTCATCCTCTGGAGTAGCTGGGACTACAGGCGCCCACCACCACGCTCAGCTAATTTTTGTGTGTATATTTTTAGTAGAGATAGGGTTTCACCATGTTAGCCAGGACAGTCTCAATCTCCTGGTCTCGTGATCCACCCGCCTCCCCAAGTGCTGGGATTACAGGCATGAGCCACCGCGCGTGGCCTGTTTTTGTTTTTTAGAGACACAGTCTCACTCCTTGCCCAGGCTGGAGCACAGTGGAGTGGTCATGGCTCACTGGAACCTCAAACTCCTGGGTCAAGCCATCCTCCCACCTCAGCCTCCCAACTAACTAGGACACTACAGGCATGCACCACCGCACCTAGCTAATTTTAAAAAAAAAAAATTGTAGAGACATAGTCTTGCTATATTGTGCAGGCTGGTCTTGGACTCCTGGCCTCAAGCAAGCCTCCCACCTTAGCCTCCCAAAGTACTGGGATTACAGATGTGAGCCACCATGCCTGGCCTCTGTACAGTTGTTTTAAATATTAAAGTGTAAAAAAAAATTTAAATGGGCTGGGTGTGGTGGCTCATGCCTGTGGTGGCCAGCACTTTGGGAGGTCAAGGCGGGTAGATTGCTTGAGCTCAGGAGTTCAAGACCAGCCTGGGATTATTATGAAATCCTATCTCTATGAAAAACACAAAAAATTAGCCAGGTATGGTGGTATGTGCCTGTAGTTCCAGCTACTAGGGAGGTTGAGGCTGCAGTGAGCCGTGATCATGCCAGCACACTCCAGCCAGGGTGACAGAATGAGGCCCTGTCTCAAAAAAAAAAAAAAAAAGTTTTAAATGAACGTTATAGGATACCCTACACTGTGTTGGATTTGCAGAGGGAACAGAAATGAGTGAAGCTGGCTGAGCATGGTGGCTTACACCTGTAATCCCAGTACTTTGGGAGGCCGAGACAGGTGAATCACCTGAGCTCAGGAGTTCGAGACCAGCCTGAGAGACATGGTAAAACCCCATTTCTACCAAAAATACAAAACATTAGCTGGGCCTGGTGTCACATGCCTGTAATTTCAGCTACTCGGGAGGCTGAGACAGGAGGATTGCTTGAGCCTGGGAGGTGGAGGTTGCAGTGAGCTGAGATCGTTCTACTATACTCCAGCCTGGGCGACAGACTAAGATTCTGTCTCAAAAAAAAAAAAAAAGAGGAAATGAGTGAAGCTGTTTTTGGAGTTAAGTGACCAAAAGTTAAATGACTAAAAGAAGAGCAGAGCAGGAGGTTATAGAAGCAATCATGAAAAAAAATACAGATCCCCAGGGTCCCAAACCTGGTTTCCGAGGATGGGTAGTGTTTGAACTGGGACTTCAGACTCGGTGGGCATTTTCAGTGACCAGCAGGTAAAGAGGTTTGGCCCAGTGTTTCTGAGTAGGGAAGAGTGCTCCTCCCTGCTGCTTTGGGAGGACTGTCTGTTGCTGGACCACCCTGAGGACTGTGAGACATTAGCTCCGTGGGCTTCTAGGCTCCTGGCAGTGAACCTCTGGGAGGGAAGGATGCAGAAAGGATGTTGTGGGAAAGAGAAGACCTGAGATGTCCTTTGGGTCATCTTTGGAGGATCTTGACTCTCAGGCTGGAGAGTTTGTGGCTAATTCCATGGGCAGTGGGACCTATGGAAGGCTCTTGAGCAGGGCCGGACAGGACCCAAATGGGAAAGTCTGCAGTGAGCTGTGGAAATTCTCTGGCCTGATTCGCTGGATTCATGGTGCACATCTGTGAGATGTGAGGTTGGGATTGAGTGGACATGGGGACTCTGACGTGGATTGCTTTGGGGCAGAGGAAGCCAATCCATGCTGGCGTCCCAGCCGGGGTCTGTAATCTCATTAATCCCCTTTTGGTGACTGGACCAGTTGTCTGTACAAGTGCCTCTTGGTCACCTTGATCCAACCTCACTGTGCCAGCACTGCTTGTATCCACAATGCTGCAGAAGCCTTCCTTCCCAGCTGGCCTGCATGCAGGTGCCTTGCAGAGCGTTGGGAAGGTGGCATGCGGCCGTTTCCAGCAGTGGGGTGCGTGCTCAGGGAGACTGCAGCATCCCGGAACCCTGCCAGCCAGGAAGGACTGTTCCCATCGTGGGCGGAATCCATTACTTGCAATCAGAAGAACTTCAACTAATACTTGCTTTTTGCCTGTGGATTCAAGTGACCTTGGGAATGTTGCTTAAACTCACTGGTCTTTCACTTTCATTTTCCCATCAGTAAAGTGAAGGGTCAGATCCACATTAGAGCCATCAGAGGAGCTTATTAAAAATATCCAGGCCTCGGCCGGGCATGGTGGCTCACGCCTGTAATCCCAGCACTTTGGGAGGCCGAGGTGGGCGGATCACAAGGTCTCTACTGAAAATACAAAAAATTAGCTGGGCGTGGTGACAGGTGCCTGTAGTCCCAGCTACTTGGGAGGCTGAGGCAGGAGAGTAGCGTGAACCCAGGAGGCGGAGCTTGCAGTGAGCGGAGAACCCCAGCCTGGGTGACAAAGCCAGATTTCATTTAAAAAAAAAAAAAAAATGTCCAGGCCTCGGCCCCTCCCTGGAGATATGAATTCAGCAGGTCTGGGGTGAGGCCCAGGCATCCTGGTTGATTTTTATTTTTATTTTTTGAGACAGAGTCTCACTCTGTCGTTCAAGCTGAAGTACAGTGGTGTGATCATAGCTCACTAGAACCACAAACCCCTAGGCTCAAACAGTTCTCCTGCCTCTGCCTCCAGAATGGCTAGGGGGATGCACATCACACCTGGCTCATTTTTTAAATTTTTATTTTGTAGAGATGAGGTCTTGCTGTGTTGTCCAGGCTGGTCTCAAACTACTGGCCTCAAGTGATCCTCCCAGCCCTCAGCCTCCCAAAGTGCTGGGATTGCAGGCATGTGCCACTGTGCCCTGCCAGTTTTGCTTTTCGGTTTTTGGTTAGTTTTTTTTTTTTTTTGAGACGGAGTCTTGGTCTGTCGCCCACTAGAGTTCAGTGGGGATGATATTGGCTCACTGCAACCTCCGCCTCCTGGGTTCAAGCAGTTCTCCTGCCTCAGTCTCCCTAGTAGCTGGGAATACAGGCACCTGCTACCACACCCAGCTAATTTTTTTTTTTTTTTTTTTTTTTTTTGAGACAGGGTCTCACTCTGTCACTCAGGCTGTAGTGCAGTGGCACGATCTCGGCTCACTACAAACCTCCATCTCCTGGGTTCAAGCAATCATCCCACTTCAGCGTCTTGAGTAGCTGGGGCTACAGGTGAGTGCCACTACGCCCGGCTAATATTTGTATTTTTAGTAGAGACTGGGTTTCTCCATGTTGGCCAGGCTGGTCTTGAACTCCTGACCTCAGATGATCTGCCCGCCTCGGCCTCCCAAAGTGCTGGGATTACTTGCGTGAGCCACCGTGCCTGGCCACACCCAGCTAATTTTTGTATTTTTAGTAGAGATGGAGTTGCACTGTGTTGACCAGGCTGGTCTGGAACTCCTGACCTCAAGTTATCCACCTGTCTTGGCCTTCCAAAGTGTTGGGATTACAGATAGGAGCCACCACACCCAGCCTGGTTTTTATTTTTAATGACATGAAATGCCAAGTGTGGTGGTATGTGCCTCTAGTCCCACCTACTCAGGAGGCTGGGTGGGAGGATCACTGGAGACCAGGATCATCCACCGCACTCCAGCCTGGGCAACAGAGTGAGACTCCATGTGTAAAAGAAAGAAAACAAAGTCACATGTGAAAATCGGTAGGTTGACATTTCAGTGGGTTGTATAAGATGTGCTACAAGAAACAAGTCTCTTCTGCCAATTTTGCCCTCTCTGGAGAGCTCCTTTCAATTCTTTTCGCTGCCTGTCTCCGAATGCTGCTTCTGGAGCCGTGTTTGGTCCCCTGACTTCAGGTGTTTCTGATTGACTCTCCAGGGAAACAGAAGCATGCAGAGCTCTTGCTCCCCCTTCCCCCGTCCCCCAGCCACCCACCTCCCTTCCTGCTTCCACCCTCCCAGAGCTGCAACACTTCCCAGGCATGGACCTTGCTGTGAGGAAGGAGGAGCGCTTCACAGTGGAGGCAGGGGATGAATCACACCTGCAATTCCTTGTCTGTGTGACTCTGTTTTCCCTGGACTTGATAATCATCTTGTTTGCTCATCTAGTTTTTTTTCTTTTTCTTTTCTTTTTTTTTTTTTTTTTTTTTGAGACAGAGTCTCGCTCTGTTGCCCAGGCTGGCGTGCAATGGTTTGATCAGTCTCTGCTCACTGCAACCTCCACCTCCTGGGTCCAAGTGATTCTTCTGCCTCAGCCTCCCGAGTAGCTGGGATTAACAGGCATGTGCCACCACACCCAGCTAATTTTTTGTATTTTTAATAGAGATGGAGTTTCGCCATATTGGCCAGGCTGGTCTTGAACTCCTGACCTCAGGTGATCTACCTGCCTCGGCCTCCGCGCCCAGCCTGCTTATCTAGTTTTCTAAGTGCAGTTTCACACATTCAATCCCAAACTCTCTGCCAGTTGTCTCACACATTTGGACACATTAGGAATGTGTCTTGTCTGTTTCTTCCCCCTGCAGAGATCTCTCCTGCACTGTCTTGGCCAGCTCCAGTCTGGCCTGGTTCCTCTCTCTACCCGGGACCCAGCTGTTGTCCTGGTGTCATCTTTGACCTCCCCTCATGTTAGAGCCCCTTTCTCCTGGATCCGGGGTCTTCCTCTCTCTGTGTCTGTGTTTGTTTGGGTGGAGTTTATCCTCCAGTCGGTTCCCAAGGAAGGGTTCATTGTCGGTGACTTTTTTTATTTTATTTTATTTTTTTTTGAGACGGAGTCTCACGCTGTCGCCCAGTCTGGAGTGCAGTGGCGCGATCTCGGCTCACTGCAAGCTCCGCCTCCCGGGTTTACACCATTCTCCTGCCTCAGCCTCCCGAGTAGCTGGGACTACAGGCGCCCGCCACCTCGCCCGGCTAGTTTTTTTGTATTTTTTAGTAGAGACGGGGTTTCACCGTGTTAGCCAGGATGGTCTTGATCTCCTGACCTCGTGATCCGCCCGTCTCGGCCTCCCAAAGTGCTGGGATTACAGGCTTGAGACACCGCGCCCGGCCCATGGTCGGTGACTTTTTAGAGATATTGCATGTCTGAAAAGTCTTTCATCTGTGTTCACCCTTGACCTTGCTGGGTATAGCAGTCTAGGTTGGAAACCATTTTCCTTTAGGATTTTGAGGGTCTTCCTCCATTGTCTCTCAGCTTCCAGGATTGCTGTTGAGAAGCCAGAGGCCGTTCTAACACCTGATCCTTGATACTTGACCTGTTTTTCTCTCTGAAGGTTTGTAAGGTCTCTTTGTTCCTAGTGTTGTAAGAACAGATACACAGTGATACGCCTTGGCGAGGGCTGTGTTAATCCGTGCAGCCAGGCGCTTGCAGCCTGTGTGCCAGTGGGTGTCTGGGTCCTCTGCTGGGGTCCTCTTCTGCCCCTGTCTTTCCTGTTTTCCTTTTTTTGTTGTTGTGTTTTTGTGTTTTGTTGTTGTTGTGGGGTTTTTTGTTGTTGTGGGGTGTTCGTTTGTTTTTTGGAGACAGGGTCTCTCACTGTCACCCAGGCTTGTGCAATGGCACAATCACAGCTCATTGTAGCTTTAAACTTCTGGGCTCAAGCAGTCCTCCCACCTCAGCCTCCCAAGTAGCTGGGACCACAGGCATGTGCACCATGTTCAGCTAATTTTTTTTTTTTTTTTTTTTTTTTTTTTTTTGTAGAGATGGAGTCTCACTGTATTGCCCAGGCTGCTTTTGAACTCCTGGGCTCCAGCAATCCTCCCACCTCAGCCTCCCAAAGTGCTGGATTCCAGGCATGAGCCACTGCGCCCCTCCTGTTTCCTGTTTTCTGTTTGCTCTGGCTGGAGGCTTCCTTTTTTTTTTTTTTTTTTTTTGAGTAGGTGTTTTCACCTTTGTTGCCCAGGCTAGAGTACAGTGGTGCAATCTGGGCTCACAAGAGCCTCTGCCCCCTGGGTTCAAGCAATTCTCCTGCCTCAGCCTCCCAAGTAGCTGGGATTACAGGCATCTGCCACCACGCCCAGCTAATTTTGTATTTTTAGTAGAAATGGGGTTTCACCGTGTTGGTCAGGCTGCTCTCGAACTCCTGACCTCAGGTGATCCACCTGCCTTGGCCTCCCAAAGTGCTGGGATTACAGGCATTAGCTGCCACGCCCAGCCTGGAGGTTTCCTTTTGTATTGTGGACTTTCTAAGCTGGCCTCCACTTTTCTTTTCTGTCCTGTTTCTATCTTTTTATGCTTTTATCCTACTTTCTAGAAGACGTTCTCAACCTTATTTCTCCAACCCTCTGTCAGATTATTTCCATGATCACATGTTTAATTTCTTTTTTTTTTTTTTTTTTTTTTTTGAGACTGAGTCTGGCTCTGTCGCCCAGGCTGGAGTGCAGTGGCGCGATCTCGGCTCACTGCAAGCTCTGCCTCCCGGGTTCACGCCATTCTCCTGCCTCAGCCTCCCAAGTAGCTGGGACCACAGGCGCCCGCCACTTCGCCCGGCTAGTTTTTTGTATTTTTTAGTAGAAACGGGGTTTCACCGTGTTAGCCAGGATGGTCTCGATCTCCAGACCTCGTGATCCGCCCGTCTTGGCCTCCCAAAGTGCTGGGATTATAGGCTTGAGCCACCGCGCCCAGCCCACATGTTTAATTTCTGAAAGTTCCTATTGTTTGACGGCTGTAGAGTCCTCTCTCATCTTCCTAAGGATGTTTTGGAAGTTTCTTCTCCCTGCCTGGTGTTTGTGTGTCCCAAGTTGTGTGTTTTCTGTCTAGTTCGCCTTTTCCATGGCAGAGGCTTTCTTCAGATGTTGGCAGTCCCCTGGTTGGAAGAGTGAGGCCCAGCAAGGCTGACTGGAAGACCTGAGCACACACATGGAGCCTGTGGGCCACGTGGGTCTCTGACAGCGATCTGGCTGGGCTGCTGGGCGGGGAGTCGTTGCTTTTAGCCTTCCAGGGCCCGCTGAGTCCTTGCCATGCATCCCCCACTTTCCAGCTTCCAAATTTGTACGGCTGCTTCCTCCCCTCATTCTCCCTGTCCTTTGGAGATTTGAACATTTTTTCTTTGCAATGGAGTCTCACTCTGTCACCCAGGCTGGGTGCAGTGGCCCGATCTCAGCTCACTGCGGCCTCCGCCTCCTGAGTTCAAGCAATTCTCTGCCTCAGGCTCCCGAGTAGCTGGGATTGCAGGTCCACACCACCATGCCCAGCTAATTTTTGTATCTTTGGTAGAGACAGGGTTTCGCCATGTTGGTCAGGCTGGTCTCAAACTCCTGACCTCAGGTGATCGTCTGCCTTGGCCTCCCAAAGTGCTGGGATTACAGGCGCGAGCCACTGCACCCGCCCCATTTTTCTTTCTTTAACCCGTTCCCTCTCATGGTAGTGGTGCTTGAGAAGGGAGTGAAAGGGTGAATGTGTGCTCATTGTTATCACTGTCCGGAAGCTTCTGGCTTCTTCGGAGCCCTGCAGGTGACTCTTGCACATACCCAGCACTGAGCACCATGGTGCAGCTCATCCCCTTCACCTCCACAGTTCTGGTATCATCAGTCTCCAGAGTATAGCTGCTCTTTTCCTCTAACCCTCCGAACATCTTTGAGTGGTATTTGGGTGCTGGTGGGGCTGCCTGTTACACCATAAGTTGTTCCGTCAACACACCTGCGCTGCCTGCAGATGAAGTTATGAGACTTCCCCAACTGCCGTCTAATGGTGTGGGACAGAACCAGCTCCCTTTGAGGGAAACTAAATTGTTTTTTGCCACTTCCTTTAATTTTTTCCATGTTGCTTTTTTTCCTATACCTCCATTTAAACATCTATTGTTTTTGAACTCTCTTCTTCAAAACTTGTTTCTAGGAGCTAGTACCCCTCTTCACTATACTGAATTCTAAGTATTTTCTCTCATTGGAAGGCCGTGATACCTAGAAGTAGACCACAGGCTTCTAACGGGGTGCCGTGGGGCTGCTGTAATCCCAGCGTTTTGGGAGGCCTAGGCAGGAGGATCACTTAAGCCCAGGAGTTTTTTGTTTTTTTGTTTTTTTGTTTTTTTTTGAGACAGAGTCTCGCTCTGTCGCCCAGGCTGGAGTGCAGTGGCCGGATCTCAGCTCACTGCAAGCTCCGCCTCCCGGGTTCACGCCATTCTCCTGCCTCAGCCTCCCGAGTAGCTGGGACTACAGGCGCCCGCCACCTTGCCCGGCTAGTTTTTTGTATTTTTTTTTTTTTAGTAGAGATGGGGTTTCACCATGTTAGCCAGGATGGTCTCGACCTCCTGACCTTGTGATCCGCCTGTCTTGGCCTCCCAAAGTGCTGGGATTACAGGCGTGAGCCGCCACGCCTGGCCAAGCCCAGGAGTTTGAGACCAGGGCAACATAGTAAGACCCTGTCTCTACAAAAAAAAAAAAAAAATTAATTAGCCAGGTGTGGTAGCATGCACCTATAGTCCCAGCTATTCAGGAAGCTAAGGTGGGAGGATCGCTTGAGCCCAAGAGGTCGAGGCTGTGGTGACCTGTGATCGCACCGCTGCACTCTACCTTGGGCAGCACAGCAAGACCCTGTCCCAGAAACAAAAAGCAAGCCTTCTTGCAGGAGCTGGATTTTGAACTTAAAAACAAACAAGCACATACGTTTGCCTGCCGTGCACACACACACTTCCTCCCTCCCTTCCTGTCTCCCCTCTCAGCTTACCAAACTTTGTGTATTTTTTTTTTTTAGCATTTCCAAAGTATTTTAACTCTCAAACTTCTTATTTATTCCATCTTACAAGTTCTATCCTTCATTTCTTTTTCTTTTTCTTTTTTTTTTTTTCTGGAGACGGAGTCTCACTCTGTCACCCAGACTGGAGTGCAGTGGCGCGATCTCCGCTCACTGCAACCTCCGCCTCCCGAGTTCAAGCAATTCTTCTGCCTCAGCCTCTGGAGTAGCTGGGACTAAAGGCGTGTGCCACCATGCCTGGCTAATTTTTGTATTTTTTTAGTAGAGATGGGGTTTCACCATATTGGCCAGGCTGGTCTTGAACTTCTGACCTCGAGATCTGCTGGCCTTTGGCCTCCCAAAGTGCTGGGATTACTGGCGTGAGCCACCACACCCAGCCTCTTTTGCATTTTTATGAAGTTTTGAATATGAATAAGCCAAAATTTTAGACCACCTACTACTTTTTTTTTGTTTTTTTAGTAGAGATTAGTTCTTGAGCTCCTGGGCCCAGGCAGTTCTCCTGCCTCAGCCTCCCATAGTGCTGGGATTACAGGTGTAAGCCACTGTGCCCAGCCTTTTTTTTTTTTTTTATTGAATTTTTTTGTTTTGTTTTTTTGAGACAGAGTTTCGCTCTATAGCCCAGGCTGGAGTGCAATGGTGCAGTCTCAGCTCACCACAACCTCTGCCTCGCGGGTTCAAGTGATTCTTCTGCCTCCGCCTCCTGAGTAGCCGGGATTACCAGCATGAGCCTCCACGCCCGGCTAATTTTGTATTTTTTTTAGTAGAGACGGGGTTTCTCCATATTGGTCAGGCTGGTCTTGAACTCCTGACCTCAAGTGATACGCCTGACTCAGCCTCCCAGAGTGCTGGGATTACAGGCGTGAGCCACCACGCCCAGCTTCTTTTGCATTTTTATGAAGTTTTTAATATGAATAAGCCAAAATTTTAGACCACCTACTACTTTCTTTTGTTTTTTTAGTAGAGATTAGTTCTCAAGCTCCTGGGCTCAGGCAGTCCTTCTGCCTCAGCCTCCCATAGAGCTGGGATTACAGGTGTAAGCCACTGTGCCCAGACTACTTTTTTTTTTTAAAGAATTTTTTCTTGTTTTTTTTGAAACAGAGTTTCACTCTTGTTGCCCAGGCTGGAGTGCAATGGTGTGATCTCGGCTCACTGCAACCTCTGCCTCCTGGGTCCAAGCAATTCTTCTGCTTCAGTCTCCTGAGTAGCTGGGATTACAGGCACCTGCCACCACACCCAGCTAAATTTGTACATTTTTTAGTAGAGACGGGGTTTCTCCATATTGGTCAGGCTGGTCTCGAACTCCCGACCTCAGGTGATCTGCCTGCCTCAGCCTCCCGAAGTGCTGGGATTACAGGCGTGAGCCACTGCGCCCGGCCTAATTGAAATTTTTATTGAATAATGGTCACTGCACTTGTATTTATAAGAAATCCTGAGTACACTTTACCCAGTTCACCACAATGGTAACTGCAACACTATAGTACACTGTCACAAGCAAGGCTCGTCTACTTTTTCTTTTTTCCTAAATTGTGATAAAATACACGTGAGGTTTACTGTTAGTGACCGTACATTTGCAATGTTGTGCAACCATTGTCACTATGCAGTTTCCAGAACATTCTTTTTTTTTTTCTTCTTTTTTGAGATGGAGTTTTGCTGTTGTTGCCCAGGCTGGAGTACAGTGGCACAATCTGGGCTCACTGCAACCTCTGCTTCCCAGGTTCAAGTGATTCTCCTGCCTCAGCCTCCCGAGACACTAGGACTACAGGCACGCGCCACCACACCTGGCTAATTTTGTATTTTTAGTAGAGATAGAGTTTCACCATGTTGGCTGAGGCTGGTCTCAAACTCCTAACCTCAAGTGATCTGCCTGCCTCGGCCTCCCAAAGTGCTGGGATTACAGGCATGAGCCACCTCACCCAGCCTAGTTGCAAAACATTCTTATCCCTCCAGAAAGCCCCTACCAACACGAAGCCACTCCCCATTCCTCCTCCCTCCTCCTCTCTCCCAGCCTCTGGCAGCTGCTCACCTGATTTTTACCTGGGATTTTCCTCTTCTGGATGTTTCATAGAAATGGAATCCTGGCTGGGCGCGGTGGTTCACACCTGTAATCCCAGTACTTTGGGAGACCGAGGCGAGTGGATCACAAGGTCAGGAGTTCAAGACCAGCCTGGCCAAGATGGTGAAACTCTGTCTCTACTAAAAATACAAAAATTTGCCAGGCATGGTGGCAGGCGCCTGTAATCCCAGCTACTCGGGAGGCTGAGGCAGGAGAACCACTTGAACCTGAGAGGCGGAGGTTGCAGTGAGCTGAGATCGCACTATTGCACTCCAGCCTGGGCAACAAGAGCGAAACTCTGTGTCAAAAAAAAAAAAAAGGAATCCTACATACAGTGTGTGGCCCCAAGTGATGCGTGCTGTCTCTGACAGCCCCTGAGTGTGTCTGGGTTTTGTCTGTTTAAATGAGGCTTTATTCGGCCCCAGACTTCTGATACAAACCAGAGGACAGCGAGCCACTATTGCACGCAGCACAGCTAACAAACCAGCAGTGCCAGGCTCAGCCGGGAGTTCTTTTGCCTCCAAAGAAAGGCTCAATAAGAATCCACACTAACTTGTGTGGAGGCACTTACATCAGTGCTTTCTGAAAAAAATAAGCAAAAACAAGAAAATCCAGGTGAGAGTTACAAAAAAAAAAAAAAAAAAAAAAAAAATACAGTGAGTTTATAAAATAAATACAGCAAAGGTGTGTTGAGGCCACCAGTGAATCAGGTCACTGTGATGAAAGCCGCGCAGGAGGGCTGTGTGTTAACCCGACGCGGCGCCGCGCTTGCTTACTGTGAGCTAACAGTGAAATTCCCCGCTCCCGAGATCCTGTGCTGCTTCCCGCTCCACCACTCTGAGACCGGGATCCTGTGCTGCTTCCCGCTCCACCACTCTGAGACCGGGAGAGACCGGTTTTCTCCAGAGGAAGATGATAAAGTCATTTGCTTTGAGGTCCAGTGATTGTCACTGCTTCTGACCTAATAGAAAATCATCCTTCACTGATGCCCAGCCCTGCTGGTCTTGAAGCCCCTTGCAGGCACCATGTCATAACACCCAGGGTGTGCCCAGAGCCCCATCAGGCAGGGCTAAGACCAGGCCTCTCCATTACCAACCCAGAGAGCAGTCAGCAAAGCAACCCCGAGTTTGCCAACTTTTCAAGCATTTGTTTTTTGCCTATTGAAACCTCGGTGTATCTTAGCAGACACACATTCCTGAGTCACCCGCCATCTGTGGCTTGGGATCATGATTGCCGTGACCACCCGGGGTGCTGAGCGCCGCCCCGGCCTGGGGTCTGCTCTGAAAAGGTCCAGACTCAAGCAGAGCAGCCCACCCCAGGGTCACGTTGCCAGTCCATCAGCAGGCACCATGGGCTCCACCTCCAAAGCCTGTTCTATCGGCCTCTTAGGGCCTGCCTGTACCACCGCCTCCTGGCTTATTTGCACCAGCATCCGGAACAGGGTTCTTGTCTACCTGCCCTTCCCTGCAGCTTGTCCTCACTGCAGCCAGAGGGGTCCTCTGACGACATGCGCTAGTTCACATCTCTCCTCTGTTTTTGTTGTTGTTGAGATAGTTTCACTCTTATTGCCCAGGCTGGAGTGCAATGGCCTGATCTCGGCTCTCTGCAACCTCTGCCTCCCGGGTTCAAGCAATTCTCCTGTCTCAGCCTCCTGAGTTGCTGGAATTAACAAGCGCCTGCCACCACGCCCGACTAATTTTGTGTTTTTAGTAGAGATGGGGTTTCATCATATTGATCAGGCTGGTCTCGAACTCCTGACCTCAGGTGATTGGCCCGCCTGGGCCTCCCAAAGTGCTGGGATTACAGGCCTGAGCCACCGTGCTCGGCCCACATCTCTCCTCTTTTTTTACTTTTATTTTATTTATTATTACAGAGGGTCTTGCTCTGTTGCCTAAGCTAGAGTGCAATGGTGCGAATATGGCTTACTGCAGCCTCAAAATCCTGGGCTCAAGTAATCCTGCCTCAGACGCCTAAGTAGCTGGGACTACAGGCACATGCCACCATACCCAGATAATTTTTTAAATTTTGGTAGAGACAAGGTCTTGCTGTTGCCCAGGCTGATCTCAAACTCCTTGGCTCAAGCAATCCTCCCTCCTTGGTCTTCCAAAGTGCTGGGATTACAGGTGTAAGACACCGTGCCCAGCCCTTCCCTCTTTTCACAACCTTCTGGCAGCTTCCCACGTCACTCAGAATGAAATCACACTTTTCCCTCAGCCTGAAGCCTGTCATCAGCCCCAGTGGCCACTCTGGCCTCACCACTGGGCTGCGGACTCCCAGCCTCCTTGTTGCAACCCTGAGCACTTGCCAGGGCTGCCAGGGCCCTTCCCTGGGTGTCAGCAGGACCACTGCCCCTCCACTCCGGGTCAGAGTCAGGGTGTCCCTCTGGCCCTTCTCTCTGTTACGCAGCGTGGCATTGGTTTGTCCGGGTTGTGGCCCACCGTCCCAGTAGGATGGCAGCTCTGGGAGGCAGAAACAAGTGTTTTGTCTGCAGTTGAGTTTCCCCCAAAACCCAGCATGTGTGGGTACTCATTCGTCGAACAGATGATCACATGCCTCCAGTGAGAGGGGTCCAGGAGACAGCTGGTGCGAGAGCTTGGGCCACATGAGCCGTGCCAGTGGTAGGGGTGGTGTGGCGTACCATGGAAGCCCTTCTAGGAAATAATGGGTAAAGGCATGAGGCAAGATGATATACCCAGTAAGATGTGTCCAGAATGACTTGCTCTTCCTCTTTTAAAGAGCATTTACTGGTGTCCCATGTGCTTTTCATCAGACTGTTTCTGCTCTACTGCCCTGAGACCTGGCCTCCATCCCTACCCCTTCCTGAAGCCTTCCTGGGCTGTCTGCAGGCCGGCCTCCCCGCTAGAATGAGGGCCCTGCGAGGGAGTGCCAGTCCTCCTTTCCGAGAGAAGCCACCATGCCACGAGCTTCTGTCATGTAAAGTCAGACCCGCACAGTGCAGGTCCTGGTGTCAGGAGTGTGGCAGAGCCAGGGCCAGGGCTCACCTTCTGCTTCTTGGGACGGCCACTGGTCACACAGGTGCACTCAAATCGGGAAGCTCCATCATGCTGTACACTTAGGATTTGTATAGTTTTCAAATGTATATTGTCCTCCAGTAATACAAATTAGAGTTTTTCTTTTTATTGGATAAGAGCAGGTGAGGGGCTGGGGACACAGGATGTTTTCGAGGGAAGCAAGTGGCCAGGGTCCATCCTCCGCACACCTTCTCAGCATTGGGCTGGGCGGGAGCTGGGCAGACGTGGCCTCCTGCAGGGAGCTCGCAATCAGCACAGGGCCCCTCCCAGAGGCCTGGCAGGCAGTGTGAGTGGGGTTGTGAAGGGTGGGCAGCAGCCTGCCAGGTGAGCAAGGTGTGAGGGGGCATGTGTGCCAGGAAAGGACGACTGGCAAGGCCAGGGTGAGGCTGGGCCCTGCCTGCACTTCCCACCGTATTCTGTTCTAGAGGCTTCTAGTAAAGGCTGTTAATGGGCGGAGGCTCACGTCAGGGGGCAGAGCCGGGAGGTGAGAGAGCCAAGGGAGACTGGAAGTTTTACGTTCCAGAGACATTGCAAGGTGATGGAAAGAAGAGGAAAGGGATGTGGGGTAGCCGTCCTCTGCCTGCTCACGAGCACTCCGCTTGCCACCGTGCTGCTTCCAGCGCCCATCTTTCTCTATCTGGAGACCCCCCGGAGACTCCACTTTGATCCTCGCTGTTCTTGCCCTTCCCCTGAATTACAGTCGTCTCCTCCTTTCTCCGTCATTCCCATTGTCCCTGACTTACTATTCAAAAGCTAGTGGCTTCAAACGACAGCGCGTCTTAGCGTCTTAGGGTAGGACTGCGGGCAGCGTGTGGTGGGGACCCGGCTCTGCTCTACCACGTCAGGGCTCTGGCCAGTGGGCTGAGTGGCGAGGCCCGGGCTGCTTTTCTGTCTCCTCCACCCAGCCTCCTGAGTGGGGAGGGCTGGAGCCTCTCCTCCACACGGCCTGGTGGCCTCAGCCTAGGCCTCAGCAGGCAGGCTTCTTCCCCAGCTGCCCGGCCTCCCCACCCAGCCCTGCTTTGCAGAGTGATCACAGGCCTCTCCCCTCCCTTCCCTGGAGCCCCTGCATCCCCCTGGAATGGGGGCTTAGCCTAGAGCAGCGCTTCCCCAAATCTGCGCCTCTGAACCCCAGGTCCATGGAACGGAAATGGGTGTGATGTATAGAAAGGGAGTTCCATAGCCCAACAAGTTAAGCTAAGCTCAGAGCGAAGGCAGTGAATATAAATCTCAAACATCTGATCCCAGCACAGCCAGCAGTGGGGACCTGTCTGAGTGCTCTCCAGGTGTTCCCTGGGGACTCGGCCCTGGCACGCCTGCCCTCCTGGACCGCATCCCCGCTGGCCGCCCCGCCCCAGCCTCCCTGCTGTCCAGGTGGAGTGGGCAGGGGCTGCGGTGACCCTGTGGCACAGGCACGGCTCCCTCGGATCCCTCAGATCTCACCGGCGCATCTGGAGTTCTGCGTGGAAAGTGGCTCAGGCTTCCGGTGCCACTCTGCTTTAAGCTGGCGACCACTGTCCAGGGTGGTGCCCAGCATTCTGGCCTCTGCCGTCCAACCCTTCCCTCTGTCTGCTCAGTGGCCCTGTGTCCTCCGGGCATCAACCCTAATGCCACCTCCTCGCCTGACCACCCACTGCCAGTTGCTCATTTTATTTTCTGGTGGTGCCTCCAATATCTGAACCTAGCCTGGTGTTTACGTCCAACTGCCTGCTCTGGTGCTACCTGAGAGCCCCGTCCAGCCCGCTCACAACGGCTTCCAAAGCCTGCGCCTGTAATTTGGGCGAATGTGTAGAGTGAGCAACCAAAGGGCTGAGGGAGCAGCGAAGGGAGCCCCTCACTAGGACTCTGTTCTCTCTGTGTCTCTTAAAATAGCTCACTCGCGGCCGGGCGCAGTGGCTCACACCTGTAATCCCAGCACCTTGGAAGGCCGAGGTGGGTGGATCACTTGAGGTCAGGAGTTCTAGATCAGCCTGGCCAACATGGCAAAACCCTGTCTCTACTAAAAACTACAAAAATTAGCCGGGCGTGGAGGTGGGCACCCGTAATCCCAGCTACTTGGGAGGCTGAGACAGGAGAATCCCTTGAAACCGGGAGGCGGAGGTTGCAGTGAGCCAAGATCATGCCACTGCACTCCAGACAGAGTGAGACTCAAAAAAAAACTAGCTCACTCGCCCCACTGGCAGGCTGAGACCTGCAGTCACTCCAGCTGCACCCTGAGTGAGCTCACACAAGAGAGAACTTTCTGGCCAGGCACGGTGGCTCACGCCTGTAATCTCAGCACTTTGGGAGGCCAAGGCGAATGGCTTACTTGAACCCAGGAGTTCAAGACCAGCCTGGGCAACATGGTGAAACCCGGTGTCTACAACAAAATACAAAAATTAGCCTGGTGTGGTGGTGTGCGCCTGTAGTCCCAGATACTTGGGAAGCTGAGATGGGAGGATCACTCGAGCCGGGGAGATGGAGGTTGCAGTGAGCCGGGATTGCGCCAGGGCACTCCAGTCTGGGTGACAGAGCGAGACCCTGTCTTAAAAAAATTTTTTTTAAAGAGAACGTTCTGACAGCCAGAGTCAGGTGGGGGCAGGAGGGAGGGGGTGGCCCTGTGCCTGTCAGTGTTTCAGCCGTGGAGTTGCGACCAAGTCTGGGCGTGCTTGGGATTTATATTCACCGCCATCCCTCAGCTTAGCTTAACTTGTTGGTCTATGGAACCCCCTTTCTATACATCACACCCATTTCTATTCCATGGACCTGGGGTTCAGAGGCGCAGATTTAGGGAAAAGCTGCTCTAGGCTAAGCCCCCATTCCAGGGGGATGCAGGGAGTCCAGGGAAGGGAGGGGAGAGGCCTGTGATCACTCCGCAAAGTAGGGCTGGGTGGGGAGGCCAGGCAGCTGGGGAAGAAACCTGCCACGTCTGGGAGGACCGGTTGGTCCTCAGAAGACCTGGCAGCAGCAAAGGCAGACACTGGCCCAGGCGGTGGTGATCGGTGGTGATGTGCCCACAAAAGCGGCCACCACCCCATCCTCCTCGCTGCCCTGTTTCTCCATCCTCCATGTCCTGATCCACTGGGGCTGAGGCGTGAGACTTGGTGCCCACGGGAGGCATTTCATACATGTGTTCACCAGCCCACAGTTAGGGGCCCCTGCCCAGAGCAGCCGGCGGGTGAGGATGCGGGCAGCCTGGAGAGGGCACCTCAATCGGGGAGGCGCAGGCGGAGGGAGGTCCCGGTGCCCGAGGGCCCTGAGAGTGTCTGGACCCGGCAAGTGTGTGACACGGGCACTATGACAGGAGCACTGTGTGGCCAGAGTGTGGCACAGGGCATCCAGTGTGATTGTATTCCCGGCAACCCTGAGCACAAAGCAAGGAGCAGGAGATGTGTGGCGACAGCAAGGGACCTGCCAGTTTCCACTGGGTGGCCCACTCAGGGTCCCATGGAGGCTGACCAGGAGGGCAGGGACCCAAGACCACAGATGTAGCAGAGAAGACTGTGGGTTCCAGAAAAGCAGGCAGCGCCAGGCAGTGGAAGACAGCCAGCCCCTTGGGGCTCAGGTCACCCCCCAGCACTGCTGGTGACCAGTGGCCCAGGTCCTCCAGACAGTGCTGTGCTTGCTGGCACGGAGGCCTGGTCCAACTGAGGGGTGGGCAGCCCTGGGGCAAACTGGAGCTGCCAGTGGACAGCAAACAGGACACTGAAGGGACTTCCTTCTGTCCTGTGAAGAGCAGACAAAGAACCAGAGATGCTGAGCGTGGACAGAGGCTGCCCAAGGACCAGGGCAGGGCGGCAGTCTTGTGCCACGACCTGGGCAACAGGGACGTTGCCTGCCCGGCAGCACATTCGGGAGGACGGCTATGCCTAGAGGAGAGGGGCGTCAGCTGAGCCAGGATGGTGAGGGCGGCACAGGCAGGTGGCAGGGGCTCCTGGGCTGGCGTTACTGTTTCTCACAGTGCCCACCACGGTCCTTCACAGCCAGGTCCGCCGTGCCTCTCCTCTCGTTCCTCCACTCTCTGTTCACCTGGGCCGTCCCTGCCCTTCTTGGTCTCCTGCTGGAGTCCATGCTGGTATCTGCTGGGCTGTCCCTCAGTCTGGCCCACCTGACACTCTGGAGACAAGTGACTGTCTCCCCTGTGAGACTGGCACCGGGGGCAGGACATGGCCTCTCTGCCTCCTGCGGGGCCCACCCTGGCTGCTGCATGCTGCCACTAACATGTCCCCAGTTCTGGAAGCCTCCTGTCCCTCCTCTTGTCACCCAACTCCTGCCTTCCCTGAAAGTCCCTTCCCGCTTCCAGCCTGCCGGGGTCAACTTGGTCAGCGTCCATTCCAGCCCCAACGACCAGATGCTGTGGGTGCTTGACAGCAGGTGGAACGTGCATGTACGGACCGGGATCACCGAGGAGATGCCTGTGGGGACCGCCTGGGAGCACGTGCCAGGTAGGAGCCCGCAGACAGGGCCTGCGGTGCTGGCCAGCCGGGTCTGCCATCACTGGGGACTGCTGGGCACTCCCTCCAGGCTGCTGTCTGTGACGTAGCCTGGTCCCCACCACACTGCAGCCTTTGTGCTGGGGCTGTGCTGTTGCCGCTGCTTCCTGGACCGGGGGACAAGCCTCCAGTCATGTTCCTTGTTGGGGGAACCCAGGCCGTCCTGCTGGTGCTTTCGTGGGAGGGTGGTTTGCACACTGCCCAGGCTCTTCTGTCCTTTGACTTCTGGCTTTTGGTGGCTTTGCTGGCCCTGCCAACTGGGTGTCCTTTCCCTCGGCTCCTGCCCCAAGCCCAGCCCAGCATGGGCACTCCATCCCTGCAGGGACCCTGGTGGAGGAGGGCAGCGTCACAAGATGGGCTCGGGAAGCAGTGGCCCATCCCGTCCACGGCAGGGGCTCAGGAGGGGCCCTGTCTGCCCACAGGGTTGCAGGCCTGCCAGCTGGCGCTGAGCACCAGGACCGTGTGGGCCCGCTGTCCAAACGGAGACCTCGCCCGGCGGTATGGCATCACAGACAAGAACCCCGCCGGAGACTACTGGAAGAAAATTCCCGGCAATGTGTCATGTTTCACAGGCAGGTGCCAGGGGCCGTGGGCTCAAGGCTGTTGTTCCCTTGGGGTTCCCAGGGCTCCTGTGGACCATGTCGGGGGGCTCTCAAAGAAGCTGCCCCCACTGGGCTCCACTCTCCCAAAGCAAGAACTGAGGGCAAAGCAGGAGTGTGTCCCAAGGAGGGAAGGGGCTGGACACCTGGGCTCTGCCAGAGTCTCCTGGGCAAGGACAGGGTGCTGTTGACATCCACTTACAGCTGAAGGTACGAAGTTCACATGGAGATGGTGGCTTGTCCAGGGTCCCCCACCTAGAATGCGGCAAGCCCAGACCTGCGCCCAAGCTCCTAGTGCCATCTGTGCCCACCCCACAGTCTGTGTGATTGACAAGTACGTGATTGGCTCTTGTCCCTGCAGTGACTGCGTCAGATGAGCTGTGGGCTGTGGGCCCGCCCGGCTACCTCCTCCGACGGCTGACAAAGACGTTCAGCCACTCGCATGGCACCCAGAAGAGCAGCCAGGCCGCCATGCCCCACCCTGAGGATCTGGAGGACGAGTGGGAGGTCATCTGAAGGAGCCCTGGCAGAGTCACGCGGAGGGGCCAGGCATCCGTGGTGGGCACAGTGGCTTCGGTGTCACTCCCTGGTGGACGTGCTGCCTCGACACTTGTCCAGACACCTCTGGCCAGGTTGGACCTGCACACTTCCTTTCATCTATGTTGGTTTCTGTCTCGTTCCAGAACCCACAGCCTCCACCCGTGGCTGGCGCAATTGCTGCAGCAGTGGAGTTCAGGACAGTGGCGACTGCCCGGCTGCATGCTCTCCGATTACCCGCGTGCTGCCGTCCTGGTCTCATCCACAGATAGCTCCAGCTTTTGTTGCTGGGAGTGGTCTCCGGAGGCCTCCCAGAGCCAAGGGCAGCCGGGCAGCTGGTTTGGCCCAGGGCCTCTTTCCACCTGAGTAGCCCCAGGGCCAGGTGGAGCCAAAGGTCAGCTCTCTGCAGCGCAGGATGTGCTCGGTGATGGCTTCGTCCCATCACAGGGGGTGTCCCCCCAGAGACAAAGCTGCAGAGCACATTCCACGCCAGACACTCTGGCCAGGAAGCCGAGGCTGGGCCTGAGAGGAGAGCACTGGCCATGCCACACGCACATGCACACCATACCACACAACACACCTCACCTCACCACACCACACCACACCTCACCTCACCTCACAACACACACCACACAACACATACCACGCCACACCACACCTCACACCACACACCACACCACACTTCACACCACAGAACATATCACACCTCACCTCACCACACAACATACCACACAACACACACACCACACCACACCTCACCTCACCTCACAACACACACCACACAACACATACCACGCCACACCACACCTCACACCACACACCACACCACACTTCACACCACAGAACATATCACACCTCACCTCACCACACAACATACCACACAACACACACCACACCACACCTCACCTCACCACACAACATACCACACAACACACACCACACCACACCTCACCTCACCACACAACACACACCACACAACACATACCACACCACACCACACCTCACCTCACACCACAGAACACACCACACTTCACCTCACCACACAACACACCACACCACACCTCACACCACACACCACACCACACTTCACACCACAGATCACACCTCACCTCACCACACAACACACACCACACAACACATACCACACCACACCACACCTCACCTCACACCACAGAACACACCACACTTCACCTCACCACACAACACACCACACCACACCTCACACCACACACCACACCACACTTCACACCACAGATCACACCTCACCTCACCACACAACATACCACACAACACACACCACACCACACCTCACCTCACCACACAACACACCTCACCTCACCATACCTCACCACACAACACACCACACCACACCACACCTCACACCACACACCACACCACACTTCACACCACAGAACATATCACACCTCACCTCACCACACAACATACCACACCACACAACACACACACCACCACACCACACCACACCTCACCTCACAACACACACCACACAACACACACCACACCACACCACACCTCACCTCACCTCACACCACAGAACACACCACACTTCACCTCACCACACAACACACCACACAACACACACACCACACCACACCTCATACCACACACCACACCACACTTCACACCACAGAACATACCACACCTCACCTCACCACACAACATACCACACAACACACACCACACCACACCTCACCTCACCACACAACACACCACACAACACACCTCTCCACACACCACACCGCACCTCACCACACAACACACCTCACCTCACCACACAACACACACCACACAACGCACCTCACCACACAACACACCACACCTCATCTCACCACACACCACACCTCACCACACAACACACCACACCACCTCACATACCACACACCTCACCTCACAACACACACACCACACCACACCGCACAACACACACACCACACCACACCTCACCACACCACACACCTCACACCACAGAACACACCACATAACACCTCACACCACAGAACACACACCACACAACACACCACACCACACACCTCACCTCACAACACATACACCACACCTCACCACACCACACCTCACCACACCACACCACACACCTCACCACACAACACACCACACCACACCTCACACCACAGAACACACCACACTGCACAACACACCACACCTCACCTCACAACACACACACCACACAACACACCACACCTCACACCTCACAACACACACCACACCTCACCACACCTCACATCACACCTCACCTCACAACACACACACCACACCTCACCACACCACACCTCACCTCACAACACACACCACACCACACCTCACATCACACAACACACCACAGCAAACCACACAACACACCACACCTCACCTCACAACACACACCACACCACACCTCACATCACACAACACACCACAGCAAACCACACAACACACCACACCTCACCACACCTCACCCCACACCACACCTCACCACACCTCACACCACACCACACCTCACCACACAGCACACCACACCTCACCACACCTCACCACACAGCACACCTCACCACACACTACACCTCACCACACACCACACCTCACCACACAGCACACCACACCTCACCACACCTCACCACACAGCACACCTCACCACACACTACACCTCACCTCACACCACACACCACACCTCTCACCACATACACCACACCTCACCACACCTCACCGCACCTCACATCTCACAACACAACACACCTCACCACATACCACACACCTCATACCTCACAACACAACACACCACACAACACACCTCACCACACCTCACACCTCACCTCACACCACACCTCACCACACCACACCTCACCACACCACACCTCACACCTCACCACACCACACCTCACCATACCACATCACACCTCACCACACCACATCACACCACACCACACCTCACCACACTACACCTCACCACACCACATCACACCTCACCACAACAGATCACACCTCACCACACCACATCACACCACACCACACCTCACCACACCACACCTCACCACATCACATCACATCACACCACATCACATCACATCACACCACACCACACCTCACCACACCTCACCTCACCACACCACACCTCACACCACACCACACCACACCACATCTCACCTCGCTGCCCGCACACGACGCAGGCTGCCCGCCTCCTGGAGAGCACACTTCAGCTGAAACAGTAAAGCCTGATGGGTGCAAATGGAACCTGGACGTGTGCATGTGTGTCCCAGGCAGGGACGGCACAGGAGGGTGCATGGGGCGTGGGGAGCTGAGCCAGGGTCGCTCACTCAGAAATGTCTTTGGAATGGTATTTAACTAATGCTGCTGGCAGACATCCTAAAACCAGATGCATCCTCAGAAGATGAGTCTACTAATTATTGCCTTTTTTGTTTGTTGTATTATAAACCTGCATAAAATACCTCATTTCAAATCAAATCTTACAAATTTAGAAGAGAGATGTATTTTCCGAAAATAGTGGAAGGCCTTTGTTCCTTCCCGGGTTTGTCCTGAGCCTGCACCGTCCTCGCCTGCAGCCTCGGAGGGACGGGCATCCCCACACAGACTTGACTGGCAGGGCGGGCCCGGGACCTGCGGGCTGGCTCCGAGTGGCAGCGCATGCCTGCTGCAGAGTATGGGTTGACACTTGACAAGTTGAAATCAGTGCCTCTATGGATGGCTGCCCCTTCAGACAATGGGCAGTGCCCACCCCGCCCACTGGCATCTGCGTGGGAGGGTTAGGCCGCCCTACCACACATCCCGCCCCCTCCCAGAGGCAGCTGCAGGACAGGACACCAGGCTAGCTGCTTTTTTTAGACTGCCTCTGGCCCAGGCCCAGTCCTCGGTGTCAGGGAGCCCCCAGGCCACAGGTGGAGGGTGATAAATTATGTTCCCTGACAGGACCCAGCCAGCTACACAGGTGGAGGTTTTCCATGTCCAAATGAGGTCAAGATGCCGAAATCCCAGATCTGACTTCTCACTTCCCTTTTCTAGAACCTTTTGTAAAAGTTGGTGGCAGCAGAGGCAGCCCCAGGCCGGGCTGCACCTCTCTGTGTCTGTTGTGCCTTGCCCGGCGCCTCACGGATGGCAAAGCTCTCCTCACCCACGGGACTGTAGTGCAATTAAACCCGCGTCTAGGTGATGCTTTTAAACTTGTAGCTTCGTGCTTTGTACAGTTTTCTTTCTGGTTTTAATTTTTAGTTGTGCTTTGAGTCAGTGCAATAAACTAGACTTTTTCCAAACCTGGTCGAGTGTGCTGCCTGAGCTGTGAGAAGTGCCCTCAGCCAACGCTCATGAGGGCAGTGCAAGGGAGAACCTGCCAGCCCAGCACCACCGCAGGCAGAGTGCGTCAGCAGACCTGTCCCGGCATGGCTGGTGTTGAAATACACACCGGTTTGCCCAAGTGGCTGTTACGGGGGAATGGCCACTCCAGAGCTGGCTGCCCCCCATGGTAGCCTCTGAGGAGGATGCTGTGGGGTGAGGTCCAGGGCTGCCTCCTCATGGAGCTGTGGGCAGGCATTGGAGGGGTTCAAGCCCCTGGTTCTACATCTCCAGCCAGCAAACGAAACCATATCACAGAAGTGCCCTGCTGGAAACTAGCACACGCAAAAGATGACGCCCAGAACAGCAGCAGGACACACCATGTACCAGGAAATGACCTCAGCAAGAAACCTCAGGCCATGTGAAGAGCGGCAAAGCTTTCCAGAAGGCATAAAAGGAAACTTGAATAAAGGAAGATCTGTTCCACATTCCTGGATGGAGGACTACACACATTATGGAAAGACCTCATTCTTTCCAAAGGAATTTATAGGTGTAGCTTGATTTCACTTCCAGTCCCCACTGGGATTGTTTTGTTGGGGCAGGCAGGGAGGAATAATGTTAGTGCCCACAAATGCCCATGACTGTGGCCAATGTGCTGCTCACCAGAGCCCTGCAAGGTGAAGTCTCATTAGCCCCTTGAGACTCAGAGAGGTTAGGTAGCTTGCTCAAGCTCACCCAGCACTGAGACTGGAAGCCAGCTCTGTAGAACTGCAGACCCTGTGCTGTTTGATGCCTCCTCACTGTTCCCTGTCACTCCTGGGAAGAAGAAACGGGTGAGAACTGATAAGTGATGACAGGTGGAGCCGCAGCAGGGGCCACTCTATCGAATGGCAGGGCCCAGACCCTCGGAGGGCCAGGCAGCAGCCTAGCGAGGCCCACAGGGAGGAAGCAGAATGGAGGGGGCATCTCAGATGCGTTTAAGGAATGGCGGGGGGCGGGGGAGGTGTCACAACTAATGTGGCCACTGCTTCATTCTCTGGACAAAATAATATTAAATGGATTAAAGAATCTAAAACTAGTGGGGAAACTGATTTCTGGATGGCAAAGGCTTTCTAAACTCAAAAGTGATGGGACAAGCCACAGAGGAAAATAAGTATGTAGATTTGATTTCTCCAAAATGTAGAAATGCTGCTGGGCACAGTGACATGCACTTGTAGTCCCAGCTACTTGGGAGGCCAAGGCAGGAGGATTGCTTGAGCCCAGGAGTTTGAGACTGCAATGAACTATGATCACACCACTGTACTCCAGCCTTGGCGACAGAGCAAGACCTTGTTTCTCAAAAATAAATAAATAGAAGGAAATAAATGTAAAAATGCTGCAAATTAAAAACCTCAAAGAAGGGGAATAATTGCAACAAACGGGAATTGATGTTGAATATTTACCTTAAAAACTTATACAAACAATACTAGGAGTGCGCACGTATACAAAAATCGTAATGATACAGAGGTTAGCGTGGCCCCTGCGTAAGGATGACTCGCAAATTTGTGAAGCGTTCCATAAATATATTTATTAACTAAAAACCAATAGGAGGAGCACTTCAAGTCGAGTCTAAGGGCCCTTCACAGAAGCAGAAGGAACACTGGTCCAAACCCCCAGCACCCCAGAAGGAGAGGTGAGATGGGAGCAGCCTGGGAGCCCCCCATTGGCGCCGTCCTGCTGGGAAAGCCAGTCCTAAGAACAAGTCCTAAGTCAAGGAAAACAGTATAGCCTGTTTATAATTAGGAAGCACTTAAAACAGCCTGGCATTTGGGAACAGCCATGTTAACGGGAGCAAATTCCTCTCATGAAATAGCCTGCAGCTGTTAAGAAGCACGTGTGTGCAGGAAGCGGCCGTGCAGGACCTCACTGCGCCAGTGTGAAGTTCCCGGGCTTGGTCGTGAAAACGTGGTTCCGTAGGAAATCAGAGGGAGAAAGGGAGAGAAGGGGGAGGGAGACAACCCAAACGTTGGAGGGTATTTGTTGTAAGCTTCAAACTTTCGGCAGGTTTGAAATGTTTCATAACTCCAGGGAGGAGGAGGAGGGGCGAAAAGAAACAAGTTCTCCACTTGTGATGAGCAGCTAGTCACAGTGGTTGCCTGGAGTATATGCCTTTTTGTATCCTTTGAATTTCCAGTCATGTAAATATATTATTTATTCCAAAAATAAATCAGATTTACATTTTAAAAATTCAGTTGTCTCTAACTACTCTTTGTTATCAAGGCTGGTTGAGTCAAATATCACAAAATAGACACCAATGACTTCTTAAAAATAATATTTACGGCCCGGCCGGCCGCAGTGGCTCACGCCTGTAATCCCAGCACTTTGGGAGGCCGAGGCGGGCGAGGTCAGGAGATCGAGACCATCCTGGCTAAGAAGGTGAAAACCCCGTCTCTACTAAAAATACAAAAAATTAGCCGGGCGCGGTTGTGGGCGCCTGTAGTCCCAGCTACTTGGGAGGCTGAGGTAGGAGAATGGCGTGAACCCGGGAGGCGGAGCTTGCAGTTAGCCGAGATCGCACCGCTGCACTCCAGCCTGGGCGACTGAGCGAGACTCCATCAAAAAAAAAATAATCATATGTACAAAGTACAGTGGGGGAAATGCTTATACTATAAGGTTAAAAAATACTAAATTGTATAACTGATCTGCTTTCATACATATATAAATATGCACAGAAAAAAAATGTAATATATATGTGCATAGAAAGACCTGGAAGAAACATACCCCAGAATGCTAGCAGTGCTTGTATGCGTGCAGATGACGCAGTCAGTTGGCACCTTTACTTGTACCGTGAGTGCTTAGGGGCCCCGCCTCCGGGAACCATGTGGGGTGGTGGGGCGCTTGAGACAGTGTTTCCCTGGCAGGGCCCTGCCACACCGTGGCCTGGACCTCTCTACTCAATCCCCAGTGTTCCACAGTGAGCATGAATTTTATAAGCAGAAAGAAATTACTTTCAAGAGCCAGGCGCGGTGGCTCACACCTGTAACCCCAGCCCTTTGGGAGGCTGAGGTGGGCGAATCACAAGGTAAGGAGTTTGAGACCTGCCTGGCTAACATGCTGAAACCAAGCCTCTGCTAAAAACAAAAATTAGCTGGGCGTGGTGGCAGGCACCTGTAATCCCAGCTACTCAGGAGGCTGAGGCAAGAGAATCTCTTGAACCCGGGAGGCAGAGGTTGCAGTGAGCTGAGACCACACCATTGCACTCCAGCCTGGATGACAGAGAGAGACGACATCTCAAAAATTAAATAAATAAATAAATAAATAAACAAATAAATAAACTTTTAAGAATCACCAATAGAAATCTGTCTTTCCCTCCATCTTTTTTTTGTTTCTTTCTTTTTTGAGACAGAGTGTTGCTCAGTCGCCCAGGCTGGAGTGCAATGGCGCAATCTTGGCTCACTGCAACCTCCGCCTCCTGGGTTCAAGCAATTCTCCTGCCTCAGCCTCCTGAGTAGCTAGGAGTACAGGTACATGCCACCATGCCTGGCTAATTTTTGTATTTTTAGTAGAGACGGGTTTTCACTATGTTGGTCAGGCTGGTCTCAAACTCCTGACCTCGTGATCCACCCGCCTTGGCCTCCCAAAGTGCTGGAATTACAGGCGTGAGCCACTGTGCCCGGCCTTTCCCTCCATCTTGATTGCAGTGGTGATTACACACGTAGACATTCATCAGAACTCATCAAAGTATACACTTAAGACTGTGCATTTTATTACATGTAAGTAACACCTCAATCTGAAAAGTATCAGGGCAAAACCACACGCTGCAGAGGGGCAGGGCTCCTCCAGCAGTTACTTACTTCCCTTGAAACAGCAGCTCAAACATGGAGTAGTCTTCTGTGACTAAACTTCTTTTCCCTCCTCCTAACTTCCAGGAAGATCCTTGTTCTGAATAGGATTTGAGGTAATTTAACTGCTCTCAATACGGAATTTTAAAGTTGGTGAAGAAGTCGACGGAAGGGGAAGTCACAGTAGGAAAATCAAGGTACTATCGGGATGAAGTCAGCACGCAGAGCAAGCCCAGCAAGGCCCAGGCACCAGAAGGCCTTAGTCCCTGCCCACCTGAGTCCCTGCCCACCTTGCCCAGGCCAGCCAGACAACACGGACTGCCCTAGAAGGTCACCTCAGGGAGATGGGGGTGGTCTCTCACTGCTGGATATTGATGAGCCAGGAGGGCTAAGCCTTCACTATCCTCCCTAACAGACATTTGGGGTGCAGAAATGCTGATCCCTGAATAGAGTTGGGATTCAGGGTCCTTGGGAACACTGGGCACCTGGTGGGTGGGTGGAGGGGCAGGACTGGCTGCAGCTATGTTCCCTTAGAAACAGACTGGTGGGATTAACGAACTAAATAAATGAACCAAGGTGCTTTGCCCCCCCCAAAAAGTGAGTTTTGTTCTGCATGGAGCGACTGCCTTTGGGAAGCCACCAAGGCCACCTGCCAACAGGCAAAAGCTGTGCTGCTGTCTGCCTGGCTGCCTCCAGCCCTCCCAGTCCTGCAAGCTCATGGCCAGGACGATAAGGATGACAGGGGGTAACACCATGGTCCTCGCTGCCCTTCCTGGGGCAGGAGGGCCCAGAAGGCTGATAAGCCAAACCCAGGGCCGCCCTCGGCTGCTTATCTGCCCAGCACCTTTCCTCTAGGTCCTCTCCTCCCACCAGTGTGGGGGTCGGGAAGGGGGTTGCAAGGGGAAGGGGTTGTAGGGGGAGGGGGTCGCAGGGGGAGGGGGTTGC
The DNA here is from genome assembly GCF_049350105.2 of Macaca mulatta. Taxonomy (NCBI): domain Eukaryota; kingdom Metazoa; phylum Chordata; class Mammalia; order Primates; family Cercopithecidae; genus Macaca; species Macaca mulatta. Next base: position 175,871,273 of record NC_133412.1, read on the forward strand.
AGGGGAAAGGGGTTGCAGGGGGAGGGGGTTGCAGGGGGAAGTTCCTGAGCCACACATCCCTGGAGACTCAGTGGGAGTAGCTGTACCGGGAATCAGGCACCATTCTGCCATAAGGCTGCGTGAGAGCAACTGGCCAGCTTCCTCTGACTTCCCTGTCCCCTCACCCAAATGGATGACATCAGGAGCTAATGGCCCAGGCTGCCCTCCTGCTGCGGTGGCCATAATTCTTGCGGCAGGCCCGCCCTGCACTCCGCGGGCCAGCCTGGGTGCCTCATCCTGGTCACCTGGCAATGGGTTTCATGGGGCCCACTCTCCGTGCCCACAAGCCTGTGTCCTGCCTGGCCAGGCAAGGAGTCCCGGGGGCAGGCAGCTGCCTCACCCCCGCATGACCCCCCAGCCCAGGGGACTCAACGGTGCTGTCATCAAAGGGGCAGCTGTAGGTCTAGGGGGGGACATGGAGGGGACTAGCTCTGGGCCTCTGGCGTTGTGGGGCTGACCTATGGAGAACAGAGCTGGAGCTGGGGGGACATGAAGTCTGCATGTCTACAGCCCCAGCAAGGAGCCCAGGCTTTCTAGGCAGAAGCTGTTGGGGCATCAGGGCCCCATGGGCTCCCCAGGCCCAGCCCCTAAGAACCACGGCAGCTACACCACACCACTGTCTCCACTTCCATATCCTCCAAAGAGGTACCTCCCCCCTCCTATGGCATCTCCGATCTGAGGACCTGCCACCTCCCAGAGGACCAGAGGCCCTGATGCCCCAAGTCTTGGGCTTGGAAAGATGTTAATATCCACTGCCCCAAGTGCCAAGGTTCAGAAGCACTGGTCCAGGACACACAGCAGCAGGGAAGTGGAGCCCTCACTCCAGCCTACAGTCTGGGCTCCATCACTATGCTCCCTCTCTATCCTTCCCTCCCCACAACCAGGGCTGTGTGCCTACCTAACACACCACACACTTCCCAGAAACAGGAGTCACATCCTTTTCAGGGCTGGTAGGGTGGCTGAAGACAGCCCAAAACCTCCTGAATGGAAAAACGTTGATGGGGAGACTGAGGGCCAAGGTACAGGCCTGTCCAAGGTCACCCCCAGGGTGGCGGATCCAGGACTCCAGGCAAGATCTTCCTACTGTCCAGGCCTCTCCCCACCCTCTCTTGTGTGGCCCAGCACCCTGGACTCTTCCACGCCCAGGTGTGCTCCCCACAGGCACACTGGGGGCAGGGTAGGCAGCAGGTGCCCCCCGCCAAGATGGTGGCTCTTCCTTCGGCAGACCTTCAGCCCTCTGCTCCTGGCAGGACATTGTGGCCCTCCTGCCCATGTTGGTGCGGGTTGAATTTCACGGCCCAGCAGAATTCCCGGGCAGGGCAGCCTGACCATCCTCCCTGGTCTCGGCTCTGAGGGCGTAGACCCAGCCTCTCAGCCTGGAGTCGTGGCGAATTCATGTCCATTTCCAGAACCTTCCTGAAGAAAATAGCTCTCCAGGCTGGGGCAAGAAGCCTGTCCCTACCGTGATAGAACCACCCCTCAATAACCCCAGACACCACCTAGCACCCACTGGGGGCCACCCAGGGAGCCCACCCAGCCCACTCTGGGCTTGAACAGAGGGCAGGCCTGGAGGAAGGTACATCTAACCCCACTGACCGACATGCAGCTGAAGCCAGGGCCTGCTGCCACCGCAGAGGTGAGAAGCAGGAGCAGCAAGACCTGGTGCCCATTAGTCATGGGAGAAGAGCAAAAGGGGGCGACAGGGACAAATTCAGGCCCTGGGTGGGCTGCCTGTCAGGGGAGTGATATCCAAGGAGGAGCTGGTGGTAAGTGGGGGGTGGTGGATACCAGGTACAACTTGGTCATGCCTCAACACCAACCACCACGGGCCTACCAGCCACGTGTGCCCTCCCTGGCCCGGAGTCCACAGGGTGCAAAAGGCTGATCGCACAGGACCTTCCGAGAGAATCCTACGCTGCAGAGCTCGTTCTATTGGTTTCCAGGCCTTTTTACACGCTGTCCTGCTGCTTGGACATGCCATTCCCCACCCCTGCACCTACCCAGCTCCTGCGGCACTCAGCTGTCACCCACTCTGGGACACACACCTGTCCAAGGATCTAGATCAAGGTGAGAGGCTGCTCCTCACTCCTTTCCGGGGCTGGACAGCGAGTTGAAGGCCCGAGCCCAGCTGCACCCAGAAAACCTGCCACTTGGAACTCACCTGACCATCTAAGCCCAGCCCCCAATGCATGCAACAGATGAGGCAGAGATTGTGCTATACAGAGATCAATATATATAAAGTGCCGGGTACAACGCTCTGAAAAATAGTTTTGTCCCAAAATCCAGCGCGTAGGATGCTCCGGGCCTAGCCCTTGCCGGTGAGGTCCAACGGTTGCAGGAATGGGGGCAGCGGCAGCTCGTCCAGGGCCTCCGGGAAGCGGCCTGGAGAGATGGCGGTGACCAGCACCTGCATGGCGCGCGCGAAAAGCGAGGGCGGCGCCAGGCCCGCCAGCCACTGGAACTTGTCCTCGCCCAGCAGCCGCTGCCAGCGCGGCCGGTCGCCCAGCAGCTCCTGGCGGGCCGAGCCGGCGGCGCCCACCGGGGTGTACAGCGCCAGGAGATCCAGGAGCAGCAGGCGGCGCTGGCGCGGCTCCCCTGGAGCTGAGGCCAGGGCTCCGGCGGCGGAGGGAGTGGCCCCGGCGTCGCGGCCCAGCTGGCGCAGCAGCAGCTCTAGAGGCGTGAGGCCGCCGCCGTCGCGCAGGCCGGGCGAGGCGCCGTGGCCCAGCAGCAGGAAGAGACACTCGGGGCGCGCTAGCTCGCAGGCCACGTGCAGCGACGTGCCACCGCCCTCCACGCGGCTGCAGCCACGCCGGTCCAGCACGCGCGCCCGCTCCTCCGCCGGGAAGTCGCGCAAGGTGCGCAGGATGCGGCGCAGAATGCCCACGCGGTTGTAGCGCACTGCCAGCGCCACGTGCGGCCCGGGAGCCGCGCAGCAGCGGAAGCCGGCGCTGGGCGGTGCTAGCGCGCGCCGCGGGAACGTGGCCAGCAGGTAATGTGCGTACGCTTGGTGGTCGTGGACGAGCGCGTAGAGCAGCGCCTCAGAAGGCGAGTAGGCGGCGGCGCGCCCCCGCTCGTCCCAGTGGAAGGCCTCACTGGCGCGCATGTCCTCCAGCAGCCACACGGGTAGCAGGTCGCGCACCGCCTGATAGAAAGCGAACGACGACTTGCGGCACTGTTTCTGCGCCCGCGAGCGCGCCGCGCCCGGGCCCTCGGGCCCGCCGTCCGCGCCACCCCCAGGCCGCCGCGCGTCCCACGGCATGCTGGCGGCGGGGCGCTCCTGGGCCTCAAGGCATGGATCCCGCGAAGGCACACCTGCGGGAAAAGGAAGGGGCCACGGTGAGGCGCGGGGAAGCTGGGGAGGCCCAGGGACTCCCCTCTGCCCCTCACACAGCCCCTCCGGTCCTGGCCCACCAGGCCCTCATACCTACCTCCAGCCTTGGCCAGGCCCTTCCAGTCACCCCACAGCTCCATCTCTCCCACGCCCAGAACCCCCGCCTCCATCCTTGATCTAGTTGTACCTGTTCTCCCTCCTTGAAACTGACTTGCTCTCTGGCACCTCTGCTGGAAATGCCCTTGCTGCCCATGCCCTCAAATCTTCCCTCCCCTCTCCAACCCAGGGACCCACTGGAAAAGCTTCTGTTCCCACCTAAGCCAGGTTCATACAACCCAAAAGAAAAGGCCAGGGAGGGGATGAGGAAGCTTGGGCCCACATCTCAAGATAAGGCAAATCCACTCTCCAGCCCAAGCGCAACTCTGACCCTGACCTCCGACCCCAGACCACTTGGAGGCCCCTGGAGCCTCTTCCAGGGCTGTTCAGAGGCATTATCTAGACTCAGACCTACCTGGTTCCTGCACCGCGATCACCTAGTTCGGGGGATGTGGGTCTATCACTGTCCCTGGCCGAGCCTCAGCTTCATCTGTAAGAAAGGGGAGGGGTGGACGACGGCTGTGCGGGCGGGGTGAGCCTGGGGCGTGGCACCAGCCCTCTATCCAAACATGTTTGCCTACACTTACAGGTTAGCACCCCTAGCTCCTGGGAGGAGACAGGAGGCTGAAAACAACTTGGAGACCGGTGTGCACCGCACCGCATAGTCTGCCATCCTCTTCAGGTCTCATACCTCTCTTGATCTCCCCAACTACTAGATGAAGCGGGTACTGCCATCCCACTTTCCAGCAGGGCAGAAGCTTCTCCAAGGTCAGCAAGCCACAGCAGAGCCAGGCCTAGAACTCAGGTCTCCTGTGTCTCAGTTTGGGCTCATTCTAGAATTGGTGGGGACCCCCAACCCACAGGGAATCGAGCTTGAGCCCTGACCCTGCCTTCTGAGTCCCCAGCCCCGACCTGAGCATAGGCGTCTGACCTCTGGCTCTGTCCCAAGCTCCCTACTGCCTTCTTTCAAGGGTAAGCCCTTGGTCACAAGGGGCCTGGGACAGAAGGCAGGCCGCGTCCACACACACTGACTGGGTCACTATCACTGGCAGTAACTGAGTTAAAGAGAGCCGCACGGTGAGGGTGGGCTGCAGCCCGTGGACGACACCGTGACTGGAGCCCCTTCCCCAAGCCTGGGCCTCCGGGCCCCAGGTATGCCCTGTGCCGGCACGCGTGGGGCGCCGGGCGGGTTACGTAAAGTTCGGCCTCCCCACGTCACCGGGCAGAGTCACGGCCGCGGCTCGTGAATAGGGGGGTTGGGCCATCGAAGGCAGCGCCGCGCCCGGGGCCGCCCGCCACCTCCTCCTACCCGTCCCCTCCCGGCCGGCACGGCCAGACGTCGGGCGGTGGAGGGTCGCGGAGGCGTGCTGGGCGTCTGCGCGCAGGTGGCCGGCGCAGCGAGGGCTGCACCTGCATGCGCGTGTGCCGGGGAAGGAGGGGGCGGCCGCGGGCGCGGCGAGGGGGACGGGGACTCACCATGGGGGGCGCGGGGCCACAGGCCGGGCGTCCCCGCCCCTACCGCGGGTCGGAGCGCGCGCTGACCCCGCGGGCGAGCGGGCGAAGGTCCCACGACGGACGCAAGGGAGGGAGCCGCCGCCGCCCGCGCCCGCCGCAGCCGCGCTCTGAGCCGCCGCGGCTGGATCGCAGGGCGGCGGTGCCGTTGCCGGCGGCTGGCGGGCGGGCGGCGGGCGGCGGGCGGCGCAGTGCGGCCCCGGCCAGGCAGGACCGCGGGACCGTCCGCCGCCGCCATTGGCCCGCGCCGCCGGCCCCCGCCACCGCCCATTGGCCGCCGCGCTGCACCATTGTTACGTCACCGGCCGGCGGGCGGAGCGCACCGCTGGACCCGCGGAAAACTTCGGAGAAACTTGAGGGAGCGCGGGCGGGGGGAACGGAGAGGAGGGGCGGGGCCGTGGCGAAAGGGGCGGGGCGGGGAGGGCGGGGGCGGGTCTCCCGGAACCCGAGCTGCGGGCGAAGAAAGGCTACGCGCTCCGAGCGGCCCCGACCGGGGAGGGCGCCGCTGCTCTGTGTGCCCGGGCGCGCGCGTAGGTGGCCCGCCCTCCGCCGTGCGTGACTTTCCTTGTCACGTCCTGCTCCCCTTTTCTCTGACCTTCCGTGACCTTGGGAAAAACCTCCGGGCTGTTACCCCATCTGCAACATGGGAGGGCCCGGGGTAGGAGCCGCCACCCCCAAGGGCTCCACCGCCTTCTGCCCGGCCAGGGTCGTGCCTGGCGCGCCCCCGCTCCAGCTGACCCGCGCAAGGGAGGGAGGGGCGGACGGATGGGGACAGCTCTTTAAGAGCGCGCACTGCGCCCATCTCGGCCTCAACACTCTTGTTTCCACTTCGTTTCACGACCACCAGCCACAGTGGACACGATGATCCCCAGTTCGTCCGCCAGCAAATCAGGGCTCAAGAGAGGTGTCCTCAAAGACAGGAGCGGCCAGGAGGGAAACCGGGGGTTTGCCCTGCAGTTCTTCCCACATTTGGATGGGATAGATTGGATTGGGCCTCGGCCACCCCTACCGTCTCCGTGGGGGGTTCCAAGGTTTGGGGTCATGACCTAGGGGGCTTAGGAGCCTGGGTCCATCTTTACTAATTTATGGCCTCACTCGCCCCAGCGGCTGGGAATTCTAGGTCCATTTTACAGGTGTGGACGCAGATCTGGAGAGGGGCAATGACTGCCCAGCCCCCCATCCATCCTCCCAGACACGACCTTCCACCTGGAGTCCCCAACACATGGCCAGGCAGCTGGGGTCTCATGATGAAATCCCCACATTCCATGCAAGGGCTCTTTCTGGTTCCTTCCTCAGAATGCTGTCCCTGCCCTTCCAGTACTATCTCACCAGGGAGACCCTCCACTCCGCTCCATCCAGGCAAGGCCTCTGCCTCGCCCCGGTGGGAGGGGCCTGGTCCAGAGGGCACGCCCCTGCACACACACTCAGCCCTGTCCTGGCTTCTCTTTGTGCCCCAGCCAGTCAGTCTGGGTGGAAGTCCTATACCTGGGCCCTCTCAACAGACCTAGGCAGGCCCCTGTCCCCAGCCCAACGAGCTCAATCCCTTAGGCACACACACCACAGAGCAGTCGTGAGAGGCCAGGTGGGCAGTACCACGAGGCAGGCAAGGCTGTGAGGCCGAGAGGGTCAGGCCACCCCAGCACAGGTGGGCACTCACATGCACCCTGCCCAGGCTGCCATGCATGGACCCACCAGGGGGATGGCCGGACCCCACCAGCCCTACCCTCCCCACTTCAGGGCGGGGGACCTTGCAGGCCACGCTGTCTCTCCAGGGAGTCCAGGTCGTCAGCAGGAGTAGGGGTACAGAGGGCACTGGGCCTGGCATCCGCACCCGCCTTTGCCTCAGCTCCACATGTCTCCTCCTATGTCTAGGCCTGTCTCCCTAGAGCTTCTCCCATCCGCCAGTTCTGGATGCCTCTGAGTACGATGGCAGGGAGAGCAAAATGAGTGGAGGTCCTGGGGTCAATAATTGACCTTTGGGAGCCCCAGGCCCTGAGGGACATCTTGGGGAGATGGTGCCCAGGTGGGCTATCTGTGGCTCAAGACTCCCCTACTCTCTTGCCCTCTTCGAAGGCTGGAGTTAAGATACAGCCGTCTCCATGGCTACTGGTGGAACGAGGGTGAAAGGGCATCAGTGGATGCCAAGCTGTGCACCGGGCCTCAGGGCAGGTCTCTCTCCACCCCTTGATGTTTTCCCTGCCCCTGTGCCCCCACCTGCCTTCCTCACTGGGGATCCTAGAGGCCTTTTTTTTTTTTTTTCCCCAAGATAGAGTCTCACTCTGTCACCCAGACTGGAGTGCAGTGGAGCAATCTCAGCTCACTGCAACCTCCACTTCCCAGGTTCAAGCAATTCTCATGCCGCAGCCTCCCAAGTAGTTGGGATTACAGGCATGCACCATCATGCACAGCTAGTTTTTGTGTTTTTAGTAGAGACGGGGTTTTGCCATGTTGGCCAGGCTGGTCTCGATCTATTGGCCTCAAGTGATCCGCCTGCCCCAGAGACCTTTTTCTAAAAGCCAAGTCTGACCCTGTTTCTCTGCTGCCTAGAAGCTTCCTGTGGATGTGGACATAGCCACAAAGTCCGGATGGGCAGAAAGAGGCATTTCTGGCAGAGGGCAAAGCAGGGGCAAAGGTCTGGAGTGTGACCCAAAGACTGCAGAGGCCACCTGACTGGCCAGGTCCCATGGGGCCTGGAATGCCCAGCAAGGATCCTGGATTTTCCCTGGAGACCCAAGTGGAGGGTTGGGAAGTGGTTTCATTAGTGAATTTTTTTTTTTTTTTTTTTTTTTTTTTTTTTTTTGAGACGGAGTCTTGCTGTGCTCCAGGCTGGAGTGCAGTGGCGCGATCTCGGCTCACTGCAAGCTCCGCCCCGCCGGTTTCACGCCATTCTCCTGCCTCAGCCTCCCAAGTAGCTGGGACTACAGGCGCCCGCCACCTCACCCGGCTAATTTTCTTGTATTTTTAGTAGAGACGGGGTTTCACCGGATTAGCCAGGATGGTCTCGATCTCCTGACCTCGTGATCCGCCCATCTCGGCCTCCCAAAGTGCTGGGATTACAGGCTTGAGCCACCGCGCCCGGCCTAGTGAATTATTTTAGACACACATACAGAGAGCATTAAGATGTCTGGGGGCCCAGGACCCAGTTGAAGGAGCAACACAGGGCAGATTGGAAGCCCTGCGTGCCTGTCCCTCCCTCCCCAGCCAGCCTCAGTGTGAGTCCGCGTGTCTGTCCCACTGTAAGTGCAAGTGGCAGCAGACATTGTAACACTGCCTACCACGAGGCCCCACAGCACTGCCTCACCTCAGCCACTTGCCTTTTTCTCCTCAGGTCACTTTTAGATCCAGCCCCAGGGGAACCCCCTGCTTTGGGTCGCAGCTGCCATCTCTGCTGCAGTGTCTTCTGATGAAAGCTGTCCCCAGTGGGCACGAGTGTGGACATCCTGCACCTCCTAGGGCAGCAGTGCCGAGGTTGGTGGTGCCCTCCACGTGGTTTCATGGCATCGCTGCTGCAGTAGAGGCGGCCCGGGGACATGTGACCAGCTGCAAAGGGGCAGGTTCCTCAGGGAGGGAGGATGGGCTGCAGGGAGGGTGGCTGGGACAGGGGAACAGGCAGAGCATGACTTCCAAACACCTAGGAAGCCCCAGGCGGAGGGCGGAGTAGGGGGGGGTCTTGCCATCTTCAGATGGGAGTTGACCTTTGACCCCATCATGCTCCTGCTGGGACCTGACCCAGGCATACTCCTCTTCCTCTGGGAGGGCTTGTCGCACCAGGGCAGGGTCTGTGTGTGCCCAGGCAGGGAGCTACAGGCAGTGGGGGGAGGCTGGGGCTGCAAGCACAGAGGCCCCAGAAAGTGTGTGAGGATGCTGGGGAGCGGGAAGGGCCCTCAGAGGGGTGGTATGGCCAGCTTAGGTTTTCTTGGCAACTCTAGTTGAGAATGCACTGCAAGGAGACAGAGGCTGCAGCCACTGAAGCCAACTGTGCTGTAGCAGGCGGAGGGCACCAGGAATCCCTGGAGAGACGTGCCACCTGCTGCAGGACCCCTGGCCCATAGGTGAGGGTGTGAGCAGATGAGGAGAATCTAGGAGGCCTCCCATGTGTTAGGGGAAAGCTGAGCACCTGGAAGGTGGCGGAGCCAAGAGGTGTCCTTGGCCCTGGAGGTGGGGGGCATGGGTATAAAGAGGGTGCTTGGAGTGTGAGGCACCAGGGACAGGAGGTGAGAGGCCCAAGGCCCCAGCCGGGGCTTCCAAGAAAGGAGGTGGGTAAGGGCTGTGGGGCCAAGAAGGCACAGGGCTCCCCGAAGACAAGGTGTCCCAAAAATAAGGGAGCAGTCAGGTGGGACGGATTCGGATGTGGCAACACATAGGTCACAGTGCCCTTTACAGAATCTCATGGGTTGGGGGAGAAGCCTGTTTGGAGAGAGTTCAGGAGCAAGCGGGGAGCGGGATAGAGCCGTGAGGATGGGAGAGGAAGGGGCAGGCTTAAAGAATGAAACGGTGGGGATAACACACGTGCACATGCATGTATGTGCACTCAGACACGTGGGCAGGCCCACACATGCATCTGTGCATCATGGGCGGCGTGCTGTGTGTGCACGCGTGTGTGTGGGCAGCATGCTGCAGCCTGCATGTGTGTGTGTCCATTATGTGTGCAGTGCGCTGATGGGCAAAAACGCTGACGATGCAGGCCAGCTGATAACCTGGAGGAGGCCGGCTGGGGTGGGGCCTGCCACTCATGACGGGCACCCTGGGCTGGCAGCATGGGAAGTTCTTCTTGGGGCGGCAGCACGTTGGGCACAGACACAGAGGAGGGCGCAGGTAAAGGTGCTCGGAGACATCTGCTCTGGTGGCTTCTGTTTTCAAGGCCGTCTGCTGAGACTGGGAAGGGGTGGCGGCTGGCGAGGCGCTCGAGGAGAGGGCTTCATCTACTGCCTGCACTGAGATCCTCTCTGACCTGAGCCCCTGCTGCCCGGCCAGGCCTGCGGAGCCTGCCATCTGGGCAAGTGGGATGGGACAGATGGCTGCGGCCAGGAAGGCACCACAGGTGCAGGCAGGCAGGTTCCTCAGGGAGGGACTGGCACCAGACACGCCGGATCCCCCCTAATTAGCCACTCACCAGCGGTGGGACTGGGCTGAGCACTAGTCACTTATCTGTGATGTGAGTCAGGTGGATTTTGGGTGTCAGAAGGAAGGTGTTTCACGTGGCAAGACTGGCGGGGCCAGCATGCAGAGTGGCTAGGACCAGGTGAGAGCCTGGGGGTGTCCCACCACTTGCCCCACCTCATGCAGGTCCTGTCCTTCCACTGCCTGGCCAGACCAGACCAGACCAAAGCTCACCTGGCCTTTAAGACTGGCACCTGCACCAGGAGCCACTACCACTCCCTCCTACGGTGGCAGGCTGGGCTCTGCCCCACCACGTCTGCAGCCCCATTAGCATCTCTCAAGACTCAGCTTTGGGATGCCAGTACAGACCAAAGACAGGACAAAACCAGTGGAGACAAGGGACATCCTGGGAGCCAAAGGGTCCAGCATGCATAGCCAAGGAGTGGCGTCTCGAGTGCACAGGGAGCCCCTAACATAGTTGGAAGATCAGCCGGGAGGAAGACAGGCGAGGGCACCATAGGCTATCCACATGCTGGCCAACAGACATGTGGAGACATGTGATTCAGCTTCGCTCGGAATCAGCACGTGTACAGGCTCCTGGCGAAAACTGAGTAGCCTGGGAACAGCCTGTGCTGGCGGGGTTAGGATTCAGGCACTTGCCCCACCAGCAGGGAAAACTCGCATGCTTGTGGGCCCAGCAGATCCTTTTGTAGGCATCTTATCCCAGGTAAATACCTGCCTGTGTTCCGAGTTACATGTCCAATACAATGCTCACTGCTGTGGATTTTGTTCTCTTGTCTTTTTTTTTTCTTTTTTCTTTTTTTTTTTTTTTTTTTTTTGAGACGGAGTCTCGCTGTGTCTCCCAGGCTGGAGTGCAGTGGCGTGATCTCGGCTCACTGCAAGCTCCGCCTCCCGGGTTCACGCCATTCTCCCACCTCAGCCTCCCAAGTAGCTGAGACTACAGGCACCCGCCACCACGCCCGGCTAGTTTTTTTTTTTTTTTTTGTATTTTTAGTAGAGACGGGGTTTCACCATGTTAGCCAGGATAGTCTCGATCTCCTGACCTCGTGATCCACCCGCCTCGGCCTCCCAAAGTGCTGGGATTACAGGCTTGAGCCACCGCGCCCGGCCTTTTCTTTTTTTTTTTAAAGACAAGGTCTTGCTCTGTTGCCCAGGCTGGAGTGCAGTGGTGCAATCATAGCTTACTGCAGCCTCAATCTCCTGGGCTCAAGTAATCCTCTCACCTCAGCCTCCTGGGTAGCTGGGACTATAGGCACAGGCCACCACACACAAAAAATAAATTTTTTTATTTTTATTTTTGTAGACATGACACCAGGTCTTGCTATGTTGCCCAGGCTGGTCTTGAACTCCTGAGCTCAAGCGATCCTCCTGCCTCAGTCTCCCAAAGTGTTGGGATTACAGGCATGAGCTACCTCGACTGCCCTAATTCTTTAATGTTTCATAAAATAATTCAGCAGCCGGGTGCAGTGACTCGCACCTGGAATCCCAGCACTTCAGGAGGCCGAGACAGGCAGGTCACCTGAGGTCAGGAGTTCGAGACCAACCTGGCCAACATGGTGAAACCCCATCTCTACTAAAAATACAAAAAAAATTAGCTAGGCATGGTGGTGGGCGCCTGTAATCCCAGCTACTTGGGAGGCTGAAGCAGGAGAATCACTTGTACCCAGGAGGCAGAGGTTGCAGTGAGCCGAGACGGCACCACTGCACTCCAGCCTGGGTGACAGAACGAGACTCTGTCTCAAAAAAAAAAAAAAAACAGAATTTAGCTGAATTTTATATTTCATCTCTAACTATGTCATTATTAAAGCTTTGAAGAGAATACAAGTGCATACCCAGTACTAGGGAGGTAGAGTCACTACTGCATCTTTAATAAGGAAAAACTGGAAGCTACCTAGGTTACCATCAGAAGGGGTATGGCTGACATGGTCATGGAGAAGCCTGCTGTGACTTTGCTGCGGGCTCCTGCTCTCCTGCTGGGCCTGCTGAGAGTACTGGGTGTGAGCCTGGAGCCTAAGGGCCGAGTCCCTCCTGGGCAGAGATGTGAGACAGTCTACATGGCCTCACTGTCTCTGAGTCCTCGTAGGATCACGGCATCCAGCCATGCCTGAGCACTAGGGCTTTCCATTAAATAAGTGAGTAAAATGGAGCTGGGTGCAGTGGCTCACACCTGTAATCTCAGCACTTTGGGAGGCCAAGGCGGGTGGATCACAAGGTCAGGAGTTCAAGACCAGCCTGGCCAACGTGGTGAAACCCTGTCTCTACTAAAAATACAAAAATTAGCTGGGCTTGGTGGTGCATGCCTATAGTCCCAGCTACTCGGGCTTAGGCCCATTGGATATGGATCTGTCATTTGAAAAAGTCCTGACTAAGAGACCTCCCCGGGACAGTCTCTGTCATCCAGGTACAATTATAATACCATTCCTTTTCACATTCCCCAGGTCCTGATTTGGAAAGTCAGTCACATGGATGGCTACCATGTGCCTAAAGCACTTGCAGCCTCAGGTAAGAAAGAAAAGTCTAGGTTTCCTCATCTGCAAGGAGAGATGACAGTGATGTCTACCGAGTCCTTGAAGCCACACTTGGCACAAAGCTTGAACCAATAACATAGCTGCTAGGATTTGGTTTTTTGTTTTTTTGGGGTTTTTTTTGGATGGAATTTCACTCTTGTTGCCCAGGCTGGAGTGCAATGGCGCCATCTCGGCTCACTGCAACCTCTGCCTCCCGGGTTCAAGCGATTCTCCTGCCTCAGCCTTCTGAGCAGCTGGTATTACAGGCATGTGCCACCATGCCCAGCTAATTTGTATTTTTTGTAGAAACCAGCTTTCTCCATGTTGGTCAGGCTGGTCTCAAACTCCCGACCTCAGGTGATCCACCTGCCTCAGCCTCCCAAAGTGCTGGGATTACAGGCGTGAGCCACCATGCCCGGCCGCTGCTAGGATTTTTAAAAATATTTCAACATAGGCCAGGCATGGTGGCTCACACCTGTAACCTCAGCTACTCAGGAGGGTGAGGCAGGAGGATCACTTGAGCTAAGGAGTTTGACACCAGCCTCGGCAACAGAGTGAGACCCTGATTCTAAAAAAAGAAAAAAAGAAAGTGGCACATGTTCAAATAGTATTTGTGTAATTAAGGTAAAACTTTTTGTTTGTTTTTTTCAGAGAAAGGCAGATGGCGGAGTGTCTCAATTTGAATTTCAACTCTGAATTTGAACTCTGGGGCTCAAGAGATCCTCACACAGGGATCCTCTAGCCTCAGCCTCCTTTGGTTTCATGAGTTTGTAGTAACCCCATTGGGGTTCTGTACTTGATGAAAGCTGTAGTTCCTCCTCCCACTCACAATATGGGGGGACTCAGCTCAGCCACCCCTGGTCAGACAGTTGACTTGTCAGCCAACACAACTGAGCAGACTCACTGATTAATGTATTCAACAAACAGGCTCTCGGAGCTGTTCTGCAGTCCAGAGCTGAGTAGGCAGAGAAGGCTTCCTGGAGGAGGCTACTTGAGATAAGGAATCGCCTGCATCCCCCATCATTGGTCAAGCCCCGTGGGATCTGTGCAGAAATGCCCTGACCCCCTTGTCACTGCTCCATCACACCTCTCAGGCCCAGCTGCAGCTCCCTGTAGCCTGAGGGACCCTCCCCAAACCAAAGTCACACCTACCTGGCCCCTCTTTCCTTACAGTTCCCCGCCCGGGCTGCCCATGCCAGACTAAAGCCCTCCTCTCCTGGGCTGCCCATGCCAGACTAAAACCACTCCCCTGGGCCGGGCGCGGTGGCTCATGACTGTAATCCCAGCACTTCCGGAGGCCCAGGTGGGTGGATCACTTGAGGTCAGGAGTTCAAGATCAGTCTGGCTGACCTGATGAAACCCCATGATGACAAAAAATACACAAATTAGCAGGGCATGGTGGTACGCGCCTGTAGTCTCAGCTACTCGGGAGGCTGAGGCAGGAGAATCACTTGAACCCGGGAGGGGGAGGTTGCCGTGAGCCAAGATTGCACCATCGCACTCCATTGCTCTGGGCAACAGAGCAAGACAACATCCCCAAAAAAAACAACCAAAACAAAACAAAACTCCTCTCCGTCTAGGCCGAACCCCTTCCTGTGCCACCAGGAAACTGTGTTCAAGCCTCAGGGCCCTTGGCCCTTCTGTTCCCTCTGCCTGGATGCGTCTCTCCCAGGAGTCTGTGTGGCCTCATTTCAGCTGTCACCTGGCTAAAGGAGCTCCCGCGGGCTCTCTGGGCCCTGCTACTGGCACCGGCCAGGTGGAGGGTTCCCCTTTGCCCGCCCACAGGGTGGGGCCTGCCTATGCCTGCTGGGCGGGTAGTCCTGTGGGTGCCCATAAATGCAGATGACTACATAGAGGAAGAATTAAGCAGGCAGCGGGTGGGGCCAGGGCGTGCTGGGGATGCGGCTAGTGCGGCCCTCCTGATGCTCAGCGACTGGCGCAGGGCTGGGGGCAGGAAGCCGTGTTTCATCCCGGGCTGCACCAAGTTCCCTGCCTAGGGCTCTCTGGACACTGGGGGGTGTGGGAGACCAGTGGTGGCTCGGCTCGGCCCAGCTCCCGGCTTGTCCTGGTGTGGCCAGCCCTGGCGGGAAGTAGGACGCCAGGGAGCAGGACGGGCTGGGAGGATCCAACGCACCCGTCCTTCTCCGCCCCTCCTCGCAACCTCGCGCTGGATTCGGCCGAGTGGTCTCGAGTGCGTCCTGCCCCTCGGGCTGGGAAGCGTTCCACGGGTTCGCACTGGGGATGAGCGAGCCGCACGTTTACGGAGCTGGGGGCGCCTCCTCGCAGCGCCTCCTCCAGACGACGCCCTCCGCAGGACCGCAGGGGCCGGGTCACTGCAGCCCCCCTTCGTCTGCGCCCCCATCTTATTTTCCAGGACCACCTTCGGGACTGTGCTAGATCAGTAGCTGCAGCTTGCAGAGAAGTGAGTCAGAAGGGGGAACTGAGACTGGAGGGCCTGGCCCAGCCCAGGTCACACAGTGCAGGGCAGTCCCAAGGGTGTCAGCGGCCCGTGCGCGGGCGCGCCCTCTTCCCTCACGCCCCGCCCCACCGGGTCCTTGCGTCCGCACGATCACTTTCTGGGCCCGAGGCGAGGAAGGGGTCGGGAGACCGAGCCCCGCAGCAGGGCCGGGACATGGGTGGGGGGCGGAGAGCCGCTGATCTGCCCCAAGGCAGATTTTGCAGAGATTTTGTAGGGGCGGGGGTGTCCCCTGGTCTGACCCTGCCGACCGCCCTCGGGGAGAGGCGAGGCCCTGGCCCGTGCCGGCGGGGTCCGAGCCTCAGTATCCCCATCCGCGCAGGGGAAGGCGGGCGGCAGCCCAGAGCGCAACCCCAGCGCCCAGCGCGGCCCGACACCGCCCCCTGGCGGCCGCGGACGTCACTGCGACCCGCCGCCTCCGCCGGAGCTCAGCAAGGGACCCCCGACCCGGGCGCCCCAGGCTGCGGGGGCCGGGACGTCCGAGCGCCCTGTCCCCGGTGGTGGGGTTCGAGGGCTGAGTGCCCACCCCGCTCTCCCCTCGCCCCGCGGCCTCGGCGGGCCCCTGCCCACCAGGGTCTCCACCTTCCCTAGCGTGAAATGGCCACAGTCCCTCCATCCGCGCCGCGGCCACGGCGCCTGCCCCCGGCTGGACCGATCGGAGGTCCCTGCGGGGCGGGCGGGGCAGGTGGTCCGGCGGGCCCCTTCCGGGTTACCCTCCCCCAGCCGGAGTCCGCGGACCGCGCTGGCCGCAGGGAGAGGGCTATGCGCGCCTCCGCTTCCCGGCGCCGCCAGCGGGGACGAGCGCCGCCCCCCGCCCAGTCGGGAGACGCCCTCGAGGTCCCAGGCTCTGCCTCTGCCTGTCGGCGGCCCGCGGCCTGCGGGTGACAGTGTTCCCCGGTCCGAGCCCCATCTCCCTCGGAGAGCGGACCCTCGCGCTCCTGTACCCTCCACCTGATGGCCGTCCACCCAGCCCGGCCTGCTCGCGCGTCCCAACTGCCACTTCCCTTGCCTTCCCCAGCCTCACGTCTACCAGGCTCCTGTGTGTCTCCCCGGCTGGGACTTCCGCATACTCCAGGCCCACTTCACAGGTGCAGACGCTGAGGCCAGAGCGGCTGAGGAGCTGGCTGCAGGCGAGAGCGTGCGGGCAGTGTGGGGAGGGACTCAGCCTAGCCTTCCATTGCAGCTCCCATCCCTGCTGCGCCACTCCCTCGGCCCGTCAGCTGTCCCCACCCAGGAACCCCCAGGACACGGTCCGCAGAGCCCACTGAGGGTCCAGTGCTGTCTAGGTGGCGGCATCAGGATTCCCAGGAGCCACCCCTCACTCGGCCACCCTATGTCTGTATGTCCAGCAGGGAGCTGAGGGCCTAGAGGGGTGCGGAGGCCCTGCAAGGAGATGCTTTCCTCAATGCCCAGTGTGAAAGGAGCAGAGGGCTGGACTGGAAGGGGCTTCCTGGCCCCAGGAGGGCAGTGATTGGGTAAGCCGCCCACCTTTCAAAAGTGATGGACAGGAAGGGGGAAGGTGGAGGATGGAGGGGCTGCAGGTGATGCCAGTGACCCCTGAGAGACAAGGAGATCTCCACAGTGTATCAGTTCTCTTCTGCTGTGTAACAAACAACCCTGCCAGGGTGGCTTTAAACAGCAATGATGTAGTATTGTTCACGGTTCTCTGGATTGACTGGATGGCTCTTTTTTTTTTTTTTTTTTTCCTCACTCTTGCCCAGGCTGGAGTGTAGTGGCGTGATTTCAGCTCACTGCAACTTCCACCTCCCGGGTTCAAGCGATTCTCTTGCCTCAGCCTCCTGAGTAACTGAGATTACAGGCATGCGCCACCAAGCCCGGCTAATTTTTGTATTTTTAGTAGAGACGGGTTTCACCATGTCGGTCAGGCTGGTCTTGAACTCCAGACCTCGAGATCCGCCCGCCTCGGCCTCCCAAAGTCCTGGGATTACAGGTGTGAGCCACCGCACCCCGCCTGGATGAGTCTTTTGCTTCATGTGGTGTCCGCTGGGCTCACTCTACAGCTGTAGGTATCTGGAGGTCCAACTGGAGTGAAATGTCCAAGTGGCTTCACCCACACGGCTACAGTCGGTGCTGGTTGCCAGTGGGAGCTCGGCTGCCGCCAGCATGGGCTGCCGCCCCGCTTCCAGGCTCCTTTGCTTGGCTTCTCCACGTGGCTGACTTGGTCTTCCTCACAGCATGACAGGACAAGCCCCAATGTGAAAGAGCTCATTAAACCTCTGCTCCCATCATGCTTTCTAATACCTCACTCTCCAA
This sequence comes from Macaca mulatta, assembly GCF_049350105.2. Lineage (NCBI taxonomy): Eukaryota > Metazoa > Chordata > Mammalia > Primates > Cercopithecidae > Macaca > Macaca mulatta. The sequence continues at coordinate 175,888,629 of NC_133412.1, forward strand.
AACAAGCCCAGAGTCCACGTGGAATGAGACTCAAAAACGCATGAATCCCAGGAAGCCTGGTTTATTATTATGGGCATCACAGCTTAGCACAATGATGGGGAAGCAGTGGAGACAGATTGTAGCCAGCAGACCTTCCAGGGCCAGAACAAGCAGGGAAGGCTCCTGGAGGAGGATGGGACTGGCTAAGGAGGGGCTGGGAATTCTCTTCCTTCTCCCTGAAGCTCCAAATCCTCAGGGCCCTGGGGAGGTTGGAGGAGCACCAGTCGCTAAGATACAAACGCTCAAGGCTCAAACTCCTGAACTCAAGGCAAATCACCTGAGTTCAGCAGTTTGAGACCAGCCTGGGAAATACAGTAAGACCTCATCTCCACAAAAAATAAAAATAAAAAAAGTTAGCCAGGCATGGCCGGTCGCTGTGGCTCACACCTGAAATCCCAGCACTTTGGAAGCCCAAGACAGGCGGATCGCCTGAGGTTAGAAGTTTGAGACCAGCCTGGCCAACATGGCGAAACCCCAACTCTACTAAAAATACAAAAAAAACTAGCCAGGCTTGATAGCAGGCACCTGTAATCCCAGCTTCTCGGGAGGCTGGAGCAGGAGAATTGCTTAAACCCAGGAGGCAGAGGTTGCAGTGAGCTGAGATTGTGCCGTTGCACTGTAGCCTAGGTGACAGAGCGAAACTCCATCTCAAAAAAACAAAAAAACAAAAAAATTTAGCTGGGCATGATGGCGCCTGCCTGTGGTCCCAGATACTCGGAGGCTGAGGTGGATGGATCACCTGAGCCCGGGAAGTCAAGGTTACAGTGAGCCATGATCGTGCAACTGCACTCCAGCCTGGGTGACAGAGCAAGACCCTGTCTCATCAAAAAAAAAAAAAAAAAGAAAAAATCCAAACATACCGACTGTTTTTTTTTTTTTTTTGAGACGGAGTCTCGCTGTGTCTCCCAGGCTGGAGTGCAGTGGCGTGATCTCGGCTCACTGCAAGCTCCGCCTCCCGGGTTCACGCCATTCTCCCGCCTCAGCCTCCCAAGTAGCTGAGACTACAGGCGCCCGCCACGACGCCCGGCTAGTTTTTTGTATTTTTAGTAGAGACGGGGTTTCACCATGTTAGCCAGGATAGTCTCGATCTCCTGACCTCGTGATCCACCTGCCTCGGCCTCCCAAAGTGCTGGGATTACAGGCTTGAGCCACCGCACCCGGCCCATACCGACTGTTGACAAGAACATGGAACAACTGGAACTCTCATACACTCCCAGTGGGAATGCAAAATGATGCAACGTCTTTGGAAAAGCTTGGCCATTTCCTAAACTCATCATAAGAACCAGCAATTCCACTCCTAGGTACCTGCCCAAGAAATGAAAACAAAATATATATATTTTTTCTTAGGGATGGGATCTTGCTCTGCCACCCAGGCTAGAGAGCATGGTCACAGCTCACTGCAGCCTCACCCTCCCAGGCTCGAGTGATCCTTCCACCTCAGCCTCTCGAGTAGCTGGGACTACAGGGAGTGACACAATACCTGGCTGATTTTTAAAATTTTTTTTGTAGAAACAGGGTCTCACTGCGTTGCCCAGGCTGGCTCGAACTGGGTTCCAGCAATCCTCCCGCCTCAGCCTCCGAAAATGCTGGGATTACAAGCATGAGTCACCATGCCTGGCCTGAAAACATCTTCTCTAACACAAAGATTTGTATGTGAACGTTCTGTGAGGTAAAGTAGCACACCTAGGAAGCCATGCATGCTCGTTTCTGTTTGCAGCACAATTTCACAAAGCCCCACCTCTGTGACCACCTGCAGCTCTCCAGAAAGATGCTTTGAAGACAAAACGTGACGAGCACACAGTCTCCATCCCCACACCTCTGGCTTGAGTTGCTACATTCTCTAAAAGATCCATGACCCTAGCCTTGCCTTTTCCTCCTCATAACATCTGGTTAGTGATGATGCCTCTGTAATCTATAACCAGATGTATTCTTACCCAAACCTTGGTGTGACTGCCTCAGTGTAACTTCTGAGCAAGTCTGATGTGATTTTGCCCGTATTGGACTCCCACAGCTCATGTGTAGCTGTGAGCTGAAACACTATTTTGAAGCAATGTAAGAAAAACTCTCTAAGGAAATATTCTGGGCTATCAGCCTCTGTGTAATGTCCTCAGGAGGGTTCTGAATCGAACTCACTCTTTTTTGTTTTTTGAGACGGAGTTTCACTCTTGTTGCCCAGGCTGGAGTGCAATGGCACAATCTTGGCTCACCACAACCTCCGCCTCCCGGGTTCAAGCGATTCTCCTGCCTCAGCCTCCTGAGTAGTTGGGATTACAGGCATGCAAAACCATGCCCAGCTGGATTTTGTATTTTTAGTAGAGACGGGGTTTCTCCATGTTGGTCAGGCTGATCTTGAACTCCCGACCTCAGATGATCCGCCCACCTCAGCCTCCCAAAGTGCTGGGATTACGGGAATGAGCCACCGTGCCCAGCCATCAAACTCATAACTTTTTTTTTTTTTTTTTTTTTTTGAGACGGAGTCTCGCTCTGTCGCCCAGGCTGGAGTGCAGTGGCGCAATCTCGGCTCACTGCAAGCTCCGCCTCCCGGGTTCACGCCATTCTCCTGCCTCAGCCTCCCGAGTAGCTGGGACTACAGGCGCCCGCCCCTGCACCCGGCTAATTTTTTCTATTTTTAGTAGAGACGGGGTTTCACCATGGTCTCGATCTCCTGACCTTGTGATCCGCCCACCTCGGCCTCCCAAAGTGCTGGGATTACAGGCGTGAGCCACCACGCCCGGCCCAAACTCATATCTTTAAAAGCTTTCTTTTTTTCTTCATTTTTAAATTTTTATTTATTTATTTTTGAGATGGAGTCTTGCTCTGTCACCTGGTCTGGAGTGCAGTGGTGCGACCTCGGCTCACTGCAACCTCCGCCTCCCAGGTTCAAGCTATTCTCCAGCCTCAGCCTACTGAGTAGCTGGGATTACAGGCGTTCACCACTGTGTCCGGCTAATTTTTGTATTTTTAGTAGAAACGGGGTTTCACCATGTTGGCCAGGCTGATCTCGAGCCCCTGACCTCAGGTGATCCACCCGCCTCAGCTTCCCAAAGTGCCGGGATTACAAGCATGAGCCACTGTGCCCAGACTTTTTTTTTTTTTTTTTTTTTTTGAGACGGAGTCTTGCTCTGTTGCCCAGGCTGGAGTGCAGTGGTGCGATCTTGGCTTACTGCAACCTCCGCCTCCCAGGTTCAAGCCATTCTGCCTCAGCCTCCCAAGTAGCTGGTACTTCAGGTGTGTGCCACCACGCCTGGCTAATTTTTTTTTTTTTTTTTTTTAGTAGAAACGGGGTTTTACCACATTGGCCAGGCTGGACTCAAACTCCTGACCTCGTGATTCACCCACCTCGGCCTCCCAAAGTGCTGGGATTACAGGCATGAGCCACCATGCCCAGCCACATTTTATTTCTTTAGTCAACAGTCCATAGCAGGCCGGTCGCGGTGGCTCAAGCCTGTAATCCCAGCACTTTGGGAGGCTGAGACGGGCGGATCACGAGATCAGGAGATCGAGACCATCCTGGCTAACAAGGTGAAACCCCGTCTCTACTAAAAAATATAAAAAACTAGCCGGGCAAGGTGGCGGGCGCCTGTAGTCCCAGCTACTCGGGAGGCTGAGCCAGGAGAATGGCGTGAACCCGGGAGGCAGAGCTTGCAGTGAGCTGAGATCGGCCACTGCACTCCAGCCTGGGCAACAGAGCAAGACTCCGTCTCAAAAAAAAAAAAAAAAAAAAAAAACAGTCCATAGCAGCATTATTCATAATACCCCCAAAATGGAAAGGCATATCCATTTACTGGTGAATAGATGTATAAAGTGTGGGATTTCCATACAATGGAAATTATTCAGCAATAATTATTCTCACCATGCTGCCCAGGCTGGTCTCAAGTGATCCACCCACCTCAGCCTCCCAAAGTGCTGGGATTACAGGTGTAAGCCACCACTCCTGGCCTACATCAATAAAACTCTTAGAGAAGGCCAGGTGTGGGTGGCTCACACCTGTAATCCCAGCACTTTGGGAGGTTAAGACAGGAGGATCACTTGAGCCCAGGAATTCCAGGTCAGCCTGAGAAACATGGCAAAACCTCATCTCCACAAAAATTTTTAAAATTAGCCAGGCATAGTGGCATGTGCCTGGGATCCCAGCTACTCAGAAGGCTGAGTTGGGAGGATTACTTGAGCCCCGGAGTTTGAGGCTGCAGTGAGCTATGATCACACCACTGCACTCCAGCCTGGGTGACAGAGGGAGACTCAATCTCAAAAACAGAAAAAAGGGCCAGGCGTGGTGACTCATGCCTATAATCCTAGCACTTTGGGAGGCCGAGGCTGGTGGATCACCTGAGGTCAGGAGTTCAAGACCAGCCTGGCCAACATGGTATAAAACCCCCATCTCTACTAAAAAATACAAAAAAAATTAGCTGGGTGTGGTGGTGGGTTCCTGTAATCTCCCAACTACTCAGAAGGCTGAGACAGAATTGCCTGAGCCCAGGAGGTGGAGGTTGCAGTGAGCCACTTCCCTCCAGCCTGGGTGAAAGAGTGAAACTCTGTCAAAAAGAAAGGAAAGGGGAGGGGAGGGGAGGGGAAGGGAGAAGAAAGGAGGGAGGGAAAAAGAGCCAGAAGGAAGGAAGGAAGGAAGGAAGGAAGGAAGGAAGGAAGGAAGGAAGGAAGGAAGGGAGGGAGGGAGGGAGGGAGGGAGGGAGGGAGGGAGGGAGGGGAGGGAGGGAGGGAGGGAGGGGAGGGAGGGAGGGAGGGAGGGGAGGGAGGGAGGGAGGGAGGAAAAAAGAGCCAGAGCTTGGGCTAAGCCTTCAGATGGGCTGTGGCTCAGCTGAGATCTGGTCAATGCTGGAGGCAGCCCTGAACCTTCCCGGTTTCAGTCCCCAAACCCTTGGGGCCTGTGCGTGGTCCTAGGGCCCTGGGGTGCCGCCTCGTGTTTCTTAGGTTGGAAACCCCACACGGATACACGAGCCTGGATGTGTGGCGCCGAGTTGTTTACACAAAACTCTCCATGAGGGAACGAGGCCTATTTTCAATGATAAATGCCCCAAATCACAAGTAGTTCAACCCCCAAGTCTGAATTCTCCCAAACTGGAGAAATCGGCTTATTTCCAATAACAAGCTCCAGGCTCAGGGGAGGCCAGCCCAGCTGCGCAGGTGAAGCTGCAATTAGTGCAGGGCAATTAGGGATGCCCGCCGTTCTGGTGCGGCCTGGCCCACGGCAGCGCTTCGGGAGGGAAAGGCAGAGAGGATGTGCATGCGCCAGCCCCAGCTACCCACGAACGGCTGGGAGCCGACCCCTCTCTCTGGCCTGGCGGGGACACTGTGCCACTGATTTGAGCCTGGAACCAAAGGGCGGGGTACCCACGCATCCCTGTGCTCAGAGATTCGCTGAGAGCCGCGCAGAAGGCCCGAGGGTCCAAACAGGACACCCAGGATTGAGGCGACGTTAGGAAACGCACAGTACCTGAGGTCCTCACTTTCAGGGTTCCCTGAGTGATGAAAGGGGGCTAGGAGAGGGCAGAGGCTGACCGGGAGAGAAGAACAGCTTTGGGGGGTTCTGGGTCCCCGCACCCCACCCCGCACTAACCAACTCCCCCAGCCCCAGATAGAAGAGGAGCTGGGCAAGTTCTGGGGGGTCAGCCCCAGGCAGGGCCGCTCCCCAACACCCTTCCCTTGGTTACCCTCAGGTGTGGAGTCCAGAGTGGAGTTAGCCATCCTCAGACCTTGACCCCCCTTTTTTAAATTTAATTTTTAGTAGAGATAAGGCTCTCACTATGTTGCCTAGGCTAGTCTCAAACTCTCGATCTCAAGCGATCCTCCCCTCTTGGCTTCCCAAAGTGCTGAGATTACGGGTCTGAGCCTCCGCGACTGCCCTGAACTTCCCTCTGCGGCGGCCTGGGCTCCTCCCCGCCTCCGCCCCGGACCACCAGGGGGCGCTGTGAAGCCTGCGGCTGGCCGGGCTTCACCTTGGACCCGCCAGGAGTCCCTGCAGGACTTGGGAGCCCCGCCAGCCACAGCTCCTTCCCCGACCCTCCAGACTGCCCACCGCTGATTGGACCAGGCATGGGCATCTGACTGAGGGGAGCCTATCCATAGGCTGGCCAGTGATCTATCAGGGCTGGCCTAGTGAGAACACAGCCAATCAGATGCTTTCCTGGGACCCGGGGCCAAAACTGCCCCAGGGTGTGTGGTAGCCGCAGGCAGCCGGGCGAGCCCGGAGACCGGAGTGGCAGGTCCGGGGAGGGGATCCCGGAGAGGGAGACGCGGGGCGAGAGGCCCCGGCTCCTCCTTGGCTTGACCCAGCTTAGACTTTCTCAAACCGAAGTCATTCCCGCTGGCTCCTGGCGACTCTCACCCTGTCCGCTGTCGCCCTTTCGTGATTGACCTGAAATCACCTCGTCACTGTAGCTGCACCCTAAGCATTCATGTCTCATATCTGTGATGTTTGCTGTGCTCCTTATGTTTGCTCTAATATGGGTTAAACCAAATTCAACACCATCAAAAGAATGTTCCTCCATTTGCACACCCACTTTCACAGTAGCAGCATTCGCAACAGCCAAAAGGTGGGAGCAGCCCAGCGGTCCACGGACGGGTGAAGGGTTGAGCAAATAGTCTATATGGACAGTGGAGAGCTCTTTAACCGCAGAAAGAAGGAAATTCTGCATATGCTGCAGCATGGATGAAAGGCGAACCCTGACATTATGCGGAGTGCAATAAGCTAGTCACAAAAAGACAAATACTGTAGGATTCCACTTATATTCTGTGTCCAGAGTAGTCAAATTCAGAGAGACAGGAAGTAGCATGGTGGTTGCCAGGGGCTGGGAGGAGCCGGGAATGGGGAGCTATTGTTTAATGGGTATGGAGTTTTGGCTTGGAAAGATTGAACTGTACACTCTTTTCTTTCTTCCTTCCTTCCTTCCTTCCTTCCCTCCTTCCTTCCTTCCTTTCTTCCTTCCTCCCTCCCTCATTCTTTCTTTAGTTCCTTCTTTCTTTTCCTTCCTTCCTCTTCTTTCTCTCTTTCCTTCCTTCCTGCTTCCTTTCTTTCTTTCTTTCGCTTTCATTCCCTCCCTTCCTTCCTTTCTTTCTTCTTTCTTTCTTTTCTTTTCTTTCCATTCCTCCCTTCCTCCTTCTTTCCCCTGACCATGGCAAGGACATGAACTGTACACTTAAACATGGTTCAAACGGTAAATGTTATGTGATGTGTATTTTACCACCATGTTTGAAAAAGGTTCTTCTGTGCACCCCAGAACCCATCCTGCATGGGGATCCACACAGTGCCCGGCCCAGCCTCTGCACCGCATGACCAGGAGCATTGCTCACCTGGGTGGGCTCACCATGGACTGAGCTAGGGCAAAAGTACCAAGCCAGGATGGCCCTACCCAGCCAGAGCCAGAGACTAAGGAGTTAAAATGGGGTACTTTCCTCGTCTGCAAGAATAACTCACAGCAGCCCTCTTTAAGATTCTTTTTTTTTTTTTTTTTTTTTTTTGAGACTGGATCTCACTCTGTCACCCAGTCTGGAGTGTAGTAGCGCCATCTCAGCTCACTGCAACCTCTGCCTCCCAGTTTCAAGGGTTTCTCCTGCCTCTGACTCAGCCTCTTGAGTAACTGGGACTACAGGCACGTGCCACCATGCCCAGCTAATTTTTGTATTTTTGGTAGAAACTGGGATTCACCATGTTGGTCAGGCTGGTGTCGAACTCCTGACCTCAGGTGATCTGCCCGCCTTGGCTTCCCAAAGTGCTGGGATTACAGGCATGAGCCACCGCACCCGGCCCCTCTTTAAGTCTCTTGAGGGCCCTGCCTGCCAAGGAAGAAAACGCCATCCCAACGCCTCACCCCCACCCCCACCCCCACTTCCAGACACACGTTGGCCTCAGTGGGGACTAAAAGCAGAGGGGAAATGGAGGCTTAGAGAGGTCAAGTGAGATGCCCAAGGTCACACAGCCACAACCAGAAGCCAGCAATTCCAATGGCAAAATCCATGCTCTCTCTAACACTTTGCTTCTCAACTAGAAGAATGAGAGCCTGGCGAGTGCAGGCTAGGTTGAGGAGAAGCCACCGGATAGCACAGAACAGCTTCTGGAGCACCAGGCTTCCGTGGCCATTTGGAGTGGGAGGTGCAAAATTGAGCAAATGCATAAAACGTAAGTTTTGCATCATACAAGCATTCCCATATTGCAGGGGTAGAGCGTAACACTCACATGGATTTTTTGGTTTTGGTTTTTGTTTTTTGTTTTAGTTTTTTTTTTTTTGAGACAGAGTTTCGCTCTTGTTTTTTTTTGTTTGTTTTTGTTTTGAGATGGAGTTTCGCTCTTGTTGCTCAGGCTGGAGGGCAATGGCGTGCGTGATCGCAGCTCACGGCAACCTCCGCCTCCCGGGTTCAAGCGATTCTCCTGCCTCAGTCTCCCAAGTAGCTGGGATGACAGGCATGCGCCACCACACCCAGCTAATTTTGTATTTTTGGTAGAGACGGGGTTTCACCATGTTAGCTAGGCTTGTCTTGAATTCCTAACCTCAAGTGATCTGCCTGCTTTGGCCTCCCAAAGTGCTGGGATTATAGGCGTGAGCCACCACACCCAGCCTCACGTGGATTTTTGATGAACCAAGGTTCTTTTGTGATAGCAGCAGTCCTCCATTATCCTGGTCAATTGGCCTGCACAATTAGGGAAACAATGGTGGAAAAGTTTGAGAAACTTGTGTTCCACCTGCCACCAATGGAGAAAGCACCACTCCACTGTGACATGCTTCCTGATGACTCGCTGAACAGAAGGATGCACCCTCAGCCACCGAGGGAGTAGTTTGTGGGTGCCTCCCGGGTCCATCAGGCTGGCAACACAAATGCCAGCCCCTCACCCTAGAGTGATTTCAGAGTATCTCATCTCTTAACTCTGAGTCACAGAGCGGTGGGAAGGAAGAGGTGGGGTGGGGCAGGGCCGGGTGTGGCGCGGCCACTCATGGCAGAGGGAACGGTGGAGAAGTGCTTTCTGAGTTTGTTGCCTTCATTTGCTTTGTTGATGTAGGAGAAGCCTGAGGAGCCTGGCAGGGGAGCTGAGGCTCTGGGCCCTCCTGCTCCCCCGCATTTGACCTGGACTCCAGCTACCCAGGCATTGCCAGGCAGTATCCTGGGGAAAGATGGGACCTGCTGCTTCCCATGCCTGCCCTGTGGGAGGGGGAGGACTTGGGGAAGGTGCTGCTGTGCCCTGAGTCCCTGGAGCCAAACACTCCTGAGGGTGACAGAGCAGCCCTGCCTGACCCCGGGCCCAGGGGTAATGGCTGGCTGTTGGTGGCTCCCCGGCTGAGTCACTGTAGCCTTCCCATCACTCTCTCTGTCTGACACCCAGAGACTGGGTCCTGCCACCCTGGGGTACGGCAGGGGGCAGGAAGGTGCTTTTGAGAATGTAGCCCTGGCCGGGCACGGTGGCTCACGCCCGTAATCCCAGCACTTTGGGAGGCTGAGGTGGGCAGATACCTGCAGTCAGGAGTTTGAGACGAGCCTGGCCAACATGGCGAAACCCCGTCTCTACTAAAAATACAAAAATTAGCTGAGTGTGGGGGTGCACGCCTGTAATCCCAGCTGCTTTGGAGGCTCAGGCAGGAGAATCGCTTGAACCTGGGAGGTGGAGGATGCAGTTAGCCGAAATCATGCCACTGCACTCCAGTCTGGGAGACAGAGCGAGACTCCGTCTCATAAATACATACATAAATACATAAATAAATAAATACGTAGCTGTGCCAGAGGCTTAGGGAACTGGGGACCTAGGGGGGAGGCCACGTGGGTAGGGCTCCCACCCCACTCACTTCAACTGGACATTCTCAGTTCAGGAAGTGATTTTGTTGTTGTTGTTGAGCTTCTGAGTAAAATTTCCTGTGAAAATGGGTTTAGTGGCCAGGCACAGTGGCTCAAGCCTGTAATCCTACCACTTTGAGAGACCAAAGCAGGAGGATTGCTTGAACCCAGGAGTTCGAGACCAGCCTGGGCAACATGGTGAAACCGTCTCTATTTTTTTTTTTTTTTTTTTTTTTTTTGAGACGGAGTCTTGCTCTGTCTCCCAGGCTGGAGTGCAGTGGCCGGATCTCAGCTCACTGCAAGCTCCACCTCCTGGGTCCACGCCATTCTCCTGCCTCAGCCTCCCGAGTAGCTGGGACTATAGGCGCCCGCCACCTCACCCGGCTAGTTTTTTTTGTATTTTTTAGTAGAGACGGGGTTTCACCGTGTTAGCCAGGATGGTCTCGATCTCCTGACCTCATGATCCACCCGTCTCGGCCTCCCAAAGTGCTGGGATTACAGGCTTGAGCCACCGCACCCAGCCGAAACCGTCTCTATAAAAAAAAAAAAAAAAAATTAGCTGGGGGTGGTGGTGTGCACCTGTAGTCTCAGCTACTCGAGAGGCTGAGGTGGGAGGATCACTTGAACCCAGGAGGTCGAGGCTGCAGTGAATGGAGATCACACCATTGGACTACAACCTGGGTGAGAGAGCGAGACCCTGTCTCAAAAAAACAAAAATAAAACAAAGAAAGAAAAAGGAGTTAATGACTAAAAATCATTTTTGGGCCAGGTGCAACAGCAGAGTCCCAGCTACTCAGGAGGCTGAGATGGGAGGATCATTTGAGTTCTGGAGGTGAAGTCTGCAGTGATCTGTGATCACACCACTGCACTCCAGCCTGGACAATGGAGCAACACCCTGTCTAAAAAATATATAATAAATTAAAAATAAAGGCTGGGTGCGGTGGCTCAAGTCTGTAATCCCAGCACTTTGGGAGGCCAAGGTGGTCAGATTACCTGAGGTCAGGAGTTCGAGACCAGCCTGACCAACATGGAGAAACCCTGTCTCTAATAAAAATACAAAATTAGCCAGGCATGGTGGAACATGCCTGTAATTCCAGCTACTCAGGAGGCTGAGGCAGGAGAATCACTTGAACCCGGGAGGCAGATGTTGTGGTGAGCCGAGATCATGCCATTGCACTCCAGCCTGGGCAACAAGAGCGAAACTCTGTCTCTAAAATAAAATAAAATAATAGCTGGGCGCTATGGCTCACGCCTGTAATCGCAGCACTTTGGGAGGCCAAGGCAGGCAGATCACGAGGTCAGGAGTTCGAGACCAGCGTGACCAACATGGTGAAACTTTGTCTCTACTAAAAATACAAAAATTACCTGGGCGTGATTGCACACCCCTATAATCCCAGCTACTCAGGAGGCTGAGGCAGGAGAATCACTTGAACCCAGGAGGCAGAGGTTGCAGTGACTCAGGATGGAGCCACTATACTCCAGGCTGAGTGACAGAGCAGAACTCGTCCCAAAAGATAAATAAATAATAAAATAAAGATAGAAATCATTTGGGGTCCCTGCACCCTACATAAAATGTCAAATCATAAACCCCAGGGCCTACTCTGAACCATGACCTCTCTGTTCCTCACTGCACCTCCTCAGAGAAGAAACGCTGGAAAAGCAAGAAAAGTGCTAGACTCAGAGTCAAGCAGACCCAGTAGAAAACCTGAGAAAAGGACAGCTCAGACTCGATGGAAGCTTATTTTTCTCTCATTGTCAAGATATTGGCCGGGCGCGGTGGCTCACACCTGTCGTCCCAGTACTTTGGGAGGCCGAGGTGAGTGAATTGCTTGAGGTCAGGAGTTCGAGACCAGCCTGACCAACATGGTGAAACCCCGTCTCTACTAAAAATACAAAAAAATTAGCTGAGCGTGGTGGTGGGTGCCTGTAATCCCAGCTACTCGGGAGGCTGAATCAGGAGAATCACTTGAACCGGGGAGGCGGAGGTTGCAGTGAGCTGAATTGTGCCACTGCACCCCAGCCTGGACAACAGAGCAAGACACCGTCTCAAAAACAAAAACAAAATCTGTTTAGAGGGTGCCAGGGCTTGTATGACAAGGAGTGTCACAGTGTCAGGAACCTGGGCTCCCTTTACTCCTTTTATCCTGTGGCTCTGCCATACGTAGTTTTATTTTTTTTCTTTTTGTTTGTTGTTGTTTTTTGAGATGGAGTTTTGCTCTGTTGCCCAGGCTGGAGTGCAGTGGCGCAATCTTGGCTCACTGCAACCTCCGCCTCCCGGGTTCAAGTGATTCTCCTGCCTCAGCCTCCAGAGTAGCTGGGACTACAAGTGCATGCCACCACACCTGGCTAATTTTTTGTCTTTTTAGTAGAGACAGGGTTTCACCATGTTGGCCAGGCTGGTCTCCAACTCCTGACCTCACGTGATCCACCCTCCTCAGCTTCCCAAAGTACTGGGATTACAGGCAGGAGTCACTGTGCCTGGCCTCTTTTTTTCCTTTTTTTTAGAGACAGAATCTGGCTTTGTGGCCCAGGCTTGAGTGCAGTGCTGAGACAGGAGAATAAGACCTGGAGGCAGGGAACCTGAGGACTTCCCAGAACTAAATCAAATGGAGAGGAGAGAGGAGGCACTTCAGCCACAACAGGAAATATCCTCTTCATTTACATAGGGTGTTCACCAAGTACATGACTTTGTAACTTCATCCTCTTCATTTACATAGGGTGTACACACAGTAAATAGCTTTGTAACTTCACTTTGGTAACTCACTTTAAGCCTCTTCATTTACATAGGGTGCACACCAAATAACCAATGGAAACCTCTAGAGGGTATTTAAACTCCAGAAAATTCTGTAACGGGCTCTTGAGCCTCTATGCTCCGGCCCGTTCCCACTCTGTGCAGCAGATTGTACTTTTGTTTTCAATAAAGCTCTGCTTTTGTTTCTTCATTCTTTCCTTGCTTTGTTTATACGTTTTGTCCAATTCTTTGTTCAAGACACCAAGATCCTGGAAACCCTCCACTGCCAACAGTGGTACGATCACAACTCACTGCAGCCTCCAACTCCTGGGCTCAGGTGATCCTCCCACCTCAGCCTCTCAAGCAGCTGGGACTACAGGCCCACACTACCATGCCTGGCTCATTTTCGTGCTTTTTGTAGAGATGGAGGTCTGCCTTGGTTTCCCAGGTGGGGATCTTGAATGCCTGGACTCAAGCAATTCTCCTGCCTTGGCTTCCCAAAGTGTTGGGATTACAGGCATGAGCCACTGCGTTCAGCCCATATGCATAGTTTTTTTTTTTTTGAGACGGAGTCTCGCTCTGTGGCCCAGGCTGGAGTGCAGTGGCGGGATCTCGGCCCACTGCAACCTCCGCCTCCCGGGTTCACACCATTCTCCTGCCTCAGCCTCCTGAGTAGCTGTGCCCACCACCACACCCAGCTAATTTTTTGTATTTGTAGTAGAGACGGAGTTTCACCGTGTTAACCAGGATGGTCTCGATCTCCTGACCTGGTGATCCGCCCACCTTGGCCTCCCAAAGTGCTGGGATTACAGGCGTGAGCCACTGTACCCGGCCACATGAATAGTTTTCATTTCTGAGATCACTTCGTGTTCAAAATGGTTGCTGAAACTCCTGCCATTTAATCTACATTCCCAGAAATGAGAAGGGAGTAGAGTGTGCCTTTCCCTTTAAGGACTCTTTATGAAGTCAAACACACTCCTTACATTAAGGCCAAAAATTAGTCACATGGCCACACCTATGTGTAAGGGAGGCTGGGAAATGTCTTAATTCCAGGCAGCAAATGCCCTGATAAAATATCAGAGCTTCTAATCCCTTGGATCTCTGGGAGAGGGGGAGGTGGGGACCGGAAGTGGAGGACCATGAGCAATATCTGATGTAATCACTGACAAGCTGCGTGTCCTTGGGCAAATCCCTTCACATCTCTGAGCTCCTGCCTGTCTTTGAAATGAGGACGTAGAAAGATAATCTCCAAGGACCCTCCCTGACTTGACATTTTGAGACTTCGAAGCAGGGAGCCCAGAGTGGCCAAAGACAAGAACAGAAGTTGCCTGGGTTTAAAAGTTGCCTGGCCGGGTGCGGTGGCTCACGCCTGTAATCCCAGCACTTTGGGAGGCCGAGGTGGGTGAATCACCAGGTCAGGAGTTCAAGAGCAGCCTGGCCAACACGGTGAAACCCCTCTACTTAAAAAAATTAACTGGGCATAATGGCAGGCACGTGTAATCCCAGCTACTCAGGAGGCTGAGGCAGGAGAATCGCTTGAATACAGGAGGTGGAGGTTGCAGTGAGCCAAGTTCGCGCCGCTGCACTCCAGCCCTGGTAACAGAGTGAGACTCCATCTCAAAAAAAAAAAAAAAGTTGCCTGTTCTGGATTGGGCGTGGTGGCTCACGCCTATAATCCCAACACTTTGGGAGGCCGAGGCAGGCAGATCACGAGGTCAGGAGTTCAAGATCAGCCTGGCCAACATGGAGAAAACCCATCTCTACTAAAAATACAAAAAATTAGCTGGGCATGGTGGCAGGCACCTGTAATTCCAGCTACTCGGGAGGCTGAGGCAGGAGAATCGCTTGAACCCAAGACGCAGAGGTTGCAGCGAGTCGACACTGTGCCACTGCACTCCAGACTGGGCAACAGAGCAAGAAGATTCTATCTCAAAAAAAAAGAATGGCTACTCCATAGGCAGAGCAGGTCCGAAGGCAGCTGGTTGCCCTTTTGTTTGTTTGTTTGTTTGTTTCTCCCTCTGTTTCCCAGGCTGGAGTGCAGTGGCGAGATCTTGGCTCACTGCAACCTCTGCCTCCCGTATTCAAGTGATTCTCCTGCCTCAGTCTCCAGAGGAGTTGGGATTACAGGCATGAGCCACCAAGCCCAGCTAATTTTTGTATTTTCAGTAGAGACAGGGTTTCACCATGTTGGCCAGGCTGGTCTAGAACTCCTGACCTCAGATGATCTGCCCGCCTTGGCCCCCCAAAGTGCTTGGATTACAGATGTGAGCCACCACGCCTGGCCAACGTTGCGCATTTTTATGGTTATTTCTTGATTATATGCTAAATAAGGGGTGTATTATTCATGCCTCCCCATTTTAGACCATATAGGGTAACTTCCTGATGTTGCCATGGCATTTGTAAACTGTCATGGCACTGGAGGGAATGTAGCAGTGAGGACAACCTGAGGTCACTCTTGTCTCCACCTTGGTTTTGGTGGGTGTTGGCCGGCTTCTTTACTGCAAGCTGTTTTATCAGCAAGGTCTTTGTGACCTGTATCTTGTGCTGACCTCCTATCTCATCCTGTGACTTAGAATGGCTTAACCTCCTGGGATTGCAGCCCAGTAGGTCTCAGCTTCATTTCACTCAGCCCCTTCTCAAGATGGAGTTGTTCTGGTTCACACAACTCTTACACTTTGGGAGGCCGAGGTGGGAGGATCCCTGAAGCACAGGAGTTGAAGACCAGCCTGGGCAACGTGGCAATACTCTCTCTCTGCAAAAAATAGATGTATATTTATTTACTTAAAAAAAAAGCCTGGCCAGGCCAGGCGCAGTGGCTCACACCTGTAATCCCAGCACTTTGGGAGGCCGAGATGGGCGGATCACGAGGTCAGGAGATCGAGACCATCCTGGCTATCACGGTGAAACCCCATCTCTACTAAAAATACAAACAAAAAATTAGCCAGGCATGGTGGCGGGTGCCTGTAGTCCCAGCGGCTCGGGAGGCTGAGGCAGGAGAGTGGCGTGAACCCGGGAAGCAGAGCTTGCAGTGAGCCGAGGTCATGCCACTGCACTCCAGCCTGGGCAACAAAGTGAGATTCTGTCTCAAAAACAAAAGCAAAAGCAAACAAACAACAACAACAAAAAAAACCGGGCCAGACGCGGTGGCTCATGTCTGTAATCCCAGCCCTTTGCGAGGCTGAGGTGGGCGGATCACCTGAGGCCGGGAGTTCGAGACCAGCCTGGCCAACATAGTGAAACCCCATATCTACTAAAAATACAAAAATTAGCGGGGCATGGTGGCAGGTGCCTGTAATCCCAGCTATTATTAAGGATGAGGCAAGAGAATCACTTGAACCGGGAGGTGGAGGTTGCAGTGAGCCGAGATGGCACCAATGCACTCCAGCCTGGGCAACAGAGTGAGACTCTATCTCAAAAAAAAAAAAAAAAAAAAAAGGGCCAGGTGTGGTTTCTCACGCCTGTAATCCCAGCACTTTGGGAGGCTAAAGCGGGTGAATCACCTGAGGTCAGGAGTTCGAGACTAGCCTGGCCAACATGGTGAAACCACATCTCTACTGAAAATACAAAAATTAGCTGGGCATGGTGGCTCTTGCCTGTAATCCCAGCTACTCAGGAGGCTGAGGCAAGAGAATCACTTGAACCCAGGAGGTGGAGGTTGCAGTGAGCCAAGATCACACCACTGCACTCCAGCCTGGGTGACAAGAGTGAAACTCCATCCCAAAAAAAAAAACAAAAAAAGAAAGAAAGAGAAGAAAAGCGGGCGGGGCGCAGTGGCTCACGCCTATAATCCCAGCACTTTGGGAAGCCGAGGCAGGTGGATCACGAGGTCAGAAGTTCGAGACCTGCCTGGCCAACACAGTGAAACCCTGTCTCCACTAAAAATACAAAAAAATTAACCAGGTGTGGTGGCGGGCAACTGTAGTCCCAGCTACTTGGGAGGCTGAGGCAGGAGAATGGCGTGAACCTGGGAGGCGAAGCTTACAGTGAGCCGAGATCACACCACTGCACTCCAGCCTGGGCAACAGAGTGACACTCCATCTCAAAAAAAAAAAAAAGAAACGAAAAGAAATGGAGGGTCCAGGCCAGGCACGGTGGTTCATGCCTATCATCCCAGCACTTTGGGAGGCAGAAGCGGGCAGATCACAAGGTCAGGAGTTCGAGACCAGCTTGGGCGACATGGTGAAACCCCCGTCTCTACTAAAAATACAAAAATTAGCCAGGGGTGGTGGTGCATGCCTGTAATCCCAGCTGCTCGGGAGGTTGAGGCAGGAGAATCACTTGAACCCAGGAGGTGGAGGTTGGAGTGCGCCACTGCATTCCAGCCTGGGTGACAGAACGAGACTCTGTCTCAAAAAAAAAAAAAAAAAAAAAAAAAAAGACTATCTGGCCTCCGGTGTCAGGGGAGCCCGGGTGCCTTGCTGGAGTGGATAGTCTGTTGCTCCGGGGAGACTCTCTAGGGGCCCCCAGGCCACTCTGTTCCTTCCTGCAAGGCCACTTGCTGCCCTCACCCCTCTGAGGGGCAGGCAGGGAGGGTAGAGGCTCTGAGGAAACTTCCGGGCCATGTGGTTGTGATCCAGGCCTGTGGAGGGAGTACGGGGCGGGGGAGATTTCAGCAAGCACAGATGAAGCATCGTGACTCTAGGGCATGTAAATTCCCTGGCAGCCAGGCCCTGGGAGCACCCCTCCCCTCCCGTCCCCTTGACACCTACCTCAGTGAGGCATCCCCAGCAGCCGCGCAGCGAGCAGCAGAGAAGGGTGTCCTGGGACAGAAGCTTTCCTAGTCTTTCTTCAGAATGGAGGAAGCCCCAGGGGTGCCTGAACCTCCTGTAGGACCCAGGGTAGAAAGACGGCCATTCTCCCTGTCACATGATGGGGGCTCCAGCTGTTTAACACAAGAAGACATATAACTTTCATGGTTAAGAGCAGGGGTTCTGGGCCTGATGGCTTGAGTTCGAATCCCGGCTCCTATGCATGCAGCTGTGTTACCCTAGACAAATTGCATAACTTCTCTGTGCCTCACTTTCCTCCACTGCAAAACCAGGAGTCGTGAGCAGATGAGATCCCCTGACAGCTCTCGGGACAGCTGGAGTGCTCAGTGAAAGCTCCTCATGCTATCACTGTGGAGTGACCAGGGACATCGATAGGACGCTCGAGGGATTACCGTGTGTCCCCCGGCCTGCCCGACGATGACAGCCTTGCAGATAACCTGCGAGCCCGCCTGCTTCTCCTGGCGAGGTGGAGACAGGAGAGGGCACAGAGGTCAGGGCTTGTTTCTTTTTGCTTTTTTCTTTTTTTTTGAGATGGAGTCTCGATTCTGTTGTCCAGGTTGGAGTGCAGTGGCGCAATCTCGGCTCACCGCAACCTCCACCTCCCGGGTTCAAGCGATTCTCCTGCCTCAGCCTCCCGAGTAGCTGGAATTACAGGCATGCGCAACCACGCCTGGCTAATTTTTGTATTTTTAGTAGAGACGGGGTTTCACCATGTCGCCCAGGCTGGTCTCGAACTCCTGACCTTGTGATCTCCCCGCCTCGGCCTCCCAAAGTGCTGGGATTACAGGCATGAACCACCGTACCCGGCCTGGACCCTCCATTTCTTTCTTTTTTTTTTTTTCTTTTTTTTGAGATGGGGTCTCGCTCTGTTGCCCAGGCTGGAGTACAGTGGCAAGATCTCGGCTTATTGCAAGCTCCGTCTCCCGGGTTAACGCCATTCTCCTGCCTCAGCCTCCCATGTAGCTGGGACTACAGGCGCCCACCACCATGTCCAGCTAATTTTTTGTATTTTTTGTAGAGACGGGGTTTCACCATGGTAGCCAGGATGGTCTCAATCTCCTGACCTCGTGATCCACCCGCCTCCTCGGTCTCCCAAAGTGCTGGGATTACAGGCGTGAGCTACTGCGCCCGGCTGGACTCTCCATTTCTAATAAGCTCCTGGGAGAGTCCTCCCAGGTGCTCTGAGGGTGACTGACCGGCAAGGCAACTCTGGGGCCGCTAATCCCTCCAACCTCAGCTGCTGTGGAGAGCTGACTCCCACGGGGTACGTCAGGGTGCTGGGTGGGGCACCAGTGTGAGGGACACCCAACACAGCCCTCACCTTGGGGCTGCAAGGCCCTGGGACCAGCGGCCTAGCCCTGTCCCCAGGCAGGTCCTCAAACCTAGGACCACAGGGGGCTCTGGGGCCCAGGTCAGGGGCAAACCTGCTGGGATCTGAGCCCCTCTTGGTGGCTTCCTGGTGTGTGCACGTCCTTCCCCAGGCAGGAGAGGAAGCAGGGCCAGCATTTTTTCCTCCCAGGGCAAGACCTGGAGTCTCTGTTTGTGTGTCTGTCAGACTTGCTGTGAGGGCCACAGTGTCTCCACTGAGGCCTTATGCAGCCTCCAGGAGGTCCCATTTTTCAGGGAAAGGGTCTGGTTCTGAAGGCTCACTCATCTGACTTCAAATCCCAGCTCTGCCACTTCTGGGCTGTGTGACTCCAGGTAAGTTGCTTAACCTCTCTGAGCCCACTACTTCTGTAAATGGGGATATCATGGGATTCTCGTGAGCTGTGAACAGCATCTGTTGATGTGTTTGTTTCTGTGATTCAGACTTTCCCTCTTTCCTCAGGCACTTGCTGGGCAGCCTCCTGTGCCACATCCCTGGCCCTGCCCCAGGGCACACCAGCTTCAGTGACAGGGATGGCGGGTGAACGGGTGGCCCAGGCCTGCTGCTGTGGCCAATGTAAATCCAAGGAGCTGCGATGACGCGGGAGAGGGGCGGTTTGGGAAAAAATACATGAAGGATGCCCCCGTGGGAGCAGGAGCCCCACTGGCCGGTGCAGGCCAGGGGGTAACTCGGCCACAGGGAAGGGGGCCCAGCCGGGGCTGGAGGGAGGGCCACCTGCAGGAATGAGGTGTGGGGGGGCGGGAAGGGCAGGCAGCTGGGGCTGAGGGAGACCGGCCCCCAAGACACCCATGGAGAAACTGAGGCAGAATCTGCACTTGGAGCCAGCCACCGCTCTCCACTGGCCCACACTGCTGCGATCCTTCCCACATTGGGTGGCTGCCTGGAACCCAACCCCCCAACAGCAGGCCTGGCCTTCAGAGCTGGTTGCAGGTGTTTCAATGCCCAGCCTTCAGCTCCCGACACAGACATTTCCACTGGAAGGTGTTGGTGCCACATCCCCAGCGCTGCCCGGCTAATACGGGGTGGGGGCCTTGCAGCCCCACGGGGAGGGCTGTGTTGAGCGTTCCGGACACTGGTGCCCTACCCAGCACCCAGCAGGGGCACCCTGTGCTGCCCTCCCCGGCTGCCTGGGCCACCAGCTCAGGAGAGCCCACCCCTTTGCGACCTTTCCCAACTCAACGCCATGCCAGGAAGGCAGGAGGGGGACGACTCTGCCCCACTCTGCCCCCAGGTCCCTCCCCACCTCGCCCCCCAGGACCAAGACAGGAGGGCTAGCTGGGCCCAGGACACTTCGCCGCCATCTTCAGGTCCACACCACAGCCCTCAAGGGGGTGTTCCCGTTACACAGACAGAAGACCAAGGCCCTGGGATGGGACTGGGTCGTGTGAAAAGCCAGGCCGTGCCTGGCCCCGAAGAGTCCTGCTTAGCTGCCCAGCCCGCCCAGGGCTCAGATCCCCTCCTCCAGGATTGGCCCCAGCTGCTATGTGGGGCCCACTGAGGCCTATTGGATCCTAATTGGATGCAATTAGGACATCACCTGATGCCCCTGTCGGGGTGGCTCCTCCCAACCACTAGAGGACTCAGGTCAAAGGCGTTTGAGGTACAGCCCCCACCCTGGTCCTGCTGGGCCAGCGTCATGCTCTGTGTGCCCCCGGCTGTCCAAGCAGTGGTGTACAGAGACTGGGTGGGGTGACGGTGAGAGCCTGAGAAGGCTGTTGCAGAGGGCACACTGGAAACTGTCACCAGGCCCTGCCCTCAGCAGACCCAGGCCAGGGCCAGCAGGGCCTCCTGGGGGCCGCCATCTTTCTGTTCTGGGAAGGCCGGGTTTGGGGGTGAGCTCTGTGGGGCTCCTGTGTCCTCATCCATTGGTGGGATGCGGCTCCCTCCCGGGGACCGCTCAGGGCACTGATAAGAGCCCCCAGGACTAGGTTCAGCCCACAGCGGGTGGGACGCACTCGCCCCTCGGCGGGCCGGGAGTGGAGACCAGGAGTTTCTGGAGAAGGCCTTTCAGATTCTGAAGGCAGGCACTCCATGCTCCATCCCTGGACAGCGAGTGACAAGTGTCTTTGTCACAGAAGGACGGAAAGGCCCCACATGGCCCCTGAGCAGCTCTTGGGAACGTTCTTGGTCCGGGTTCCCGTCTGGGGGTTCTGGAGTCTAGGATTCCAGGATCTGGGTTTCGAGGTCTTGGGTTGTAGCGTCTGGGGTTTGAAGCCGCTCTTGCAACCCAGGACAGAGGTGAAAGTAGTGGGGTGGACTGGGCAGCCCCTAACGTTCAGTGGACCTAAAGTGCTGGTGCCCAGCCCTGCCCAGGTAGCTGGCAGGTGGTCCAGAAACCCCTCGTTCTATGGAGACTAAGGCCCAAGTCTTTGGAGGTGGTCAGGGGTCTGTCCCAGAGCACCTGTGGGCAAAGGCTAGGAGGAAGACCACCCAAGACAACCTCCCCCACAGCAACAGGGAGCCCAGCAGCTCCTCCGAGGCCCTGTGGCTCCAGCCTCTCTGTGCTGGGTGTGTGGAGGCCGCTCCTATGGAGGCGTGGGCGGTGCAGCTCATTCCCCTGGGGCTCCCGGCCTCCCACCCCCATCCGGCCTCCTCCTCCAGAGCCTGGGGACTGGTGGCTGCCTGCCAAGAACGCCCACAGCCTGCCAGGATGTGCGGGAAGCACACACACGCCTAATCCCACCCCCATCGTCAAAGATCCCTCTTGATTCTGGGTCTGTCTTTCTGGGGGAAACTGAGGCCCAGAGGGATTCAGGGCGCCCAGGGTCCCGGAGTCCCCAGGTGTACTTTGGAGGCTGTGCTTTAGTGGGGCCTCCCTCGGCCTTCTTTGCAGTTGTGAGAGTATGAAGGGGAGGAATCGGGGGCTGCCAGGCCTGGAGCCAAGGCTGGGGGTGGGGAGCAGCTGGCAGGGGTCCCAGCAGGAGGCCCGGCTAGGGGAGACCAGAACTCCTCTGCTCCTCCCTCCCAACAGCTTCCCACCCCACTCTACAGCAGGCCCGGAAGGGCTTGGGAGCCAGAGGGTGCTTCCTGGGGCTCCTGAAGGCCTGCGGAGCTCCTGAGGGACTGGAGGCTCCTGGCTGGGGAGGCTAGAAGGCACTGGCCCTGCAGCTTGGTTCCCGGGGCTCGGCGTATCTGAATCCAGAACAAACGTGGCTCACGAGAAGGCGGGTGCTGGGGATCTGCCCCCGTCGTGCATGTGCGTCACCACACGGTGTGGAAGCGGACACCTGCCTCTGGGATGAGCGCGTGGGGCAAAACTGCTTGCTTTGCATTGGGAACATGTTTGTGTGTGTGCAGTGGGGGGTGGGTGTGGTGGGGGGGTGTGTGCAGTGGGGGGCGTGTGCGGTGGGGAGCTGTGGGCTGGGATGTCCCTTGAGGTGATCAGCTCTCTATGTTCCACACTTGCAAACACAAACACACAGTGTGACTGTTCCACACACACAAACACAGTGTGACTGAGACACGCATGTGAGTATTGAGATGTCCAGGGCTGACTTCCTGCCCGAAACATGCCCTGGCCCCCATCACCTTGTGTGAAATTCGTCCAGCCGAGCACCTTCGGGGTAGAGCCATGCATCGCCTGTGATGGAGGGGCCATGACTCACCCAGGTGTCGGGCCTGGAGGCTGTGCTGGCTGTGCTGTACAGTGGCAAGGACCTGCCAGACAGCTCCGTGGACAGAGCCTCCATCAGGGTTTTGCCATGTTGGCCAGGCTGGTCTTGAACTCCTGACCTCGGGTGATCTGCCTGCCTCGGCCTCCCAAAGTGCTGGGATTACAGACATGAGCCACGGTCTCGCTCTGTCACCCAGGCTGGAGTGTAGTGGCACAATCACAGCTCACTGTAGCCTCAACCGCCTCGGCTCAAGCAATCCTCCCACCTCAGCCTCCCAAATAGCTGAGACTACTACAGGTGTGCACCACCACACTCGGCTAATTTTTTAATTTTTTGTAGAGATGGGATTTCGCCATGTTATCCAGGCTGGTCTTTTTTTTTTTTTTTTTTTGAGACGGAGTCTAGCACTGTTGCCCAGGCTGGAGTGCAGTGGCGCAATCTCAACTCACTGCAACCTCCGCCCCCTGGGTTCCAGTGATTCTCCTGCCTCAGCCTCCGGAGTAGCTGGGAGTCCAGGCGCCTGCCACCACGCCCAGCTAAGTTTTGTATTTTTAGTAGAGACGGGGTTTCACTGTGTTAGCCAGGCTGGTCTTGAACTCCTGACCTTGTGATCCACCCGCCTCGGCCTCCTGTTTACAGTAGACTGTTTTCTACTGTAAATGGCTTTTTCAATCAACTTTGGTATTAGGTATCTATTTATTACTGCATAGTCAATTACCTCAAAGCTTAGCAACTGAAAACCAAACACCATCTCACAGCATAGGTGGGTTAGAAATTCAGAAGTGGCCCAGCCCATGGCTCTGACCCAGGGTCTCCAGCAGGCTGCAGAGGGGACAGCAGGGATTTGTTCTTGGAGGGATTTGTTCTGAGCTCACCCACAGCGGGAAGCCTTCAGCTACTGGCCACCTTTGCCTCTCCCGCTTGGGACAGCTGGCTCTCCCCGGCCAAGAGAGCAAGAATGGGGGCACCAGTATCCAAAACAAAAGTTGGTCTTTTTCTAACCTAATCTCAGAAGGGATGTCCCATCACGTGGACTCTATATATACACACACACATATATACGTATATATATACACACATGTCTATATGTGTATATATGTATATATGTGTATACATATACATGTCTATATGTGTATGTATAGACATGTGTATATACATACACATATATACACATATATACTTGTGTGTGTGTGTGTGTGTGTGTGTGTGTATATATATATTTTTTTTGATACTGTCTTGCTCTGTTACCCAGTCTGGAGTACAGTGGTGCCATCATAGCTAACTGCAGCCTCAGTCTCCTGGGCTCAAGCAATTCTCCTGTCTCAGCCTCCCGAGTAGTTGGAACCACAGGTGTTGCACCACCTGGCTAATTTATTTTTATTTTTATTTTTTTAAGATGAAGTTTCACTCTTGTTGCCCAGGCTGGAGTGCAATGGCGCGATCTCCACTCACTGCAACCTCCACCTCCCGAGTTAAAGCAACTCTTCTGCCTCAGCCTCTCGAGTAGCTGGGATTGCACACATGTGCCACCACAGTCAGCTAATTGTGTATTTTTAGAAGAGACAGGGTTTCTCCATGTTGGTCAAGCTGGTCTCGAACTCCCAATCAGGTGATCTGCCTGCCTCGGCCTCCCAAAGTGCTGGGATTACAGGTGTAAGCCACCGCACCGGGACTTTTTTTTTTTTTTTTTGAGACGGAGTCTCGCTCTGTCGCCCAGGCTGGAGTGCAGTGGCCGGATCTCAGCTCACTGCAAGCTCCGCCTCCCGGGTTCACGCCATTCTCCTGCCTCAGCCTCCCGAGTACCTGGGACTACAGGCGCCCACCACCTCGCCTGGCTATTTTTTTGTATTTTTTTAGTAGAGACGGGGTTTCACCGTGTTAGCCAGGATGGTCTCGATCTCCTGACCTCGTGATCCACCCGTCTCGGCCTCCCAAAGTGCTGGGATTACAGGCTTGAGCCACCGCGCCCGGCCTTTTTTTTTTTTTTTTTTGAGACAGGGTCTTACTCTGTTGCCCAGGCTGGGGTGCAGTGGCACGATTTCGGCTCACGGCAAGTCCCACCTCCCTGGCTCACGCCATTCTCCTACCTCAGCCTCCCGAATAGTAGCTGGGACTACAGGCACCCGCCACCAAGCCTGGCTAATTTTTTGTATTTTTAGTAGAGATGGGGTTTCACCGTGTTAGCCAGGATGGTCTCGATCTCCTGACCTCGTGATCTACCCACCTTGGCCTCCCAAAGTGCTAGGATTGCAAGTGTGAGCCACCGCTTCCAGCACAATGTTTTTTTTTTTTTTTTTTTTTTTTTTTTTTTGAGAGATGGAGTCTCTCTCTGTCACCCAGGCTGGAGTCCAGTGGCACAATCTCAGCTTATTGCAACCTCCACCTCCCAGGTTCAAGTGATTCTCCTGTCTCAGCCTCCTGAGTAGCTGGGATTACAGGTGCCCGCCACCATGCCAGGCTAATTTTTGTATTATTAGTAGAGACATGGTTTCACCATGTTGGCCAGGCTGGTCTCAACCTTCTGACCTTGTGATCCATCCGTCGCAGCCTCCCAAAGTGCTGGGATTACAGGCGTGAGCCACTGTGCTGGGCCGTGTGGGTTGTATTCTATTCCTAAGTCACCCAGTCCCACTCACACTCAGGGAGTACATAAGGGAACAGACAGCAGGAGGCAGGGATCACTGGGGGCCTTCCTGGAGGCTGAGTGTGACGAGCGCCCAGTGAGGAGTCCTACAGAGTTGGTAAGGGGTCCTCTCTTGGAATGGATCACAATCATACTTGAACACTTACTCTGTCCAGGCACTGCTCTGAGAACTTTATGTTGAGCCCTCACTACCACCTTGGGCTCAGCATGTGAGCCTCACTTTATGGGGCAATAAAGATAGGAGAAGTGACCAGGCGCAGTGGCTCATACCTGTAATCCCAGCACTTTGGGAGGCCGAGGTGGGTGGATCACAAGGTCAGGAGTTCAAGACCAGCCTGGCCAACATGGTGAAACCCCGTCTCTACTAAAAATACAAAAACTAGCGGGGCGTGGTGGCAGGCACCTATAATCCCAGCTACTCAGGACGCAGAGGCAGAAAATTGCCTGAACCCAAGCGACAGAGGTAGAAGTGAGCCAAGATCGTGCCACTGCATTCCAGCCTGGGCAACAGAGTGAGACTCCATCTCAAAAAAAAAAAAAAAAAAAAAAAAAAAAAATTAGTCGGCCTTGGTGGCACATCCCTGTAGTCCCAGCTACTCGGGAGGCTGAGGCAGGAGAATCCCTTGAACCTGAGAGGCAGAGGTTGCAGTGAGCTGAGATCGCGCCACTGCACTCTAGCCTGGGTGATAGAGCGAGACTCCATCTCAAAAATAAATAAATAAATAAAATAAAAATAATTTTAAAAAGAGAGAGAGAGGAAAAGTATCTTGTTCTCAAATCTCTCAGCCCGTAAGAGTTCTGGAACTGGCTGGAATTCCAATCTACACGGGTTTGTACCCAAGGAGGAAGCTGGGCTGGGCAGGCTGGGCCTCAGAGCCTGCAAGATACGGCACTATGTCCCCCATGGGAGCTGATATTGGATCAGTTCAGGAAAAGGTGACATCAGAAGAGGCTCTGTGGGCGCCCTAAGCCAGGGGTGGAGGGTAAAGGGTTGGGAAGAGGAGCTCACCTGCAGGAGAGGGGTTGGAGGTCAGACAGAAGAGGGCTAAGGTCAGGGGCCAAGGGCTCTGCGTCTAAAGATGGCCCAGGGAAGAGGGAGTCAGCTAGAGTGTGGGGGAGTCCGGGAAGGAGGCTGCAGTGGTGCGGACTCCTCTGGGGGAGCGGCCTGGCCGTGTGATGGCACAGGAGCAGGGCAGTGTGAGGTCAGGGTCCACGGGGGTCAAGCTTTCCATTCTGGTGGCTGGGTGGGAGCATGGCCACATTCTTTACCCTCTCAGTGGGTCAGTGCCACCCCAGACCCTGTCTGGGCTGATCCCCCAGATGTGGCCTCCCAACTCACCAGCCCTGAGGCCACGTGTCCCAGGTGCCCCACCCAGGGTGGTGCCCCCCATCCACTGCCCCAGCCAGTCCAGCCTATGTGCCCAGCACCCTGCCCTCTAGCCTCTGCCCTCAGCCCCTGGGAGCCATGGCTCTTCATGAAGCAACCTGACCCTTAGGCCAGGCTGTCACACTGCTGGGCACCTCCCTCTCCAGGGAGCCCAAGAGGCGACCTAACCTTTCCCATATCTTTTTTTTTCTATTTAAATATATATATATGCATGTATTAGAGATGGGGTCTTGCTGTGTTGGCCAGGTTGGTCTTGAACTCCTGGCCTCAAGCCATCCTCCCACCTCGGCTTCCCAAAATGCTGGGATTACAGGCATGAGCCACCGCATTTGGCCTCCCTTACCTTTGAGAGTGCAGATGAGGGATTCTTGCAGAGGGCCGCAAGAATCCAGCCCACCTCGCCTCCTCCACCCCACCCCACCACCCAACAAATGCAGATATTTGGTGTGTCCCCAGAATCAATGTCCAGCACTCACCAGGGGCTGTAAGCTCTGGCCAAGGCCTGTCTGCCTGTCCCAGTGTCTGTCTCTGTCCCTCGGGACCAGCCTCGGAATCTCTCCAGCAAACACTGGACCACTCCGCCCGGCTCCTCCCAGCTGCATGTGCCCACCCAGCCCCCAGATGCCAGCAAAGGCTCCACTGACCACCCCCCAGAGGGGCGGGTGTGCCGTCCCCACCACCTAGTCCAGCCTAGCAGGCCACAGGCCTCCACCTGCATTTCCAGCCTTTGTCCGAGTCATTCTCCTGCCTAACCTGCCCCTCTCCCATCTCCAAATGTCCAGATCTTTCCCATCCTTTAGGGCTCTGCTCAAAGCCGGATGGCTGAACCTGATAAAGTGATGCAACCTCTTTGAGCCTCAGTTTCTCCGGCTGTAACAGGAGGCGGAGATCCCTCCCCTTGCCAGAGAACTGGGAGGAGGGAAGAGGGTGCGGCCGTGGGGAGCCTGGCCCACGGCATCCGCCCAGCCCGCGGGGCTCCCCATCCCGGTCAGTGGCTCCCTAAGCCTTGCCAGGTGGTGATGGCGCCTTGGGCGGCCCATTCCCGCCCCGCAAAACCAGATGAGGGCCCCTGAAACGCTGCCCGGAAGGCCCCGCGGGAGAACATCTGCGCCGGGGGCCGGGGACTGGGGGCCGGGGCGGGCGAAAACCCAGAGGCGCGGGCTCCTCCTGCGCGCGGCCGGGGTTGGGGGCGCCTGCCGGGTCGGGGTTGGAGGACCCGCGCGCAGCCCCAGGAGGCCCCGCCCCGCCTCCCAGACTGGGAAATGGGGCGACCGCCTGGGCGTGGCGGCGAGCTCTTGTCCACTGCCGGCGGGCGCGGTCGCCGAGGACGGAGCTCCAGGAGGCGCAGAAACACCCGGAGGGGGCCCCGCCGTCTCCTCCCGGGGATCGCGCACACCGCAGGTTCAGGAGGAAGGCGCGGCCCGAGGCCTCGGGGGCGGGGTGTCGTCGAGGTGGGAACCCAGACCCGACCGCCTCCGTTCCGCCTGCGCCCCTTCAAGGCTCCCGGACCCGCCTCCGTGGCTTCCCCGCCCCTCCCCACCGCGTCCCGACTCCCCGGGCGGGAGGTGGGGGGGTCGCGTGCTGACGGCTCCCCACCCCGGGCGTGTGCCCCTGTCCTCCCGCAGGAGATTAAGTGGGGACTTTGAACCCTGCCCTCCAGCCTGATGGGGAGGAGTAATCCGATTGCTTTCCAAACCCGGCCTCGCCTTGCAAACTTGTCCACCCCCATCCCACCTCCGCAGCCGGGCCGCCGCCTCCTCTGGGCCTGGTCTCCCCTTCAAGCCCCCGGCCTTGCGGGGAAGGGGGAATCCTTGACGCATTTTACAGACGGCACATAGGGTCGGGGCAGTGCTTTAACCGGAGACCAGGAGCCTGACCCTTCCAGGCCTCTGTGAGACAGCCTGGGGTCTGGCGGAGGCGACACAGCTCCACTGCCCGCCCGGCGTTTACAGCCAGGAACCACACCTGAGCCAGTTCCAAGGGTGACATGTGCCACAGAACTGTGGGAAAGGGGGTATCCAGAGATTCCCAGTAGGAGACACGGGGAGACCTACAGGGTGAGTTTGGACAGGACTAGAGAGGGGGCAGGTCTGGGGGAAGAAAGTGCCCCCAGCGGTTGGCCCTAAGAGAGGATTCCAGGGCTCCCTTGAAAGAACAGCGGGGTGGGGGTGGGGAGCAGAAAGGAGGGCTGCGGGCCGCATGCAGCCTCTGGATCTCAGCCCAGCAGCCCGAGGAGCCGCAGCTGGGTGCAGAGTGGCTCATTCGTATTTTACTAGATCCCACTGGCCTCTGTGCCTTCCCAGAGCTCTGCAAGCCGGGGAAGAAAAGAACCGTTGCTTCATCCTGCAACTCCCAGACGGTGCTTCCCGACCCTGGTGCGGGTGGTGAGGAGGAGGTGGGAGGTGGGGGTGAGGCCTGCTTTGCAGTTGTTTGTGGAATACGGTAAGATTCCTGGCTGGGATGAGCCGGACAGGACGAAGAGCCCAGTTCTGCCAGGGCCGCTTAGGGAAGACTGCCTAGATGAGGTGGCCCACGCTGGGGATGAGCCAGTGGAGGAGGAGGTCTCGAGAGAGAGGGGACAGCAGTGAGCCCCGCACCCTCTCCATGGGAGTGTAAGGCATCCCGACCTGTCTGCCAGCGTCTCTCTCTGCTGGCGGCTGCTCAGGTGCAGACAGGAAGCGCTCGGGGTCCTCTGTATATGGGTGGAGGAGGCGGATGGTGTGGGCCAGGCAGGTGACAGGGCAGGGAAGACCCTATGAAAACTAGGACCTCTCCTATGGACAGGTTTCACCGGTGGACAGTGAGGGAGTCTGGTTAAACTCGGAATCTAAACCTCACGCTGGCCAGGCACGGTGGCTCACGCCTGTAATCCCAGCACTTTGGGAGACGGAGGCAGGTGGATCACTTGAGTCTGGGAGTTCAAAAGCAGCCTGGGCAACGTGGTGAAACCCCAAATCTATTAAAAATACAAAAATTAGCCAGGTGTGGTGGTGGGCACCTGTAATCAATCCCAGCTACTTGGGAGATTGAGGCAGGAGAATCGCTGGAACCTGGGGTGTGGAGGTTGCAGTGAGCTGAGATTGCACTACTGCACTCCAGACTGGGTGACAGCACAGGACTCTATCTTGAAAAAAAAATCTCTACAAAAAAATACAAACACTAGCCGGGCATGGTGGTGTGCACCTGTAGTCCCAGCTGGCTCAGGAGGTTCAGGTGGGAGGATTGCTTAAGCCTGGGAGGCGGAGGTGCCAGTGAGCCAAGATCACACCAGTGCGTGCACTCCAGCCTGGGCAAGAGAGCAAGACTCTGAAAAGAAAAGAAAAGAAAAGAGAGAAAGAGAAAGGAAGGAAGGAAGGAAGGAAGGAAGGAAGGAAGGAAGGAAGGAAGGAAGGAAAGAGAGAAAGTGAGAAAGGAAGGGAGGGAGGGAGGAAGGAAGGAGAAAAACAAATAACTGAACACATATTTATTTATCTTACAGTTTCTGTGCATCTGGGCATGATTGACCTGGTCATTTGCTTAGGGTCTCACAAAGCTGCAATCAAGGGGCCCACTGGGATTTCAGTTGAATTTGGCTGGGGAAGGATCTGCTTCTGAGCTCACCGAAGTTGCTGGTGGAGTTCAGTTATTTGCTGCTGTAGGACTGAGGGCTTCAGCTTTTTTTGGCCAACTATTGGATTTAGAGGCTGCCCTTAGATCCTAGAGGCAAGCTATTAGCTCCACATGGCAGTTCCTTGCCATGGGGGCCTCTCAATATAACAGCATGGCAGCTTCCTTCTTTTTTTTTTTTTGAGACAGAGTCTCACTCTGTCACCCAGGCTGGAGTGTAGTGGAGAGATCTCGGCTCACCAAAACCTCCGCCTCCTGGGTTCAAGTGACTCTCCTGCCTCAGCCTCCCAAGTAGCTGGGATTACAGGCATGCACCACCATGCCCGGCTAATTTTGCATTTTTAGTAGAGACGGGGTTTCTCCATGTTGGTCAGGCTGGTCTCGAACTCCCAACCTTGGATGATCCACCCACCTCGGTCTCCCAAAGTGCTGGGATTACAGGCGTGAGCCACCGTGCCCGGCGACAGCTTCCTTTTTCTAAGCCAGTGAGAGGGGAAGAGACTCAAGCAAGACGGGCACAACAGTCTTATGTGATGTGATATATTCCATCACCTTTGTCCTGCTGGTTCCAGCGAGTCACAGGTCATTCCCACACTCAACGAGAGGGACTACAAAAGCGTGCAAACGCTGAGGGCATGTATCTTTGGGAGCTAATTTTTTTTTTTTTGGAGACAGAGTCTTGTTCTGTCACCCAGGCTGGAGTGCAGTAGTGTGATCTCGGCTCACTGCAACCTTCGGCTCCTGGGTTTAAGGGATTCTCCTGCCTCAGTGTCTCGCATAGCTGGGACTACAGGCACATGCCACCACACCAAGCTAAATTTTTTTGGTTTTTTTTTTTTTTTTTTTTTTTTTTTTGAGACAGAGTCTCGCTCTGCCACCCAGGGTGGAGTACAGTGGCCGGATCTCAGCTCACTGCAAGCTCCGCCTCCTGGGTTCATGCCATTCTCCTGCCTCAGCCTCCCGAGTAGCTGGGACTACAGGCGCCCGCCACCTCGCCCGGCTAGTTTTTTGTATTTTTTAGTAGAGACAGGGTTTCACCGTGTCAGCCAGGATGGTCTCGATCTCCTGACCTCGTGATCCGCCCGTCTCGGCCTCCCAAAGTGCTGGGATTACAGGCTTGAGCCACCGCGCCCGGCCCTTTTTTGTATTTTTAATAGAGACAGGATTTCACCAAATTGCCCAGGCTGACTTCGAACCCCTGAGCTCAGGCAATCCGCCCACCTCAGCTTCCCAAAGTGCTAGAACTATAGGCATGAGCCACTGTCCTCAGCCTGGGAGTTACTTTGGAAGGAGCCTAACTACACTAAGCAACCAAAAAGAAAGGCAATTATTAACTTCATGAGAAACTGAAAGTTAAACCAGAAAGGAAACGTAACCACAGTGCATTAGTTGGCTCAGTAGCAAACAGTGTTTATATAATCATTACGATGAAACTGAATATTGATTTCATCCAAAATTGCTAGACATTGATAATGAGAGGTGACACAGGGAGAGTATGGGGGGGTGTGTTGCATGGAAGAGTGTAAAAAATGTGAACTCGTCTTCCGTAAGGGAAAGCCAGTAGATAATGGCTGGGTTGTTAAATCAAGTAACAGCAGCACAAGAATGTTATTTATAAACATGGAGATAAAATCCAGAAAAAGAAGCCAAAAGAGTTGAATGTGGCTGTCTCTGGGGAGGATTAAGAGTGGGATAGGTGGGGAGGGGCTGCTGCTTTTCATTATGTCTATTTGCCTTTTAAAATTCTATGCATATCATGTGCCTATACTTTAAACTATTGCATTACTTGGATAAAAATACACAGTAATTAATAGAGAAAGGAATAGGGGAGGAGAAGCATCCTTGAAGAGTGAACAGTGAAGTTCCCTAGGGGACAGGCTCCCATTTAGAGGCAGAGATGGGGGAGGAACAATATCCCCTGGGAACCCTTAGGGGCTCATATACCAGAGATTACAGTAACCAGAGCTTGCACCAGGAGAATATAGTAACTGCCTGGGGCCTGGGGAGGTGGGCGTTCCTGGGGCTGAGAGGATTTGAAAGGATGGTGGTGGGGGTGGGGGGTGAGTTTGGATCCTCCGTGGGGTGGAGAAGGAGCCCCGGGCCCAGAGTGGGTTTCCCCCCACCCTAGGAATCTCCCATCTCCACAGACACTTCTTGGGGAGACTCTGAAGGCTCTGACCAGGTTTTGTTTTGTTTTTAGAAAGGGGGTCTCACTATGTTGCCCAGGCTGGAGTACAATGGCTATTCACAGGCATGATCATAGCTCATTGCAGCCACAAAATCCTGAGCTCAAGTGATCCTCCTGCTTCAGTCTCAAGTAGCTGGGACTACAGGCATGTACCACTGCAGCACCTGGCTTTTTTTTTTTTTTTTTTTTTTTGACAGTCTCACTCCCTCACCCAGACTGGAGTGCATGGCAGGATCTCGGCTCACTGCAACCTCCACCTCCTGGGTTCAAGTGATTCTTTTGCCTCGGCCTCCCGAATAGCTGGGATTACAGGTGCCTGCCACCATGCCCAGCTAAATTTTTTTTGTATCTTTAGTAGAGATGGGGTTTCACCATGTTGGCCAGGTTCGTCTCGAACTCCTGACCTCAGGTGATCCACCCGCCTCGGCCTCCCAAAGTGCTGGGATTACAGATGTGAGCCACTGTACCCAGCCCTTTTATTTTTTTGAGACTGGGTCTCGCTCGTTCACTCAGGTTGGAGTACAGTGGTGTGATCTCAGCTCACTGCAACCTTTGCTTCCCAGGCTCAGGTGATTCTCCCGCCTCAGCCTCCCAAGTAGCTGGGACCACAGGCATGCACCACCATGCCTGGCTAACTTTTTGTATTCTTAGCAGAGATGGAGTTTTGCCCTGTTGGTCAGGCTGGTTTTGTTTTTGTTTTTTTTTTTTTTTTTTTTGAGACGGAGTCTGGCTCTGTCGCCCGGGCTGGAGTGCAGTGGCCGGATCTCAGCTCACTGCAAGCTCCGCCCCCCGGGTTTACGCCATTCTCCTGCCTCAGCCTCCCGAGTAGCTGGGACTACAGGCGCCCACCGCCTCGCCCGGCTAGTTTTTTGTATTTTTTAGTAGAGACGGGGTTTCACCGTGTTCGCCAGGATGGTCTCGATCTCCTGACCTAGTGATCCGCCCGTCTCGGCCTCCCAAAGTGCTGGGATTACAGGCTTGAGCCACCGCGCCCGGCCTAGTCAGGCTGGTTTTGAACTCCTGAGCTCAGACGATCCACCCTCTTTGGCTTCCCAAAGTGTTGGTATTACAGGCATGAGCCACCATGCCCCAGCCTGTCTCTGTGACTTTCTCCCTCCCTTCCTCTCTCCTCCCCAGAAATGATCTCTCTCAGCACCCAAGTCTGCACCCTGCTTCCCTCACTCAGCAACCTGCCCAGGAGCTCCTTCCACGTCAAGACATCCAGAAAGATCTGTCTTCCTCCTTTTCCAGGCCGCTGTGTGGGAACCCCCGCACCTGGTCCCCAGTGATGGGTGCTCAGGTTGGTGCAGGACTTTGCTTTTATTAATTCTGCGACAGATGGAACCCCTCAGCACATCCCACCAGGCTTTCTTTTGCCCTGGGATGCCAGGTCCATCTAGGGACACTTGTCATAGGCCAGGTGTCCCAGGCCCCAGCAGCTGTGTGGACAGCTGTGAGGAAAGGAGGGTAAGGACGAAGAATGCTGGTGACTTTGGGTCAGGAAGGGATTTCTGGGCTGGGCGCAGTGGCTCATACCTGTAATCCCAGCACTTTGGAAGGCTGAAGTGGGGGATCATTTGAGCCCAGTAGTTCAAGACCAGCCTGGGCAACATAGCAAGACCCCATCTCAAAAGAAGAAGAAGAAGAAAGGGACTTCTGGGGGTGCCTTGGTTGCTGCCACTCACCAAGGGCACAGGGCTATGTCTGGGGCTGCCAGGCTGCCACCGTGGGCCTGGGCACTGGTGGTGGGGGGTGGGGAGATGGCTGAGAGTCCCTGTCTGGAGCACAGTCCCTGGCTGGAGGGTGATTCTGGCTGTCAGAGGCATTTGAACCAGAGCAACTCTGTCTTGAATAGCGGCTGGGTAAAGTGAGGCTGAGAGACCTACTGGGCTGCACTCCCAAAGGGTTAAGCTATTCTAAGACACAGGATAAGACAGGAGGTCTGCACAAGATATAGGTCATAAAGACCTTGCTGATAAAACAGCTTGCGATAAAGAAGCCAGCCAACACCCACCCAAACCAAGATGGTGACAAGAGTGACCTCTGGTCGTCCTCACTGCTACACTTCCACCAGCGCCATGACAATTTACAAATGCCATGGCAACGTCAGGAAGTAACCCTATATGGTCTAAAAAGGGGAGGCATGAATAATGCACCCCTTGTTTAGCATATAATCAAGAAATAACCTTTGGGTGTGGTGGCACATGCCTGTAATCCCAGCACTTTGGGAGGCTGAGGTGGGTGGATCACTTGAGGCCAGGAGTTGGAGACCAGCCTGGCCAACATGGTGAAACCCCATCTCTACTAAAAATACCAAGATTAGCCGGGCTTGGTGGCAGGTTTCTGTAATCCCAGCTACTTGGGAGGCTGAGTCAGGAGAATCACTTGAACCGGTTGCGGTGAGCTGAGATTGCGCCACTGCACTCCAGCCTGGGCAACAAGAGTGAAACTCCGTCTCAAAAAAAAAAAAAAAAAGGGCAACCAGCAACCCTCTGGGCCACTCTGTATATGAAGTAACCATTCTTTTTTCCTTTACTTTCCTAATAAACTTGCTTTCATTTTACTCTGTGGACTCGCCTGGAATTCTTTCTTGTGTGAGATCCAAGAATCCTCCCTCTCGGGGTCTGGATGAGGACCGCGTTCCGGTAATAGGGTCTCTTACACCCTGTGTATACCTTAAGGTGGCCTTGGGCAACTTACGTTAAATCTCTGGGCCTCAGTTTCCTCCTCTAAAAAATGGGGATGACAAAAGTCCCTCTCCTAGGAGAAGAGGCAGGAAACAGCTGGGCAGGACAGAGCGCCTACCTGGGGAACCCTGCGGGGGGAGGGGATATGAAGGAAAGGCTACAGGAATCGAGTGGGACAGGGCGTGGGTCAGAATTCTGGTCTGAGCTGCCTTCCCCATGACTCCAGGCCCTCCCATGGCAGGGCCCAGGCATCTGGCCTCCAAGCCTCAGTTTCCTTCACCCAGCAATGGGCATGGCAGCCACCACCTGGGAGTGACATGTTGTCTAATAACCCTGACTCACTCCCCACCTCTCATGCCCAGGGGCCCCTGCAGTCCTGAGATGGGCCAAGTCAAGTCACACCTCTCTTCCAGCTGGAGCAGCCTGACCAAGTCCCACTTGCTGTTCTGCCAGGGAGCCTGATTTTGGCACTGGTGCATTTCCAGAGGCATGGTGGGTGCCCAGTCTGAGGCCCTAGTGGGTGTCTGGGTCCCTTCCTGGAGCCCCCTTGCCTCCCTCAGTTCTGGCTTTTGGGACTTAGCAGGGGAGGAAGTTTTTTGTTTTCTTTTCTTTTGAGACGAAGTCTCACTGTCACCCAGGCTGGAGTGCAGTGGCATGATCTCGGCTCACTGCAACCTCCGTCTCCTGGGTTCAAGCGATTCTCCCACCTCAGGCTCGCGAGTAGCTGGGACTACAGGCACATGCCACTACACCGGCTAATTTTTGTATTTTTGGTAGAGACAAGGTTTCACTATGTTAGCTAGGCTGAACTCCTGACCTCATGATCCGCCCGCCTTGGCCTCCCAAAGTTCTGGGATTACAGGCGTGAGCCACCGCACCTGGCCAACATGGTGAAACTCCGTCTCTACTAAAAATACAAAAGTTAGTCACGTGTGGTGGTGCACGCCTGTAATCTCAGCTACTCGGGAGGCTGAGTCACAAGAATTGCTTGAACCTAGCAGGCAGAGGTTGCAAAGTGAGCTGAAATTACGCCACTGCATTCCAGCCTGGGCAACAGAGCAAGATCCTGTCTCAAAAAAAAGAAAAAAAATTATAATGGTAAATTTTGCTATGTATATTTTTATCACTGTTTAAAAAAATAAACAACAACAAACCCTCCCTTGGCTCCACCATGCTCTTTGTAGGACCGGCTACAAAATTTGCAGGGCCCACTGTAAAATGAAACTACAGGGTCAGGCACAGTGGCTCATGCCTGTGAATCCCAGCACTTTGGGAGGCCGAGATGGGTGGATCACCTGAGGTCGGGAGTTTGAGACCAGCCTGACCAATGTGGAGAAACCCCATCTCTACTAAAAATACAAAATTAGCCGGGTGTCGTGGCTCATGCCTGTAATCCCAGCTACTTGGGAGGCTGAGACAGGAGAATCGCTTGAACCCCAGAGGTGAAAGTTGCAGCGAACCGAGATCGCACCACTGCACTCCAGCCTGGGCAACAAGAGCGAAACTCCGTTTAAAAAAAAGAAAGAAAGAAACTACAGGAACTCTTGTTCAAAAATTATTAAGAATTTCAAGATGGCAACAGCAGCGTATTAAACCAAGTGTGGTCTCTTCTAGGCTAAGCACCCTGTGGGATTGCACAGGTCCAACCCAAGCGCAAGCCTTGCCTGCAGGCTCCAGCCCCGTCCCTTTCTGGGACTTCTGGCCCCTCACTCCTGCGATGAGCTTTTCTTTCAGCTGGTGAAGGGCCGCAGACTTGGGGCCTCTGGGCCTTTGTCCAGGACTTTCCCTCAGCGCTCAGTGCCCTTCCTGGTGGCTTCCTACATATTCAGATCCCGGCTGAGCTCTGCTTAAATCCGGGACCGGGTAGTCGCGGGGGCAGCCGCTCGGCTGGGGCGAGGCCACCTCGCTCTGGGTCTTGTCCCGCCCAGGCCAATGCCAGCCCGGGCTTGCCGTGGACTGGCTACTGGGCGTCAGATGAATGAATCTACTCAACCCGGGCCGCCACGTTGTGTTCACAACACCGACCGTCGCCCTGTGGCAGCCAGCACCTGCTGGGCCCCCACCTTCCCGCGACCTCCCCAACCGCGTGGACTCGCACCCACGTGCCCGGGCGGGCCCGCAGCAGAAAGGCTCGGATCCCCCAGTACGATCGGCTGGTGGGGCCGTGCGGGGGCCGCAGACTCGGGGGGCAGGGGGCGCCAAGCTTCCGGGTCCTGCCCCCGCCTCTTGGGGAACAGCAGGGCAGCGCCGGGGCCGTTTCGCTTTCCTCCGTGCCCCGACCTGAAGGTGACGGCAGAGCCTGAGGGATGCCCAGGCCGGTCCCGCCCTACGGGCCCCGGGTGAGACCCTCACGCTGACCACGGCGTCCAGGCCGCGGCCCCCGCCTCCGCGCCCACCCACGCCGGGCCCGGCCCTCGCTCCGCCGGGAGAAGCCCAGCCGGCGGCCGCGAGCGCGCAGAAGCGCAGCCATGGTGACCGCGAGACAAAGACCCGGTGCGGGGGAGGCAGCAGAGAGACCCCGCCGGCGCGGAGACCCCAGGGAAGCTTCTCTGGACGGCCTGGTGCCGGTCCGCTCTCCCGGGGCCTCAGTTTCTTTATCTGGACAACGGGGGCGGGGTCACAGCAGCCCCTCGGGTTTATAGCTGCGTTGTTCTTTCCTTCCATCTCCTCCCTCTGCCAAAATGAAAAACCCCCCAGAGCAGGGCGCGATGCTCACGCCTGTAATCTCAGCACTTGGGGAGGCCGAGGCCGGTGGATCACCTGAGGTCAGGAGTTCCGGACGAGCCTGACCAATATGGTGAAAACCCGTCTCTACCAAAAATACAAAAGTTAGCGCCGGACGTGGTGGCGGGAGCTTGTAGTCCAGCTACTTGGTAGGCTGAGATAGGAGAATTGCTTGAACCCGGGAGGCGAAGGTCAGTGAGCCGAGATGGTGACACTGCACTCCAGCCTGGGCGACAGAGGGAGACTCTGTCTCAAAAAAAAAAAAGAAAAGAAACAAACAAACAAAAAAAACCCCCACAGCATCCCGGAGGGGCCTGAGGAGTTGTGAGGGGCCGCCTCCCGCTCCAGCATCTGGCATCTGGAGGAGGAGGCTGAGGCTGAGGTGAGGGTGGGTGACCCGCACCTGTCCAGGCCCAGGGTGGCTGCTCCCAGCTTTGGACTGGGCAGTGGGGCAGGGCCATGACCCCGCCAGCGCTGTGGTTAGCCACACCTGGCCTGACTGAGGACAGCAAACCTGGCAGGTCCAACCTGGGCCCTCCCAGCCTAGGATCTCCAAGGCCTTGTCTCGGTCACCAGCAGCTGCTCTAGAGTGCAATGGGGCCCAAGGAGGGTTGGGCCTGATCTCTGCCCCCGAGAGCCCATGGACCCAGGACTGGGCTCACCAGGCCAGTCACAGGCATAGGGTCAGTGGATTCTCAACAGCTACTGGTCCCTGGCGCCCCGCACCACCCCACCTCCACTGGTCAGAACCACCACACTGCCAGAGACTGGGTTTCCCTGCAGTGTGGTGGTTCTGACCAGTGGGAATGGGGTAAGGTGGTAAGGACATTGCTTGGCCGGGCGCGGTGGCTCACGCCTCTAATCCCAGCACTTTGGGAGGCCGAGGCCGAGGCAGGTGGATCACTTGAGGTCAGGAGCTTGAGATCAACCTGGCCAACATGGCAAAACCCCGTCTCTACTAAAAATACAAAAATTAGCCAGATATGGTCGTTTGCACCTGTAATCCTAGTTACTTGGGAGGCTGAGGCAGGAGAATCCCAGCCTATTCGGGAGGCTGAAGCAGGAGCTCAAACCCAGGAGATGGAGGTTGCAGTGAGCCGAGATTATGCCATTGCACTCTAGCCTGGGTGACAGAGCGAGACTGTCTCCAAAACAACAACAAAAAAGGCAGAGGAGTGGGGAGTCCGGAAGACTCCGCTGGTCTAGCCCACCCCTCAGGGGACAGACTGGCTGACTTGACGGGTTCACTGAGGGTGCTAGAATCGGCCCCATGTGTAGTGCCCTCCCTGTGGTGTCCTGAGGTAAAGCCTGCCACTCTGAGCCTGCCTTCTCTTGCCAGGAGACAGGACCTTGTCCGCTGCAGCTGGGACATGGTGTGGATAAAACCTGTCAGACAGCGGGCGTCCTCCTGCCCTGAAGCCTCCCCTCTCCCCGGCAGCCCTCGGACCCCCCAGATTCTGGTCTCTCGGCCTGCTGTCTCCTTTTTCCTTGGTACCTTGGCACCAGAACTTGCTTGGAGTGTCTGAGGAGCTGCCTGTGACACCATGGGGAACTCTATTGGTCCCAGCATCCCCTGCCCAGCCCGGGGGACATCGGTATCAGCCCTGCCAAGGATCAGTCAATCAACAAACCACAGGGATCACCCAGCTCACGGGTGTGGGTGCAGGGAGGCAGGGAGGGCCACACAATGGGAGATGTGTATGGTCCTCCATGTTCAGAGATCCTCATGTTCAGAGATCCTCAGGCCACTCTCCCAGGCATGGGAGTTCCCTTCCCCATCAGGGGTAGCCCTAGGGCCCCCAGCCCCACCCTCACCTAGGGCCAGACTCTCTGTGAACCCCTGAACTCACAACACGTGTGAGGGGCCCAGCTTCGATGTGGAAGACCACACCTTGGCATTGCTTCTGCGGAAGCTCAGGAAATGCCCACGATATGGCCTGACCGCCCCATTCACAAGGGGATGGAGGGAGCACCCTGGTCATCTGGGGGTTGTGGTTGGACAGTGCCCTCCAGCCGAGCCTGCAACCCAGACCAAACTAGACTGGAATGGGTAGAAGGGCATTCAGGCAGGGACACAGCTTGGGCAAAAGGGCCCTGACCTTTGGCAGCTGCGGGAAGATGGGCCCACCTGAAAGGGAGGCTGCATTCAGTGCAGTCAGGACCCGGGCTGTAGGGCTCAGCCTCCAGACAGCAGGAGCAAGAGGGGCGTGGCGGGGTCTCCTGCCTGGCCATAATAAACAGGCCTAAGACCTGTTCACACAGGTCACAGGAATATGCTGGGTTTGCCTTTTGTATAATTTGTGATTCATACCTCTCAGTCTTCCAGAAAGATGCAGTCTACAGAAAGTCAGAAACAATCAATTTGTAACAATAAACATAGATAATTTTGAACAACCAAAATTAGTGGGGGACATGCATTTACCCAATTCTAGGATATTAATGATTAGTAATCAGGCATCAAACATAGCTGTGGTCAGCCGTGGTGGCTCACACCTGAAATCCCAGCACTTTGGGAGGCCAAGACAGAAGGATCACTTGAGTCCAGGAGTTCTAGACCAGCCTGGGCAACAGAGTGAAACCCTGTCTCTACAATAAAATAAACAAAGAAATTAGCCTGTGGTCCCAGCTACCAGGGAGCCTGAGGTGGAAGGATCGCTTAAGCCCGAGGTCGAGGCTGCAGTGAGCAGTGATTGCACCACTGCACTCCAGCCTGAGTGACAGAGTGAGACCCTGTATTAAAAAAACCCCAAAAACGTAGCTATGAGTTTCCTGGCAGTCAAGGCATAAAGAGAATGAGAATGGACCGTGGAACTTCACTGTGTGATCACAGCGGAGTGTATCAGGCAGCCAGGAGACCCTCACTTATATACCAAGCAGCAGGCGTGTTCTGTGGCGGCCTCTGGAAACAGTCCGTCAGGGCCGGGAGGACAGAGATGGCTGTGAGCTGGGCCTGCACCCTCAGGGTCCTGCCTGTTGAGTGGCTCCAGGGTGTCTTGCCCTGTCTGGGCCTCTGGGCCAAGGCTAACCCAACTCTCTGGGTCACAGGGGCTTAGGACCTCAGTCGTAGGTCATCAGAAGGCTACCCTGCCAGCCTCACCCTGGCTCCCCACCCCCTGCCTGCTTCTTTTTTTTTTTTTTTTCTGAGACGGAGTCTTGGTCTGTCGCCCAGGCTGGAGTGCAGTGGCGCGATCTCGGCTCACTACAAGCTCCTCCTCCCAGGTTCACACCATTCTCCTGCCTCAGCCTCCCGAGTAGCTGGGACTACAGGCGCCGGCCACCATGCCCGGCTAATTTTTTGTATTTTTAGTAGAGATGGGGTTTCACTGTGTTAGTCAAGATGGTCTCCATTTCCTGACCTTCTGATCTGCCTGCCTCGGCCTCCCAAAGTGCTGGGATTACAGGCGTGAGCCACCGTGCCGGCCCTACCTGCTTCTTAAGTGGCCCAGGAGGACAGGGAGCTAGCTTGTCTCTCCCCACTGCAGGGTCCTGAGGGCTGGACACCGTGTTGACACTGGCCTCTCCCCTGCCTAGGCACATCCTGTTCCTGGTGCCTGGAACACCCTTCCCACCCTCACCTGCCTGGCAAATTGTTCTTCACCTCTCGGTTCACACATCGCCTCCTTCAGCTTTAAATTCCTACACAAGGCCAGGTGCGGTAGCTCACACCTGTAATCCCAGCACTTTAGGAGGCTGAGACGAGCAGATCACGAGGTCATGAGATCGAGACCATCCTGGCCAACACGGTGAAACCTCCTCTCTACTAAAAACACAAAAAATTAGCTGAACATGGTGGCATGTGCCTATAATCTCAGCTACTCGGGAGGTTGAGGCAGGAGAATCGCTTGAACCCGGGAGGCGGAGTTGCAGTGAGCCAAGATCTTGCCACTGCACTCCAGCCTGAGAGACAGAGTGAGACTCTATCTCAAAAATAAAATAAAATAGGCCGGGCGCGGTGGCTCAAGCCTGTAATCCCAGCACTTTGGGAGGCCAAGACGGGCGGATCACGAGGTCAGGAGTTCGAGACCATCCTGGCTAACACGGTGAAACCCCGTCTCTACTAAAAAATACAAAAAACTAGCCGGGCGCGGTGGCGGGCACCTGTAGTCCTGGCTACTCGGGAGGCTGAGGCAGGAGAATGGCGTAAAAACCCGGGAGGCGGAGCTTGCAGTGAGCTGAGATCCGGCCACTGCACTCCAGCCTGGGCGACACAGCGAGACTCCGTCTCAAAAAAAAAAAAAAAAAAAAATAAAATAAAATAAAATAAATTCCTACACGAAGGCTGGGACTGGCTCCGAGTGAGCGGGCCTGGGGTATTTGTGGGATAATCTGACTTGAGAGTGTCTGAGTAGGAAAAAACTTTATGTTCTTCAATCCCAGTGTGTATGGGGAAACTAAGGCCCTGTGCTGGTAAGTAATGGGGCAGAGGCCAGGGTGGCTGCCTCAGTTGGAGGGAAAGCGACACCAAGATTCAGAGGACAGCTCTGAGGTCTGGGTCAGAGTCCCTGCTGTGCTGCCTTCTCATTCAGTGACCCTAAGCAAGCTGCTTCCCGTGAGATGTCGGCTCCGTGGCAGTGGATGGGTTCAGCCGTGGGAAGCCCTCAGCGGTGGGAACCCCTGAGCCGTGGGAAGCCCCCAGCCGTGGGAAGCCCCCAGCCATGGGAAGCCCTTGGCAAGCCCCTGGCTCATGGCTGGTGTTCAGCTGGGTTCTCTCTGACTAGCACTGCACCTTGGTCACCATCTCAACCGCCACACACCCTCCCAGAGACAGAGCCAGGGGTCTCTCAGCTTCCCCAACCTGGCTCCCTATTGTCCAGCCTCAGGGATTCGGAGACTGGGATCAACTAGCCATGCAGGGGGAAGGTGTTCCAGAGGGAATAAAGTGAGCCAAAAAGAGGACGGGATGGGGCAGGACTTGTTCCAGGAACAGGCTGGGGTCACTTTCCCTCCTCCAGAGTCCAAGGCACATGGGTGGTGGGAGAAGAGGTAGGAGAGGCTGGCAAAAACCAGCCCACAAGGCCCTAAATGCCTGGCTAAGAAGCTTCAGTCTTTCACTGAAGTTTTGGAGCTAGGTTGGGCGCAGTCAGATAGCTTGGGGACTGGGCCGGAGGGTCTGGTGGAGAGTGAGACACCGGTGTGAGCTGTAGCCCTCGCTGTTGGTCCCAGCACCCAGGACTGCACCCAGCCCAGGACTGCACCAAGCAGGCACAGGATGCCTGGCTGACTGAGACCTGTACTTGGATTGGAGTCACCTAGGAGGTCGGCTGAGATGGCCTCCAGAAGGGTCTCACCTCAGGCCAGATCCCAAGAGGAAGCTGACTGTATGTCCTTGGATGAGTTAGAAATTCATTGGGGGTGGCTGTGGTTTTATTTGGGGATTCAGCTGTGACCTGCATGCCAGCTGCTGAGCAATCTCTCCAGGACGCCACAGCCGCCCTCTGGGAGTCAGGGGGCCAGGTGGAGTAGAGACTCATACAGGAGCTCTCTCAGACACCAGAACCCCAGCCAAGGAGGGACTCCAGACCCAGGCCCACCAGGGCCAGTGGCCCCACTCCACAGCAGGGGCACTCTGGTCATGCTGGACACCCAGCCCTGCTGCCCAGTGGTCATGTGGTCTGCACAAGTCACTTTCTCTTCCCTGAGTGAGGTGAGGCAGGATGGGCTGAGATATGTGGTGGTAACAAACAGCTCCAGTTTCTTTTTTTATAATTTCCTACAGACTCTTTTTCTGTTGAGACAGAGTTTTGCTCAGTTGCTCAGGCTGGAGTGCAGTGGCGCTATCTCAGCTCACTGCAACCTCCACCTCCCGGGTTCAAGCTATTCTCTTGCCTCAGCCTCTCGAGTAGCTGGGATCACAGGCGTGCATCACCATACCTGGCTAATTTTGTATTTTTAGTAGAGACAGGGTTTCATCATGTTGGCCAGGCTGGTCTCGAACTCCTAACTTCAAGTGATCCGCCTGCCTCGGCCTCCCAAAGTATTGGGATTACAGGCATGAGCCACTGCTCCCGGCCAACCTATAGATTTTTTAAGATAAAACAGCTTTATTGAGACCTAATTCACATATCACATAGTTCATTTTAAAGTGTGCAGCTCTGTGCTGATTCGTATATTCCAGAGTTGTGCAACCATCACCACAATCAATTTTAGAACATTTTCATCACCCCTCCAAACACACCGTGTACCCATTAGTAACCACTCTTTATTTACCTGCTCTGCCCAGACGCTGGCAACCACTCACACACTTTCTGTCTCTATGGGTTTGCCTGTTCTGGACATTTCATATAAATGAAACCATATGATATGGTCTTTCACTTAGAAAAACTTTTTAAAAATAGCTTTTAGGGGCCGGGCGCGGTGGCTCAAGCCTGTAATCCCAGCACTTTGGGAGGCCGAGACGGGCGGATCACGAGGTCAGGAGATCGAGACCATCCTGGCTAACACGGTGAAACCCCGTCTCTACTAAAAATACAAGAAAATTAGCCGGGCGAGGTGGCGGGCGCCTGTAGTCCAAGCTACTCGGGAGGCTGAGGCAGGAGAATGGCGTGAACCCGGGGGGGCGGAGCTTGCAGTGAGCCGAGATCGCGCCACTGCACTCCAGCCTGGAGCACAGAGCAAGACTCTGTCTCAAAAAAAAAAAAAAAAAAAAAAAAAAAAAAAAAAAAAAAAGCTTTTAGGGCCGGGCGCGGTGGCTCACGCCTGTAGTCACAGCACTTTAGGAGGCCGAGGTGGGCGGGTCACGAGGTCAGAAGATCGAGACCATTCTGGCTAACACGGTGAAACCCCATCTCTACTAAAAATACAAAAAAATTAGCCAGGCATGGTGGCGGGCGCCTGTAGTCCCAGCTACTCGGGAGGCTGAGGCAGAATGGCGTGAACCCGGGAAGTAGAGCTTGTAGTGAGCTGAGATCATGCCACTGCACTCCAGCCTGG
Organism: Macaca mulatta; assembly: GCF_049350105.2. NCBI lineage: Eukaryota > Metazoa > Chordata > Mammalia > Primates > Cercopithecidae > Macaca > Macaca mulatta. Next base: position 175,933,109 of record NC_133412.1, read on the forward strand.
GCAACAGAGCAAGACTCTGTCTCAAAAAAAAAAAAAAAAAAAAAAAGGTTTTATTGGCTGGGTGCAGTTTTTCATGCCTGTAATCCCAGCATTTTGGGAGGCCTAGGCGGGCAGATCACAAGTTCAGGAGATCCAGAACATCCTGGCCAACATGGTGAAACCCCATCTCTACTAAAAATATAAAAATTAGCCGGGCGTGGTGGCACGTGCCTGTAATCCCAGCTACTTGGGAGGCTGAGGCAGGAGAATCGCTTGAACCAGGGAGTCGGAGGTTGCAGTGAGCCAAGATCCCGCCACTGCACTCCAGCCTGGTAACAGAGTGAGACTCCGTCTCAAAAATGAAAGCTTTTGTTTTTCAGAGCTGCCTGAGGTTCACAGCCAAATTGAGCAGAAGGTACAGAGAGTTCTCATGTACCTCTGCCCCCACATATGCACAGCCTCCCTCACAATCAACATCCTCCGCTGGAGTTGCACATTTGTTACAACTGATGAACCTACACGGCCACATCATCACTCGAAGTCCAGGGTTTACATAAGGGTTCTCTCTTCCTGCTGGATACTTCACAAGGTCGGGCGAATGTTTAATGACTTGTCTCCATCATTAGGGTTTTATGCAGAATAGTTTTTGTTTTGTTTTTGAGATGGAGTCTCGCTCTGTCGCCCAGGCTGGAGCGCAGTGGCAAAATCATGGCTCACTGCAACCTCTGCCTCCCGGTGAGAAGTGACAATGTGCTAGCAGCCCTCACTCTCGGTGCCTCTTCGCCCTCGGTATCCACTCTGGCGGCACCTGAGGAGCCCTTCAGCCCGCCGCTGCACTGTGGGAGCCTGTCTCTGGGCTGGCCGAGACAGGAGCAGCTCCCTCTACTTGCGGGGAAGTGTCGGGGGAGCGGCGCGAGGGGCTGCGCGCTACCCTGGCGGGCCAGTGCGAGTTCCAGCGAGCGCGGGCTCAGCTGGCCCCGCACACGGAGCGGCCGGCCGGCGCCGCTGGCCCAGGGCAGTGAGGGGCTTAGCACCCAGGCCAGCAGCTGCGGAGGTTGTGCCGGGTCCCCCAGCAGTGCCGGCCCGCGGGCGCTGCACTCAAATTCTTAGCTGCCTCCCTGCGAGGCAGGGCTCGGGACCTGCAGCCCGCCATATCTGAGCTCCCCCACTGCAGTGGGCTCCAGCGCGGCCCGAGCCTCCCCGATGGGCGCCGCCCCCTGCTACGTGGTGCCCGGTCCCATCGACAGCCCAAGGGCTGAGGAGTGCACGTGCGGCTTGGGACTGGCGGGCAGCTCAGCCTGCAGCCCAGGTGCTGGATCCACTGGGTGAGGCTTCTGAGTCTGGTGGGGACTTGGGAAACTTTTATGTCCAGCTAAGGGATCGTAAACGCACCAATCAGCACTCTGTATGTAGCTCAGGGTTTGTAAATACACCAATCAGTACTCTGTGTCTAGCTCAAGGTTTGTAAATACACCAATTGGTACTCTGTATCTAGCTAACCTAGTGGGGTTGGAGAACTTTTCTGTCTAGCACTCTGTGTCTAGCTCAAGGATTGTAAACGCACCAATCAGCATGCTGTCAAAACGGACCAATCAGTTCTCTGCAAAGTAGACCAATCAGCTTTCTGTAAAATGGACCAATCAGTAGGACATGGGTGGGGTCCGATAAGGGAATAAAAAGCAGGCTGCCGGAGTCAGCCAGCCAGCCAGCGGGAACTGGTTGGTGATATATTACAGGTTGTGGCGGTTTCGTTTTTTCTTTGTCTGCAACACGTATAATTGCTGCTGAGTCTGGGTCTAAGCTGACTTTGAGTTGTAGTACCGCAAAGGTTTGCAGTTTCGCTCCTGAAACCAGCGGGACCACGTGAACTCGCCGGAAAGAAAGAACAAACTCCGGACATACCATCTTTAAGAACTGAAACTAACTGTGAGGGTCCATGGCGTTATTCTTTAAGTCAGCCATAGCAAATTTCCACAAATTCCCGGCACACCAGGTTCAAGTGATCCTACTGCCTCAGTCTCCTGAGTGCTTGGAACTACAGGTGTGCACCACCACACCTGACTAATTTTTTTTTTTTTTTTTAGGAGAGACAGAGTTTCACCATGTTGACCAGGCTGGTCTGGAACTCCTGATCTCGGGTGATCCATCTGCCTCTGCTTCTCAAAGTGTTGGAATTATAGGTATGAGCCACTGCACCCGGCCACAGTATTTTCGTTGCCCTAAGTCTTGTGCTTTGCCTATTCATCCGTATTCCTCTTAACCCCTGGTAATCACTAATTTTTTCAGTGTCTTCATACTTTTTCCAGAATGTCATGCAGCTGGAATTATGCAGTATGTAGCCTTTTCAGATTGGCTTCTTACACTTAGTAATATGCATTTGAGGCCCTTTCCTGTCTTTTCATGGCTGGATAATATTTTGTGTGTGTGTGTGTGTGTGTGTGTGTGTGTGTGTGTGATGGAGCCTTGCTCTGTCGCCAGGCTGGAGTGCTGTGGTGCTATCTTGGCTCACTGCAATCTCTGCCTCCTGGGTTCAAGTGATTCTCCCGCGTCAGCCTCCCGAGTAGATGGGATTACAGGGGCACGCCAATACGCCTGGCTAATTTTCTTGAATTTTTAGTAGAGACGGGGTTTCACCATATTGACCGTGCTGATCTCAAACTCCTGACCTCAAGAAATCCGCTTGCTTTGGCCTCCTAGAGTGCTGGGATTCCAGGTGTGAGCCATCAGGCCTGGCGAATTCATTTCTTTTTTCCAGTGAATAATATTCCAGTGTCTGCATGTATCAGAGTTTTGTTTTGTTTTTTTTTGAGACAGTGTTGCTCTGTTGCCCAGACTGGAGTGCGGTGGCATGATCTCAGCTAACTGGAACCTCCGCCTGCTGGGTTCAAGTGATTCTCCTGCCTCAGCCTCCCAAGTAGCTAGGACTGCAGGTGTGTGCTACGATGCCAGCTAATTTTTGTATTTTTAGTAGAGATGGGGGTTTCATCATATTGGTCAGGATGGTCTGGACCTCCTGACCTCAAGTGATCCGCCTGCCTCGGCCTCCCAAAGTGCTGAGATTACAGGCATGAGCCACTACACCTGGCCTAGAGTTATTCATCCATTTGACTACTAAAGGGCATTTTGTTTGCTTCCAGGTTTTGGCAGTTATGAATAGGCGTGATAAAAATGTCCGCATGCAGGCTTTTGTGTGAGCATAAATATTTCACTCCTTTGGGTGAATACCAAGGAGCACCGTTACTAGACTACATGGTAAGAGTATGTTTAGTTTTAGGTTTTTTGTTTTTTTTCTTGAGACGGAGTCTTACCTTGTCACCCAGGCTGGAATGCAGTGGCGTGATCTTGGCTCACTGCAATCTCCGCTTCCCAGGTGCAAGCAATTCTCCTGCCTCATTCTCCTGAGTAGCTGGGATTACAGGTGCCGGCCACTAGACCTGGCTAATTTTTGTATTTATCGTAGAGACTCGGTTTCGTCATGTTGGTCAGGTTGGTCTCAAACTCCTGACCCTATGATCTGCCCGCCTTGGCCTCCCAGAGTATTGGGATTACAGGTGTGAGCCACCATGCCGGGCAAGAGTATGTTTAGTTCTGTAAGGAACTGCTGAACTGTCTTCCAGAGTGGCTGGACTGTTTTTGCATTCCCACCAGCAGGGAATGAGATTTCCTGTTGCTCTACATCCTTGTCAGCATTTGGTGGTGTCAGTGTTCTGAATTTTGGCCTCACTAATAGTTGTGTGATGTTACAGTTGTTTTAATTTGCATTTCCCTGATGACATACAATGCGGAACGTCTTTTCATTTGCTTGTATGGCCACCTGTATATCTTTTCATGAGGAATCTGTTAAGGTTTTTGGTCCATTTCTCAATCAAGTTATTTGTTTTCTTTTTTTTTTCTTTTTTGGAGATGGAGTCTCGCTGTGTCTCGCCCAGGCTGGAGTGCACTGGTGTCATCTTGGCTCACTGCAGTCTCTGCCTCCCAGGTTCAAGCAATTTTCCCCTCAGCCTCCCGAATAGCTGGGACTACAGGCGTGTGCCACCACACATGGCTAATTTTGTATTTTTAGTAGAGAGAGTTTCACCATGTTGACCAGGATGGTCTGTATCTCCTGACCTTGTAATCTGTTTGCCTTGGCCTCCTAAACTGCTGGGATTACAGGCGTGAGCCACTGCACCCTGCCTGTTTTGTTGTTTATTATTTTACTTTATTATAGAGATAGGGTCTTGCCTCATTGTCCAGGCTAGTCTCAAACTCCTGGCCTCAAGTAATCCTCCCCTCTCAGCCTCTCAAAATGTTGGGATTACAGGCATAAGCCACCATGTCTGGATGTGTTTTTATTTTCATTTGTCTCTAAACATTTTCTAATGTCCCTTGTTATTTCTTTGATGTATGTTGTTTAATTTCCATGGTTTTGTGAGTTTTCCAGTTTTCCTTCTGATAATGATTTATTTTCATTTTCTCTCTCTCTCTCTCTCTCTCTGTCTCTCTCTCTCTTTCAACAGAGTCTTGCTCTTTCGCCCAGGCTGGAATGCAGTGGTGTGATCTCAGCTCACTGCAACTTCTGCCTTCCAGGCTCAAGCAATTCTCTTGCCTCAACCTCCCAAGTAACTGGGACTACAGGTGCGCACCACCATGCCTGGCTAGTTTTTGTTTTTGTTTTTTTTTGACATGGAGTCTCGCTCTGTTGCCCAGGCTGGAGTGGAGCAGTGCGATCTCAGCTCACTTCTGCCTCCCAGGTTCAAGTGATTCTCCTGCCTCAGCCTCCCTAGTAGCTGGGATTACTGGTGCTCACCACCACACCCAGCTAATGTTTTATATTTGTAGTAGAGACGGCATTTCACCATGTTGGCCAGGCTGGTCTCCAACTCCTGACCTCGTGATCTGCCCACCTCAGCCTCCCAAAGCGCTGGGATTTGAGGCGTGAGCCTAATTTTTGTATTTTTGTTAGAGATAGGGTTTGCCATGTTGGCTGGGCTCAAACTCTTAGCCCCAGGTGATTCGGCGCAGTGGCTCACACCTGTAATCCCAGCACTTTGGGAGGCTGAGGTGGGTGGATCACCTCAGGTCAGGAGTTTGAGATCAGTCTGGCCAACATGGCGAAACCCCGTCTCTACTAAAAATAGGAAAATTAGCCAAGTTGGGTGGCAGGTGCCTGTAATCCCAGCTACTTGGTAGGCTGAGGCAGGAGAATAGCTTGAATGGGGGGGGCGGGGCAGAGGTTGCAGTGAGCCGAGATTGCGTCACTTCACTCCAGGCTGGGCAAAAGAGCAAGCTTCCCTCTCAAAAAAAAGAGTTCTAATGAGAGGTGATGGTTTCATAAGGGGCTCTTCCCCCTTTCCTCCCCATTCCTGTCTCTCTTGCCGCCATGTGAGAAGGTCCAAGCTTCCTTCCCCTTTGTCGTCCACTATGACTGTAAGTTTCTTGTGGCTTCCCAGCCAGGCGGTACTGTGAATCAATTACACTTCTTTTGTTTATAAATTACCCAGTTTCGGTTATTTCTTTATAGCAGTGAGAACGGACTAATACACCCGTCATCCATCTCTGGTCCTATCTGGCCTTCAGACAATTGGATGGTGCCCTCTCCCGACCCCGTATCGAAGGTAGATCTTCCCCACTCAGTTCACTGACTCACTACCAACCTCCTCTAGTTTCTAGGGAAATATTATCACAGACCCAGAAATGATACTTTATCAGCTATTTAGAAATCCCTTAATCCAGTCAAATTGACACCTAAAAATAGTCATCACAGTTCATAAATGTATAGAATTGTTATATTTTCTTGCTGTGTTAACCTTTTATTACTATATAATGTCCTATGTCTCTTGTGACTTAAAAAATTTTTTTGTGTGTTGTTTTGGAGACACAGTCTCCCGCTCTGTTGCCCAGGCTGGAGTGCAGAGGTGTGACCACAGCTCACTGTAGCCTTGACCTCCCAGGCTCAAATGATTGTCCACCTAGGACCCCCAAGTAGCTGGGACTACAGGCCTGTGCCACCATGCCTGGCTAATTTTTTTTTTTTTTTTTTTTTTGAGATGGAGTCTCATCCTGTTGCCCAAGCTGGAGTACAGTATCAAGATCTCAGCTCACTGTAACCTCTGCCTCCCGGATTCAAGCGATTCTCCTGCGGCAGCCTCTTGAGTAGCTGGGATTATAGGTGCCTGCCACCACACCCAGCTAATTTTTACTTTTTTTTTTCTTGAGACGGAGTCTCGCTCAGTCGCCCAAGCTGGAGTGCAGTGGCGTGATCTTGGCTCACTGCAAGCTCCACCTCCTGGATTCATGCCATTCTCCTGCCTCAGCCTCCCAAGTAGCTGGGACTACAGGCGCCTGCCACCACGCCCGGCTAAGTTTTTGCATTTTTAGTAGAGACGGGGTTTCACTGTGTTAGCCAGGATGGTCTCGATCTCCTGACCTCGTGATCCACCTGCCTCAGCCTCCCAAAGTGCTGGGATTACAGGCATGAGCCATTGTACCTGGCCTGTTGTTTTTTTCTTATGAGACATTGTACCTGGCCTGTTATGTTTTTTTCTTATGTTGTTTTTTTCTTTTTTCTTATTTTTTTCTTATGTTGTTTTTTTCTTATGTTGGCCAAGATGGTCTCTTAACTCCTGACCTCGTGATCCGCCTGCCTCGGCCTCCCGGAGTGCTGGGATTACAGGTGTAAGCCACTGCACCCGGCCCTATTTATTTATTTTTGAGACTGAGTCTTATTCTGTTGCCCAGGCTGGAGTGCAGTCATGCAATCTTGGCTCACTGCAACCTCCGTCTCCCAGGTTCAAGCGATTCTCCTGTCTCAGCCTCCTAGGTAGCTGGGATTACAGGGGCTGGCCACGAGGCCCAGCTAAGTTTTGTATTTTTAGTAGAGACAGGGTTTCACCACGTTGGCCCGGCTGGTTGGGAGGCGGAGGCGGGCAGATCACTTGAAGTCAGGAGTTCGAGACCAGCCTGGCCAACATAGTGAAACTACATTTCTACTAAAAATACAAAAATTAGCTGGGCGTGGTGGCACGCACCAGTAGTCCTAGCTACCTGAGAAGGCGAGGCAGGAGAATCGCTTGAAACTGGGAGGCAGAGGTTGCAGTGAGCCAAGATTGTGCCACTGCACTGCAGCCTGGCTGACAGAGCGGGACTCCATCTGAAAAAAAAAAAAAAAAATTAAGAGTTAAACAGGCCAGGCACAGTGGCTCACGCCTATAGTCCCAGCACTTTGGGAGTCTGAGGCCGGTGGATCACTTGAGGTCAGGAGTTTGAGACTAGCCCGACCAACATGGTAAAACCCCTCCTCCACTAAAAACACAAAAATTAGCCAGGCATGGTGGCAGGCACCTATAAACCCAGTTACTCAGAGGCTAAGGCAGGCGAATCGCTTGAACCTGGGGGGCAGAGGTTGCAGTGAGCCGAGATCTTGATCCATTGTACTCCAGTCTGGGTGACAGACTCCATCTCAGAAAAAGAAAATTAAATACAAGTTTTTGTCTAGTAGATTTGCCATCAGTTCTTTGTATGTATTCTTTTCCTTCAGATGTCTCATACTTGACTGTTATTTTGTATGCCTCATGGTTTTTTGTTGAAAACTGGACATTTTAATTTAATAACGTGCTAACTCTAGACATCAGATTCTTCTCTTTTTTTTTTTTGAGATGGAGTCTCACCCTGTCGCCCAGACTGGAGTGCAGTGGCACGATCTTGGCTCACTGCAAGCTCCACCTCCCGGGTTCAAGCAATTCTCCTGCCCCAGCCTCCTAAGTAGCTGGGATTACAGGCACGTACGTGCCACCACGCCCAGCTAATTTTTTTTTTTTTTTGAGATACAGAGTTTCACTCTTGTTGCCCAGGCTAGAGTGCAATGGCATGATCTCGGCTCACCGCAGCCTCCACCTTCCAGGTTCAAGCGATTCTCTTGCCTCAGCCTCCCTGGTAGCTGGGATTATAGGCATGTGCCACCACGCCCAGCTAATTTTGTATTTTTAGTACAGACCAGGTTTCTCCATGTCGGCCAGGCTGGTCTCGAACTCCCGACCTCAGGTGATCCTGCTGATCTGCCCACCTCGGCCCCCCACAGTGCTGGGATTATAGGCGTGAGCCACCGCACCTGGCTCCACGGGGGTTTTTGTTACTGTTTTTGTTTGTTTGCATTTGTGTTTACTGTTTTTGTAAGCTGTTTCTGTGCCAAAGAACAGCCTGAGATACAATCTTAATGAACCCTCTGGACTTTCTGAGTGTGCCTTTCCCTGGCCATGCGCAGTCGCTTTCTAATTTTTCTTGTATGTGCAGGTTTTTTTGAGTTGCTAATCTCTTTTTTTTTTTTTTTTTTTTGGAGACAAGGTCTCGCTTTGTGGCCCAGGTTGGAGTGCAGTGGCGCAATCTCAGTTCACTGTAACCTCCGCCTCCCAGGTTCCAGCAATTCTCCTGCCTCAGCCTCTAGTAACTGCCACCACGCCTGGCTAATTTTTGTATTTTTAGTAGAGACAGGGTTTCACCATGTTGGCCAGAAGACTTGAACTCCTGACCTCAGGTGATCCACCTCCTGGCCTCCCAAAGTGCTGGTGATATAGGCGAGAGAGATGCCTGGCTGAATGTTCTAATCTCTTTAATGTCTGGCTCCCAAAAGGGGAAAAAAAGAAATAGTGGGGCAGGGCACTGGCCCTTTAAATGTCCTGGTGGTGGCTTGAGTTGGAAGGGGAGGAGCCTACCCCAGTGCGGGAGGAGCACAACCTCGGTGGCTTCCGACCTCTTCCTCTGCACGCCTAGGATCAGAAGCAGTGTTTTAGGAAAATCAAACCCTGTTTGTCCTCTCATCTCACACCAGCACCACAATCATCACAGAAGAAAGCTTCTGTGGCCAAATTTGTGGGGTTTTTCCCCATACACCAAGCAGCAGAACCAGCTGGGTGTCCCCTAGTCCAGTTCTGAGGCTAACTGGAGATAGCATCAGATCCCATGGAGAGGGTGCACTCCCCAAACCTCCCCTGTCACAGCCCCACACACCAGTCACATGTACTTGTGACCTACAAGCTTCAAGTTGGGGCTCCCACAACCCCCTCTTTGGGTTCTGTTAATTTGCTGGGGCAGCTCACAGAACACGAAGAAACACTTGCTTACGTTTACTGGTTTATTGTAACGGATACAGATGAAGACACCTGTGGTGTTATATATATATTTTGGGTTTCATCCTTGGTTCCTGGTTCTTAGTCCCCATAGCCCTTGTTACAGTCTTTGGATAGAATGTTGGGTGTGGCCAGGCGCAGTGGCTCATGCCTGTAATTACAACACTTTGGGAAGCCTAGGCTGGTGGACTGCTTGACCTCAGGAGTTCAAGACAGCCTGGGCAACTTGGAGAAACAGTCTCTACAAAAAAATACAGAAACTGGCGTGGCGTGGTGGTGCCCTTCTTTAATCCCAGCTACCCAGGAGGCTGAGGCTGGAGCACCACTTGAGTCTGGGAGGTGGAGGCTTCAGTAAGCCGAGATTGAGCCACTACACTCCAGCCTGGGTGATAGAGCCAGACCCTGTCTCAGAAATAAAAAAGAATGGGCCAGGCTTGGTGGCTCACGCCTGTAATCCCAGTACTTTGGGAGGCCAAGGCAGGCAGATCACCTAAGGTCAGGAATTCAAGAGCAGCCTGGCCAACATGGTAAAAACCCATCTCTACTAAAAACACAAAAGTAGCCAGGCATGGTGGCCTGTCCCTGTAATCCCAGCTACTCGGCAAGCTGAGGCCAAAGAATTGCTTGAACCTGGGAGGCAGAGGTTGCAGTGAGCCTAGATAGGGCCGTTGGACTCCAGCCTGGGCGGCAGAGTGAGACTTGTCTCAAAAAGAAAAAGGCCGAGCGCGGTAGCTCATGCCTGTAATCCCAGCACTTTGGGAGGCCGAGGCGGGAGGATCATGAGGTCAGGAGATTGAGACCATCCTGGCTAAAATGGTGAAACCCTGTCTCTACTAAAAAAATGCAAAAGAAATAGACGGGTGGTGGCGGGCGCCTGTAGTCCCAGCTACTTGGGAGACTGAGGCAGGAGAATGGTGTGAACCCAGGAGGCGGAGCTTGTAGTGAGCTGAGATCGCGCCACTGCACTCCAGCCTGGGTGACAGTGCAAGACTGTCTCAAAAAAGAAAAAAAAAAAGTTGGGTGTGTGAGGTCTCAGAGTCAGGCCTCATACCTATTACAAAGGAAGATACAGATAAAGAGAGCTATAGCTATAGAACTATAAATACAGCTACAGGGAAGGGGTATGGCGCTTCCATGCCCTACCCAGGGATTGAAGCGCTGTGAATCTTGTCCTTAGTTGTTTTGTTTTTTTTTTTTTGAGACGCAGTCTCGTTCTGTCGCCCAGGCTGGAATGCAATGGTGCAATCTCGGCTCACTGCAACCTCCACCTCCCTGGTTCAAGCGATTCTCCTGCCTCAGCCTCCTGCGTAGCTGGCACTATAGGCACACATCACCATACCCAGGTAATTTTTCTTGTATCTTTAGTAAAGATGGGGTTTCACCATGTTGGCCAGGCTGGTCTTGAGCTCCTGATCTGGTGATCCGCCCGCCTCTGCCTCCCAAAGTGCTGGGATTACAGGCGTGAGCCACCACCCCTGGCCATTTGTTTTTGAGACAGGGTCTGGCTCTGTTGCCCATAGTGGAGTGCAGTGGTGCGATCTCGGTTTACTGCAACCTCAGCCTCCCAAGGTCAAGTGATTCTCCTGCCTCAGCCACCTGGGTAGCTGGCATTACAGGCATGCACCACCACACCCCTCTCGTTTTTGTTTTTTTTTGTTTTTTTGTTTTTTGTTTTGTTTTTTTTTTTGAGACGGAGTCTCCCTGTGTCTCCCAGGCTGGAGTGCAGTGGCGTGATCTCGGCTCACTGCAAGCTCCGCCTCCCGGGTTCATGCCATTCTCCCGCCTCAGCCTCCCAAGTAGCTGAGACTACAGGCGCCCGCCACCACGCCCGGCTAGTTTTTTGTATTTTTAGTAGAGACGGGGTTTCACCATGTTAGCCAGGATAGTCTCGATCTCCTGACCTCGTGATCCACCCGCCTCGGCCTCCCAAAGTGCTGGGATTACAGGCTTGAGCCACCGCGCCCGGCCGTTTTTTTTGTTTTGTTTTGTTTTGTTTTTGAGAGGGAGTCTGGCTCTGTCACCCAGGCTGGAGTACAATGGCGCGATCTCAGCTCACTGCAACCTCTACCTTCCGGTTTCAAGCAATTCTCTGGCCTCAGCCTCCCAAGTAGCTGGGACTACAGGTTCGCACCACCATGCCCAGCTACTTTTTGTATTTTTAGTAGAGACAGGGTTTCACCATTTTGGCCAGGATGGTTTTGATCTCTTGACCTCGTGATCCGCCCACCTCCACCTCGGCCTCCGAAAGAGCTGGGATTACAGGTGTGAGCCACCACGCCTGGCCTTATTTTGTATTTTTAGTAGAGACAAGGTTTCAGCATGTTGGCCAGGCTCCTGACCTCAAGTGATCTGCACCCCGCCACCACCTCCCAAAGTGTTAGCATATGGAAGCTTCCTGAGTTCGGCATTCCTTCCCCCAGGATATAGGGCATGAGCCTCTCTGGGAAGGGTCCAAAGCCCCACTATCAGAAGGGTGGGGAGGATTAAAGTCCTGCCTTGGGGCAGATGAAAGGAGGGAAGGAGAAGGTCAGAGGCCTGCCCTTGAGGCTGAACACTCCCGACATTGTATCAAAAGACAGGACTTTGCAGTGTCTCATGCCTGTAATCCCAGCACTTTGGGAGGGTGAGGCAGGAGAATCCCTCAGCCCAGCAGTTTGAGGCCAACCTAGGCAAGATCGGGAGATCTCATCTCAAATTAAAATAAATAAATAAAAGGCCAGCTCAGTAGCTCATGGCCTGTAATCCCAATGCTTTGAGACAGCGAGTCAGGTGTATCACTTGAATCCTGGAATTCCGGAGTTCAAGACCAGCCTGGGCAATAAAGTGAGACCCCCACATAGCTACAAAAAATACAAACAATATCCAGGTGTGGTGGCATGTACCTGTCGTTTCAGCTAGGTACGGAGGCTGAAGTGGGAGGATCAATCGCTTGAGCCTGGGAGGCAGAGACTGCAGTGACCCATTCTGCAGCTGTACTCCAGCCTGTTGGACACAGCCAGACCCTGTCCCAAAAAAGTTTAAAAAGAGACTATAACAAAGTCTTTGGGAGTTATCAACCAGGATCTGTGCACAAATACATATCCTAACCCCGCAGGCAGCAGTCAGTTATCATAGCACAGATCACTGTTATCTGGAGGACAGGCAACGTTTGCCCTCTCTGGCTCCTGCAAGCTGTGTGCAGGCTGCTCCAGGACCACCTGCAGCTACTGCCTGCTTTGCGGGCTGGGGTGGGAAATGGGTAGCTGCCAAACTGCTAAGAGCTGAAATTGAGCAAAATGAACTGCACTTTACCATCCAAGCCTTCCCCTGGAAGTTACAAGCCTTCGATAGACTCCAGAGTTTCAAAATAGTCACATCAAGCAGATTCTGCCAGTGTAATTGTTTAGGCAGGAAGACCATTTCCTGATGTTTCCTTCTCTGCCATCTTGATATTATCTTTTGCAGAGCAGTATTTATTTATTTATTTATTTGCGGGGGTTTGTTTTAATGGAGGCCAGCTTGGCAATTATATTTTTCAGCATGTTTTCAAGATATATCCATGTTGCCCTTCATTACTTTTCGTAGCTGAATAATGTTCCAATTGTATCTATATACTACAGTTTGTTTCATCATTCATCAGCTGATGGATCATAAGTTGTTTCTACTTTTTGGCTGTTACGAATGCAGCTATGAACATTTGTGTATATATTTTTGTGTGAACTGTGGGCATGTGTTTTCTTGTTTTAGTTTTTCTTTTTTTTTTCTTTTTTCTTTTTTATTTTTTTTGAGGCGGAGTCTCGCTCTGTCGCCCAGGCTGGAGTGCAGTGGCCGGATCTCAGCTCACTGCAAGCTCCGCCTTCCGGGTTTACACCATTCTCCTGCCTCAGCCTCCCGAGTAGCTGGGACTACAGGCGCTCGCCACCGCGCCTGGCTAGTTTTTTGTATTTTTTAGTAGAGACAGGGTTTCACCGGGTTAGCCAGGATGGTCTCGATCTCCTGACCTCGTGATCCACCCATCTTGGCCTCCCAAAGTGCTGGGATTACAGGCTTGAGCCACCGCGCCCGGCCTTCTTTTTTTTTTTGAGACAGAGTCTCGCTCTGCCGCCCAGGCTGGAGTGCAGTGGCATGATCTCAGCTCACTGCAACCTCCGCCTCCTGGGTTCAGGCGATTCCCCCTGCTCACCTCCTCAGCCTCCCAAGTAGCTGGGACTACAGGCACGTGCCACCATGCCCAGCTAATGTTTTCTTTTTTTTTTCTTGAGACAGTTTCAGTTTTACCCCAGGCTACAGTGCAGTGGCGCGATCTCGGCTCACTGCAACCTCCACCTTCTGGTTTCAAGTGATTCTCCTGCCTCAGCTTCCCAAGTAGCTGGGATTATAGGCACCCACCACCACGCCTGGCTAATTTTTGTATTTTTTAGTAGAGACAGGGTTTCACCACATTGGCCAGGCTGGTCTCGAACTCTTGACCTTGTAATCCGCCCACCTTGGCCTCCCAACGTGCTGGGATTACAGGCGTGAGCTACCGCGCTTGGCCTTGTTTTTTGTATTTTTAGTAGAGACAGGGTTTCACTGTATTAGCCAGGATGCTCTCCATCTCCTGACCTCGTGATCCACCTGCCTCAGCCACCCAAAGTGCTGGGATTACAGGCCTGAGCCACCAAGCCCGGCCAGTGTTTTGTTTTTTTTTTTTTTGAGACAAGTTCTCACTGTCACTGAGGCTGGAGTGCAGTGGTGTGATCATGGCAAACTACAGCCTCAGCTTCCTTGGTTCAGGCAATCCTCCCACCTCAGCCTCCCGCTGGTCTGGAACTCCTGGGCTCACGTGATCTCACCTCAACCTCCCAAAGTGCTAGGATTACTGGAGAGGAGTGAACCACTGTGCCCAGACCTTTTTTGTTTTTGTTTTTGAGACATGGTCTCACTCTGTCACCCAGGCTGTAGTGCAGTGGCACGATCACGGCTCACTGCAGCCCTGCCTCCCAGGCTCAAGTATTCCTCCCACCTCAGCCAACTGAGTAGCTGGACTACAGGCACAGCAACCACGCCCGGGTAATATTTGTATTTTTCATAGAGATGGGGCTTGCCATGTTGCCCAGGCTGGTCTTGAACTCCTGAGCTCAAGACAACCTCCCATCTTGGCCTCCCAAAGTGGTAGGATTACAGGTGTGAGCCACTGCAGCTGGCTGGGCATATGTTTGCTTATTTATTTATTTATGAGACGGAGTCTTGCTCTGTCACCCAGGCTGGAGTGCAGTGGCACGATCTCGGCTCACTGCAAGCTCCGCCTCCCAAGTTCAAGTGATTTTCCTGCCTCAGTCTCCCAAGTACCTGGGATTACAGGCATGCGCCACCATCCCTGGCTAATTTTTGTATTTTTAGTAGAGACGGGGTTTCACCATATTGGTCAGACTGGTCTCCAACTCCTGACCTCTGGTGATCCACCTGCCTTGGCCTCCCAAAGTGCTGGGATTACAGGCGTGAGCCACTGCGCCCAGCCACATATGTTTTCTTTTCCTTTTTTAGAGACAAGGTCTTGCTCTTTTGCCCAGGCTGGAGTACAGTGTCACTATCATGGCTCACTGCAGCCTCAACCTCCTGGGCTCAAGTGATCCTTCCATCTTGGCCTGTCGAAGTCCTGTGATTAAAGGCGTTATCCACCAAGCCTGGCCTGTGTTTTCATTTCTCTTGGGTGCATACTTAGAAGTGAATTTGTTGGGTTATATGGTACCTCTATGTTTAACTTTTTGAGGAACTGACACACCGCTTTCCAAAGTGGCTGCCCCATTCTACATTCCCACCATCAGTGTAGGAGGGTTCCAGTGTCTCCACATCCTCTCCAACACTTCATTTTTGTTTTGTTTTGTTTTTGAGACAGAGTTTCACTCTTGTCGCCCAGGCTGGAGTGCAATGGCATAATCTCGGCTCACTGCAACCTCCGCTTCCTGGGTTAAAGCGATTCTCCTGCCTCAGCCTCCTGAGTAGCTCCTCTCCAACATTTCTTATTGTCTTTTTGCTAACAGACGTCCTAGTGGGTGCGAAGTCGTATCTCATTGTGGTTTTATTTGCATTTCTGTGATGACTAACAATGGTGAATATCTTTTGATGTGTTTATTAGCCATTTGTGTATCTTCTTTGGAGAAATGTCAATTTGGATCCTCTGCTCTTTTTTTTTTTTTTAGTGGACTTTATTTTTAGAGCAGTTTTAGGTTCACAGCGAAAGCTGAGTGGAAGGTACAGAGAGTTCCCGTCCACCCTCCCGTGCTCATTTTGTAATGGTGCAACAGCACAAAACTCTGGTCACGGATTCTAGCTTCATGCCCACCACAGGTGGCAGTGAGGGCTCCTGCCCCAAAGGTCCTCAGTCCAGGACACACGCTGATGAGGTTTCTCTTCTATGGCATGGGGAAGAGAAAGAGGAAGTGGTAAGTTCCCCACGAACTGGTTAAGCCTTCAGCCAGAGATAACAGGTCACCTCTATTCACATTTCAGTCGCAAAGCAAGTCATTCAGCAATTCCTAACTTTAAGGGGGTGTGAAATTCTCCTGTGAACCTGGAAAGAGAGGGTCTGAATATTTGTGGCCACCCCTAATGACTCACAGGAGTTATTAAATAAAGTTCTTTTGTGCAGGACTTGTCATTGCCTTTCCTGGGCCACCTGGCATACCTGACTGGGGAACTCTTTTCTTTTTTTTCTTTGTTTTTGAGATGGAGCCATGCTCTGTCACCCAGGCTGGAGTGCAGTGGCATGATCTCAGCTCACTGCAACCTCTGCCTTCCGGGTTCAAGCGATTCTCCTGCCTCAGCCTCCTGAGTAGCTGGGATTACAGGTGCGCGCCACTATGCCCAACTCATTTTTTGTATTTTTAGTAGAGACGGGTTTTCACCATGTTGGTCAGGCTGGTCTCGAACTCCTGACCTCAGGTGATCCACCTGCCTTGGCCTCCCAAAGTGCTGGGATTACAGGAGTGAGCCATCACAACCAGCTTTTTTTTTTTTTTTTTTTGAGAGGAGTCTTGCTCTATTGCTAGGCTGGAGTGCAGTGGTGCAATCTTGGCTCACTGCAAACTTCACTTCCCAGGTTCAAGTGATTCTCCTGCCTCAGCCTCCCGAGTAGCTGGAATTACAGGCGTGTGCCACCATGCCCGGCTAATTTTTTCTATTTTTAGTAGAGATGGGGTTTCACCGTGTTAGCCAGGATGGTCTCGATCTCCTGACCTCATGATCTGCCCACCTCGGTTTCCCAAAGTGCTGGGATTACAGGCGTGAGCCACCGCGCCTGTCCTGGTGTACCCTTTTCTCCCAGAGCATTTCATGGGACATGTGTTCTCTGGAATCCCCTTTGGGAACCATTGTCTTGGCTGGTGGCTACTTCCTCAAGGAGGGGTTGGCAAACTTTTTGGAAAGGGCCAGTAAGTAAATATTTTAGGTTTTTCAGACCATATGGACCAATTACTCGATTCTACTGTTGTAGTGCAAGAACCGCCGTATGTAATATGTAAATGAATGGGTGTGCCTGTGTTCTAATAACATTTTATTTATAGACACTAAAATTTGAATTTCATACAATTTTTCTGTGTCACAAGATATTATTTTTCTTTTGTTTTTTTTCCCAACCATTTATAAATGTGAAAAACCATTCTTAGCTCATGGGCTGTACAGAAAACAAGTGGTGGGCTAGATTTGGCCCACAGGCCGTGGGTTGCTCCCCCTGTCCTAGAGGATAGAGTCCCAGCACCTTTGCCCGGCGTTCAAGCCCCGTCACCTTCCCCAGCTCCATCATCTACCACATCTCCTCACAGAGCTCAAGCGTGGCCATGGTAGATGTTCTTCTAGGATCAGATCACACTCTTTCACTCTCTGGATCTTTTCTCAGTCTGTTCCCCCTTCTGGAATGTCCTTCCAGCTCTTCTGCCCTCAGCTTTGCTTGGGAACAGCGGGGCCTCCCCTGAGCTGGGAGGAATCTGGAGCTTCTGCCGCTGGTGGCTCCCTCACTTCCTGGCGCTGCAGAGTCGCTCCCGCCCTGGTGCTGTGTTCTGGAGCTCCGTAGATGTGTTAGCTTCTGCAGCCACACCATGAGCTTCTGGAGGGTGGGGACTTTGGCCCCCTGAGTTCTGACCCCCCAGGCCTGCTATTGTTGGAATGTTTCCCCAAAAAAGCACAAGTTGGAAACTGAATTTCCAGTGGAACAGTGTTGGGTCGCGGGGCCTGATGAGAGGTGGTTAGGCTGTGAGGGCTCTGCCCTCATGAAAAAAAATCAGCCGGGCGTGGTGGCGGGTGCCTGTAATCCCAGTTACTCTGGAGGTCGAGGCAGGAGAATCGCTTGAAACCGGGAGGCGGAGGTTGCAGTGAGCCAAGATCGCGCCACTGCACCCCAGCCTGGGTAACGAGCGAAACTCCATCTCGGAAAAAAAATGAAAAATAAAATAAAATAAATTTCTGTTCTTTATTAATTACCCATCTCAGGTGTTCTGTTACAGCAACACAGCATTGACTCAGACAGAAAATTGGTATGGAGAGCTGGGGCTGCTGCTGTCACAAATACCTGAATGTGGGGAAGGGCTTTGGGACTGGGCGATGGGTCAATCCTGGAAGAACTGGGAGGAGCAGGCTAGAAACCGCCCACATTGCCATAAAGGGAGCATTCGGAGGATTCTGGTGAGGGGTCGAAAGAGAACAGCTACAGGGAGAGTGGAAAACTTTTAAGAGATTGCTTCAGTGATAATGACCAGAATGCTGGCCGGAATGTGGACAGTGGAGTCTTCTGACAGGTCTCAGATGAAAATGAGAAACAAGGTATTAGATGTTAGAGGAGGTGGTCATCCTTGTTATTAGGTAAAGTGGCAACAAACTTGACCATATTATATCTATGCCTGATGATTTTATGAAAGGTAGAATTATTTTTCCTTTTTTTTTTTTTTTTTTTTTTTGAGATAGGGTCTCACTCCATTGCCCAGGCTGGAGTGCAGTGGTGCGATCATGGCTCACTGAAGCCTCGACCTCCCTGGTTCAGGTGATCCTCCCACCTCAGCCTCCTGAGTAGCTGGGACTACAGCTACACACCACCACGCCCAGCTAATGTTTGTATTGTTTTAGAGACGGGGTCTCCTTATGTTGCCCAGGCTGGTCTCAAACTCCTGGGCTCAAACAATCCTCCCACCTAAGCCTCCCAAAGTGCTGGGATTACAAGCATGAGTCACCAAGCCCACCCGGAAGGCAGAATTGAAGAGCCTTGAACTGACATTTCTAAGCAGCAAAGCACTGAAAGAGCTGCTTGGCTTCTTTTAACTGTGGACAGCAAAATTAGGAGAGAAATGATTTTTTTTTTTTTTTTTTTTTTTTTGAGATGGAGTTTTACTTTTGTTGCCCAGGCTGGAGTGCAATGGCGCGATCTCGGCTCACGGCAACCTCCGTCTCCCGGGTTCAACCAATTCCCAGCCTCAGCCTCCTGAGTAGCTGAGATTATAGGCATGCACCACCACGCCCGGCTAATTTTGTATTTTTAGTAGAGACAGGGTTTCTCCATGTTGATCAGGCTGGTCTTGAACTCCCAGCCTCAGGTGATCTGCCTACCTCGGCCTCCCAAAGTGCTGGGATTACAGGCGTGAGGCACCCTGTCCAGCTGAGAAATGATTTAAAGATGAAATTATAATGAACAGGGAAGCCGAATGGGGAGATTTGGAAAATTTGCAGCCTGGCCATATAAAGCATGAAAGGCATATTTAGGAGAGCAAATAAAGGCTGTGGCCAAGCTGCCACTTTCATTTTTTTTTTTTGTTTTTTTTTTGAGATGGAGTCTCACTCTGTCGCCCAGGCTGGAGTGCAGTGGCACCATCTCGGCTCACCGCAACCTCTGCCTCCTGGGTTCAAGGAATTCTTCTGTCTCAGGCTCCCGAGTAGCTGGGACTATAGGCACATGCTACCACACCTGGCTAAGTTTTTGTATTTTTACTAGAGATGGGGTTTCACTGTGTTGGCAGGATGGTCTCCATCTCTGGACCTCGTGATCTGGTGGTCTCGGCCTCCTAAGCTGGCCCGGGTGCCGCTCGACTCACTGCTCTGGAAAGTATAACCTATAAACTTGAGTGGTATCCATGTGGTGCTCATTCTGCGGGTGCAGATTGCAAGAGCTGTGGGGCCATGGCTTCCTCCACCTAGATTTCAAGGATGTTACTTACAGCCTGGGGGCCCAGGCAGAGACTTTTTGTAGAGGTGGAGCCACTGCAAAGAACCCCTACTAGGGCAATGCCTTGTGGAGATGGAGGACAGTGAGGCTGTCCCCAAGACAAGAACTGTAGGCTGGGCCCGGGGGCTCACGCCTGTGATCCCAGCACTTTGGGAGGCGGAGGCAGGCAGATCATGAGGTCAGGAGTTCGAGACCAGCCTGGCGAACATGGTGAAACCCCGTCTCTACTAAACATATAAAAAAATAGCTGGGTGTGGTGGCGGGTGCCTGTAATTAATCCTAGCTACTTGGGAGGCTGAGGCAGGAGAATCGCTTGAACCTGGGAGCCTGAGGTTGCAGTGAGCTGAGATTGTGCCATTGCACTCCAGCCTGGGTGACAGGGCAAGACTCCATCTCAAAACAAAAACAAAAACTGTAGTGCTATCAGTGTGCAAAACCAGCCTAAGAGCAGCAGCAAAGCCCTCAGGGCGAGGCTGCCTGAGGCCTTGGGGGCCCAACCTCCACACCAGTGTGCCCAGAAGGCAGCACATGCACTCAAAGATTATTCTGGAGTCTTAAGATTTAATGACTCCTGTAGCCAGGCGGGGTGGCGGGCGCCTGTAGTCCCAGCTACTCGGAGGCTGAGGCAGGAGAATGGTATGAACCTGGGAGGCAGAGCTTGCAGTGAGCCGAGATCGCACCACTGCGCTCCAGCCTGGGTGACAGAGTGAGACTCTGTCTCAAAAAAAAAAAAAAAAAGTAAAAAAAGATTTAATGACTCCTGGCAGAGTGGCTCACCCCTGTAATCCCAACACTTTGGGAGGTAGAGGCGGGCTGATGGTGTGAGCTCACAAGTTTGAGACCAGCCTGGGCAACATGGCAAAACCCAGTCTCTACAAAAATACGAAAAATTAGCTGGGCATGGTGGCAGGCACCTGTAATCCTAGCTACTCAGGAGGCTAAGGTAGGAGGATTCCTTGAGCCTGGGAGACGGAGGCTGCAGTGAGCCGAGATCATGCCGTTGCACGCCAGCCTGGACAACGGGAGTGAAACCCTGCCTCAAAAAAAAAAAAAAAGAAAAAAAAAGATTTAATGTTGTCTGCCTATTGGGCTTTGGATTTATTTAGGACCAGTTATCTCTTCTTTCTTTCCTGTTTCTCCCTTTTGGAATGGGAATGTCTAGCCTATGCCTGTATTTTGGAAGTAGATAACTTCTTTGATTTCACAGGCTTGGGGCTGGAGAGAATTGACCTCAGGATGAACGGTGCCTGTGTCTCACCCATCTCTGATTTAGGTGAGACTCTGAAGTCTCAACTTTTGAATTGGTGCTGGAGCAAGCTATGACTTTGGGGCTATTGGGATGGAATGTGTTTTGAATGTGAGAAAGACATGAATTTGGGGCATGAATTCCAGGGATGGAATGCTAGGGTTTGAATACATTCCCCAAAACACACGTGTAGAAACTTGATCCCCAGTGCAGCAACATTAGGACGTGGGGCATAATGGGAAGTGTTCAGATCAACAGGACTTTGCCCTCAGGAATAGTTTAATGCCATTATTGAGTGAGTGGATTTTTTATTGTGGGAGTGGATTCATGATATAAGGGCACATTCAGTCCCCTTCTTTCTCTCTCTGTCTTTTTCTCTTCTTTCCACCTTTCACGAAGTGCAAAGTCTTACCAGATGCAGACCCCTCTATTTTGGACTTTTAGCCTCCAGCGCTGTGAGAAATAAATTTCTGTTCTTTGTAAGTTACCCATATCAGGTATTCAGTTACATCAGCATATAACACACTAGTCCCTGTGGGGTGTTGCAAAAGTCACTTCTGGCTGGGTGTGGTGGCTCATGCCTGTGATACCAGCATTTTGGGAGGCCAAGGCTGGGAGGATCACTTGAGTCCAGGAGTTCGAGACCATCCTGGGCAACATAGTGAGACAGGATCTTTACTAAAAATCAAAAAATGGCCGGGCGCGGTGGCTCAAGCCTGTAATCCCAGCACTTTGGGAGGCTGAGACGGGCGGATCACGAGGTCAGGAGATCGAGACCATCCTGGCTAACACGGTGAAACCCCGTCTCTACTAAAAAATACAAAAAAAAAAACTAGCCGGGTGAGGTGGTGGGTGCCTGTAGTCCCAGCTACTCGGGAGGCTGAGGCAGGAGAATGGCGTGAACCCGGGAGGCGGAGCTTGCAGTGAGCCGAGATCTGGCCATTGCACTCCAGCCTGGGTGACACAGCAAGACTCCGTCTCAAAAAAAAAAAAAAAAAAAAAAAATCAAAAAATTAGCTGGGAGTGATGATGTGCACCTGTAGTCTCAGCTATTCAGGAAGCTGAGGAGGAGGATCGCTTAAGCCTGGAAGGTCGAGGTTGCCAGGAGCCATGATCGTGCCACTGCACTCCAGCCTGAATGACAAAATGAGACCCCGTCTCAAAAACAAAAATAAAAAATAAAAAGTTACTTCCTCTCTCAGGACCACAGTTTCCACATCTGTCAGATGGGAGCAATGTCTCCTGTCCTGGATGCTTCCTGAGATTGTTCTGAGGGTAAAATAAGGCTGGCCCAAAAGGAACCGTGACCAGCAGAGAGTTGACCTTGGAGGATAATGGCTGACATCACTGGAATTTCGTTTTTGGGCACTGATCCTATGCCAGGCACCATTGGAAGTGACCAGGAGCACAAAGTCCAGGCCCTGCTGAGAGGGGGATGCAGCTTGGTGACACAAAATCCTGTTGCTGTGTCCCCAGCACCTGGGACAAAATGAGACTCAGGGTATTGGAGATGACTCGAGGAACCTAGATGAACCTCAGGTGTCTGGGAGCTCCCAGACTGTCAGGAAGAATGACATTAACACCAAACCCCGCCCTGAGTTGCCGCATTGTCCTCTAGGGACTGGGCACTGAAGCTTCCTGCAGCACACAAAATTTGGGTCTGGATCTGAGCCAAAAGCCCCTTCATTTATAAATGGGGAAACATGACTTCACATTGATCCAAAAATAATAAAAACAGGCTGGGTGCAGTGGCTTGTGCCTGTAATCCCAGTACTTTGGGAGGCCGAGGCAGGTGAATCACCTGAAGTCGGGAGTTTGAGACCAGCCTGACCAACATGGAGAAACCCTGTCTCTACTAAAAATACAAAATTAGCCGGGCGTGGTGGCGCATGCCTCTAATCCCAGATACTCGGAGGCTGAGGCAGGAGAATCGCTTGAACCCGGGAGGCAGAGGTTGTAAGCCGAGACTGCATCATTGCACTCCAGCCTGGGCAACAAGAGCGAAACTCCATCTCAAAAAAAAAAAAAAAAAGGGAAACTGAGGCCCTGAGAGGTCCAGGGGCTCTCAGGCAGCCAGAGGCAGCACCTGACCTGGCCCCAAGCCCTCTTCCCCGGGAGCACAGATGCCAGGGTGTGTGGACTGGCGCCCCTCTCGGGCTGCTGGGCCCCATGGTCTGCTAATCAGTCACATCATTTTTGGCATCGCACACAGCCTCGGGAACTGGAGAATGTCATTGTCAAAGTATTTTTGAATATTTGCCTTCTCAGCAAGAAGATGAGAAAGCTGTGAGGACACTCAGTCTTCCACAGGATGGATACTAACAAAAATAACAAGCAGCTTGAGCTGGAAGGACCTGGGAGCCTGGGACAGATGCCTGGAGGAGTCCCGCGTGCTGCCTGTCACAGCTGTGTGACTGAGAGACAGGGCTCTGGCCCCCTGGGCCTCCGTGTCCTCCCCTGGAAAATGGCTCATTCATTTCTCAGGTGTGTATGAAGTTGCTATGTGCCACGCACTGTTGTAGGCTCTGGGGAACAAAACAGACAAAAATCCCTGCTCTCACAGGCTGCCATCCCCAGGGAGGCCCTACTATAGAAATCAAATCAGATGCGCCAGGGGTGACATGTAGAAGGGAAAGCCCAGGGGTGGGGCTATCAGGGATGGCCTTGCTGAGAAGGTGACATGCAAGTGAGGATCTGAAGGAGGCAGGAGGGAGCCCAAGGGGTGTCGGGGGAAGAGCACTCCAGCACAGGGAGTGGCAGGCACAAAGGCCCTGCACTCGGGGCAGGACTGGGTTGTTCCAGGAGCATCAGGAAGCCGGGCGGGCTAGAGCAGGTGGTTACTTGGGGAGGCAAGATGACAAGACTGGGTCACAAAAGGCCACTGGAGGCCTGTAAACTGCTGGAAAGCCTTTCTTTTCTTTCTTTTTGTTTTGTGTTTTTTTTTTTTTTTTGACAGGGTCTCCCTCTCTCCCAGGCTGGAGTGCAGTGACTAGAGCTCACTGTTACTTCAAATTCCTGGGCTCAAGTGTGTGCCACTATGCTCTGTCACCCAGGCTGGAGTGCAGTGGTGCGATCTCTGCTCACTGCAACCTCCGCCTCTTGGGTTCAAGCGATTCTCCTGCCTCAGCCTCCTGAATAGCTGGGATTACAGGTGCCTGCCACCTCACACGGCTAATTTTTTTGTATTTAAAAAATATTAGGATTTTATATTGCGCCAACAGGATTGCGCCATGTTGGCCAGGCTGGTCCTGGCCTCAGGTGGTCCACCCGCCTCCCAAAGCGCCCGGCTTTAATTTTTAAATTAAATTAATTAATTATTATTATTTTCCAGAAATGGAGTCTCCCTATGTTGTCCAGACAGGTCTTGAACTCAGCCTCCCAAAGTACTGGAATTACAGGTGTGAGCCATGGCACCCAGCCAAACCTACGTTTTTTGGTTTTTTTTTTTTGTTTGTTTTATTTTGTTTTTTGAGATGGAGTCTTGCTCTGTCACCCAGACTGGAGGGCAGTGGCACGATATCTCGGCTCACTGCAACCTCCGCCTCCCAGGATCAAGCGATCCTCCTGTCTCTGCCTCCCAAGTTGCTGGGATTACAGGCTCATGCCACCATGCCTGGCTAATTTTTTGTGTTTTAATAGAGATGGGGTTTTACTGTTGTTGTCCAGGCTGGTCTTGAACTCCTGAGCTCAGGCAATCCACCCACCTCAGCCTGCCAAAGTGAGCCACTGTGCCTGGCCAAGCCTATGTTTTTGTTCTGAGTGACGGTCTAGAGCAGGACCAGACGTGATATGGTTGCTGTATTAGCTGCATTCTTCTGTGCCCCATGCTTCAAAGGTAGAAGCGAGGAGACCAGGTGAGATGTGACGAGGCCTTCCCCATGGTGGGGACAGTGGGGTAACGAGAGAGGATTGGACTCCAGATGTGTCTGGAGGCAGAGTTGACATTGGGTGTGGAATTAAAAAAAAATAATTTGTTGGCTGGGTGCGGTGGCTCAGGCCTGTAATCCCAGCACTTTGGGAGACCGAGGCGGGTGGATCACGAGGTCAGGAGAGTGAGACCATCCTGGCTAACATGGTGAAACCCCGTCTCTACTAAAAATACAAAAAACAAAATTAGCCAGGAGTGGTGGCAGGCGCCTGTAGTTCCAGCTGCTTGGGAGGCCGAGGCAGGTGGATCACGAGGTCAGGAGTTCAAGACCATCCTGGTCAAGATGGTGAAACCCCATCTCTACTAAATATACAATAATTAGCTGGGTGCGGTGGCAAGCTCCTGTAATCCCAGCTACTCAGGAGGCTGAGGCAAGAGAATTGCCTGAACCCAGGGGGCAGAGGTTGCAGTGAGCTGAGATTGTACCACTGCACTCCAGCCTGGGTGACAGAGTGAGACTCCGTCTCAAAAAAAAAGAAAAAAAAAAAAAAAGAGAGACAGGGTCTTGCTGTATTGCCCAGGCTGGAGTGCAGTGGCTATTCACAGGCACAATTCCACTACTAATCAGCCTGGGAGTTTTGACCTGCTCCATTTCCGACCTGGGCCGGTTCACCCCTCCTTAAGCAACGTGGTGGTCCCCTGCTCCTGGGAGGTCACCATATTAATTCCAAAGTTAGTGTGGATACCCTCTCAGCATAGCACACTACAGCCCACAACTCTTGGGCTCAAGCGATCCTTTTGCCTCAGCCTCCCAAAGCTGCGTAAGCAATCATGCCTGGCCATTTAAATAATTTTAAAATGTACAATTCAGGGACATAACAGCATGTTCACGATGTTGCACAACCATCTCCATGGTGAAGTTCCAGTAGGAAACCCATGTCCATGAAGCAGGCACTCCCTTCTCCCCTCCGTGTGCTAGGCCAGTGCAGGGAGAGACATGCTATGGAGCTGCCAGCAAGGCAGATACTAGGGGAAGTTGAGGGAGATGGCTGGAGGAGAGGAGGGTCTTCGGCCATCCCCTACGTCATTCCCAGGGGCCCCAAGATGTGTGCACAGCAGAGGAGACCCTGAGAGACATTCTCCTGTAGACCAGGCACTGCCGAGCACTGGAGCAGTACAAGCAGGACGGCGAGACCAACAGGTCCTGGGCCAGGTGGGGTCCGGTGAGGGAGAAAGACACAGGAACCAAGAGTCCCAGGGCTGCAGCTGAGATAGGGCTGGTAATGAGGCACAGCCCTGGAGGGGGTGGGGGTGGGGACCTTCCATGGATGGGATGGTCAGAAGGCTCCTGGAGGAGGTGACAAGTAGGTTGGGTAAGGCAGAGGAAGCCTGGGAAGATTGGGGGAAAAGTGTTCCAGGCCTAGGAACAGCCGAATGCCAGCAGGCTTCTCCGTGTCATACCCGTGCCTACTAGGGCCACCCGTCTGTCTGTCTGTCCGTCCCAGGGAGAGTTCCCCGGTTTGTCTTTTACTGAAAGATCCTGGAAGAGGGGAAGGTTAGTTGTCACTCTTGTGCAAAGGCCCTGAGGCAGGTGCAGGGTGTGAGGGGGAGGGGAGATGTGAGGCCAGGAGTGGAAGTGGAAGATGGAGGCAGGGCCATGCCTCATGTGCCTGGGGCCAGCTGTGGAGTGCTTGGAATTTCATCCTCGGCCCACAGGAAATCCCTGATAGGGACTGGGGGTGGGAGTGGGTGGTGGCAGGGGTTGTAAGCCAGGAAGGAAGTGATCCAGCCCTTGTTTCAAAGATGATCTCTGGCTGTCCTGTGGTTAGGGGATGGCAGTTGGAAGGGTGTCTGGTATCTAAGCTGGTAGAAGAAAGAGTACAGCCCCAGTATGCTACCTCCCAGGGTACCCTCGTGTTGCTCGACTGGCCCAGTACTTCCAGTGTCCTGGGGAAATGCTCCATGTGCCTCTCATCTGTGAACGTGAGGTGAATGGAAGCCCATCTACCTGGGCCAGGCCTGACCGTCCGCAAGACTGAATGCGAGCAAGCCTTTCCACGTCCCACCCCTGCCCACTAGGGCCATCCGTCTCTGTTTGTCCCAGGGAGAGTTCCCCGGTTTGTCTTTTACTGAAAGATCCTGGGGGAGGGGAGGGCTAGTCGTCACTCTTGTGGACAAGGGGTAGGTCCTCAGCCAGGAAACCTTTTTTTTTTTTTTTGAGATGGAGTCTCGCTGTGTCCCCCAGGCTGGAGTACAGTGGCACGATCTAGGCTCATTGCAACCTCCCCCTCTCGGGTTCAAGCGATTCTCCTGCCTCAGCCTCCTGAGTAGCTGGGATGACAGGCGCCTGCCACCACGCCTGGCTAATTTTTGTATTTTTAGTAGAGATGGGGCTTTACATGTTGGCCTGGCTGATCCCGAACTCCTGACCTCAAGTGATCTGCCCGACTTGGCCTCCCAAAATGCTAGGACTACAGGTGTGAGCCGCCATGCTCAGCCAGGAAACCACTCTTGGAAGGCAGTTTCTAGACAGAGAAAAGAGCCCCCTTCTCTCTGAGGGTCTAAATGTTGGTATAGCTGGTCTAATGTTGGTATAGTCTGCCGTGAGGCTGCTGGGAAGCCAGTGCTCTGCTCAGTATCTGTATCCCTGCCAGTATACCTACACTCTTACTGGGGTCTGGTTTAAACGTCCCAGCCCGACCCCAAGACAAAGTCAGCAGTGGTGACTGAAGGAGCCCTTGCTGTGGTGCAGGCTCTGTGCTGGGCACGGGACTCCAGACACACAGGAGTAAGACCCTATCTTGCAGAGCTTACAATTTGGGGTGGGGGCAGTGGGGAGGGAAGCACAAGTAGCCCTAAGCAGTGCCAGGAGTGGGGACACCAGGGCCTGGGACAGGGTCTGAGGCAGGCAGGTCAGAAGGGCTCCCTGGAGAATGGGGCCTGCGAACTGAGCTGTGAAGGCCAAGTGGGCATGATCTGGGTCACGTGGCCTAGTGGGAGCCTCACCTCTGGGCAGTCCCAGGAAGGGAGGCCCCGAAGGTAGGGAATCTTGAGGCCAGCTTAGGCAGGAGGCCCTCTCCTCTCTTGCGCGGAGACCTCCTTCAGCCTGGGTCTGAACTCTGCCCGAGCTGGTCTTCCCACATGCCTGAGGCCCCTTGAGGGAGGCCTCACACTGGTCCTAGGCCTGCTGCTGCCGTCCCCCAGTGCCTCACGGGAAGTTTCTGAGACAGAGTGAAAAGCATTCCTGAGGGAATGTAAAGAAAGGGCGGGGCGGCTGGGCAGGAAAGGGCCTGGCCCAAACTTCCCCTCTCAAATCTTATCACAATGACAGGCTCCCTGCCTGGCCTCCATTTGTTCATCTGGACCAGGAGGGTCCCTGGGCTGCAAGGCTGGAGTTAGGATTGACATAACCGTCAAGTGTGGATGTGACCCACACACATAAAGTGGGGATGAGGACTCCTTGGGGTGGCCTTCTTGTGGGAACGGGGTGGAGCACCCACACTGGCCTTGGCACCCGAGCAAAGGTGTAGGTGTGGAGAGCCAGGCCTGAAATCTCAAGGCCTGGCAGGGAGGCCGTCTCCCTCAACATCCTGGCAAATGAAGGATGCAAAGGAAACGAAATCTACAGAAACGCAGAGACCCTGGATGATGTGTTCTTCTGTGTCTTCTTTCTCCTCATTCTTTCTGTTATTTAATTATCTCTATTTTCCAAACAGCTTCATTGAGATATAGTTCATAGTACATGCCATACAATTCACCCATGGGAAGTGTCCGACGCAGCAGTTTTAGTATATCCAGAGTCATGCAACTATCACCACAATCAATGTTAGAACATCTCGCCGAGTGAAGTGGCTCACACCTGTAATCCTAGCACTTTGGGAAGCTGAGGCGGGTGGATCACGAGGTCAAGAGATCGAGACCATCCTGGCCAACATGGTGAAACCCTGTCTCTACTACAAATACAAAAAAGTAGCTGGGCATGGTGGTGTACGCCTGTAGTCCCAGCTACTCGGGAGACTGAGGCAGGAGGATCGCTTGAACGCAGGAGGCGGAGGTTGCAGTGAGTTGAGATCACACCCTGAGATCACGCCATGGCACTCCAGCCTGGCGACAGAGTGAGACTCTGACTCAAACAAGCAAACAAACAAAATTAAAAAACGACAAAAAAGAACATCTCATTACCTCAGAAAGAAACCCTGTACCCACTGGCAGTCATTCCACATTCCCCTCTCCCTCAGCAACCAACAGTCTGCTTTCTGCCTGTTGTGGACATTTCCTAGAAATGGAATCATACACTATGTGGTCTTTTGTGACTAGCTTCTTCATTTAACCTGTTCAGGATTCATCCAAGTTGTAGCATCCTTTTTAAGGCTGACCCATATTCCAGTGTGGATAGACCACATTTTGTTTAAACATTCATCAGATGAGGGACATTAAGTATGAATAATACTGCTATGAACATTTGCCCACACGTTTTTGTGTGGACATATGTTTTCAGTTCTTTTGGGTATATATCTCTGAGTGGGGTTTCTGGGTCAAATGGCAACTCTATGTTTAACTTCTTGAGAAGCTGCCAGAGTATTTTCCAAAGCAGTTGCGCCATTTTACATTCCCACCAGCGGTGGCTTCCAGCACTTGTTACTGTATCTTTTTGATGAGTGCTATCCTGGTGGGCAAGAAGTGGCATCTGTTTGTAGTTTTGATTTTCATTTCCCTGACTGCTAACATTGAGCATCTTTGCATGTGTTTCTTGGCTATTGGTTTTTTTTTTTTTTTTTTGAGATGGAGTCTCGCTCTGTCGCCCAGGCTGCAATGGGGCAATATTGGCTTGCTGCAACCTCCACCTCCCAGGTGCAAGCGACGCTCTGCCTCAACCTCCAGGTAGCTGGGATTACAGGCACCCATCACCGCACCCCACTTTTTTTTTTTTTTTTGAGACGGAGTCTCACTCTGTTGCCAGGCTAGAGTGCTGTGGTGTGATCTCTGCTCAATGCAACCTCCGATTCCCTGGTTCAAGCGATTATCCTGCTTCAGCCACCCCATAGCTGGGATTACAGGCACGCACCACCACGCCCAGCTAATTTTTGTATTTTTAGTAGAGACGGGATTCACCAGGATGGCCAGGATGGCCTTGATCTTCTGACCTCATGATCTGCCCACTTTGGTCTCCCAAAGTGCTGGGATTACAGGCGTAAGCCACTGCATCCGGCCACAGCTAATTTTTTTTTTTTTTTTTTTTTTTTGAGACGGAGTCTCCCTCTGTCGCCCAGGCTGGAGTGCAGTGGCACGATCTCTGCTCACTGCAAGCTCCTACCTCAGCCTCCCAAGTAGCTGGGACTACAGGCGCCTGCCACTACGCCCGGCTAATTTTTTGTATTTTTTAGTAGAGACCGGGTTTCACTGTGTTAGCCAGGATGGTCTCGATCTCCTGACCTCGTGATCCACCTGCTTCAGCCTCCCAGAGTGCTGGGATTACAAGTGTGAGCCACCACGCCTAGCCTTTTTTTTTTTTTTGAGACGGAGTTTTTGCTCTTGTCGCCCAGGCTGGAGTGCGATGGTGTGATTTTGGCTCACTGCAACCTCCGCCTCCTGTATTCCAGCGATTCTCCTGCCTCAGCCTCCCGAGTAGCTAGGATTACAGGCATGCGCCACCACGCCCAGTAAATTTTGTATTTGTAGTAGACACGGTTTCTCCATGTTGGTCAAGCTGGTCTCCAACTCCCAACCTCAGGTGATCCGCCCGCTTTGACCTCCCAAAGTGCTGAAATTACAGGTGTGAGCCACCGTGCCTGACCCTTGTTGGCCATTTGTATCTCTTCTTTGAAGAAATGTCTATTCAGACATTTTACCCCTTTTAAAATCTAGTTATTTATCTTTTTATTATTACTTTGAGACAGTCTCACTCTGTTGGCCAGGCTGGGGTGCATAGGTGCCATCATAGCTCACTGCAGTTTTCAATCCTTGACTCAAATGATCCTCCCACCTTAGCCTCCCAAAGTGCTGGGATTACAGGTATGAGTCACCACATCCAACCTCCTTTTTTTTTTTTTTCTTTTTGAGATGGAGTCTTGCTCTTTGCCAGGCTGGAGTGCAGTAGCACGATCTCAGCTCACTGCAACCTCCGCCTTCCAGGTTGAAGTGATTCTCCTGCCTCAGCCTCTTGAGTAGCTGGAATTACAGGCATGTGCCACTATGTCCAGTTAATTTTTTTGTACTTTTAGTAGAGACGGAGTTTCACCATGTTGGCCAGGATGGTCTCAATCTCTCGACCTCATGATCTACCTGCCTTGGCCTCCCCAAGTGCTGGGATTACAGGCGTGAGCCACCACACCTGGCCGGGTTTAATGTCTCTTGTTAGACACATGATTTGCAAATATCCTGTCTCATTATGTGGATTGTCTTTGCTATTTTTTAATGGTATAATTTGCGGGACAAGTTTTAATTTTTTGTATTTAGTAGAGACGGGGTTTCACCAGGTTGGTTAGGCAGGTCTCGAATTCCTGACCTCAGGTGATCCACCCGCCTCAGCCTCCCAAAGTGCTGGGATTACAGGCGTGAGCCACCATGCCCGGCCAGACAAGTTTTAATTTTTATGAATTCCAATTCATCTTTTTCTTTTGTTCCTTATCCTCTCGGCATCATAATTAAGAAGGCTTTGCCTACCTCACGGTCACAAACATTTAGGTTTTCATCTGAGAGTTTTATAGTTTTAGCTCTTACAATTAGGTCTATGATTTATTTGCTTAGTTATTAACATATTAAGTAACAAGTTCTAGGGGTGGGTGTAATAACTTCTATGATCTTGGAGATGAGGATAAATGCTCTTTTGAGGCCAGGTGTGGTGGCTCATGCCTGTAATCCCAGCACTTTGGGAGGCCAAGGTGGGCTGATCATGAGGTCAGGAGCTCGAGACCAGTCTGGCCAACATGGTGAAACCCTGTCTCTACTAAAAATACAACAATTAGCCGGGCGTGGTGGTGCGTGCCTGTAATCCCAGCTACTCAGAGCTTGAGGGAGAAGAATCATTTGGAACCCGGGAGGTTGCAGTAGGCCGAAATCATGCCACTGCACTCTAGCCTGGGCGACAGAACAAGACTCTGTCTCTGAATAAATAAATAAATGCTATTTTGAGATATTTTCAGTGACTTTAATGTGTTGAGATGGAGTATCACCTACATTCATAACTGAAGAAAATGCCAGATTTCAGTTAAAGGTTAATTTTTTTTTTTTTGAGACAGGGGTCTTGCTAGAGGCCTCAAAGTACCTGGGATGGTAAGTGAGTGCCACTGCACCTGGTGTTAAAGGTTAATTTTAAATAAAGATGTAATTACCAGCTCTGGTTCATGGTCCCCAGAATGCTATCCATGGGTTCCAGGTTCAGAACTCTTAGGATGGCTAAAATTCCTGCCTGAAGTCTCAGTTTTCCAATAATCCTTTGGGGGCTTGAAACCTCCCAGGAATGGCTTTAGGGTGTTTTCCTGACACTTCCCAGCCCTGGCCCATACCCTGCCCTCTGCCTGGCTCCATCCTTGAGGAAGGAATTCCTTGCCAAGCAGAATTTTCTAACAAGCCCAAATACAGTAATAATAATAATTAGCAGCAGGAAGAACTATAAACACTGGGGTAGGAAAGCCTGAACCTGTCTCTTCTTTTCCTCATCCCTTCCCTTCATTCCTGAACTGAAGGAGACTGAGCCCCTTTGGGCTTTGATGACTCCATCACTGGGGTATGTTCATTTGATGGTTGATTTTGCTGTACCAGGTACTTCCTTTCCCATTTTCTAATCATTTTATAACACATGCTGACTCTTTTCCCTTCCCTTCTCCTTTTCCTGGGAAAATACAATGAACAAATAAACTTATTGATAGTGAGAATTAAAACAAAATTATAAATACTGTATGTTTAGTATCAGACCAAGCATCTTGCGGACACGCTTGCCCCTGGCCATCCCAGCATCCCTGGGGCAACTCTGGCCTTGGGTAAGAGGCTCCACAGCTCCTGGCTTAGCTGTGCCCTGGCTCCTCCCCTCACATCATGCCTGACCCTAGGAAGGTTGTAGGTTATTTCCCCTCTGGGTGCCTTAGCTTTCTCATCTATAAGGGTGGGGGATGAGATGGTCAGTTTTTTTTTTTTTTTTTTTTTTTTTTTTTTTTTTTTTGAGACGGAGTCTCGCTCTGTCGCCCAGGCTGGAGTGCTGTGGCCGGATCTCAGCTCACTGCAAGCTCCGCCTCCCGGGTTCACGCCATTCTCCTGCCGCAGCCTCCCGACTACAGGCGCCCGCCACCTCGCCCGGCTAGTTTTTTGTATTTTTTAGTAGAGACGGGGTTTCACCGTGTTAGCCAGGATGGTCTCGATCTCCTGACCTTGTGATCCGCCCGTCTCGGCCTCCCAAAGTGCTGGGATTACAGGCTTGAGCCACCGCGCCCGGCCAGTTTTTTTGTTTTAGCGTGGAGGACGAGATGGTCATAGGGTCATAGTTTTTTTTTTTTTTTATCGTCGATGTAATTAATTCATCATTTACATTAGGTATATCTCCTAATGCTATCCCTCCCCCCTTGTTTTTGTTTTATACAGATGAGATCTCACTATGTCGCCGGGCGCCATGGCTCAAGCCTGTAATCCCAGCACTTTGGGAGGCTGAGGCGGGCGGATCACGAGGCCAGGAGTTTGAGACCAGCCTGGCCGATATGGTGAAACCCCATCTCTACTAAAAATATGAAAATCAGCTGGGTGTAGTGGTGGGTGCCTGTAGTCCTAGGCTGAGGCACAGGAATCGCTTGAACCCAGGAGGCAGAGGCTACAGTGAGCCGAGATCATGCCACTGGACTCCAGCATGGGCGACAGAGCGAGACTCCGTCTAAAAAAAAAAAAAAAAAAATTAATGAAAGGAAAAAGGAAAAAGGCAAGGAGGAATCCCAGTGATGACAGGTTGGAAGCTGCAGAGGAGACTGATGGGGAGTGACCTGTGAGGTAGGAGGGCCAGGTGAACTGGAATCTCCAGGTCCAGATAAATGAGGGTTTCCAGGAGGAGAAGTGGTCGACTCAGCTGTTGCTGAGAAGCTCAATGAGACCAAGAAGTGACCCCCGGATGGGGCAGCGGAGAGGTGGTAGGTTACCTTAGCAGCAGTTAAGGGGTGGGGACACAGCTCTGTTGGGTGGGGTGATGAGAGGCTGGGATGGGAGGGGGTTGAGGAAGCCAGTGTAGGGAAGTCTTCGGAAATGTCTGAGGGGAGGGAGAAATGGCAAGACCGGAGAGGGGTGGGGGGCAGGAGTCGGTCCAGAGTGAGGCTGATGGCACAGAAAAGCCTCAAGGGGAGGGCAGCGGGAGAGGGTCCCCGGCCCGAGTAGGACGTGGGTACGCAACAGGGAGGTTTGTCTGTTTGGGGACAGGGAGAGGAGAAAGATCCTGAAGGCTTTCGTTTTTCTCTGAAGAATGAGGTAAGGCCACGGGCTGGGAGCCCAGGCAGAAGGGGCTGTGGGAGGTGTAAGGAGAGGGGAACAGGCATGAGGTCTCAGTTTCAGAGTGGGAGTCTCACCGAAAAACATGGTAGGGCTGCCGGCTTTGTGGATGCGTTACAAGTGTGGGATCACAAATTCCCAATCCCAGGGCTGTGGTGGCGCCCTCTCCCCAAGCGATGGGAAGGCGGGTGTCCTTAAGGTCGGGGTTCCCTACGCCAGAAGGATGGACTCTATTACAATCCATCAGGCCAGGAGGTAGGTACTGTTTTCTGTATTTTACCGTTGGGAAATCTGAGAGCTTCAGGCCAATATAGTATCCGTGTAGCATTAGGGTCAAACTAGAACAGGGGCTGACACATGTTAAGTGTTAATATTGGCTGGGGAAAAAAAAAATGCTTTTAAAGTCCACTGCTGCACCCCTACTGGTAGCCCAGCCTGGCCTCAGCCTTGGGGGCTGGTGGGTGGAGAGGGTGGCCCTGTGTGCTCTGCTATCCCTGTTGCCTTAATAAATGACCCAGTATCAGCTTTGTGCCTTTGTAGGTTGATCTTCCAGTCTGGTGGTACAACTTTGTAGACACCAAGCGAGCGGGGCAGCGTGTTCTGGACCTCATTCCTCACACAGGGCTCACCTCCGGATGAGTCAGAGGCCTTAGCCAGTGGCCCAGCCCCGGGAATGCCACCCCGGTTCTGTACCCTGCCCGGGCCAGCTGAAGGGTGTATCGGGGCACACACCTGCAGCATCCAGGGCTCTCCAAGGAGAGAAACATCCTTTGGAGGAGAGTCCCAGAGTTACGACCCTGAACTTGGTGGGGGCAGGGCTTCTATACCAGCAGGGGTCCCAGCCCTGTTTCTTAAAGGTCATTTAGGCAGAAGTGAACGTGGTCTCTTCAATAAAGTTAATAGTTCATGCTGCAAAAAATGTTCAAGAGAAAACCCCGCTTATTTATTCAGGCTTTAAAACCATAGAACTCCCAAATTCTCCCTGTAGCTATTTATATCCAAAGCTCGTCCCCATATTAATCTCAGGTTTGAAGCAACTTAAAAGAAAAATAGCCATCCCTGCTTTAAAAAGATTTCCCGCATAGACCTCCACTGGTCTAATTACGAAGGGAGCGTAGTTTCGGGGTTGGTTGGGGGTAGGGCACCGGGACCTCCAAGGCAGTTACACCCCTCAGCCCCCCACAGCTGTACGGCTGCCCGGTGGTCCCTCTCCAGGGCAGCGGCTCTCAGGCTGGCCTCAGCCGACCCCACCCGCCCGCGCACCGGGTTCTCCCTCGCGGGGGTTCCGGGGGGAGAGAGGAGGCGGGGCGGGCGGCAGATCCGGAAAAGTGGCTGCCCTCGCCCCGGAGGAAGTTGACCCTCCTCCCGCGCCGAGAGGTTGGAATGAAAATAGCTTCTTCCTCTTTACCCTTCCTGGACCCCCGCCCCAGAACGGCTGCGCCTGTTCATTCATCTTTCAGCAGCCACCCCAGCGGCTAGTGCGTCCCCACGCCGGGACTCTGTGCCCCGGGGGCCCACGGGGACCCTCCCTTGGGCCTCCGCCGCGGCGGCGAGCCCCGCACCCAAGCCACCCCGGGGGTCCCCGCCTCCCCCACCCAATTAGCGGGCAGCACGGCAAACCCGAGTCCCCACGCGGCTCGCGCCAGGGGAGGTGGCA
Source organism: Macaca mulatta (assembly GCF_049350105.2). NCBI lineage: Eukaryota > Metazoa > Chordata > Mammalia > Primates > Cercopithecidae > Macaca > Macaca mulatta. The sequence goes on from NC_133412.1 coordinate 175,968,587, forward strand.
GCCTGGGAAGCCCGTCCCCAGCGCCGTGGCCCCCGCCCCCGCGAGCCCCGCGTCCCCTGGGAAAGGCGGGGGCGCAACGAGTTTCCCCCAATTAGTTTCCTCTTTGTATGGAGTCTAAGCGCGCCCGTACCCCTCCGCGCAGCGGAAAGTAGTCCCGGCCGGGCGCTCCGCGGCTTTCCAGCGCCAGGCACATTTTACTTTAAGAAGCCGACGGGACTCTCAGCAGGGTCCCGCGGAGGGGGGCCAGAGGCCGCGGGAGGCGTGTGCGGGCAGTAGCGGCGGGGGCTGTGGCCGAGGGGAGGGGGCGGGGAGGGCCGCGAACTCCTCGCCGCTGCCTAGAGAGAAGGATCATGGGGCGTAGGGAGATGGCAAACCTCAAACCACGTACGGCGGGCGATACGCGTCAACCGAACCTCGCCAACGGAAGCCCGGAGCCGCCCCTCCCCGCTCCCCCGCCCCGCCGCCCCGGACGGACGGGCCCGCGGAGCCAACCCGGCTGCCGCTCGCCGTCCAAATCCCACCAGAGCCAATGGGAGTGCGAGGGGGGCGGAGCCATCTCGCGTCAGTTGGGCTGCGCGCCCCCCCAGGCGCCCCTGCAGGCCCCGCCCCTGCCTCCTCCCCTCTCCGCTCGCTGCTCCCGGAGTAGTTGGTGCCAGTGAAGTGAGGGCGGCGATGAGAGCGAAAGTTGCGCTCGGCTCGTCGCTGGGGGCTTGAAGCGGTTCCGCGCTCTACCCGTCTGGGCCTCCCCCGACTCGGACTCGCGCCCGTGGGCTCCCGTAGCGCCCGCCCGGCTCCGCGCCGGCCCCGCGCCCCCTCCCCCGGCTCGGCGCCCCCTCCTCAGGAGCCGCGGGTCCCCGCCACTTTCGCACGGCCCCGGCCCCCGCCGATGCCGGCCATGGTGGAGAAGGGCCCCGAGGTCTCAGGGAAGCGGAGAGGGAGGAACAACGCGGCCGCCTCCGCCGCCGCCGCCGCCGCCGCCGCCGCCTCGGCCGCCTGCGCCTCGCCAGCCGCCACTGCCGCCTCGGGCGCCGCCGCCTCCTCCGCCTCGGCTGCCGCCGCCTCGGCCGCCGCCACCCCCAATAATGGCCAGAATAAAAGTTTGGCGGCGGCGGCCCCCAATGGCAACAGCAGCAGCAACTCCTGGGAGGAAGGCAGCTCGGGCTCGTCCAGCGACGAGGAGCACGGTAGGTGGCAACCGCCCCCGCGGCCCCGGGCCCCGGGCCCCGCGCCGCGCTGACCGCCGTGTTCTGCTTCCCCCGCAGGTGGCGGTGGCATGAGGGTCGGACCCCAGTACCAGGCGGTGGTGCCCGATTTCGACCCCGGTGAGTAGCGGCCCCGGGCGGCCGGCGGCGGGGATGAGCGGGAGCCCCGGGTCCCCGGCGAGCCCGAGGGGGCGGGAGCCGGCCGACAACTTTCTTTTTGTGTGTGCGTTCGCCCTGCCGTCCGTGGGGAGAACAGCAGGGCGAGGACGAGGAGGCGCACACGCACACGAGTGTTCTGCAAACGTGCGTCTGCACCCGGTGGAGGCCAGGTCGCCCCCAGCAGGTCCGGCGCCGCTGCCCCTTGCGCCTCCGAGGACTGCAGGTGGCGTCGGAGGCGGCCACACCTGGCGTGGGGGCGCTGGGGGTCCCTGCGTCCAGGTGAGCTGCGCCTCGGCCAGGGGTAAAGGGTGGCAGTGCCGGAGAGTTAGCGTCCTGCGAGCGCCCCGGACTTAGGAGGTCGCCAGAGACCCCTTTATCGGAACCCTCCCCAAAGGCTGCTCCCACGCCTTTGCTTCTCCTCCGAGCCTCTGGCTCTTGCTGGTTCCTGACTCCCCTCCCATCCAGAAGCGAGTAGAAGAACGACCCCCCAAAATCAGTCAATAAAGGAAGTGTGTTTTCCAGAGGGCGCCTGCCTGGGGAAGAGAGCCTCGCGTGTGGCAGTTTGATTTTAGGACCTATTTGTAAATGTGTGTGTTTCCTTTTTTTTTGGAGGAAGAGATTGTGAAATTGAGAATCGTCAGAAGCTTTAGCCTAACAAATGCTTTTCACCTACAAGAAAGTCCTACACCCTAGAATGGAACACTTACTTTCCTGGCTGCTATTCTGTGTAGAAGCAAATTTAAAGTGGTACAAGAAAAAAAAAATCCAATCAGACAAAGGAATTCGTCAGATTTTAATGCATGAGATTCTAGCCAGTCTCTGTATGAGACTGTCTTTAAAGGTTGTTGGTATGGAAAATGTTTGAAAGAACGCAGGATTTATTTCAGAAATAAAATTCAACAGAGCATCTTGTAAAGCTGGAGTTAACAATCCTCGCTGGTTGGAGGGCTTTAGAGCTGGGGTTCTCTATGTAGGTTATACCACTAGTTTATTTGAAAAGATAAATGCATACACGTTTTTTCCTTGGAAACAAGACTGCAGAAAATTCCAGTGATCTAGTCCTTGAAAAAGGCAATTGCTCTCAAGCTGTTATTAAGGTACTAAACTGCCCTTTGAAGTGAAAATACGTAAAGGTCCTAGGTGAGCTCTTGGACACTGGAAATAAATGACTTCTCTTAAACTGGCCTTCAAAATTTTGATTTCTTGACGTAAGGTTTGTGTTCCTTTTAAGTCCATGTTATTGTTTTTGATAGTTTCCTTCTCTCCAATTCTTTTCTTTTCTTTTTTTTTTTTTTTTTGGTAGTCACTTATCATTTATGAGTAATGGGATAGAACTAGGTGACCAGGCTATTTCTCTTGTATGCTTGGCTCCTCCATTCCTCGGTTGGCCACCAGGGGAAGCATACTGTTTTGGTTACAGTTGACCCTGTCTTCATTTTGTAGGTCAAGTCTTATCTTTGGTTTAAAACACAGAACATAAAGCTTGTCACCAAATGTTCCTAATGTATTATTTTTAAAAATCGACTTCCACAAATCTTTGAGTAAGTTGGTAGGCTTTTTGGTACATTTTTGTTAACATAAATTTTGAAAACTTTAGATGTGTTGGATGTGACTAAGGAAAAGGGCATATTTGTCAGCAACAGGAATTAGATTTCTGACATTCATTGAAATGTTGATGTCAGCTCTGCATTGTTAGTAATGAGTTTGACTTCTTTGGAGTTGTAGTAGTCTTTGAAACAGCAAATGTAATATTTTGAACTGTCCTTGGGCTTTTTGTTGGAATAGGTATGAGCATAAACTTGCTAGCAATCAGCTATTCTAAAATGGAAAACATCTAACAGATTGCAGTAGCTCACACCTGTAATCCCAACACTTGGGGAGGCCAAGGTTGGAGGATCTCTGGAGCCCAGGAGTTGGAGACCAGCCTGGGCAACGTACTCAGACTCCGTCTCCACAAAAAATAAAAAAATCAGCTGGGCTAATTTTTGGTGGCATGTACCTGTAGTTTCAGCTATTTGGGAGGCTGAGGCTGAAGGATCTCTGGGAGGTCAAGGCTGCAGTGAGCAGTGATCTTGCCATTGCACTCCAGCCTAGGTGGCAGAGTGAGACCCTGTCTCAAAAATAAAAAGGAAAACATCTAACTGTTCTGCTGCATAGTCTTGCTGCCAATTGGTTGAGTCTTGATATTAAAATTTCCAAATTTCTTATTTTGTGTTTGTTTTAATCTGGCAAGGAATCTAACTGGTGTAAAGTAATTTCAAACCTTGTTTTGCCAACCTGAGCAGGGGGACACAGTCCTAGATACGGCAGAAAATTGAGATTTTACTATTTTCTAATGGTTTTTTATGTGTCTTCTCATTTAACTGAAAAGCTTAAGGGGAAGGAAGACTTCCATTTTGGAATAGAAGTGTTACAACCCGTTTATTTATTTGTGTGTGTGTGTGTGTGACGGAGTTTCACTCTTGTTGCCCAGGCTGGAGTGCAACGGCATGATCTCGGCTCACTGCACGCAACTTCTGCCTCCCAGGTTCAAGCAGTTCTTCTGCCTCACCCTCCTAAGTGGCTGGGATTACAGGCATGCGCCACCATGCCTGGCTAATTTTTTTGTATTTTAGGTAGAGATGGGGTTTCACTGTGTTCGCCAGGTTGGTCTTGATCTTGTGATCCACCCGCCTCATTCTCCCAAAGTGCTGGAATTACAGACATGAGCCACCACGCCCGGCCCTGATTCAGTTCTTATAAAGTAATTAATACCACGGCCGGGCGCGGTGGCTCAAGCCTGTAATCCCCACACTTTGGGAGGCCTAGACGGGCGGATCACGAGGTCAGGAGATCGAGACCATCCTGGCTAACCCGGTAAAACCCCGTCTCTACTAAAAAATACAAAAAACTAGCCAGGCGAGGTGGCAGGCACCTGTAGTCCTAGCTACTCAGGAGGCTGAGGCAGGAGAATGGCGTGAACCCGGGAGGCGGAGCTTGCAGTGAGCCGAGATCTGGCCACTGCACTCCAGCCTGGGCGACAGAGCGAGACTCCGTCTCAAAAAAAAAAAAAATGAAAAAAAAAAAAATACCTAGACTAGATCGGTGTAGTGTGGCATTGCTTGGTAATTAGAATACCATTTCTGTTTACACTGAAATAAAAAGCTTTACCAACTTTTAAAGAATTAAAAAAAAAAAAGAATTGGCCGGGCGCGGTGGCTCAAGCCTATAATCCCAGCACTTTGGGAGGCCGAGACGGGCTGATCACGAGGTCAGGAGAGCGAGACCATTCTGGCTAACACGGTGAAACCCCGTCTCTACTAAAAAATACAAAAAACTAGCCAGGCAAGGTGGCGGGCGCCTGTAGTCCCAGCTACTTGGGAGGCTGAGGCAGGAGAATGGCGTAAACTCAGGATGCGGAGCTTGCAGTGAGCGGAGATCCGGCCACTGCGCTCCAGTCTGGGCGACAGAGCGAGACTCCGTCTCAAAAAAAAAAAAAAAAAAAAAAAGAGTTAAAAACCAAAGTGCAGCCCTACACTTTTAACTTAGGCTTTGTTCTTACATGTGTTATCCAGGCTGCCTTTCCATACTGTCTGCCTTAGATTATGCTGAGTTGTCATGGGTTTCTTTTAATATTCAGTAGTTACAGAATAATAGGGTAAGAGTGAGGATGCTTATCTATCCTATGTCTGGTTAGTTCTTTCCTACATTAGCAAAACATCACTTACTTTGAAATGAATAATGTTTTTCTTTTTCTTTTTTTTTTTTGAGATAGGGTCATACTTTGTCACCAGTATAGTGGTGTGATCACAGCAGTAGTGAACTTGAACCTCCTAAGTACACTGGGGCTGGGGCTACAGATGTCTACCACCATGCCTGACTATTTTTTTGTATTTGTTGTAGAGACAGGGTTTTGCCATGTAGTCCAGGCTGGTCTCGAACTCCTGGGCTCGAGCCATCTGCCTGCCTTGGCCTCCCGAAGTGCTGGGTTTACAGGTGTGAGCCACTGTGTTCAGCCGTTATTATTACTATTTTTTTTTTTTTTTTTGAGATGGCGTCTCACTCTGTCGCCCAGGCTGGAGCACAGTGGTGCGATCTCAGCTCACTGCAAGCTCCGCCTCCTGGGTTCAAGCCAGTCTCCTGCGTCAGCCTCCCAAGTAGCTGGGACTACGGGCGCCCGCCACCACGCGCGGCTAATTTTTTTGTATTTTTAGTAGAGACAGGGTTTCACCGTATTAGCCAAGATGGTCTCGATCTTCTGACCTCGTGATCCGCCTGCCTCAGCCTCCCAAAGTGCTGGGATTAGAGGCATGAGCCACTGTGCCCGGCCATTACTATTTTTTAATTTTAATTTTTAATATTTTTTTTTTTTTTTTTTTGAGACGGAGTGTCGCTCTGTTGCCCAGGCTGGAGTGCAGTGGCTGGATCTCAGCTCACTGCAAGCTCCGCCTCCCGGGTTCCTGCCATTCTCCTGCCTCAGCCTCCCGAGTAGCTGGGACTACAGGCGCCCGCCACCTCGCCTGGCTAGTTTTTGTATTTTTCAGTAGAGACGGGGTTTCACCGTGTCAGCCAGGATGGTCTCGATCTCCTGACCTCGTGATCCGCCCGTCTCGGCCTCCCAAAGTGCTGGGATTACAGGCTTGAGCCACCGTGCCCTGCCAATTTTTAATTTTTATTCTGTTTATTCACATCCTTGGTGCTTCAGAAGTGTACATTGTTAATAGTGAATATTTTTGAGATAGTGGCCCTTTAAAAATGCAACCTTTATTTTGAATGTTTAATCCAATATATTTAATCAGATCTGAAAATTTGTGGTTGTCATTGGCTTAACTGTCACTTCAGAGTTGACTTCTGTCAGAAAACTGTTATGTTTTCATGCGGAATAGGTAATTTTACTGAACAGGGTGTCGATATGCCTTTCATTTGTTTTCACTGGTGATTCTGTGTTCTGCTTGTTTTATGGTTTAGATCATTGTAAAAAAATAGATATACCAAAATTATGGTGAATGCTTTGTGGTTTTTTGTTTTTGAGACAAGGTCTTGCTCTGTCACACAGGCTAGAGTGCAGTGGCCTGATCTTGGCTCACTTCAAGCTCTGCCTCCCAGACTCAAGTGATCCTCCCCGCTCAGCCTCATCAGTGGCTGGGAATACATGTGTGTATCACCTCGCGTGAGCCTAGGCTGGTCTCGAACTCCTGTGCTCAAGCAGTCTTCCTGCCTTGGCCTCCCAGAGTGCTGGGATTACAGGCACACGCCTGGCAATGCTTTGTGCTTTATTTATATATTTATTTATTTTAGTTTTAGTTTTATTGTTTTTTGAGAGGGAGCTTTGCTCTTGTCGCCCAGGCTAGAGAGCAATGGCGTGACCTTGGCTCACTGCAACCTCTGTCTCCTGGGTTCAAGTGATTTTCCTGCCTTAGCCTCCCTAATAGCTAGGACTACAGGTGTGTGCCACCATGCCCAGCTAATTTTTATATTCTTTGTAGAGATGGTATTTTGCTGGCCGGGCATGGTGACTCACGCCTGTAATCCCAGCACTTTGGGAGGAGGCCGAGGCAGGTGGATCACTTGAGGTCAGGAGTTCAAGACCAACCTGGCCAACATGATGAAACCCCGTCTCTACTAAAAGCAGAAAAATTAGCTGGGCGTGGTGGTGCATGCCTGTAAACTCAGAAGGCTGAGGCAGGAGAATTGCTTGAACCTGGGCTGCAGAGGTTGCAGTGAGCGGAGATGGCACCACTGCATTCCAGCCTAGGTGACAAGGTGAGACTCTGTCTCAAAAAAAAAAAAAAAAAAAAAGATGGGGTTTCGCCGTGTTGTCCAGGCTGGTTTTGAACTCTTGGCTTCAGATGATTCACTTGCCTTGGCCTCCCAAAGTGCTGGAATTACAGGCATCAGCCACTGCCCCGGCCAATGCTTTGTGATTTAAACACTGTTTTAAGGCAGTGTTCACCCAAATGAGAGGTCAGGGTTTTAGCAGGTAATGATGAATTTTGTGAGTGATCAGTTTCATTAGATAGTGTGGTAGGGAGACACCCAAAGCTGGTTATCAGGACACTGAGTATCCTGTCTCTGACAAAGAAAGTGATGTAAGGTAGACCTGGTCATTTTATCTGCAGGGGCCTCAGTTCCTCAACCATGAATCTGGTTCTTTTCATCATGAATAGTCTATGATGATGTCAGTTGTACAATAATGTCTTTTAAAATTCGTTCTTCTGTTTTGTTATTTTTATTTATTTTTTTGTGACAGGGTCTCACTCTGTCACCCAGAGTGCAGTAGTGTAATCAACTTACTATAACCTCAAATTCCTGGGCTCAAGTGATCCTCCCGCCTCAGTCTCCTGAGTGTCTGGGAATGTAGGCACGTGCTACCATACACAGCTAATTTTTTTTTTTTAAGACGGAGTCTCTCTTTCCAGGTTGGAGTGCAGTGGCGCAATCTCGGCACACGCCAATCTCTGACTCCCTGGTTAAGTGATTCTCCTGCTTCAGCCTCCTGAGTAGCTGGGATTACATGCACGCGCCACTACGCCCAGCTAATTTTTGTATTTTCAGTAGAGACGGGGTTTTAACATGTTGACCAGTATGGTCTTGATCTCCTGACTTTGTGATCTGCCCACCTCAGCCTCCCAAAGTGCTGGGATTACAGGCATGAGGCATTGCGCCCGGCCCTACTCAGCTAATTTTTAAGTTTTTTGTAGAGACGAGGTCTTGCTCTGTTGTCCAGGCTGGTCTCAAATTCTTGGCCTTCAGCAATCCTCCTGCCTTGGCCTTTCAAAATTGGGAATTATGGGTGCGAACCATCAGGCCTAGTCAGAGTAAAATTTTGAAAATTGGTAGGATAGGATAGTTAACGTGCATAATTAGAATATGCCTTTTTACAAATCATCATAAGAATAGAATGGTGAAGGTAGAGCTGTGAAAAAAAACAAAACATTTCAAATAGAACAGTACCTGTGACTTGATTAAACACTTTTTTTTTTTCTTTTTTTTTGACATAGAGTGTTGCTCTGTTGCCAGGCTGGAGTGCAGTGGCATGATTTTGGCTCACTGTAACCTCTGCCTCCCAGGTTCAAGCGATTCTCCTGCCTCAGCCTCCCTGAGTAGCTGGGACTCCAGGTGCGTGCCACCATGCCCAGCTAATTTTTGTATTTTTAGTAGAGACGGGGTTTCACCATGTTGTTCAGGGTGGTCTCGATCTCTTGACCTTGTGATTCGCCCGCCTCGGCCTCCCAAAGTGCTGGGATTACAGGCGTGAGCCACCACGCCCAGCCAAACACTGATTTAATACTAGGTTATATTTGCTTCAGGTACAGCTAAAGCCTCATTCCCGCCTTCTTTATTCATTAATTCACAGTTGATTTATATTATTTCTGTGATAGTTTGCATCTTCTGAGAAGCAGATGACAAGACAGATACGCAAGAGGTTCATTAGGGTGTACTTGGGAAGGATAAAGAAGAGAGGAAGGAGGTGTAGGTGGCAAGAGCCTTTACACTGGAAGCACGTGTGACACCTGTGAAAGAAGAGAGAGCCGGGCACGGTGGCTCAAGCCTGTAATCCCAGCACTTTGGGAGGCTGAGATGGACGGATCACGAGGTCAGGAGATCGAGACCATCCTGGCTAACATGGTGAAACCCCGTCTCTACTAAAAAATACAAAAAACTAGCCGGGCGAGGTGGCGGGCGCCTGTAGTCCCAGCTACTCGGGAGGCTGAGGCAGGAGAATGGCGTGAACCCGGGAGACGGAGCTTGCAGTGAGCTGAGATCCGGCCACTGCACTCCAGCCCGGGCAACAGAGCGAGACTCTGTCTCAAAAAAAAAAAAAAAAAAAAAAAAAACAAGAAGAGAGGGAAGGAATGATGATTAATGATAGAGGAACCTCAAACTGCAGTGCAGCTTGCAGTTCAGAGAAAATCTCAGCCAGAGTAGATTGTTGGAAGAGTCTGTTGGGCAGGAATGGTCCTGCCCTGTGAACGTCTGCTGTGTTCAGTCATTGGCTGGGAGCAGCCTAGAGTAGCCTTGCTTTGGTATGGGTGCTGTAGTAGATTCCTGGCAGCTGGGACTGTCAGTTAACTACACCCTTTGCAACATTTTCTCTCTCAAAGGGAAGTCTGAGAGGCTTCTCTCAAGGCTGTCAGAATTCCCATACATGTTTTTGTACTTTAATATATGTGTGAGGCCAGCCATGGTGGCCCACACCTGTAATCCCACCACTTTGGGAGCGTGAGGCATTGGATCACCTGAGGTCAGGAGTTCGAGACCAGCCTGGCCAACACGGCAAAACCCTGTCTCTACTAAAAATATAAAAGTTAGCTGGGTGTGGTTGCAGGTACCTGTAATCCCAGCTACTTGGGAGGCTGAGGCAGGAGAATTGCTTGAGCTCGGGAGGTGGAGGTTGCAGTGAGCCGAGATCGTGCCACTGCACTCCAGACTGGACGACAGGCGAGACTCTGTCTCAAAAAAAAAAAAATGTGTGATAATATGTTTTCTTGTTATTGTTAGTGTTTTTGTAAATGGAATAATCTGTGCTATTAATGTACTTTTATGCTTTCCAAACAAGTACATTTCTACTAGCAAGGTAAACAACTTCGTTTTCACCCTATCTTCGTCATGGTGTGTGTTAGGTTATTAATTTTTTTGAAATGCTATGCTTATGGGCCGGGTGCGGTGGCTTAAGCCTGTAATCCCAGTACTTTGGGAGGCCGAGACGGGCGGATCACGAGGTCAGGAGATCGAGACCATCCTGGCTAACACGGTGAAACCCCGTCTCTCCAAAAAAAAAAAATACAAAAAACTAGCCGGGCGAGGTGGCGGGTGCCTGTAGTCCCAGCTACTCGGGAGGCTGAGGCAGGAGAATGGCGTGAACCCGGGAGGCGGAGCTTGCAGTGAGCTGAGATCCGGCCACTGCACTCCAGCCTAGGCGACAGAGCGAGACTCTGTCTCAAAAAGAAAAAAAAAAAAAGAAATGCTATGCTTATGTTAGCATTTTTTTTTTTCTTTTTTTGGAGATGGAGTTTTGCTCTTGTTGCCTAGGCTAGAGTGCAGTGACGCGATCTCCTCTCACTTTAACCTCCGCCTCCCAGATTCAAGTGATTCTCCTGCCTCAGCCTCCCGAGTAGCTAGGATTACAGGCATGTGCTACCACGCCTGGCTAATTTGAAAAAATATTTGTAGTAGAGAAGGGGTTTCTTTCTTTTTTTTTTTTTTTTTTTTGAGACGGAGTCTTGCTTTGTCGCCCAGGCTGGAGTGCAGTGGCCGGATCTCAGCTCACTGCAAGCTCCGCCTCCCAGGTTTATGCCATTCTCCTGCCTCAGCCTCCTGAGTAGCTGGGACTACAGGCGCCAGCCACCACGCCTGGCTAGTTTTTTGTATTTTTTTTTAGTAGAGAGGGGGTTTCACCGTGTTAGCCAGAATGGTCTCTATCTCCTGACCTCGTGATCTTCCCGTTTCGGCCTCCCAAAGTGCTGGGATTACAGGCTTGAGTCACTGCGCCTGGCCGAGCTCTTTTTTTTTTTTTTATATATTTGGATATTATTTGTTAGAATTGCATATATGTTTTTTGTTTTTTCTTTAATATTATGTGTGTTGGGGGGAGGAGGATTTAGTTTATTTGACAATGGATAAAAATATATTCCTGATTGGAGACTACTCAGAGACTGGTCTTGGTGTATACTCCTGATTTCTAAGATGAATGTTACTGAGAATTGAGAATTTTGTTGTTGTTTTGCTTCAGCTAAGTTATTCATCTCATTTCAGCATGCTATTAACTAGTTGACCCAAATCACAGTGCTGGATGACTTGAAAAGCTCTGATTTAATTTCTGCCTAGTACGTAGTTATAGTAGCATATAGGTTAAAGGTTAAAGTTACAGCTTTGATCCTATAATGGTCAGTTAGTTTCCCACGAAAGGTTAAAATGCTATAGACTAAAACAAATAGCTGTCTTAGGGATTTGCCACTCCTTACAAGGCAATGGGTAGTGTGTGGATAAGGAGGTACAACTTTGTCATCACTAACAGAAAACCCTTGAAAGAATCATCTATCGACCAGGCGCGGTGGCTCACGCCTGTAATCCCAGCACTTTGGGAGGCCGAGGCAGGCGAATCACGAGGTCAGGAGATTGAGACCATCCTGGTTAACACGGTGAAACCCCGTCTCTACTAAAAATACAATAAAATTAGCCGGGCGTGGTGGTGGGCGCCTGTAGTCCCAGCTACTCGGGAGGCTGAGGCAGGAGAATGGCGTGAACCTGGGAGGCAGAGCTTGCGGTGAGCCGAGATTGCGCCACTGCACTCCAGAATGGGCGACAGAGCGAGACTCCGTCTCAAAAAAAAAAAAAAAAAAAGATCTATCCAGGTTGCTTACTCTGTGCCAGGCTAGTTTTAACACACGTCAAATCATTTGACCCTCACAACAGTCATAGGATGTAAAGTCACTATCTCCATTTTCCAGATGAGGAAACCTCTGTTTCCTCAGCATTGAGAGGCTGAGTCTTATGGTTCCGCCTGATAACTTGCCACGGTAATCCAGTCCGAGAGGCCCTCAGCTGTAAGATACATCATTATTTTGTGTTTCACTAAGAAAGGAAAAGGATCAACAAGATAGACCGTTAATTATAAATATAGGAATTCTGATTTATAAGTATAATCAGAATTCAATTTAGTGTATTTTAGAGAGGGTCATCCAGAATCCTCTTTAAGAGAAAACACTTAGGCAGGGTGCAAGGGCTCACTCCTGTAATCCCAGCCCTTAGGGAGTCTGAGGCAGGTGGATCACCGAGGTCAGGAATTCGAGATCAGTGTAGCCAAAATGATGAAACCCTGTCTCTACTGAAAATACAAAAAAATTAGCCAGGCTGTAATCCCAGCACTTTGGGAGGCTGAGGCATGAGAATTGCTTGAACCTGGGAGGTGGGGGAGGTGGAGGTTACAGTGAGCCGAGATCGTGCCACTGCACTCCAGCCTGGGTGACAGAGCAATACTCCATCTGAAAAAAAAAAAAAAGAGAAAGAAGAAAAAACACTTAGGAGCAAGGCTTCATTGGATCCATTGATTAGTTGTTTCCATGTGGCTCCAGGTGTTGGAGAATTTTATGTTTAGGGTTGCCAGAGCCAACTTGTAGTCCAGTTACATTCCTTTTCTTCCTGGCAGTGAAAACAGGTGAAATGGGAGGTATTTAGCTTGGTTGCCTGGGGACAAATTGGACTAAGTTGCTTTATTCCTGCATGTGTGTTGAAAGAGTCATCTTCACAACTTAGAACATGGTTGGAGTTTTTTTAGAAGAGCCATTTCTTTTGATGGTGTGACTGAAGGCTATCCATACAGTCATGTATTGCAAAACAAATGTCATTTTGGTCAAGGACAGTGGTCCCATAAAAAATTCCTGTCACCTAGTAACTTCACCTTGTCTATAGTGCAGCAGTGTGTAGCATTACTCAGGTGTTTGTGTAGTGTTGGTGTAAACAAACCTACTGCACTGCCAGTCTTATAAAATCTAGCTCATGGAGTTATATACAGTACATAGTACTTGATAACGACAATAACTGTATTACTGGGCCGGGCGCGGTGGCTCAAGCCTGTAATCCCAGCACTTTGGGAGGCCGAGACGGGCGGATCACGAGGTCAGGAGATCGAGACCATCCTGGCTAACACGGTGAAACCCCGTCTCTACTAAAAATACAAAAAACTAGCCGGGCGAGGTGGCGGGTGCCTGTAGTCCCAGCTACTCGGGAGACTGAGGCAGGAGAATGGCGTGAACCTGGGAGGCGGAGCTTGCAGTGAGCTGAGATCCGGCCACTGCACTCCAACCTGGGCGACAGAGCGAGACTCCGTCTCAAAAAAAACAAAAAAAACAAAAAAACACAAAAAAAAACTGTATTACTGGTTTGTGGATTTACTATACTATACTTTGTATGGTTATTTTAGAGTGTATTCCTACTTACAAAATTTATGTTTGCTGTAAAACAGTCTTAGGCAGGTCCTTCAGGAGGTATTCCAGAAGGAAGGCATTGTTACTCTAGAGTATGACACCTCTATGTGTCTTATTGCCTATGAAGACCTTCCAGTAGGACAAGATATGGAGTTGGAAGATGGTGATATTGATGATCCTGACTGTAGGCTAGGCCATGTGTGTGTCTTTGTGGTTTTGTTTGTTTGTTTGTTTTTGAAAATGGAGTCTCGCTCTGTTGCACAGGTTGGAGTGCAGTGGCATCATCTTGGCTCACTGCAACCTCCACCTCCCTGCTTCAAGTGATTCTTCTGCCTCAGCCTCCCGAATAGCTGGGATTACAGGTGCATACCACCATGCCTGGCTAATTTTTTTTTTTTTTTTTTTTTTTTTTGAGACGGAGTCTCGCTCTGTCGCCCAGGCTGGAGTGCAGTGGCGCGATCTCGGCTCACTGCAAGCTCCGCCTCCCGGGTTCACGCCATTCTCCTGCCTCAGCCTCCCGAGTAGCTGGGACTACAGGCGCCCACAACCGCGCCCGGCTAATTTTTTGTATTTTTAGTAGAGACGGGGTTTCACCGTGGTCTCGATCTCCTGACCTTGTGATCCGCCCGCCTCGGCCTCCCAAAGTGCTGGGATTACAGGTGTGAGCCACCGCGCCCGGCGCCTGGCTAATTTTTGTATTTTTAGTAGAAATAGGGTTTCATCATGTTGGGCAGGCTGGCCTTGAACTCCTGACCTCAAGTGATCTGCCTGCTTCGGCCTCCCAAAGTGCAGGGATTACGGGCATGAGCCACCATGCCCAGCCTAATTTTTGTATTTTTAGTAGAGACAGAGTTTCGCCATGTTGGCCAGGCTGGTCAGGCTGGTCTTGAGCTCCTGACCTCAGGTGATTTGCCTGCCTTGGCCTCCCACAGTGTTGGGATTACAGGTGTGAGCCACTGCACCTGACTGTATTTACACCCATACTCTCGCTGAAGGTTGTAGTTCCTGCCCTGCTTTACTTTTACTGACAAAGAAGCTGCTGGGCTTGGTATTCTGCTTTCAAACTTTGCATGGATATAGGGAGTTCAGGGGAGGAGGAAGAGAAGAGTAGGTGCTTAACTAGTTTTGATCTTACTCAGTACCAGAGAGTCTTCTGGGAGCTGGTGGTGTCATGTATGTCTGATTTCTTTGAGGGTAGTAGCATGGTTTTTTGAACCGCCAAATCAGGTTTTAAGTTGTTTTTGTTTTTGTTTTTTTTTTTTGAGACGGAGTCTCGCTCTGTCGCCCAGGCTGGAGTGCAGTGGCCGGATCTCAGCTCACTGCAAGCTCCGCCTTTTGGGTTCATGCCATTCTCCTGCCTCAGCCTCCCGAGTAGCTGGGACTACAGGCACCTGCCACCTCGCCCGGCTAGTTTTTTGTATTTTTTAGTAGAGACGGGGTTTCACCAGGTTAGACATGATGGTCTCGATCTCCTGACCTTGTGATCCGCCCATCTCGGCCTCCCAAAGTGCTAGGATTACAGGCTTGAGCCTCCGCGCCCGGCCTGTTTTTGTTTTTGTTTTTGGGAGACAGGGTCTCACCCTCTTCCCCAGGCTGGAGTGCAGTGGCTGGAACATGGCTCACTGCAGTCTTGACTTCCTGGGCACCAGTGGTCCTCCTGCCTCAGCCTCCCAGGTAGCTGGGATTACAGGTGTGAGGCACTGCACTTGGCTGTTAAGTGTTATATAGTATGAACTTGTCAGAGCTAAATAGTGGCTGAATTTTCTAAGAATATGTGCTTGGTTTGGCGTCTTTTCTTGAATAGGCTTTTGTTTTTGTTTCTTTGATTTTTTTTTTTTTTTTTTTTTTGAGACGAAGTCTCGCTATGTCGCCCGGGCTGGAGTGCAGTGGTGCAATCTTAGCTTACTGCAGCCTCTGCCTCTCAGGTTCAAGCAGTTCTCCTGCCTCAGCCTCCCGAGTAGCTGGGATTATAGGTATGCTCCACCACGCCTGGCTGATTTTGTATTTTTAGTAGAGACGGGGTTTCTCCGTGTTGGTCAGGTTGGTCTCGAACTCCTGACCTCAGGTGATCTGCCTGCCTCGGCCTCCCAGAGTGCTGGGATTATAGGCGTGAGCCACCGTGCCCTGCCAAATAGGCATTTTTTAGTAGACATTTGATAAGGACCAAGTGCAACTGTATAACAAATGGAAATTCAGGGAAAAATTGTCTTTTAAATTGCAGTTAAAAGCTGATTATCCCTATCTTTCCTTATTTTTTTTTTTTTTTTTTTTTTTTTTTTTTTTTTTTTTAGGCGGAGTCTCGCTCTGTCGCCCAGGCTGGAGTGCAGTGGCCGGATCTCAGCTCACTGCAAGCTCCGCCTCCCGGGTTCCCGCCATTCTCCTGCCTCAGCCTCCCGAGTAGCTGGGACTACAGGCGCCGCCACCACGCCCGGCTAATTTTTTTTTGTATTTTTAGTGGAGACGGGGTTTCACTGTGTTAGCCAGGATGGTCTCGATCTCCTGACCTCGTGATCCGCCCGTCTCGGCCTCCCAAAGTGCTGGGATTACAGGCTTGAGCCACCGCGCCCGGCCCTTATCTTTCCTTATAATGAATTTATATAAATTAGAGATGCATATCTTGCATAGATGTGTTTTCTTTTTTTATATAAAGTGGTGAAAGTTACATCACAAAATTAGCTGTTTTTTGGCCAGGCGTGGTGGCTCATACCTGTAATCCCAGTGCTTTGAGAAGCTGAGGCAAGTGAATCACCTGAGGTCAGGAGTTTGAGACCAGCCAGGCCAATGTGGCGAAAACCTGTCTCTACTAAAAATAGAAAAAACTAGGCAGGCATGATTGCTCATGCCTGTAATCCCAGCACTTTGGGAGGCTGAGGTGGGCAGATCACAAGGTCAGTAGTTTGAGACCAGCCTGGCCAACATGGTGAAACCCCGTCTCTACTAAAAGTATAAAAATTAGTTGGGCGTGGTGGCATGTGCCTTTAATCCCAGCTACTCTGGAGGTTGAGGCAGGAGGATGGCTTGAACCCGGGAGGCGTAGGTTGCAGTGAGCCGGGATTGTGCCACTGCACACCAGCCTGGGCAACAGAGCGAGACTCCATCTCAAAAAAAAAAACAAAAACGCAAAGATACAAAAAGTTAGCCAGGCGTGGTGGTGCACGCCTGTAATCCCAGCAACTTCGGAGGCTGAGGCAGGAGAATTGGTTGAACTGGGGAGGCAGAGGTTGCCATCAGCCGAGATCGCGCTACTGCACTCAAGCCTGGGCGAAACAGAGAGACTCCATCTCCAAAAAAAAAAAAAAAAAAAAAAAAAATTAACCGTTTTACAATGAACAATTCAGGGGCATTCAGTGCACTCACATTGTTGTGGAGCCACTACCCTTGTCTAGTTCCAAAACATTTTCATCACCCTAAAAAGAAAATCTCATATGCATTACAATGAGGAATGAGTTGCTTCTCATTCTCCATTCTCAGTACCTGGCAACAACCAACCTGCTTTTTGTTTCTGGATTACTTATTCTGGAAATTTCATATAAGTGGATATGTGACCTTCATGTCTGGCTTCTGTCATTTAGTGTAATGTTTTTGAAGTTCATTCCTGTTGAAGCTTGAGTCAGTATTGGTACTTTCTGTGTACTTCATTGCTTTTTGTTTTGTTTTGTTGTTTTGTTTTGTTTTTTTTTGAGACGGAGTCTCACTCTGTCGCCCAGGCTGGAGTGCAGTGGCCGCATCTCAGCTCACTGCAAGCTCTGCCTCCCGGGTTTATGCCATTCTCCTGGCTCAGCCTCCTGAGTAGCTGGGACTACAGGCACCCACCACCTTGCCTGGCTAGTTTTTTTATATTTTTTAGTAGAGACAGGGTTTCACCGGGTTAGCCAGGATGGTCTCGATCTCCTGACCTTGTGATCTGCCCATCTCGGCCTCCCAAAGTGCTGGGATTACAAGGGTGAGCCACCGCGCCCAGCCTGGTTTTGTTGTTTTTTTGTTTTGCCTTGTTTTTGTATTTTGAGATGGAGTCTCGCTGTCACCCAGGCTGGAGGACAGTGGCATGATGTCAGCTCATTGCAACCTCTGCCTCCCTCGTTCAAGCGATTCTCCTGCCTCAACCTCCCAAGTAGCTAGGATTATAGGTGCGTACCACCACGTCTGGCTAATTTTTGTATTTTTAGTAGAAATGGGGTTTCACCATTTTGGCCAGGCTTGTCTTGATCTTCTGACCTCAGGAGAATCATCTGCTTTGGCCTCCCAAAGTGCTAGAATTACAGGCGTGAGCCACCGTGCCTGGGCTTCATTGCTTTTTATGGCGGAGTAATAGTTCATTTTGTGTGTCTGTTAAAATTTATTTATTCATTTGTTTTTGTTTCCTTTCTATAGATAGAGTCTTGCTCTATTGCCCAGCTGGAGCTCAGTGACTTGATTATAGCTCACTGCAGCCTCAAACTCCTGGGCTTAGGCTGTCCTCCTGCCTCAGTCTCTTGAGTAGCTGAGTCTACAGGCACGTGCTGCAATTCCTGGCTAATTAAAAAAATTTTTTCTGTTTTTTTTTTGGAGTGCAGTTTCGCTTTTGTTGCCCAGGCTGGAGTGCAATAGCATAATCTCAGCTCACCCCAACCTCCAGTTCCCAGGTTCAAGTGATTCTCCCACCTCAACCTCCTGAATAGCTGGGATTACAGGCATGAGCCACCATGCCTGGCTAATTTTTTTTGTATTTTTAGTAGAGATGGGGGTTTCTCCATGTTGGCCAGACTGGTCTCGAACTCTTGACCTTGGATGATACGCCTGCCTCGGCCTCCCAAAGTGCTGGGATTACAGGCGCCTGGCCTAATTTTTAATTTTTTTTTTTTGTGGAGAGACAGAATTTCTTTTTTTTTTTTTTTTTTTTTTTTTTGAGACGGAGTCTCGCTCTGTCGCCCAGGCTGGAGTGCAGTGGCCAGATCTCAGCTCACTGCAAGCTCCGCCTCCCGGGTTCCCGCCATTCTCCTGCCTCAGCCTCCCGAGTAGCTGGGACCACAGGCGCCGCCACCTCGCCCGGCTAATTTTTTGTGTTTTTAGTAGAGACGGGGTTTCGCCGTGTTAGCCAGGATGGTCTCGATCTCCTGACCTTGTGATCCGCCCGTCTCGGCCTCCCAAAGTGCTGGGATTACAGGCTTGAGCCACCGCGCCCGGCCAGAATTTCTTTATGTTGGCCAGACTGGTCTCGAACTCCTGACCTCAAGCACTCCTCCTGTCTCAGCCTCCCAAAATGCTGAGATTATAGGTGTGATCCACTAGACCTGGTTCATTCGTTGATGGACATTTAGCTTGTTGTTACCTTTTGATTATTGTGAACCCGGCTGTTAGGTACATTCATGTACAGGTATTTATCTGTTTTCATCCTTTTAGGGGTATATACCTATTAGCTGAATTGCTGGGTTATGGAGTAATTCCATGCTTAATTTTTTTTATTTTCTTTTTTTTTTTTTGAGACAGGCTCTTGCTCTGTTGCCCAGGCTGGGGTGACAGTGGTACGATCTCGGCTCACTGCAACCTCTGTCTCCTGGATTCAAGCGATTCTCCTGCCTCAGCCTCCCGAGTAGCTGGGATTACATGTGCATGCCACCACACCTGGTTAATTTTTGTATTTTTAGTAGAAATGGGGAAACATGTTGGCCAGGCTGGTCTTGAACTCCTAACCTCAGGTGATCCGCCTGCCTTGGCCTCTCAAAGTGCTGGGATTACAGATGTGAGCCACTGTGCCCAGTCTGTGCTTAACTTTTTGAGGAACCATTAAATTGTTTTTCATAGTAGCTTAACCATTTTATACTCCATGATTAATGTATGAGAGTTTCAATATTCTACTTTTTATTTTCTGTCTTTTGAGTTGGAGTCTCTCACTCTGTTGCCCAGGCTGGAGTGCACTGGTGCGATATCGGCTCACTGCAGTTTCCGCCTTCCAGGTTCAGGTGATTCACCTGCCTCAGCCTCCTGAGTAGCTGGGATTGTAAACATGCGCTACCACGCGCGGCTAATTTTTTTTTGGTATTTTTTAGTAGAGACAGGGTTTCACTGTGTTGGCCAGGCGGGTCAGGCTGGTCCTGACATTAGGTGATCTGCCCACCTCGGCCTCCCAAAGTGCTGGGATTACAGGCGTGAAAATGCTACTGATGACAGTGCAGAGAGTACTGAGATGCTTAGAGTAGTGGAGTTACTCGATCCTTCCTGTGGTGGAGGATTGGGAGTTGAAGAAACCAGGAAGTCTTATATGAAATGGTCTTTTAAGGGCAGGTGCAGTGGCTCACCCCTGTAATCCCAGCACTTTGGGAGGCCGAGGCAGGCAGATTGCAAGACCAAGAGATTAAGCCCATCCTGGACAATATGGTGAAACCCCGTCTCTACTAAATACACAAAAATTAGCTGGGGGTGGTGGTGCGTGCTTGTAGTCCCAGCTACTCCGGAGGCTGAGGCAGGAGAATTGCTTGAATCCTGGAGGTGGAGGTTGCTGAGCCAAGATTGTGCCATTGCACTCCAGCCTGGGCACCAAGAGCAAAAATCCATCTCAAAAAAAAAAAAAAAGAGAAAGAAATGGTCCTTTAAGTCAAGCCTTAAAATGTAGGAATTACGTAGTTAATTTGAAAATTAGTGTTATATGATATATAAGCTGTACATGTTATAAAAATTATTTTGAAAATTCTAGTCTTCAAAATTTTAGTTCAGATTTTCCTTGTAGTTATCTAGAGCTGTGCCGTCCAATAATGTAGCCACTAGCTACATGTAACTATTTAAATTTAAATTAATTAAAATTAAATAAGATTAAAAATTCAGTCCTTCTGTTACACTGGGCACATTTTAGATATTCAGCATCATATATAGCTACTAGGTACCATATTGGACAGCTCAGAATAGAGTATTTTTATCCTCCCAGCAAGTTCAGTTGGGTGGCAATGATGTAGACATTTTGATGGACTGAAAGCATTATTATTATTTTATTATTATTATTATTATTATTACTACTTTGTGTGTGTGTGTGTGTGAGACGGAGTCTCGCTCTGTCGCCCAGGCTGGAGTGCAGTGGTGCGACTGCAAGCTCCCCCTCCCGGGTTCACACCATTCTCCTACCTTAGCCTCCCAAGTAGCTGGGACTATAGGTGACTGCCACCGCGCCCGGCTAATTCTTTGTATTTTTAGTAGAAACGGGGTTTCACCTTGTTAGCCAGGATGGTCTCGATCTCCTGACCTCGTGATCCACCCGCTTTGGCCTCCCAAAGTGCTGGGATTATAGGTGTGAGCTACTGCGCCTAGCCCAAAAGCTTCATTATTATTAATTTTTATAATTAATTCAGACGTTTTGCCTTTTTTATCGAGCGTGTGAAATTTGAGATGGGTACAGCTGATAAATGTATGATGACTGTGTACTGAATTCCTCTAGGGATATATTTGTTTAAATATTGCCAATAAGGTGTTCAAAATAAGGTTATTTGAAAGAGCAAGTTGAAATGAAAAGCTTAGGAGAGCTTAGTTGTTTTTTTGAGATGGAGTTTCACTCTTGTTGCCCAGGCGGGAGTGGAATGGTGTGATCTTGACTCACTGCAACCTCTGCTGCGCCCCGCCCCCTCCCCCCGC
This sequence comes from Macaca mulatta, assembly GCF_049350105.2. Lineage (NCBI taxonomy): Eukaryota > Metazoa > Chordata > Mammalia > Primates > Cercopithecidae > Macaca > Macaca mulatta. Next base: position 175,989,450 of record NC_133412.1, read on the forward strand.
CCCCGCCTTCAGGCGATTCTCCTGTCTCAGCCTCCTGAGTAGCTGGGATTACAGGCACTCAACACCACGCCTGGCTACCATTTTGTATCGTTAGTAGAGATAGGGTTTCACCATGTTGGCCAGGCTGGTCTCTCCTGACCTCAGGTGATCTGCCCACGTCGGCCTCCCAAAGTGTAGGGATTATAGGCATGAGCCACCATGCCCGGCCTCAGCCTATAGTTCTTTTAATGCCCTTGTCTACTAATTTTATCACGTGTCATTTCTGGGTCAATTTCAGTTGCTTGATTTTTTTTTTTTTTCTTCCTCTTTTTGGGTTGTCTTTTCCACCTACTTTGCTTATCTGTTGATTTTTGGATGCCAGACATCATGAATTTTACTTTGTTGGAGGCTGGATATTTTTGTATTTCTATAAATATTCTTGAGTTTTGTTCTGGGACATGGTTAAAATACTTAAAAATAGTTTGATGAAGTCTTGCTTTTAAGCTCTGTTAGGTGAGATCAAAGCCATTTAGTATAGGGCTATTTCCCACTATTGAGTCAAAATCCTTTTGGGGATTCTATGTGATAGCCCATGGACTATGTGATTTTCCACTCTGGCTGTGAGAAACCGGCACTCTTCCTTTTCCCATGCGAGCCTCGTGGATTGTTCCATTTGATTCTTTTGGGTATTTTATTTATATTTTTAGAGAAGGTGTCTTGCTCTGTAACCCAGGCTGGAGTGCAGTTTCGTGATCATAGCTCCTTGCAGCCTCAAATTCCTGGGCTCAAGCTATGCACCCCATACAGCTGGGACTGTACCATGCCTGGTAATTTTTATTGTTTTAGAGACAGGGTCTCACTGTGTTGCCCATGCTGGTCTTGAACCCCTGGGTTCAAGCGATCATCCCTCCTCAGCCTCCCCAGTAGCTGGGATTACAGGGTTTTGCCATCACATCTGGCTAAGGGAGTGTGGAACCAGGGACAAAGACCAAATACATATTTCATAATATATTACACAAGTTAAATCTGGTTCATGGCACTCCACCTTGACTGGAAGTGTAAGTGTAGATTTTGCCATGTTGCCCAGGCTAGTCTTGAACTCCTAGCCTCAGGTGGTCCCCTCCTCCCAAACCTTGGCCTCCCAAAGGTGCTAGGATTGCAGGCATGAGCCACCGCATGGGTATTACATGGGTATTGCTGTAATCCCCAGTAGCTGGGATTACAGGCGCCCGCCACCATGCCCGGCTAATTTTTTTTTGGATTTTTAGTAGAGACGGGGTTTTGGGCCAGACTGGTCTTGAACTCCTGATCTTAAGCGATCCGCCCACTTCGGCCTCCCAAAATGCTAGGATTACAGGTGTGAGCCACCGCGCCTGGTCTAATTTTTGTATTTTTTGTAGGGATGGGGATTTCCCCATGTTGGCCAGGCTGCTCTTTAACTCCTGGCTTCAAGCAGTCTACCTGCTTCGGCCTCCCAAAGTGGTGGGATTTCAGGAGTAAGCCACTGCGCCCAACTCTGTTCATTTCAATATTCCTGATGAAGTACTCCATCTGATCTCATTTGCTCTTAGAAATCTGCTTGCTGGTTACCCCATGCAGTGGCTCACACTTGTAATCCCAGCACTTTGGGAGACTGAGGGGGAGGATTGTTTGAGGCCAGGAGCTAGAGATCAGCTTGGGCAACATGGCAAGACCTGGTCTCTACGTGCACCTGTAGTCCTGGCTACTTGGGAGGTTGAGGTGGGAGGATTGCTTCAACCCATGAGTTTGAGGTTGCTGTGAGCTCTGATCACACCACTGCGTTTTAGCCTGAGAGACAGGAGCCAGTATCTCTTAGCAAAAAAAAAAGAAAAGAAAAGAAAACAAATCTGACTACAGTATTGATGATTCTAGCCCAGAATTTTCCAAAGGAGTATAGGTGTTTTTTTGTTGTTTTGTTTTTTGAGATGGAGTTTCACTTTTTTTGTTTTGTTTTGTTGTTTGAGATGGAGTCTTCCTCTGTCACCCAGGCTGGAATACAGTGGTGCGATCTCAGCTCACTGCAACCTTCGCCTCCCAGGCTCAAGCAGTTCTCGTGCCTCAGCCTCCCAAGTAGCTGGGACTACAGGTGTGCACCACCACGCCTGGCTAAGTTTTGTATTTTTAGTAGAGACAGGGTTTTACCATGTTGGCCTGGCTGGTATCGAACTCACGACCTCAGGTGGTCCGTCCTTCTTGGCCTCCCAAAGTGTTAGAATTACAGGTGTGAGCCATCGCACCTGGCCTTTTAAATTTTTTTTTTTTTTTTAAAGAGGTGGAGTCAAACTACGTTGCCCAGACTGGTCTTGAACTCCTGGCCTCAAGTAGTCCTCCTGCCTTGGCCTCACAAAGTGCTGGGATGACAGGAATGAACCACTGCACCTGGCTGAGATAGTTTGTTTTTTGAATTAACTATTCTTTTTTTTTTGAGATGGAGTTTTGCTGTTGTTGCCCAGGCTGGAGTGCAGTGGTGCGATGATCTCGGCTCACCACAACCTCTGCCTCCTGGGTTCAAGGGATTCTCCTGCCTCAGCCTCCCAAGTAGCTGGGATTACAGGCATGTGCCACTACACCCGGCTAATTTTGTGTTTTTAGTAGAGACCGGGTTTCTCCATGTTGGTCAGGCTTGTTTTGGACTCCCAACCTCAGGTGATCTGCCCTCCTTGGCCTCCCACTGTGTTGGGATTATAGGCATGAGCCACTGCACCCAGCCATGTTTTTAAGATTTTTAAACATCTGGCTCTTTTTTTTCTTTTTTTTTTTTTTTGAGACGGAGTCTTGCTCTGTTTCCCAAGCTGGAGTGCAGTGGCGCCATCTTGGTTCACTGCAAGCTCTGCTTCCTGGGTTCACGCCATTCTCCTGCCTCAGCCTCCCGAGTGACTGTGACTGCAGGCACTCGCCACCACACCTGGCTAATTTTTTCATATTTTTAGTAGAGACGGGGTTTCACCATGTTAGCCCGGATGGTCTCAATCTCCTGACCTCGTGATCCGCCTGCCTTGGCCTCCCATAGTGCTGGGATTACAGGTGTGAGTCACCGCGCCCGGCCCATCTGGCTCTTTTTAAATGTCAGATATTGATAACTTCCAAACTGAATTAAGATTTTATATGTCAGATGATTAACTATCATTTTGAGTTGTTGCTTAGTTCTCTGCTTGCTTGGCAACAGGTCAGTTTCCATGGTATTGCCTTTTTTTTTTTTTTTTTTTTTTTTGAGACAGAGTCTCGCCCATCGCCCAGGCTGGAGTGTAGTGTCTCGGTTCACTGCAAGCTCCGCCTCCTGGGTTCACGCCATTCTCCTGCCTCAGCCTCCTGAGTAGCTGGGACTACAGGTGCCGCCACCACGCCTGGCTAATTTTTTGTATTTTTAGAGACAGGGTTTCACCGTGTTAGCCAGGAGGGTCTTGATCTCCTGACCTCGTGATCCGCCCACCTCGGCCTCCCAAAGTGCTGGGATTACAGGCTTGAGCCACTGCACCTGGCTGGTATTGCCATTTTTGTATCGCATTCTTAGTGGAGCTGAGAGGTTGGGGGTGAGGCTACAAACCCTAACCCTATAAACTATATAGCTAAGCTTTTATCTAGTTTGGTGTACAAAATTTTTGGATATACAGCTCGGGAAAAGCATATAAAAAATAAAAATAGAAATAATTTCCGAATAATTTTATTTTTTTTTGAGATGGAGTCTCACTCTGTCGCCCAGGCTGGAGTGCAGTGGCGCGATCTTGGCTCACTGCAAGCTCCGCCTTCTGGGTTCACACCATTCTCCTGCCTCAGCCTCCCAAATAGCTAGGACTACAAGGCATGCGCCACCATGCCCAGCTAATTTTTTGTATTTTTAGTAGAGACGGAGTTTCACCATGTTGGCCAGGATGGTCTCGATCTGTTGACCTCATGATCCACCTGCCTCAGCCTCCCAAAGTGCTGGGATTACAGGCATCAGCCACTGTGCCCGGCGTCCCCCCCCCCTTTTTTTTTGAGACAGAGTCTTACTCTCACCCAGACTGTAGTGCAGTGGTATGATCCTGGCTCACTGCAACCTCTGCCTCCTGAGATCAAGTGATCCTCCCACTTCAGCCTCTCAAGTAGCTGGAACTACAGGTGTATGTCATCACACCTGTCTAAATTTTTTTTTTTTGCTGTTTTTTAGTAGAGATGGGGTTTCACCATGTTGTCCCGGCTGGTCTCGAACCCCTGGGCTCAAGCAATCCGCCCACCTTGGCCTCCTGCAGTGCTGGGTTTATAGGCATGAGCCACCATGGCCTGCATAATTCTTTTTTTTTTTTTTTTTTTGAGATGGAATTTCGCTCTTGTTGCTCAAGCTGGAGTGCATTGGCGCGATCTTGGCTCACTGCAACCTCCACCTCCCGGATTCAAGCGATTCTCCGGCCTCAGCCTTCTAAGTAGCTGGGATTACAGGCATGCGCCACCGTGCCTGGCTAATTTTGTATTTTTAGTAGAGACAGGGTTTCTCCATGTTGGCCAGGCTGGTCTTGAGCTCCCGACCTCAGATTATCTGCCCATCTTGGCCTCCCAAAGTGCTGGTATTACAGGTGCGAGCCACCGCGCCCGGCCATTAATTCTTTTTTAAGAAAGAGTTTCATTGCTGTTAAACAAGTTTGAAAACCACAGTTTCTGTTTGAGTAGACAAAACAAACTTGGTTTCTACCACTACACTTTCACAACATGCTTTTGACTCCAGATATGAGGGGGGATTTCTCCCCTACAGCAGGTAATCCATCAGTTCTGCAGTGGGCAGCAGCTGGGCAGCCTCTAATTGAATTCAGTTCTGACACTGTCTGCACTACGCGCCTGGAGATGGATGGTGACAGATCACACAGGTTGAGGACTCAGTCCTATCTTTGATGGTGAACGTAAACCTTCGTTTATTTTGTTTGTGATTCTGACCAACCAGCTGCAAATTTTAAGATTTCCTACAGGTGCCTCCTTGAGCTCAATTACTTTGCTAGAGTAGCTTACAGAACTCAAGGAAATGTGTTTATCCATTTATTACAAAAGATATGTGTATGTATGTGTGTGTGTGTATATGTGTGTATATATATTTAAATTTTATTTGAGTTAGGGTCTTTCTCCAGTTGCCAAGGATGGAGTGCAGTGGTGCGATCACAACTCACTGCACCTTCAACCTCTTGGACTCAGGCTATCCTCCCATCTCAGCCTCCTGAGTAGGTGGAACTATACACACACATCACCATGCCCAGCTAATTAACATTTTTTTGGTAGAGATGGGGTCTTGCTGTATTGCCCAGGCTGGTCTTGAACTCCTATGCTTAAACAGTCCTCTGGCCTTGGATTCCCAAAGTGCTGCACTTACAGGTGTGAGTCATCATGCTCCACCGGCAGAGGATATTTGGACGGATACAAATAAACAGTCAGATGAAGAGATACATATAGGGCAAGGATTGAAATGGTCCCTAGCACCGGCCCTTCTGTCTTCTTGGAGTTGGGATGGGCTACCCTCCCCTCACATGGCTGTGTTTCTGTTGACTCCTGGAAGCCGCCATGTGTTCAGCTCCCTGCAAGCGCTCTCAGCCCAATCCTTTTAGGTTTTTATGAAGGCTTCGTTACATAGGGATGACTTATTAAATCTTTTGGCCATTTGTGATCAATTAAAAGTTCAGTCCCTCTCCCCTCCTTGGAGGTTGAGGTGTGGGGTTAAAACCAGTCCTCATGCTGAAGCTAACATAGGGTTGCCAGCCATCAGTCAACTCATTAGCATACAAAAAGGCACATCACTTTGAAGATGCTGAGGATTTTAGGAGTTGAAGGGCCAGGAAATAGAGGAAGGCTAAATATGTATTTCACAGTATCACATTATGTTATTAACAGCAAATAGTGATAGAAAAATGAAAGTGATGGCTGGGCGCAGTGGCTCACGCCTGTAATCCCAGCACTTTGGGAGGCCGAGGCGGGCAGATCACGAGGTCAGGAGATCGAGATCATCCTGGCTAAGAAGGTGAAACCCCGTCTCTACTAAAAATACAAAAAAAATTAGCCGGGTGTTGTGGCAGGCGCCTGTAGTCCTAGCTACTCAGGAGGCTGAGGCAGGAGAATGGCGTGAACCTGGGAGACAGAGCTTGCAGTGAGGCGAGATTGCGCCACCGCACTCCAGCCTGGGGACAGAGCGAGACTCCTTCTCAAAGAAAAAAAAAAAAAAAAAGAAAAGTGAAAGTGATGATAGCAGAAATGTAAAGTGTAGGTTCTATAAACAGTGCAGATGAGAACAAAGCTAACATTCATCAGGCAGTCTAAATGCATGCAGTTTTTTACCTTAGACACAGTCATTCGTTGACTGTTTAATTGTAAAGAAAAATCAATTTAAGAACATGTATGAAATTGCATTTATACTCTGGAAAAATGAGATGAGACGTAAGTAGGTATTCTGTGTTTTTTAGTGTTTCAAGAGCATAATTCCCCTTATGGGGAATTATGCTTTCACACATTCCACTTGTGTACGTGTTTTTGGGAACTCATTATGTAAGAAAGTGAAGGACTCCTTATACTTCTGTTAGGTAAAAACATAGTAATTGGCTGGGCCTGGTGGCACAGGGTGGGAGCATCACTTGAGGACAAGAGTTTGAGCTTACAGTACACTGTGATCTTTGCTGTGCATAGTCACTGCACTCCAGCCGGGGCAACAAAGACTCTCTTTCTCGCTTTCTCTCTCTTTATGTCTTTCTCTCTTCCTCTCTTCCTCTCTTTCTTCTCTCTCTCTCTCTTTCTCTCTTTTCTTTCTTTTGGACCCTGTCTCAAAACTAAACTAAACAAATTTCTTTGGCTGAATTTTAGTAAATTGCTTTTAAGTGATATTTGTACGTTTTAGAAGGTAACTGTATATTAGACATCATTTATTGGGTACTTACTGTTTTCCATGGTCATAAAATACCTAGTCTAGTGTGATAAATGCCAGGTGATAGAGGTATGCCTGGGGCGGTGGGATGGGGTGAGATGGTTGAAATTGTGTGTAGAAGGTAAGGCTTTCCAGAGTTTACTCTTAGGGTGGGTCTTGAAGGGCAAAGTGAAGTAAAGACATTCCAGGCGGAGGGAAGACACCCATTTCGATGGAGTCCTGTGGATGGAGAGTGCTGGACTTGTTTGCAGAGTCAGGCGTAGTTTGATATGATGGGATTCTTAGGGAAGTAATTGGTAAAGTGGGGGAAGGTGAGACTGTAGAACAGGTAGGCATGGACCCTATCACAAGTGTCCCGGCTTGTATACTTAGCTAAAGGATCTGTCTGTCTGTCTTTGTATCTGTCTGTCTGTATATTTTTTGAGATGGAGTTTCGCTCTTGTTGCCCAGGCTGGAGTGTAGTGGCGTAATCTTGCCTCACTGCAAACTCTGCTCCTGGGTTTAAGCGATCCTCCTGCCTCAGCCTCCCTGGTAGCTGGGACTACAGGTGTGCACCACCACGCCTGGCAAGTTTTTATATTTTTAGTAGAGATGGGGTTTCACCATGTTGGCCAGGCTGATCTCAAACTCCTGACCTCAGGTGATCTGCCCACCTCAGCCTCCCAAAGTGCTGGGATTACATGTGTGAGCCACTGTGCCTGGCCTGTTGAGTATTATCATAAACTCTTCTCCTGTCTATCCTCTAACTTATGTACACCTCATCTGTGTTCTTGTTGTAGCTTGTTATTTAGTCTGTTACAGTAATAATCTCTTTAATTATTAGCTTTTATGTCTTCTTCGTTACCCACTGATAGCCATAACTGCCTATATTGTTTTTGTATACCTGGCTACAGACCAACCATCCTAGATTGAGAATAGAATTACTTCTCATTGCTTCCACAGCTCCTGTCTTCCTTTAAATCATCATCTATAACACAAATTATATAGTGGCTTTCTAGTAAATCTCCTGCTTCTGTGTTTTATATCTGTTAGGCTGGGTGCAGCGACTCACTTCTGTAATCCCAGCACTTTGGGAGACCAAGGTGGGAGGATTGCTTAAGGCCAGGAGTTCGAGACCAGCCCGGGCAGAATAGGGAGACACCCCATCACCACACACTTATATACACACACCCACACACCCACACCCACCATAAAAAAAATCAGTTTCAGCGTGGCGCGGTGGCTCACGCCTGTAATCCCAGCACTTTGGGAGGCCAAGCAGGCAGATCACATGAGGTCGGGAGTTCGATACTAGTCTGACCAACATGAAGAAACCCTATCTCTACTAAAAATACAAAAATATCTGGGTGTGGTGGCACATGCCTGTAATCCCAGCTACTCTGGAGGCTGAGGCAGGAGAATCACTTGAACCTGGGAGATGGAGGTTGCAGTGAGCCGGGATCATGCCGTTGCACTTCATCAACAAGAACAACACTGTCTCAAAAAAAAATTAGTTGGGCACAATGGTATGCATCTGTGGTGGCAACTGTTCGGGAGACTGAGCTGGGAGGACTGCTTGAGCTCAGGAATTCAAGGCTCAGTGAGCTTTGATTGTGGCACTGCACTCCACCCTGGGCCACAGACTCTGTTGCTAATAAATAAGTAAAATGTAAATTAGCTGTTCCTCCATGGCTTACAACCTTCCAGTGGCTCCCATTTCGCTTAGAGTAAAAGCGAAAGCCCTCACAGTGGTCCCCTCCTCTTTTGCTCCTTCACTTCATGCAGATCATTGCTCAATAAGGCCTCTCCTAACCTACCTATCTGTAAGTCTCTCTAGAATATGACTTAAAAACAATCTAAACACAGATGTCATAACTAAAAAAAATTAATGCTTACTCCTTAGTATCATTAAATTTCTGGTCAACTATTGTTAAATAGTTGCTTTGTTTGAAGGTCACTGCAACCCGAGTTTCCTGACCCCAAGCTATCCTCCTGTTTCAGCCTCCCGAGTAGCAGAGACTACAGTTGTGCACCACCACGCCCAGCCAGCTTTTTAGAATTACTTGTAGAGACAGGATCTAACTATGTTGCCTAGGGTGGTCTCGAATTCCTGGCCTCAAGTGATCCTCCCACCTTGGCCTTCCAAAGTATTTGGATTACAGGCGTGAGCCACTTAGCCCAGCCTCAAGTTGTCTTTCTCCTGCTTTACTATTTCATTTTTTTCACATTGCTTTTCGACTTTTAGCGTACTATAAATTTACATATATTTTAATGTCTGTACTAGAATATATGCTCATCAAGGGCAGGGCTCTTTGTGTGTAGACATTGTTTAGTACATAGTTGGCACAAAATAAAATCAAATGAATGAAATACAAAGGTGGAATTTGACTGTAAAACAGTCTTGTTGGAGAAGGTAATGGGGAATAGGGGAAAGAGAGGGCCTCTTTTCGCCCTCCTACACTGATACAGATAGATCCCAGTTGGTCTCTGATCTTGTTTGTAGGGATTCTGTTGGATGGAATGACTAGAGCAAGGTGGGATGGCCTTCAGATGGTACCAGCTTAGCTGGCATTGCTAACCAACTGTTGGAATCTCTGAAAATAAAAGATCCTGAAATTCCTCCCCCTCTCCCCGCAAAGAGAAATACAAAGGCAGAGAACTGGGTAAATTGTCCCACCCCTAACTGCCATCCACAGAAAAGTAACATTTTCTTTTTCTTGATTAACTGTGCTTGACATTAGAAACAGTGGAAAATCCTCTGGGACTTGGGCAGGTAGAAGCTCCAGAGGTAGGACTGGAGGAGGGGCTGTGTAAGCTCTCTTTCTTCCTCTTAAGAATAACCTTCCTTTTGGTATCTACCCGAGATTTATTGGCTCCTTAAAATCCTAACTCAAACCTGTAACCTCTTTCAGCAGAAAGCAGTGCTTAGAGTACGACTTCTACTGCACTGCCAGCCCAAAGGCTTGAACAGAAGGCAAGTGGAAGCCCCAAAACTTTGGCTGTTCCTGGCACTATTCGAGTCCCACTCTCCCTGCCCTCACCCACAGCCTCCCCATCACTGTCTGCCTGGGAACCATGAACATTATTCTTATCTTGTGCTGCTTTCTGAGTTATGAGGCAGCCAGAAGGCCAGATTCCCTTGTCTTCCCTCTTTTCATGGACTCTGCATTTTCTTTTCTGACCCCATCTTTCACCTTGATCTTGGAACCTTGTCCCTGAGCCCTTTTAAACTCACGGTATATCAGCAAAATTCTCCTAATCTTCAGTTTCTTCTGTGATTCCCCCCCTCATTCTTATTCTGACTGAAAATAGGCCATCTCCTGATGACGCTGCCTCCCTGCAGCCCTCTCAAAGAGTACCTGCCTGCCCCTCCATCCCTCTCGTGTCATTAGGCCTCGCAGTAGCATGTCCTCTTGTTCTTTGTTGCTGTTTCTTTTCTTCTCACCCCCCTAAGAACACCTCTGAATGTGATGTCATGAGTTTGTACCATGCGCTCCTGTTTTTTGCTGCTTAATCCAGTGTGCTCTGGAAGATTGAACCTCTTTTGATGGAGTTCCCCTCTTTAAGTTTAGTAATGCTTCTTCCCTTAAAGTCTGTTTTGTCTAATATCAGTATAGCTGTTCCAGTTTTCTTTTTGTTAGTGTTTGAATGGCATCTTTTTCTGTCTTTTTCATTTTCAACCTTTCTTTATTCTTGATGTCTTAGGTATATCTGAACAGGTTTTTATCCACATCTTAAAAGCAAGTCTTTTAACTTGCATTTAGTTGCATTCACAGTTTCATTTAATGTATTTATTGATATATCTGTATTTAGATCTAACTCAGATTTCTGTTTGACCCACCTGTTCTGTGTGGGTTTGTTTTGTTGTTCCCTTTGATCGTCCTTTACATTGATTTAGTATTTATTGTTATTCTGCCCTCTCGCTTAGCTTGGTAATTGTGTGCTATTTGAAAAAATACTATTCTCTTTGTAGTTATCCTAGAGATAACAATTTACTTCATTTATTTATATATTTATTTAGAGACAGAGTCTCGCTCTGTCGCCCAGGCTGGAGTGCAGTGGCACGATCTTGGCTCACTGCAAGTTCTGCCTCCTGGGTTCACCCCATTCTCCTGCCTCAGCCTCCCGAGTAGCTGGGACTACAGGCGCCTGCCACCATGCCCAGCTAATTTTTTGAATTTTTTTAGTAGAGACGGGGTTTCACTGTGTTAGCCAGGATGGTCTTGATCTCCTGACCTCGTGATCCGCCCACCTTGGCCTCCCAAAGTGCTGGGATTACAGGCGTGAGCCACTGTGCCTGGCCGAGCTGGTTGTTAAAAATTGCTGGTACCTCTCTCTTGCTGCTTCTCTGGCCATGTGACCTCTTCATATGCTGGCTCCCCTTCACCTTCCACCGAGTGTGGAAGCAGCCTGAGGAGGCTTTCACCAGATGCCCTATCTTCCAACCGGCGGAATCATGAGCCAAGTGAATTTCTTTTCTTTATCAGTTACCCAGTGTCATGTGTTCCTTTATAGGAACATTAAAGGGACTAAGACAACCCCTTTAGACCCTAATCATATACCCACTTATAGATTCAAAGTATCTGCTTAGCATGTACTCCATTCAAAGCAACTGTTCAAAGGTAGGAATCCTATCAAGGATCAGTGCAAAAATACGACACCTTACGCCTTTCTCAGCTTTCACCTTCCCAGAGCATCCTCATGTTGGTCCTCCTGTTAGTTTCCTGGATCTGAGGTAATACCTTATAAGAAGGGTAGTGGTGACTGTCACCACGAAGGAGCTGTCCTTTTCTGGTTCAAGTTATTTCTCAGCTCCACTCACCTCCGGACTATTTCATGAGGAATTCCAGAAGTCCCCTTCTCCCTCATAGGAAAGTGCACCAACCACTCAGATTTAATGGCTTAAAACAACTGCTGTCATTTGAGGATTTGCTCAGGTGGGCAGTTGTGGTTCTGGGCTCGCGGGAGCCGGTGTCATCTGCTTGCTCTACTGTGATGCTGGGACAGTTGGGCCTTTTTTCTTGACTACTGTATAGTCTCATGACCTTTCCTTTTCCAGTGAGGTCTGCAGTAGGATCTGATGGCTTATGCAGTGGTTCAGGGCAAACATTCCCAGAGGAAGGAAACAGAAACTGCCAGTTCTTTTTAAAGTGTGGGCCCAGAACTGGCATATCATCACTTCTGTCACATTTCCTCAGTGACTTTGTGTCTCTGACCATCCCAGACTCACTGTGAGAAGTGACTGCATGGGGTATGGGAGTAGGTCCATTGAGAATGGACTAGTCCAGACTCTCTTTTTTCCGAGATGGAGTCTCGCTCTGTTGCCTGGGCTATAGTGCAGGGGTGCGATCTTGGCTCACTGCAGGCTCCGCCTCCTGGGTTCACGCTATTCTCCTGCCTCAGCCTCCCGAGTAGCTGGGACCACAGGCCACGCTTGGCTAATTTTGTGTGTGTGTGTGTGTGTGTGTTTATAGTAGAGATGGGGTTTCAGAAACCATGTTAGCCAGGATGGTCTCGATCTCCTGACCTCGTGACCCACCCGCCTTGGCCTCCCAAAGTGGGATTACAGGCGTGAGCCACTGCGCCCGGCCCAGTCCAGACTATCTTTGAGAATGAAAAGGTGCCTATTAAAAATTATATCAGGTTGAGAGGCATAAACTGGAACTCACCTAGCCTGGACATGTGGTTATCATTGTCATCCCTATGTCTTGTAGAAAGCAACATATAGGTATAACCTTGAATCTGTTTTCCTGCAGTTTTCCTAATGTGAAAATGTGACTGCATTGAGTATGCTTCTGATGTTTTAAATTGAACATAACTTCTAAGCAGAACCCATCAACTTTTCTGTTCTGTTCTTTTCTTTCTTTTTTTTTTTCTTTTCTTTTTTTGAGACAGGGTCTCATTCTGTCACCCAGGCTGGAGTGCAGTGTTGCAATCTCAGCTCACTGCAACCTCCGCCTCTGGGGTTCAAGCAATTCTCCTGCCTCAGCCTCCCAAGTAGTTGGGACTACAGACTATAGGCATGAGCCACCATGCCCAGCTAATTTTTTTGTGTTTTTAGTAGAGACAGGGTTTCACCATGTTGGCCAGGCTGGTCTTGAACTCCTGACCTCCAGTGATCTGCATGCCTCAGCCTCCCAAAGTGCTGGGATTACAGGTGAGAGCCACCACGCTGGGCCGCCATCAGCTTTTATTGGTGGGCACTTAATGATGACGGAGAGTTTAATTTAACCCTGGAGGGAAAAATTGGCTTTGAATTTACTGAGAAGTAATTTGGTTTCTGATGGAGAGTTTTCCTGAAGAATTTTTCGTTCTTTTTTTTTTTTTTCCCCCTACAAGAGTAATTTTTCAAGACTGATTTTGACCACATGCTGTCCTATTCTTTTCTTTTTTTTTTTTTTTTGAGACAGGATCTCACTCTGTCACCTAGACTGAGTGCAGTGGAGTGATTATATCCCCCTGTAGCCTCAAACTCCTCAGCTCAAGCAGTTCTCCCACTTCAGCCTCCTGAGTAGCTGAGACTGTTTGTGCCACTACACCTGGCTAATTTTTTAATTTTTTTTTTTACAGATGGGGGTCTCACTGTGTTGCCCAGGCTGATCTCAGACTCCTGGACACAAGCTGTCCTGCCTCAGCATCCCAAAAGTGCTGGGATCACAGGCATAAGCACTGTGCCTGGCCAGCTGTTTTCAACCTATATGCTGACCTGGAATCGCATCCTCTCATAGGATAAAATTTCACTCTGCTCATTAGCCAAACAATTTTAAAGGTCTTAATCCAGCTCTGAGAGACTTTAATAATCCAATAGAAAGTAGTTACAAACACCAAAAGTACAATTGGGAAGATATCATAAAGCCTTTCACAGTTCGTATGTGATCTGGGGTCATATGGGATTCAGGAAACTCTGTACTTTGTGTTTTTTTAATTAAAAAAATTTTATTGTATAGAATTGGGGTCTTGCTATATTACATTGCCCAGGATGCTCTTGAACTCCCAGGCTCAACTGATTGTCCCTCCTTGGCCTCCTAAAGTGCTAGGATTACAGGCATGAGCCACCATGCTTGGCTACCCCATACTTTGAAGGACATTTAGTTGCAATTAAAAATGGAGGTTTTTTTTCTTTTCTTTTCTTTTTGAGACGGAGTTTTGCTCTGTCACCTAGGCTAGAGTACAATGGCACGATCTCAGCTCACAGCAACCTCTGCCTCCCACATTTAAGCGATTCTCCTGTCTCAGCCTTCTTAGTAGCTGTAATTACAGCCGTGTGCCAACACGCCCCCTAATTTTGTATTTTTAGTAGAGATGGAGTTTCACCATGTTGGCCGGGCTGGTCTTGAACTCCTGACCTCAGGTGATCCACCCACCCTCAGGCTCCCAAAGTGCTGGGATTACAGGCATGAGCCACCGCACCCAGCCCTGGAGTTTGTTCTTAACAGAATATCAAATCTTGAAAAGTTGACTATATAAGAAAATTCTAAAATTGAAAATTCTAAAATTATAAATTCTATTTTCTGTATAATAAATAGAAGGTGGATTTTTGAGGTATGACATTTAAGATGTGAGGTGCATCTAAAATGTACACATACATGCTCGTGTACTCCGTGTAATTGTGCCTCCGGGAGGTAGGGTGAGGCCTTTTGTCTTTCCTGAAGCACGTTTCTCTTGTTCAGTGCTTGGAAAAAGGATGCAGTTCCTATGAGTACTTACTTGATACAGTTCTCTGTCTTGCCCAGGGTTGAGGGTGGTGTCAGTGAAAATTCTCCATTTCAATGCTATGTAATAGGCTCCTTATTATTCCTGACTACAGTATAAAAAACAGGCTGAGCTTGGTGGCTCAAACCTGTAATCTCAGTGCTTTGGTTGGCCAAGGCAGGAGGGTCGCTGGAGGCCAAGATTTCAAGGCTTCAGTGAACTATATGATTATGCCACTGCACTCCATCCTGGGTGACAGAGCCAAACCCTGTCTCAGAAACCAACCAACCAACCCCCAAAACCAGAACAGATCTCTCCAAGCTTCGGCAGATTTGAATAATTATGTGATCTCTTCTTGACTGAGCAAGTCACTAGTCAGATGAATCTCTGGTTCTGACTGTCTAGGGACAGAAGCTTCCTACTAACGTTGATTTCAGGTAATGCATAACAAATAAATACTACATTTTTTTGACATCTTTCCACAGCATGTTTGTATTGCTCTGTCGCTCAGGCTAGAGTGCAGTGGCGCAATCTCGACTCACGACAACCTCTACCTCCCAGGTTCAAGCGATTCTCCTGCCTCAGCCTCCTTAGTAGTTGGAATTATAGGCACATGCTACCATGCCTGGCTAATTTTTTTTGTTGTTGTTTTGTTTGTTTTTTTTTTTAGTAGAGAAGGAGTTTCACCACGTTGGGCAGGCTGGTCTCAAACTCCTAACCTCAGGTGATCCGCCCATCTCGGCCTCCCAAAGTGATGGGATTACAGGCATGAACCACCGTGCCTGGCCTCTTTTTTGAGAGAGGGAGTCTGGCTGTGTTGGCCTGGTTGGTCTTGAACTCCTGGCCTCAAGCAGTCCTCCCGCCTTGGCCTCCTAAATGCTAGGATTACAGGCATGAGCCATTGCGCCCTGTCCAATGTTCCCTAGTTTTTCTTTTGCAAACTTTTAAATTTTCCTCAGTATATATGTCTAAAATCTTCCAATACAAAAAATACTGAAGCTGCTGGACACGGTGGCTCATGCCTGTAATCCCAGCACTTTGGGAGGCCATGGTAGGTGGATCACTTGAGGTCAGGAGTTTGAGACCAGCCTGGCCACCATGATGAAAACCTGTCTGTACTAAAAATACAAAAAGTAGCAGTGTCATGACGGGCGCCTATATTCCAAGCTACTCGGGAGGCTGAGATGGGAGAATTGCTTGAACCCAGGAGGCGGAGGTTGCAGTGAGCTGAGATCGCTCCACTGCACTCCAGTCTGGGTGACAGAGTGAGACTTTGTCTCAAAAAAGAAATTAAAGCAATGTATATTTATTAAAATGTGTATATACATATATAGAAATGAGCTAAAGGTAACATATGCAGAAATGAGCTAAATATTATTATTAAAATTTTATGCAATAATGATTGCATAGCACGTTGGTATGAATATGACCGTAATTTGACCCAACTTGATATGTTTTTGTTTCTAATACTCTGTATTACAACTAATCTACGTGGATTGTTTTTCTACATATAATCTCTGCTTACTTGGTTTAAGTTTTTGGTCGAGTCCTGAAAGTGGAATTGGTCAATAAAAATTTAGATATAAACTCCCAAATTGAGCCAGGTGTGGTGTCATGCGCCTGTAGTCCTAGCTGCTGAGGTGGGAAGATCACTTACGCCCAGCAATTGCAGTGGGCTATGATTGAGCCATTGCACTCCAGCCTTGGTAACAGTGAGAAACTGTTTTTGCTTGCTTGCCTGCTTGCTTCCTCCCTTCCCTTTCCCTTTCCCTTTCCTTTCTTTCTCTTTCCTCTCTTTCTCTCTATCTCTCTCTCTCTCTTTTTTTTTTTTTGAGACAGAGTCTCGCTCTGTCACCCAGGCTGGAGTGCAGTGTCGTGATCTCTGCTCACTGCAACCTCCGCCTCCCGGGTTCACGCCATTTTCCCGCCTCGGCCTCCTGAGTAGCTGGGACTACAGGTGCCCGCCACCACGCCTGGCTAATTTTTTGTTTTTGTATTTTTAGTAGAGACGGGGTTTCACCATGTTAGCCAGGATGGTCTTGATCTCCTGACCTCGTGATTCACCCACCTTGGCCTCCCGAAGTGCTGGGGTTATAGGCGTGAGCCACCACGCCCAGCAGTGAGAAACTGTTTCTCAAAAAATTATTTTTTAACGTAGAAATCTTTTCCTTTTTTTGAGATGGAGTTTTGCTCTTGTCGCCCAGACTGGAGTGCAATGGCATGATCTTGGCTCTCTGCAACCTCCGCCTCCTGGATTCTCCTGCCTCAGCCTGCCGAATAGCTGGGATTATAGGTGCCCGCCACCACACCCCACTAACTTTTTGTATTTTCTTTTCTTTTTTTTTTTTTTTTTGAGACGGAGTCTCGCTCTGTCGCCCAGGCTGGAGTGCTGTGGCCGGATCTCAGCTCACTGCAAGCTCCGCCTCCCGGGTTCCCGCCATTCTCCTGCCTCAGCCTCCCGAGTAGCTGGGACTACAGGTGCCCGCCACCTCGCCCGGCTAGTTTTTTGTATTTTTTAGTAGAGACGGGGTTTCACCGTGTTAGCCAGGATGGTCTCGATCTCCTGACCTCGTGATCCACCCGTCTCGGCCTCCCAAAGTGCTGGGATTACAGGCTTGAGCCACCGCGCCCGGCCTGTATTTTCTTTTTACTAGAGATGGGGTTTCACTATGTTGGCCAGGCTGGTCTCGAACTCCTGACCTCAGGCACCTCCCCCCAACCCCGAACCTGGGCCTCCCATAGTTAGTGCTGGGAATACAGGTGTGAGCCACCGCGCCCGGCCGTAGAAATCTTTTCGTATGTTTATAGATGATCTTCTTTGAGTATGCTCTATTTTTTACCTTCGCCCATTTTACTGAGTTTCTTACTGATTTATAAGAATTTTTTGTGCTGGGCGCAGTGGCTCACACCTGTAATCCCAGCACTTTGGGGGGCCGAGGCAGGCGGATCACCTGAGGTTAGGAGTTTGAGACCAGCCTGGCTAACATGGTGAAACCCCGTCTCTACTAAAAATACAAAAATTAGCTGGGTGTGATGGTGCACACCTGTAACTCCAGCTATTCGGAAGGCTGAGGCATGAGGATCACTTGAACCAGGGAGGTGGAGGTTACAGTGGCTGAGATCACACCATTGCACTCCAGGCTGGGTGACAAGAGTGAAACTCTGTATCAAAAAAAAGAAAAACAGAAAAACAACAAAAACACTTTGCATATTGGAGGAACTTACTAGGCTTTTGAGATAGACTTTGTAAATGTTTTTCTTTTGATGATTACATATATGTGGTTAGTTTGGCTGTGTACAAGCTGTTTTTTTTTTGAGACAGAGTCTTGCTGTGTCGCCTAGGCTGGAGTGCAGTGGCACAGTCTCGGCTCACTGTAATCTCCGCTTCCCGGGTTCAAGCAGTTCTTCAACCTCAGCCTCCCGAGTAGTTGGGACTACAGGCACGTACCACCATGCCCGGCTAATTTTTTGTATTTTTAGTAGAGACGGGGTTTTACCATGCTGACCAGGCTGTTCTCGAATTTCTGACCTCATGATCCGCCCGCCTCAGCACCCAAAGTGCTGGGATTACAGGCATGAGCCACTGTGCCCGGCCTACAAGTTTTAAATTTTACATAGATTTATCATCTTTATGACTTCTGGGATTGTTAATCTTTAGTTTTTGTCACTTTGCTAGGAGAAAGGTGATATTATTATTACTCTTATTTTTTTGAGATGGAGTCTTGCTCTGTAACCCAGGCTGGAGTGCAGTGGCACAATCTCGGCTCACTCCAACCTCTGTTTCCTGGGTTCAAGCGACTCTCCTGCCTCAGGCTCCCGAGTAGTTGGGATTACAGGTGCCCGCCACCATGCCCAGCTAATTTTTGTATTTTTAGTAGAGATGGGGTTTTTCTATGTTGGTCAGGCTGGTCTCAAACTCCTGACCTCAGTTGATCCACCTGCGTTGGCCTCCCAAAGTGCTGGGGTTACAGATGTGAGCCGCTGCACCTGGCTGGATGTATGTGTGTGTGTGTGTGTGTGTGTGTGTGTGTGTGTGTGTGTATATATATTTATTTATTTATTATTATTATTATTTTTAATGTTTCTGAGGCAGGATCTCACTGTATTGCCGAGGCTGGAGTTCAGTGATGTGATCATGGCCTACCACAGCCTTGACCTCCTGGGCTTAAGTGATCCTCCCATCTCAGCCTCCCAAGTAGCTAGGACCACAGGCACCATCGTGGTTGACTTATGTTTAGTATTTTTTGTAGAGTCGAGAGTTTTGCCATGTTGCCCAGGTAGTCTCAAACTTAGGAGTTCAAGCGATTTGCCTGCCTTGGCCTCTTCAGGTGCTGGAATTACAGGCGTGAGTCACCTCACATGACTGTAAAGTGATTGTTTAGAGACATTTAACTTTTTCGTTAATAATTTTACAGTTAAAGAAAAAGTTACCTCAACAAAGGGAGACTGCCCTTTAATTGCTAAGAGGGAGCATTGCTTTGTGTTTTTTTAGTTTCGTTGTATCTTACAGTGTTCAAACACTGTACTGGAAGTAAATAATTAAGTTTAAAAGAATTTTCTTCTCCAGTGTTTGGAGTATCCATTTCTTTTTGTCCCAATTTCTGTATCTGAAAAACGATATTGGCTTCGAAAACCAAGAAAATGTTTAGCTTCCCCCAGATTGCGGATATACGGTGTAAATGTGTTTCCACCCCGTTTTCAAGCTAATGTGACAAATTTGCTACATTATGAATAACAGAAGCCTGTGTGCAGATTTTGGGAATAGCACACATACAATAGTCCAAGGACATTATCAACTCAGGTGCAGAAGTTCTTGCTGAAGCTTTATTAACAATTGTGTTTAAAAATACCAGATGGGAGCAGATTTAAGGAGGGAGATTCTCATGGAAGGTTATTTGGGATTTGTAGGTAAGAGAGAGAAGGATTTTAATTGAAAAGGTACTAGACTGTATTCTTACCTTTATAGCGTTGTCTTCTTTTCTTTTTTTTTTTTGAGACACATTTTTGCTCTTGTCACCCAGGCTGATGTGCGGTGGTGCGATCTCGGCTCACTGCAACCTCAGCCTCCCGGGTAGCTGGAATTACAGGCGCCTGCCACCATGCCCAGCTCATTTTTGTATTTTCTTTTTTTTTTTTTTTTTTTTTTGAGACGGAGTCTCGCTCTGTCGCCCAGGCTGGAGTGCAGTGGCGCGATCTCGGCTCACTGCAAGCTCCGCCTCCCGGGTTCACGCCATTCTCCTGCCTCAGCCTCCCGAGTAGCTGGGACTACAGGCGCCCACAACCGCGCCCGGCTAATTTTTTGTATTTTTAGTAGAGACGGGGTTTCACCGTGGTCTCGATCTCCTGACCTTGTGATCCGCCCGCCTCGGCCTCCCAAAGTGCTGGGATTACAGGCGTGAGCCACCGCGCCCGGCCTGTATTTTCAGTAGAGATGGGATTTCGCCATGTTGGCCAGGCTGGTCTTGAACTCCTGACCTCAAGTGAGCCACTGGCCTTGGTCTCCCAAAAGTGTTGGGATTACAGATGTGAGCCACCTCCCCTGGCCTATAGTGGGGTGTGTGTGTGTGTGTGTGTGTTTTCTTCTTGAGTCGGAGTCTTGCTCTGTTGCCCAGACTGGAGTGCAGTGGCGCAATCTTGGTTCACTGCAACCTCCACCTCCCTGGTTCAAACGATTCTCTTGTCTCAGTAAGTAGCTGGGATTACAGGTGCGAACCACCACACCCGGGTAATATTTGTATTTTTAGTAGAGATGGGGTTTCGCCATGTTGGCCAGGCTGGTGTCGAACTCCTGACCTCAGGTGCTCCACCTGCCTCAGCCTCCGAAAGTGGTGGGTTTGCAGGCGTGAACCACCGTCCCCAGCCTAGTCGTATTTTCTATCCAAGTTTTGGATGTAATTCTCTTGGGATTTTTGTCCTGATTTGTACAGCTGCCACTGTACTGTTCATGACTGTATCCATGGGAACATAAGTAGGATGACATAAGTTTATAACTTGTTGCTAGGCAGATCGAGTTTGTAATGTATTAATATTAACATTTTCTCATTAAAAAGCATTTGGATGGTTTTCTTTTGTGCGGTGAAGGTAACTAAACAGCATAATTTGGAATTAAAACTGTGAAGTTGTATAAATTCCTTCTAGGAGAACGAACTACTCTTTCTTTCTTTCTTTCTTTCTTTCTTTCTTTCTTTCTTTCTTTCTTTCTTTCTTTCTTTCTTTCTCTTTCTCTCTTTCTCTCTCCCTCCCTCCCTCCCTCCCTCCCTCCCTTCCTTCCTTCCTTCCTTCCTTCCCTCCTTCCCTCCTTCCCTCCCTCCCTCCCTCCCTCCCTCCCTCCCTTTCTTTCTTTCTTTTTTTTTTTTTTTGAGACGGAGTCTCGCTCTGTCACCCAGGCTGGAGTGCAGTGGCCGGATCTCAGCTCACTGCAAGCTCCGCCTCCCGGGTTCATGCCATTCTCCTGCCTCAGCCTCCCAAGTAGCTGGGACTACAGGCGTCCGCCACATCACCTGGCTAGTTTTTTGTATTTTTTAGTAGAGACGGGGTTTCACCATGTTAGCCAGGATGGTCTCGATCTCCTGACCTCGTGATCCACCTGTCTCGGCCTCCCAAAGTGCTGGGATTACAGGCTTGAGCCACTGCTCCCGGCCCTCCCTTTCTTTTCTTTTCTTTTTGTCATCCATGCTGGGACTACAGTGATGTGATCAGGTTTCGCAGCGTGGACCTCCTGGACACAAATGATCCTCCTACCTCAGCCCCTCTCCTCCCCTTCCCCAGCTCCTCCCCTTCCCTTCCCCAACTCTCCCCCTCCAGTAGCTGGGAATACCGGTGTGCATCAGCATGTCCGGCTAATTTATTTATTTGTTTATTTTTAAATTTTTAAAATTTATTTAATTTTTGAGATGGAGTCTCGCTCTGTTGCCCAGGCTATAGTGCAGTGGCGTGATCTGGGCTCTTTGTATCCTCCCGGGTTCAAGCGATTCTCCTGCCTCAGCCTCCCTAGTAGCTGGGATTATAGGCACCTGCCATCATGCCTGGCTAATTTTTGTAGTTTTGTGGAGATGCGGTTTCACCATGTTGGCCAGGCTGGTCTTGAACTCCCCAACCTCAAGTGATCTGCCCGCCTCAGCCTCCCAAAGTGCTGGGATTACAGGTGTGAGCCACTGTGCTCGACCTATTCTTTTTATTTATTTATTTATTTGTTTGTTTATGAGACGGAGTCTCGCTTTGTCGCCAGGCTGGAGTGCAATGGCGCGACCTCGGCTCACTGCAACCTCTGTCTCCTGGGTTCAGGCGATTCTCTGCCTCAGCCTCCCGAGCAGCTGAGATTGCCTGGCTAATTTTGTGCTTTTAGTAGAGATGGGGTTTCACCATGTTAGTCAGGCTGACTTTGAATTCCCGACCTCAGGTGATCCCCCTGCCTCAGCCTCCCAGAGTGTTGGGATTACGGGCATGAGCCACCGCACCCTGCTATATATATATGTGTATTTTTTCTTTGAGTTTGCGTTTTGCCATGTTGCCCAGGCTGGTCTTGAACTCCTGAGTTTCAGATCGCCCACCTCGGCCTCCCAAAGTGCTAGGAGCCACTGTGCCCAGCCTACTCATGTTTTTAATTAATTGAATGTTTGAAATGAAAGATAATTAGTTAAAATAATTGTGTCTTAAGCCTGTCTTCTTCAGCTAAAACAGTCAGTATTCAGATATATGTGAATGAGATGTGAATACTTGATCCATCCTAAAGTACGTATCAGATTTCAGAATGATGACAGGTATCTTGGGTAGTCCTTCCGACTCTCAAAGACTTGGTGGACTAACCAAGAAAACCTCATGGAGATCGAGATACCTGTCTCCTATTTTGGTTGCAATTTTTTAAAAATTGATTTAAAAAAATAATGTAATATTAGTATAAAATAACTAAATTTCCAAAAAGTTTAGAGTGAGATGTAATTGAGGTCATATAGCTCTTTTCTCCAGAGGCTACCACACTTAACACCTTATTGGATTGTAATTTAAAGAATTGTTTGAGGCTGGACACGTTGGCTCACACCTGTAATTCCAGCATTTTGGGAGACTGAGGTATGAGGGACACTTGAGCCCAGCCTGGGCAACACAGTGAAACCCCGTCTTACAGAGAATTGAAAAGTTAGCTGGCTGTAGTAGTGTGCACCTCTGGTTCCAGGTACTTTGGAGTCTGAAGTGGGAGGATCACTTGAGCCAGGGAGGTTGAGGCTGCAGTGAGCTGCTGTTGCACTCCGGCATGGGTGACAGAGCGAGATCCCTGTCTCAGAAGAAAAATAGAAAAGAGGCTGGGTGCGGTGGCTCACTCCTGTAATCCCAACACTTTGGGAGGCTGAGGCAGGTGGATCACAAGGTCAGGAGTTTGCGAGACCATCCTGGCCAACATGTTGAAACTCCGTCTCTATTAAAAATACAAAAAAAATTAGCTGGGCTTGGTGGCGCATGTCTGCAGTCCCAGCTACTTGGAAGGCTGAGGCAAGAGAATCGCTTGAACCCAGAAGGTGGAGGTTGCAGTGATCCGAAATTGCACCACTGCACTCCAGCCTTGCGGCAGAGTGAGACTCGATCTCAAGAAAAAAAAAAAGAAAAAAGAAAACCAGAAAAGAATTATTTAAGTAGTTTTTCAAGAATAAATAATATTTATACAGCTGGGCACAGTGGTTCACGCCTGTAGTCCTAGCACTTTTGGAGACTGAGGCGTGTGGATCACTTGAGCCCAGGAGTTCGAGACCAGCCTGGGCAACATGGCAAAAGCCCATCTCTACAAAAAATACAAAAATTAGCCAGTTATGGTGGTGTTCTCCTTTAGTCCCAGCTATTCAAGAAGCTGAGGTGGGCGGATCACTTGTGCACAGGAGGTTGAGGCTGCAGTGAGCCGAGATCTCACCACTGCTCTCCAGTCCCAACAACAGAGTGAGACCCTGTTTCAATAAAATTAAAAAAAAAAAGTATTTATGCAGTTTGTTTTTTTTTTGTGCCAGCCACTCTGATAAGGTGCTTTATAGGACAATTTGGGGAAGTAATTGCTGTTAACTCCATTTTACTCATATAAGGAAACTGACACTTGCACAAGGTTTAATATTTCTTGCCCACTAACATGTATGCTTCAAGAAAGCAGGGGCTATGGGTTATTAGTGTCTGTCCCCCTCCTGTATCTAGCATAGCTTCTTTGGGGTTTGGGTAGTGTGTCAAATACAGTGGAAAGGCTGGTTTTACAAAGATAATTGTTGTATCCTCATTTATTACTTTTGAACTTGTAGCTTCGTAGGGAAATCATGGGAATTTGAGCAGCACTGAATCTGCGTGTATTGAAAAAGCTTGCATCATTTCTGGATTTCACGTGGGGAACATTTGATAGTACCTCTCTCGTGATTTGATAAGGTCCAGTGTTTGGGGACAAGGGTGGTTAACATAGGAATTGATAGAGTTGTGACTCCATTCTGTTTGAGCATGTTTAGTTTTTACCTCTTTCCCTTTACTCCTTGTGCCCCAGCTGCGTCTTGGTCCATTGTCCTTTCAGTGTCTTACTCTAATAGAAAGAATACATAGGTAAAGAAGGAGTCTGATAGAAGGAATAAACTTCTTTGTTTGATGGTATTAAGTGTCTGAGCTTGATGTTTAGTATAAGTTGTATGCAGTGCCTCATGTTTCTTACCTTTGAGTCATAGAAAATAACATTTTAGAGCTGGTTAAGATTCTTGAGATTATTTGGCAGGAGGAAATTGAAGCACAATTCAATTCCACAGAACGTTGTTGAATACATTTCTTTATTTGTTAAGAGTGATAATGTTTGTATCATAGGGTTGATACAAAGAGGAAGAGATACTCTTTATGAAAGTCTTAGGCTGGTTTGATGATAATACTAATAGTATTGTTCAGAAGTTACTGGGCTGGGCATGGTGGCTCACACCGGTAATTTCAGCACTTTGGGAGGCAGAGGTGGGAAATTCCAGACCAGCCTGGGCAACAAAGTGAGACCTCATCTCTATAAAAAGTACAAAAATCAGCTGGGTATGGTGGCACATGCATGTGGTCCCAGGTACTCAGGATGCTGAGATGGAAGGATCACTTGAGCCCAGGAAGTTGAGGCTGCGGTGAGCTATGATCATGCCGCTGCACTCCAGCCTTGGTGACAGAGTGAGACCCTATTTAAAAAAGTTAGTCTGTGTTAGCGTAGTATTGGCAGAAAAGTATTCTGACACAATATAGGAAGGACCAGGGTATGGGGGAATGGAGTCAGGAAGTCCATTTTAAAGATTTTACCGTGTTCTAAACTTGGTAGTGAAGGCCTAGCATTAGAAATGGAAGAGATTGGCTGGGCACGGTGACTCACGCCTGTAATCCCAGCACTTTGGGAGGCTGAGGTGGGTGGATCACGAGGTCAGGAGATGAGACCATCCTGGCTAACATGGTGAAACCCCATCTCTACTAAAAACACAAAAAATTAGCTGGGTGTGGTGGCGGGCGCCTGTGGTCCCAACTACTCAGGGAGGCTGAGGCAGGAGAATGGTGTGAACCCGGGAGGTGGAGCTTGCAGTGAGCCGTGATTGCGCTGCTGCACTCCAGCCTGGGCAACAGAGCGAGACTCTCAACAACAACAAGGGAAGTCCTTCACATCCTTGGGCTCCTTGTGCGTTACCAGCCTTAGTATTCTTAGAAGCCCTGTTGTTTGATGGAGAAGATCTTAAAATCCTTAGAAGGCCCTTGGTCTGTTGGAAAGGACAGTGCAGAACCTTCTTAGATCTTTTCAAGGTTTTAAGAAAGTATTACAGTCACAATCTGGATTTGTTCTTTACCACTGAGAATTTTGAGAATCGTTTCTTTTTTTTTTTTTTGAGACGGAGTCTCGCTCTGCCGCCCAGGTTGGAGTACAGTGGCCGGATCTCAGCTCACTGCAAGCTCCGCCTCCCAGGTTTACGCCATTCTCCTGCCTCAGTCTCCCGAGTAGCTGGGACTACAGGCGCCCGCCACCTCGCCCGGCTAGTTTTTTGTATTTTTAGTAGAGACGAGGTTTCACCATGTTAACCAGGATGGTCTCGATCTCCTGACCTCGTGATTCGCCTGTCTCGGCCTCCCAAAGTGCTGGGATTACAGGCTTGAGCCACCGCGCCCGGCCAATCATTTCTTTTTTTAAATTCTGCCTGGAAATCTCCGTAGGTAGATCATGGAGTTTATTAGGTACATTTCCTGTTTTCCACATTTCTAAAGGCCACATTTTCCACTACTTAGACAACAGGGGACCCTTTTCCTGCAATGTACAGTAGTAGTTTTCTTAGTTTCTGTTAAGCTCTTCTTGGTAGTTTCCTTGTTGAGGCCCTCCAGGCTTTTGCTGACAGCCTCTTAAAGGCCTTGCAATTTCCACCTGTCACGCAGCCCAAAGCCAGTAGCACAGTTCTGGATTTTTGTTGCAACATCTCACTTCCAGGTGCCAAAATCTGTTCCATAGTCTTACTGCCTGAAAAATGACCCCCAGATTTTAGTGACTTAAAATAATTCCATGGTTTCTGTAGGTCAGGAATTTAGGAAGAGCTTGATTGGGTAATTGTGGCTCAGGTTTTTGCTATGGCTGCAGTCAGATGGTAGAGCTGGAAAAGTAGTGGGCAGGCAAGGCAGTGCGCACAGCTGGGGAGGGCCGGCTGAGCCGCCTCCACAAGGTCTCTGTGTGGGCTTGTTTGTGCTGCTTCTTCGGGGCACTCAGACTGCCCACATGGCTTTGTGTCCAAATGTATGTCCTACAGGAGGACGAGCAGCATTACCTTTTATGATGACTTAAGTCTTGGAAGTTGCATCACATCATTTCTGCTATAGTCACCAACTTGCCTGGGGTTCTAGGGGAGGAACACAGCCCTCATATCTTAGTGTCAGTTGGCCACACTGTAAGGTGATACGAGGTGGGAGTTAATGTGATCGGCTCTAGGAAAATGTAATCCACCATAGCTCTTAGTGAAACAGTTAGATCCATGTCTGATCACCTGCAGGGGAGTCTTGCCATTAATAAGCACCAGCTGTGTACATGAAATTAAAACTTACTTTTTAGTACTTCCTTCTTAACTGTGACTTAACTGTCAAGGATTATCAGACACATGAAGAAAAAGCCGTAACAGCCTAACACAGACAGATAAAAAGAAACCGAGTGAAGAAATAGGAAATACAAGTTGCATAAGAGAAGCTCAAATATGAAAAACAAAAAAGCTTGAAGAGTTGAGAGAAGATGCATGACATAAAAACAAGAAGGTATAAAGTAGGGGTCCATTCAGAGAACAAGAAAGAGCTCTTGGAAAATAGGATAGCAGGACAAATTTTCAATAGGAAACCAAGGGAATCTTCTGGAAAGTAGTAAGCAAAGACAACAAGAGAAAATGCCTGATTGGCTCCTTGACTGAAAAATATTTAGGTGGGAAGAGAAAGTGTGGAAATATGAATAAGGACTGTATACTAATGATAATGAATTAATATTAACTTTTGCTTAAGTGTGATAATAGCACTGTGGTTATAGAGGAGAATGCCCTTATTCTTAGAAGATGCATACTAAAGGAACTGTCATGGTATTTGCATTTTTCAGATGGTTGTGTGCACATATGTGCGCTCACACGCAGTGGGAGAGGGAGGGAGAAGGGAGAGCAGTTATGTACAAGAGAGACAACTAAAGCGATTGTGATACGATGTTAGTAATCGATGATGAATACAAAAACAAAACAGAAGGGAATACTTTAGAGTTAATGGATTGGTTCAGGAGTTCCAACATCTGAATTGTTTTGTGTTCTAGAGAGAGATAAAAGATAATTGAGAGGAAACAACATTAAATCAACACATTAAAAATGTTCAGAACTGAAAATCACAAATCTCCACATTGAGCAGACCCACTGAGTGCCCAGCGCAGGGAATAAAATAAAAAATAGATTGGCACCTCACACTGGGATTTCAGAACACTGAGAATAGAGAAGTTCCCAAAATCCTCCAGTGGAAACAAGTCAAGTTACAACAGTGTACTGAGAATCTGTATGACACTAGAATCTAGGTGACAGTGGAGCAGTGTCCTTAGAATTCTAGGAGCATACCAATCAAGGATTTTTTTTTTTTTTTTTTTGAGATGGAGTCTCGCTCTGTGGCCAGGCTGGAGTGCAGTGGTGCGATCTCAGCTCACTGCAGCCTCTGCCTCCTGGGTTCAAGCAATTTTCCTGCCTCAGCCTCCCAAGTAGCTGGATTGCAGGCCCACACCACCATGCCTGGCTAATTTTTTGTATTTTTAGTAGAGACAGGGTTTCCCCACCATGCTGGCCAGGCTGGTCTTGAACTCCTGATCTCATGATCTGGCCGCCCCAACCTTCCAAAGTGCTGGGATTACAGGCATGAGCCACTACACCTGGCCCAATTTAGGATTCTATGCCAAACTGTAGTATGGACATAAAGACATCTTTATTTTTATTTATTTGTTTTATTTATTTTTGAGACGGAGTCTCCCTCTGTCACCCTGGCTGGGGTGCAGTGGCATGATCTCCGCTCACTGCAGCCTCTGCTTCCCTGGTTCGGGGAGTTATCATGCCTCAGCCTCCCGAGTAGCTGGGACTACAGATGTGAGCCACCACGCCTGGCTAATTTTTGTATTTTTAGTAGAGTTGGGGTTTTGCCATGTTGGCCAGGCTGGTCTCAAACTTCTGACCTCAAGTGAGCTGCCCACCTTGTGCTCCCAAAGTGCTGGGACCACAGGCACGTGCCACTGTGCTCGGCTTGTTATTTTTAATTTGATGCTCATATTATTCCAGATTTGGCCAGTGGGAGTTCCTTCAAGCTGACTCCTGTGTCCTTTTGACAAATATCTATAATCCTTTATTTTTATTTTTTTGAGACAGAGTCCTGTTCTGTCGCCCAAGCTGGAATGTAGTGACGTGATCTCACCTCACTGCAACCCCCGCCTCCCGGGTTCAGGTGATTCTCCTGCCTCAGCCTCTGGTGTAGCTGAGATCACAGGCATGCGCCACCACACCTGGCTAATTTTTGTATTTTTAGTAGCAACAGGGTTTCACCATGTCGGCCAGGCTGGTCTTGAACGCTTGATCTCAGGTAATCTGCCTGCCTCGGCCTCCCGAAGTGCTGGGATTACAGGCGTGAGCCATTGCACCCAGCCTTCTATAATCCTTTAAATGCTTGTTCGTGGTATCTTAGAATATTTCAAATTTATCTTGTGTTTTCCCTGCCTCGTCCTGGAGTCAACTGTTTGCCTAAGGAGGAGTCATTCTCTTGAAGTGGAGAATAATATTATAGAAACCAGTATCTTGGCACTAGCTGTGTTTATTGCTGCCAGGATATCATTGCTTTTAGCCCTCTTAGTGGGCAGAACAAGTACATAGATCTGTATGTATTTATTTATTAGACATTTATTGTCTGTTTCTTTGCCTATAATCTATATAACCATGAATTTTACACACAAACACCACCATTTTGATCCAACATCATAGGATTCATTTTAGCCCTTTTCCTTTCCTTATTTGTAGCTCCTCTCTATGACAGTGAGAATCTTGGTTCTCATCCTTAATATAGTTACTCATTTGCTTAATCTCCCTGAAAGCTTGGCCCAGGCATGGAATCCAGCAAAGGATAAGGTAAAGGGAATTCTTAAAGAGAAATCTTGGAATAATAGCTATATAGGCATTCACCAGTTAGTCCAGATTGGTGAGTGAAGACAGGGCTCCAAAGCGGGTGTTGTCAAGAAATAAACAACCAATAGGTAACCTGATGTGTTGAGACTTACACATGTAGTAGAAGTTTGGAGGTGGATTAGTGATACATATACAGAAAACCAAACAAGCAAAAAGAAAAAAAGAAAAAAAGACAGTTATTAATTCCAGGTAAAGAATCACACATGATCACGCCACTGAACTCTGGCCTGAGTGATAGAGTGAGACCCTGTCTCAACAAAAATAAATTAAAAATCAGGTAGTACAAGAATGGATTTACAAAAACAATGCAACATGATTCAGCTATGAATAGTATTTACTAGTCATAAACTAGGAGGGTTCCATAACACTGAACTTAGGGAGCAATTTAGGAAATAAAGTGAGAAAAAAAGTACACAGGGGCCTTAGGACCTAAGCAGCTAGTATAATACCACTTGTGGATGTTTAGTATGCATTTTGGCTACCAGCAGCTTTTGAACACTCTGAGGGGAAATTATCCACACCACAGTAGAAGCTATTATGCTTTCCCATCCTCTCTTGTAGTTTGTCATAGATTTGTGACTTTTGCTCCATGCACCAGGGCAAGACTAGAATTAGGAAGCAAGTGATGTGAAGTAGGCAAGCATGGCTGCCAGCTTTCAGAGGCAGCATTTGCTAGTGGTGGTGTCCACTGCACACTGCCAAGTGTCCTCGTGTTTAACACTTGCAGCAGTTAGGACCTCCACTGAAGCAGTTCTGTGGGGGGTAAATTCTGGTGTTGTCCTAGTTGCATGGCTCGTAAATCTGGTTTGATGACCTTCTTGTTGAGCCACTTAGTTGCTTATATTAGCTAGAATGGACTTTGTTTACTGTAAAAAATCTGGTTGATAAAATTGGCATCAGGAATGATCCCCAAGAAAATGAATTGGTTATCTAACTTGGTTGTGTATGAAGGCAGTGAAGAAAGGTGAGAGCTTAAAGAATCATAGTGGCTGTGGGCCGGGCGCAGTGGCTCACGCTGTAATCCTAGCACTTTGGGAGGCCGAGATGGGCAGATCATAAGGTCAGGAGATGAGACAATCCTGGCTAACACGGTGAAACCCTGTCTCTACTAAAAATACAAAAAATTAGCCAGGCATGGTGGCGGGCACCTGTAGTCCCAGCTACTCAGGAGGCTGAGACAGGAGAATGGCGTGAACCCAGGAGGCGGAGCTTGCAGTGAGCCAGGATAGCACCACTGCACTCCAGCCTGGGTGACAGAGTGAGACTCCACCTCAAAAAGGAAAAAAAAAAAAAAAAAATTATAGTGGCCGTGGTCATGGTGGCTGGTGCCCATAATCCTGGCACTTTGGGAGCCTGAGGCGGGAGAATCACTCGAGGTCAGGAATTAGAGGCCTGCAGTGAGTGCCACTGCACTCCAGCCTGAGGGACAGAACACAGAGCAAGATCCTGTCTCAATAAATGAATGGATGGTTGGATGGAGGGAGGGAGGGAGGGAGGGAGGGAGGGAGGGAGGGAGGGAGGGAGGGAGGGAGGGATGGATCATAGTGATCAGCCGTGCTTAATGACTGAGATTAGTCTATTCTGAAGTATGTTTTTTTTTTTTTTTTTTTTTTTGAGACGGAGTCTCGCTCTGTCGCCCAGGCTGGAGTGCAGTGGCGCGATTTCGGCTCACGGCAAGCTCCGCCTCCCGGGTTCACGCCATTCTCCTGCCTCAGACTCCCGACTAGCTGGGACTACAGGCGCCGCCACCAAGCCCGGCTAGTTTTTTGTATTTTTTAGTAGAGACGGGGTTTCACCGTGTTAGCCAGGATGGTCTTGATCTCCTGACCTCGTGATCCGCCCGTCTCGGCCTCCCAAAGTGCTGGGATTACAGGGTTGAGCCACCGCGCCCGGCCTTATTCTGAAGTATGTTAATAAAGCTTGAAGGATCAGAGGAAGAGAGTAGGAAAAAAGCACACACATTCTACCAACCTCGCCACATCCATTCAATTAAAAAACAAAACAGGATTCCCTTGGATATTGGAAAAGGGAAGTCAGACGTCAAAGTTGTAGACAGGATTAAGCCACTTAATTTTTCTATTAAATGTACTCTAGAGAGTAAGTTCATGCTTCTCATTTTACTGATGGAGAAACAGTACCATATACTTGGTGAAATTTCTGTGTGCAAGACACTGGTTATTCTGCACTTGTTGTATATAAAGGGCCAAACATTTAAGTTATTGGGCTGTTCCTTCTCATTGGTATTGTGGGGGTTCTTTACTAGCTGTGTTAGGAACTGACTTGAGATATCTTAAACTTACAGGACTTGATTTAGAACCCTTACTCTTAGATGTTAAATATTTGATTTGCTCTTTATTGAATAACTTTATTATCCTTTATTGAATAACTTAATTATCTTATTACTAATAATTCTTGTATTAGACAGTGAGACTTAGATTCAGAATATGGGTATGTTAATGAGAATGTTCTCATTTAAAACACTACTAATTCAGTAGCAGCTAATGAAACTATCATTGTTGCACAGTACATTGTTGACTAGTTAGAAGCATTTGACAGTATGTTTGGAGTATTGCTATTAATAAAGTGTGTAGAATTTGAAAATAGGCCAGGCGCAGTGACTCACGCCTGTAATCCCAGCACTTTGGGAGGCCAGGAGTTCGAGACCAGCCTGACCAATACAGTGAAACGCCGTCTCACACAAAATTAGCTGGGTGTGGTGGCAGGCACCTGTAATCCTAGCTACTCAGGAGGCTGAGGCAGGAAAATCGCTTGAACCCGGAAGGCAGAGGTTGCAGTGAGCCGAGATCACGCCACTGCACTGTAGCCTGGGCAACAAAGTGAGACTCCGTCTCAAAAAAAAACAAAAAAACAAAAAAACAAAAGCCAGAATTTGAAAGTAGCTTAAGAGACTAGAGAAGAAGTGAACTTAATTATTTTATATTTATGTATCTTATTTTTTGGCTTGCTGACCAGAAGTGAATTGGTATGAGTAAGCACACTTGCAAAATAAATGGGTTGTTTATTTATTTATAGAGATAGGGTCTTGCTTTGTTTCCCAGGCTGTAGTACAGTGGCACCATCATAGTTCACTACTACTGCCGGCAACTTCTGGGCTCAACGGGTACTCCTGTCTTGACCTCCCAAAGTGCTGGGATTATAGGTGTGAGCCATGGTGCCCGGCCCCCTAATTATTTCGATAACCCCATAGACCTGATTTCTTGTGGCTGAAGGTCTCCCAAGTTGATTCTCATTAGGCTTTGTAAATAAAAGGAAACTTACACTGGAGGATCTTTATGCTGAGTTGGCTTAGAATAAGTAGAAATTGCTAGAAATGTTTTATTTTTGTTTATTTAATTTGCTAGATCTGCTTTAGATATGAGCCTTGTAACTGAGTTTCTTATAAGTGTCCTTATGATTGAATCTATCCGTGGTGTTTGGATTGATTATTTTAAGCTCCTAATATGTACCAGAACGTTTGCTATTTGTTTTTGTTTTTTTTGTTTGTTTTTTTTTTTGAGACAGAGTCTCGCTCTGTCGCCCAGCCCAGGCTGGAGTGCAGTGGCGCGATCTCGGCTCACTGCAAGCTCCGCCTCCCGGGTTCACGCCATTCTCCTGCCTCAGCCTCCCGAGTAGCTGGGACTACAGGCGCCCACAACTGCGCCTGGCTAATTTTTTGTATTTTTAGTAGAGACGGGGTTTCACCGTGGTCTCGATCTCCTGACCTTGTGATCCGCCCGCCTCGGCCTCCCAAAGTGCTGGGATTACAGGCGTGAGCCACCGCGCCCGGCCCAGCTATTTGTTTTAACCTGCTGTTTAATCTCTTTGAAGAAGGAACTCTTTCCTCCATTTTTATAGAAGAGAAAATTGAAACTTGAAGAGATGAGAGAACTCTCCTTCAGTCTAGGCAGAGCTGGGATTCCATTTCAGGACTGTTATACTACACCAAATAAACGCTTGCTGCGTTAAAGAATGACTTAACAGTGAATACCTTAAGTCTTCATTGCCCAGTTACGTGAATGGAAGAAAGGCTGAGCAGTGAATTACAAACACCCTCTCCTCTACTTGTCTTCTTCTGGCAGTGTTCCTTTACCTAATTCTGTGTCCTCAAACTCCCTGTTTTCTTTAGGTGATTATATTTTTTGTTTCTTTTAAGCTTTCCTATCTGCTCGTTCTTCTGAACAGTTCCCTTCAAATGTTATGCCATCCACCCACATCTGTATTTCAGTATTTTATTGTGTCCTTTCATTGAGACTCTAATTTGGGTGAAAATTCTCCAAACTGCATTTCTTTCTAGCATATTCTATTTTTGTCACCTAGAATCAGCCTCCCAGCTGACTTTTTTCTATAGATATGTAACAATCACCTACTTTAACATTTTCTATCTTCCACTTAACAAAAATATTACCATTGATAAATAATGAATGCTTAGCATGCATAACTGTGCAAATAAACTGGGAGGAATGTGTATCTGGAAGATTTGAGGGGAGTATGGATAAAAAACTATTTGAAAATACCAGCTGTTGAATTTTATAGTGTTACTTATTTATTTATTTATTGAGACAGAGTCTCGCTCTGTTGCCCAGGCTGGAGTGCAGTGGTGCATCTCAGCTCATTGCAAGCTCCGCCTCCTGGGTTCACGCCATACTTCTGCCTCAGCCTCCTGAGTAGCTGGGACTACAGGCGCGCCTGCCACCATGCCTGGCTAATTTTTTTTGTATTTTTAGTAGAGATGGGGTTTCACCTTGTTAGCCAGGATGGTCTCGATCTCCTGACCTCGTGATCCGCCTGCCTCGGCCTCCCAAAGTGCTGGGATTACAGGCGTGAGCCACTATGCCCGGCCTATAGTGTTATTTTTATTTTTTAGTTTTATTATTACTATTTTTTGAGATGGAGTCTCGCTCTGTCGCCAGGCTGGAGTGCAGTGGCGTGATCTCGGCTCACTGCAACCTCTATCTCCCAGGTTCAGGCGATTCTCCTGCCTCAGCC
The DNA here is from genome assembly GCF_049350105.2 of Macaca mulatta. Classification (NCBI taxonomy): domain Eukaryota; kingdom Metazoa; phylum Chordata; class Mammalia; order Primates; family Cercopithecidae; genus Macaca; species Macaca mulatta. Next base: position 176,023,641 of record NC_133412.1, read on the forward strand.
TCCCAAGTAGCTGGGACTACGGGGGCACACCAGCTAATTTTTGTATTTTTAGTAGAGACAGGGTTTCACTATGTTGGCTAGGATGTTTTCAATCTCCTGACCTCATGATCTACCTGCGTCGGCCTCCCAAAGTGCTGGGATTACAGGCGTGAGCCATCACACCTGACCTATTATTATTTTTTAATTGAGGCTTGTTTTACTTTCACCCAGGCTGGAGTGTAGTGGTGCAGTCTTGCCTCACTGGAGCCTCCGCCTCCTGGGCTCAGTCAGTCCTTCCACCTCAGCCTCCTGAGTAGCTGGGACCACAGGCGCTTGCCACCATGCCCAGCTAATTTTTTCTATTTTTGGTAGAGACAGGGTTTCACCGTGTTGTCCAGGCTGGCCTCAGCTTCCCAAAGTGTTGGGATTACAGGCATGAGCCACCATGTGCAGCCTATAGTGTTATTCTTTAGTAGTTCATAAAAAGTTCGTGTTAGATGTTTATAGCAGATAATTACTGTTTGAATCTGTGTCCCCAGCCAAATCTTGTGTCGAATGGTAATCCCCAGTGTTGGAGGTGGGGCCCATTGAGAGGTGATTGAATCATGGGGGTGGATATCCCCCTTGGTGCTATTCTCATGATAGTGAGTGAGCTTTTAGGAGATCTGGTCCTCTAAAAGTGTGTAGCACCTCCCTGTTCTCTCTTGCTCCTCCTCTGGCCTTGTAATATGTGCTTGCTTTCCCTTTGCCTTCCACCATGCTTATAAGTTTCCTGAGGCCTCCCAAGAAGCTGAGCAGATGCCAGCATCATGCTTCCTGTACAGCCTGCAGAACCTTGAGCCAATTGAACCTCTTTTCTTTGTAAATTACCTAGTCTCATCTCAGATATTTCTTTCTTTCTTTCTTTTTTTTCTTCTTTTTTTGAGACGGAGTCTGGCTCTGTCACCTAGGCTGGAGTACAATGGTGTGATCTCCGCTCACTGCAAGCTCCGCCTCCTGGGTTCACGCCATTCTCCTGCCTCAGCCTCCTGAGTAGCTGGGACTACCGGTGCCCTCTGCCACGCCTGGCTGATTTTTTGTATTTTTAGTAGAGATGGGGTTTCACCATGTTGGCCAGGATGGTCTCGAACTCCTGACCTCAGGTGATCTGCCTGCCTCAGCCTCCCAAAGTGTCGGGATTACAGGTGCGAGCCATTGTGTCTAGCCAGATTTTTTTTTTTTTTTGTAGCAGTGTGAGAACAGACTAATACAATAACCATCATGTAAAATATAGTTTCCATTTTGAGCCAGGCACTTGGGTAAAAATGAAGAGTAGGTAAAAGACAAGATGTAGTTCTAATTTGAGCTTGTCATTTAGTAATTGAGTAATGCCGCATAATGGCTGTGGGTTTCCGATGACACACACCCTTTTGTGATGTGGGTGGCTTAGGGAGTAGTGTGTTTGTTGGAACCACAGTTCTCTGCAGAAGGAATATGATCAAGTCTGATCTTTGTAACTTAGAATTAATGAGGCCTGTCTGACACCTGTTCAGCACTTTGAGAGGCAAAGATGGGAGGATTATTTGAGCCTGAGTTTGAGACCAGCCTGGGAAAGATAGTGAGAACCTGTCTCTGCAAGAAAATAAAGAAAAAAATTGTTAAAAAAAAGAAAAAAATAAATAAAATTGGTGGCCACATGTCTTCCCTTTGTTTTTTTTTTTTTTTTCTTTTCATTTTCTTTTCCTTTTTTTTTTCCCCCCCCTTTCTTTTCTTTTTTTTTCTTGAGACAGGATCTATTCGTCACCCAGGCTGGAGTGCAGTGATATGATCAAGGCTCGCTGCAGTGTCAATCTCCTGGGCTTAAAGGATCCTCCTGTCTCAGCCTCCCAAGTAGCTGGGACTGGAGGTAGGTGACACTATGCCTGGCTCATTTAAAAAACTTTTTGTAGAGATAAGGTCTTGCCATGTTGCCCAGGGTGGTCTCAAACTCCTGGCTTCAAGCCATCCTCCTTCCTCAGCCTCCCAAAGTGCTGGGATATCTGGCATTAGCCCCTGTGGCCAACCTTTTTAAATTTTTTTTTTAAAGCTAAATTTTGTTGAATATTTGGATAGGCAATACAGGCATGTGTTACAAAATTAAAAGATGCAAAAGGGTTATGCACAAGAGAAATAGATTTCTTATGCATTCCTGGCCTTCCATTTTCCTTTCCCTGGAGGTAAACGGTTTTCTGACTTCTTTTGTACAAGGATTCTGTTTAAATACTAGAGAGTGTCTGACCTGTTGTACTTTACTTTAGAATGGCAGGAAGCTGAATGATTCATGGGCATTTTTCCCTTTGTGAAGCTCATTGGCATTCCTTCCTCTCAATACCTTAACTATGGCGTGTTATATAATTTGCTTTTGTTTTTGCTTTATCACAGTCTTTTCCTATGTTTTTTATAGTCTTAATTTTTTAAGCACTGATTTAGGTATCTATTAATAGTTTAGAAAGTTGTGAAGATTATAAGCTCATGTTTGTGAAAGTGTCTAGCACATAATAATAGGTGATCAATAAATATTTCCTTCTAGCTTGTCCGTCCCCTACCTCCCACTGGTTGTATGTGTGAAACAAAAAAACGAAGGAGAAGGCCAAGCATGGTGTATAATCCCAGCACTCATGCCTGTAATCCCAGCACTTTGGTAGGCTGAGGTGAGTGAATTGCCTGAGGTCAGGAGTTCAAGACCAGGCTGGCCAACATGGTGAAACCCCGTCTCTACTAAAATTACAAAAATTAGCTGGGCGTGGTCACAGGCGTCTGTAATCCCAGCTACACAGGAGGCTGAGGCAAGAGAATCGCTTGAACCCGGGAGGTGAAGGTCACGGTCAGTGGAGACCGCGCCACTGCACTCCAGCCTGGGCAACAGAGTGAGAGTTTGTCACCAAAAAAAAAAAAAAAAAGAAGAAATAAACCTATGAACCGACTAATGCAGTGGATTCCAAAATTAAGATTAAGCTTGTATAACTTGTGATGTTTCTTGATGTACCCATTCATTTGAGTGGAAACAAATCCTTTTCATTCTTTGAAATCACTTTGCTGAGATGATTTTTTTTTTTTTTTTTTTGAGACGGAGTCTTGCTCTGTTGTGCAGACTGGAGTGCAGTAGTGTAATCTTGACTCACTGCAACCTCCATCTCCTGGGTTCAAGCAATTCTCCTGCCTCACTCTCCTGAGTAGCTAGGATTATAGGCACATGCCACCACACCCGGCTAATTTTTGTATTTTAGTAGAGATAGGGTTTCACCATGTTGGCCAGGCTGGTCTTGAACTCCTGACCTCAAGCGATCCACCTGCTTAGCCTCCCAAAGTACTGGGATTATAGGTGTGAGCCACCATGCCCTGCAAGCTGAGACATTTTTAAGAAAATTTTTCTGTTTTTTGTTTGTTTGTTTGTTTTGAGATGGAGTCTTACTCTGTCACCCAGGCTGGAGTGCGGTGGTACTATCACTGCAACCTCTGCCTCCTAAGTTCAAGCGATTCTCCTGTTTCAGCCTCCTGAGTAACTGGGACTACAGGTGTGCCACCATGCCTGGCTGATTTTTTGTATTTTTAGTAGAGATGGGGTTCACCATGTTGGCCAGGCTGGTCTTGCGCTTCTGACCTCAAGCGATCCACCCACCTCAGCCTCCCAAAGTGCTGAGATTACTCCCACAGCGCCTGCTCAGAAAAATTTTCTCTTCTCTTCTCTCCTCTCCTCTCCTCCCCTCCCTCCGCCCTCCTCCCTCCTCCCTGCTCCCTCCTCCCTGCTCCCTGCTCCCTGCTCCCTGCTCCCTGCTCCCTCCTCTCTCCTCTCTCCTCTCTCCTTTTTCTCTTTTTCTGAGACCAGGTCTCGCTCTGTTGCCTAGGATGGAGTGCCCTGGCACAATCTCAGCTCACTGCAACCTCCGCCTCCCAGGTACAGGTGATTCTCCTGCCTCAGCCTCCCAAGTAATTGGGATTACAGACGCCTGCCACCACGCCCAGCTAATTTTTGTATTTTTAGTAGAGATGGGGTTCATCATGTTGGTGAGGCTGGTCTTGCACTTCTGACCTCAAGCGATCCACCCACCTCAGCCTCCGAAAGTGCTGGGATTACTCCCACAGCGCCTGCTCAGAAAAATTTTCTCTTCTCTCCCCTCCCCTCCCCTCCCCTCCCCTCCCCTCCCCTCCCCTCCCCTCCCCCTTCTCTCTTCTCTCTTCTCTCTTCTCTCTTTTTTCTCTTTTTCTGAGACCAGGTCTCGTTCTGTTGCCCAGGATGGAGTGCCCTGGCACAATCTCAGCTCACTGCAACCTCCGCCTCCCAGGTTCAGGTGATCCTCCTGCCTCAGCCTCCCAAGTAATTGGGATTACAGACGCCTGCCACCACGCCCAGCTAATTTTTGTATTTTTAGTAGAGGTGGGGTTTCACCATGTTGGTGAGGCTGGTCTCAACCTCCCAACATCAGGTGATCCACCCGCCTCGGCTTCCCAAAGTGTTGGGATTACAGGCGTGAGCCACTGTGCCCGGCCTTCCTTTTTAAAAAGGTTTTTCTGACCAGGTGCGGTAGCTTTAATCCCTGTGTGTAAGACCAGGCACGGTGGCTCATGCCTGTGATCCCAGCACTTTGTGAGGCCAAGGTGGGCAGATCACTTGAGGCACAGGAATTGCTTGAACTAGGGAGGTAAGAAGTTGCAGTGAGCCAAGATCACACCATTGCACTCCAGGCTGGATGAGACTGAGACTCTGAAAAAAATAAAAATAATAAAAATGGTGTTCTTACATTTATGACTTGAGTTATGGAAAGTTTTTAGAGTGTGACTTTTTTCTTAGGAACAGGATGGCTACCTACCTACCCCCAACCCTTTCGTGTATGCTATGGATTATCAGACCCCTCACTTGGGTTCCCCTTACATCACCAAGGTGTGCTTGTCAGTACCAAGAAACCAACACTGATACATTACTAAGTTCCACATTTTATTTAGATTCCACTAGTTTTCCCATTAATATCCATTTCTGTTTTAGAATCCAGTCCAGAGTACTGTATGCATTGCATTTAATTATGATGTCTCCCCAGTTTGCTGTTTTTCACATGATTAGACTAGAGTTATGCATTTGGGGAATTCATATTGTTGGAGTGGTGGGGGGTGTAGTGCATGCTACACCATGATTTATTGCTGATAATGTTAATCGTGGCCAAGGTTATGTTTCTCTACTGTATACACTCACCACCTTCCATACTTATTTTTTTGGAAACAAGTTAGTAAGTCCAACCTACACCTTCCATACTTATTTTTTTGGAAACAAGTTAGTAAGTCCAATCTACACTCAAATCAGGGGGATTTAAGCTCCATCTCCTGGAGGGGAGTGGGGAATATTTACATAAATTACTTGAAATTCTCCCACAAGGAAGCTGCTTTTTCTAGGGAAGGTCTTTGCCCATTATTCTACTGGCTTACTGGACTTCTTATTTGACTTTTTAAAAAGAACCTCTTTAGATAAGACCTCCATAAATACTTGGATAAATTACTGCAATTTTATATTTGCTTATGAACAAGTGGAGTTTTGTTGATGCAGGGTTGCATGGCCTTCACTATCAAAACAAATGTCTCATCTGATCAGCGTTTGTAAATAGTGAGGTACCAGCATCATTAGGGCTCATAAAGTCTTCCATTTTTATTTTGGCTATTCTGGTGGTGCGTAACATAATACTAACAACAATAAAAATTCATCTTATTTTACTGGAAATTCCTACAGAGTGACAGAATACCAGACAAGGAACCAATTCTGGCACAGTTACGTGTCAAACAAGAAAGCTCTGGGAATGTAATAATGTAATACAGTGTGATCGAGAGAGCTCTGGGCTGGAATAGGCATGGGGTCCTTGACACCATCACCTCTGCCAAGACACTTCATGTGTATGGTTTCCCAACCTTTAAGTAAACTCTATTTGTGAAGTTCTTTGTATCTTTAATAGTTTCTAGAGTTGCTTGAATTTGGGAGAACTTCTTGCAAGGGTAATGTGAAGTAGTGTCACATGGACAGTAACGGAGAGGTATCTCCTGCTGCCATTTATATAATAATTTTCAATTTGGAGGCAGAGAGAGGAGGCAGAAAGTTTGGTAAGGACATTATTACAACCTGAATAAGCCACTTAGAGCCTAGATCAGTGTTTGGGAATGTAGGAGAAGACAGCCATAGTCAAGAAGCGTGAAGTAGTTAATGTTGAGTTGTTTTTAGGTGGTTTTTCTGTTCTTTTTACTCCAAACACTGACTTTCATAATAAAATAAATAATCTGGTGAGTCGCATGCTCATGGTGTGCTGAGGCATTTAGCTAAGCACTTTATGTATGTATTATCTCATTTAATTCTGTCACTATGGGGTAGAGATTGTCTTTAACCACCGGTTTCAAACGAGAAAGCCCTGTTTGAAATCATTTTTCCAGTGTATTTAAATTTTGTAGGTGCACACCTAGAATTTCAAACTGATGGTCTGAGTTCTGAGCCCATCTGTTTAATTCATCCTAGTGGGTTATCTTATGGATATGCTGATTTTAGTAAAGCAACTCTAAGAATGTGATATACATTATGAGTGATACTTGTGGTTTGAATTTTTTTTTTTTTAACAACATGAAATTTTGAAGATATTTTGCATAGATTTGCTTTTGGGTAAAACTTTTTTTTTTTTTTTTTTCCATATCTTCTGTAATTAATTTCTTTTTCCCCCCTTTTGGGATGGGGTCTTATTCTGTCACCCAGGCTGGAGTGCAGCTTGATATATAATCATGGCTTACTGCAGCCTTGGACTCCTGGGCTCCAGCAATCCTCCCACCTTAGCCTCCCAAGTAGTAAAAGTACAGGAGCGCAACATCATGCCCTGTAGAGACGGAGTCTTGCTGTGTTGTGTTGCCCAGGCTGATCTCTTAACTGCTGGCCTCAAGTGATTCTCCCCACTTGGCCTCCCACAGTTTGATTAGAGGTGTGAACCACCGTGCCCAGCCCAAATTAACTTTTTAACCTATTCTAAATCAAGAAGGAAATAGATGTGTCTTTTCTGGGACTAGTAATAAGAAATTGATAGCATCTGATTTTTGGCTGTTGTTAAAAAGTGTGATTATTACCATACTGGTAGGCTAAGAAAGAGATTGCATGGTAAGTTTCATCCTTTCATCTTCAAACATAATGTTATTAAGGATAGAGATATTTCCTTAGTATGGGGTGACTTGTGTAAATTACTATCTCATAAATTGGTTCAGATTAGTTTTTAAAAAGGGTAAAATTGTATATTAGTGATACTGCTCAGCTCTTTTTCAAAGGGATAAACCACTGTGAAGAGAGAAGGTTGGGGTAGAAGTCTAATAAAATCCTCACAAATCTGGATTAGTAACAGAAAAGTCAGTTATAGGCCAGGTGTGGTGGCTCATGCTTATAATCCCAGCACTGTGGGAGGCTGAGGCAGGTGGATTGCTTGAGCCCAGGAGTTTGAGACCAGCCTGGGCAGCATGGTGAAACCCTTTCTGTACTAAAAGTACAAAAAACAAGCTGGGTGTGTAGTCCTAGCTAACTTGGGAGGCCGAGGTGGGAGGATTGCCTCAGCCCAGGAGGCGGAGGTTGCAGTGAGTCGAGATTGTACCGCTGCACTCCAGCCTGGGCAGCCGGGTGAGAACTTGTCTCAAAAAAGAAAGAAAGAAAAGTCACTTATAATTATGTGGGCTTTAAAAAACCTGACTGATAGTGCTCTGTTTCTAGTTTCACCAAAAGATAGGTAGTGATTCCATCCTCTTTCATGAAACTACAGTATGTCAGTGACTTTCTGTTCTCAACATTTCAAAACCTTGTAAGACTCAGAGGGAAAAAATAGTTTCTCAATAAGAAAAATTTAGTCAACAGTGTAATTATGTATTAAGTGCTTTAGGAAAAGCAGTGGGGGAAAGTATTTCCTAGAATATTAGGTCTCTCATTAGAGGTGAGCAGAGGGAGTTCCTTCAGAACAGGACAGGCATATCTGCAGGTGAAGTAGGATAAGACTATATCCTACTTCACCTATAGCATATGTAGTTATGCTTATGGAAACATAATTTGAATTGGACATGAGTTTTTGTTTGTTTTGAGGCAGAGTCTTGCTCTGTTGCCCAGGCTGTATTGCAGTGGCACGATCATGGCTCACTGCAGCCTTGAACTCCTGGGCTCAAGGAGTTCACCCACCTCAGCAACCCAAGTAGCTGGAACTACAAGTGTGAGCCACAATGCCTCGCTATTTTTTTTATTTTTTGTAGTGACAGGGTCTCACTTTGTTGCCCAGGCTGGTCTCAAATTCCTGACCTCAAGCAACCCTCCAGCCTTGGCCTCTCGAAGTACTGGGATTTCCAGGCGTGGGCACCGCGCCCTGCCTGTGAGTTGTTAGATTAGGTGATTCTGTAGTATGCAGCACTTTGTTGTCATTTGCATGTTGTACTTTACGTATGGTTTTCCCAAGTCATTAAATGTACATAGTTCTGCAACTTTTTATTTTTATTTTTCTGGTGAAAAGATATACATATATTTAGAATTAGCCAGCTGGACTCAGTTTAGATGATCCCAGTTTTGTTGGCAACATCCCAAGCATCATAATCAGGAGCTGGTTGAACGTATGCCTCCTTCTCCCTATCAGGCTGAATCAGGGAGTTGACCATGGCCACATCAGGGTCACATAGCTTCTTCACAGCCTGTTTGATCTGGCGCTTGTTGGCTTTAACATCCACAGTGAACACAGGTGTGTTGTTGTCGTCTCTCTTCTTCATGGCAGACTCAGTGGTCGGCGGCAACTTGATGGTGGTGTAGTGGTCAAGCTTGTTTCTCCTGGGGGCGGTCTTCTGAGGATATTTGGGCTGCCCCTGGAGTTGCAGTGTTTTGGGCTGCTGGAAGGTGCGTGATGTGTGGATCTTTTTTTTTCAGCTGTGGATGCCTTTCAACACTGCCTTCTTGGCCTTCAAAGCCTTTGCTTTGGCTTTGGCTTTGGCTTTAGGAGGGGCAGGAGCTTCCTTCTTTGCTTTTGGTGCCATCTTGTGAAAAGGGCTCTGTAGCTTTTAATGTGTACAGTTTCCACAATACGGTTGTACCAGATTATGAGATTATGTTGGACATTTGAGTTCTTTCCAATTTATTGCTGTTTTCAGCAGCATTTGATGAATAACTTTGTAGGTAAGTTTTTGCATAGCTTTATGAATATTTTCTTTTGGGATAAATTGCTGGAGGCTTGGGTAAACTTTGCCAAACTACCCTTCAGAAAGCCTGAACTTATGTACAGTACACTTATGATACGGTTTGGCTCTGTGTCCCCACCCAAATCTTATCTTGTAGCTCCCATAACTCCCACATGTTGTAGGAGGGACCAGGTGGTAGATAATTGAATCATGAGGCCAGCTCTTTCCTGTGCTTTTCTCTTGATAGTGAATGAGTCTCACGAGATATCTGATCGTTTTACAAAGGGGAGTTTCCCTGCACAAGTGCTCCTCTCTGCCTGCTGCCATCCATGTAAGACCTTACTTGCTACTCCTTGCCCTATGCCTTGACTGTGAGGCTTCCCCAGCCACATTGAACTGTTAAATCCAGTTAAACTTACTCTTTGTTTTGTAAATTGCCCAGTCTCTGGTATATCTTTATCAGCATTGTGAAAACACACTAATGCAACTTCTCTCATCATTTTTACTGGACAGGGTTTCTGTGTTCCCTTCTAACATCCTGTTTTGCCAGACTTTTGCAAAGAATTCCATATTGTCTTTTTTCCTAACTCAACCTTTTATAAGGAACTCTTACAACATTAGTGTAAAGGTGTGTCCTTAGCTGGTGGTACAGTAGTTAGAAGTTTTCTTTGGGTCATGGTGATGTTGGGAATAATTGTGTTATAGGATAATCTGGGCCCTCTGTATTTCTTAAGATTGTGGTGCCTGACCATCAGTCAGACTGTAGCTTCAGGGCTTTTGTTTCTCTTGGATTGCTTGGTGGTGAAATGTCAATACAGCCTTGTCCATTCTGATTAGTGTGTTACATTACTGATAGGACAGTGTTAGGAGAAATAGGAGAAACCTGAGCCTAAAACATTTCACTGTGAAATTAATTGGTCTCTGAAGTGTTTTGTCTTTGTTTTGGTTTGAGGATCATATGTGGCTAAATTACATTGGTGGTAAATGATAAGCTTGTTATATTGATAACATGGAAGAAAAGTGTTTGTGGTTCCTCTTAGAGAAAATCGATTCCCAGTCCAAGACACCTGTGAGTCCAAGAGAATGAGAGAAGATGTTATTAGTTAGAAACTGACTATACAATTGCAGTTTCTAGTGCAGAATTAACTTCAGTAGCATTTGATTAGCATCTAACTTCCTTCTTGGGGAATCAGAAAAGGGACATAGATTAGGCTTTAGCTGAGCTCAGATTACTGAACAGTGATTGAGCCAGTTCTATTATTTATTTTTATTTTTTGAGACAGAGTCTCACTATGTCACCCAGGCTGGAATGCAGTGGTGCAATCTTGGCTCATGTCAACCTCTGCCTCCTGGGTTCAAGTGATTCTCATGCCTCAGCCTCTCCAGTAGCCTCTCGAGTAGCTGGAATTATAGGTGTGAGCCACCACAGCTGGGGTTTTTTTTTTTTTTTTGGCATTTTTAGTAGAGCCAGGTTTTCACCATGTTGGCCAGGCTGTTCTTAAACTCTTGACCTCAAATGATCTACCCACCTCAGCTTCCCAAAGTGCTGGGATTACACGTGTGAGCCACCATGCCTGGCCTTGAGCCAGTTCTAAGGGAAATTATTCATTTATTTTTGTCAGCTTGTAATATTGCAAATCATAGTATTTTTGAAATAACCTACCCATGGGAATAGAGTTTATGCCCTTAAAGGGGAGAGTGCTATTATAAAGAAAGGTACAAGAAGAGAGGGAGTGGGTGGCATTCCAGAGATCAGGGCTACATGAGTTGCTGCCCAGCCTACTTGGTTCTCAAATTTGTCTGTCTGGATTGCTGTGTTGAAGGAAAGGGAATAGAACAATGTACTCTCTTTCTAAAATTTTTCATTAATTGTTTACCTAACCTATGTTATGCATATTAATTTACTTAACATTTACGAAGTACTTATAATATGCTAGACACTGAAGGTACCAAGGTCTGAAAGATGTCAAATAAAAGAGGAGAAAGGAAATAATAATTGCTATTATTGATCAGGTATTAAGTACAGACAGTTCTTGACTTAAATGGTCAACTTAGGATTTTTCAACTTTTTTTTTTTTTTTTTTGAGACGAAGTCTCGCTCTGTCGCCCAAGCTGGAGTGCAGTGGCGCGATCTTGGCTCACTGCAAGCTCTGCCTCCCAGGTTCACGCCATTCTCCTGCCTCAGCCTCCCAAGTAGCTGGGACTACAGGCGCCCGCCACCACGCCCGGCTAATTTTTTGTATTTTTAGTAGAGATGGGGTTTCACCGTGTTAGCCAGGATGGTCTCAGTCTCCTGACCTCGTGATCCTCCTGCCTCCACCTCCCAAAGTGCTGCGATTACAGGCATGAGCCACCACACCTGGCTGGATTTTTCAACTTTAAGATGGTACAAAAGTGCTACACATTCAGTAGAAACTGTATTTTGAATTTGAATTTTGATCTTTTCCTTGGCTAGCAGTATGTGGTGTGATATCCTTACATGAGATATTCAGCGCTTTTTTTTTTTTTTGAGACAGAGTTTCACTCTTGTTGCCCAGGCTGGAATGCAATGGTGCAATCTCACTGAAACCTCTGCCTACCAGATTCAAGTGATTTTTCTGCCTCAGCTTCCCAAGTAGCTGAGATTACAGGCATGCACCACCATGCCCGACTAATTCTGTATTTTTAGTATAGATGGGGTTTCTCCATGTTAGTCAGGCTGGTCTCAAACTCCTGACCTCAGGTAATCCACCCACCTCAGCCTCCCAAAGTGCTGGGATTACAGGTATGAGCCACCGCACCTGGCCTCAACACTTTTTTTTTTTTTTTTTTAAATCAGTCTTTGTTAGATGGCCTTGCCCAACTACAGGCTAATATAAGTGTTCTGAGCATATTTAAGGTAGACTAGGCTATGATGCCCATTAGGTTAGGTGTATTAAGTGCGTTTTTGGAGTAAAATATTTTCAATTTGTGATGCATTTGTCAGGACTAACACTGTTGTAAGCTGAGGAGCATCTGTATGTACCCGGTACTTACTTAATAGGTGGCCTTTCTAATCCTCATAGAAACCCATGCAAGGTAGGCATTATCCTCTCCATTTTTCTTTAGGATTAGTGAAGCTAAGTAGCTTGTTCATCATCACTCAACAACAAAGTGGTTATAATCAGATTCAGGTCCACTATGGGACTGAGTCCCAGATGTGAGCTCAGATCCTGACCAGTGTTAAGGATCTAAGTGCAAGTGACTTAACTCCTCTTTTCAAATGTGGACTACAACAGTTCTTATCTCATAGGGTTTTTTTGGTGCATGTTATGTGACAGATAGGTGAAGTGGTTAGCCCAGTTACTGGCACATAGTAATAGTTAATATGGCCGGGCGCGGTGGCTCAAGCCTGTAATCCCAGCACTTTGGGAGGCCGAGACGGGCGGATCACGCGGTCAGGAGATCGAGACCATCCTGGCTAACACAGTGAAACCCCATCTCTACTAAAAAATACAAAAAAATAGCTGGGCGAGGTGGCGGGCGCCTGTAGTCCCAGCTACTGGGGAGGCTGAGGCAGGAGAATGGCGCAAACCCGGGAGGCGGAGCTTGCAGTGAGCTGAGATCCGGCCACTGCACTCCAGCCTGGGCGACAGCGCGAGACTCCCTCTCCAAAAAAAAAAAAAAGACAGGACGAGATGAGAAACTGTGAAGTTGGAAACTGAAGGTTAATGGCGGAAGGGCTGGAGAGCGATGGATTTGAGAAAAATTGAAGGGATTAGTGGATGGGGCTCAGTGGGTTTTGCAGGGTGTGTGTGCTCGAGTGCTATTAGCAGAGGAGGGGACTCCAAGATGACTTGCAGCTGTATCGCTGGGAGTTGGTGACTATACAGGTGATAGTGTTAATTTTTTTAGATAAACAAGAAGAAACAGCTTCTTGTTGATAGTGGTAAGGGTGAATGAGAGGACGATAAGCTGTGTCAGGATGCTTTTTGAGTTCTTGCCTTATATGTGTATTCTGTCTTGAGATACAGATTTAGAGGTCATTACCATAATAAATGTGGTTTGAGAAATTTGCAGTGTTAGGTGTTAATGGCATAGGAAGAGTAATTAATACCAGATGAAAAAGAGGAACCCAGGGAACCCTGATGTTTAAAATAGTGGTAGAGAAAACATGGGGAAAGGTAAACTTTTGTTAAAATCTCTTACTACCATTCATGTGGCCGTTTAGTTCCTCTGCATCACATCTTCTCTTCTGCTCCCCCTGGAGGTGTGAAACACTATCCCGAAAGACAGAACACACTATACATGTTTAGAACATTTCTTCTGAGGATGGTTACTGCTGTGGTGATGCAATTACTGTTGTGGTGATGCTAATGAGAATGAATCTTGCTAAAATTAAGACTCAAGACAGCTGAAGACCTATGGAATCAATTGACCAAATAGCACTACTTCAGGTCAGGTAGGTAGTGGCAGTACAAGAGTGAAGAATGGATTCTTTGTTACCAAGGAATTATCTATCTAGTTGGGTATTTACTGGGTAATACAATACAAAATAAGCAATGGTAACTGGTTATGTGTATGTCAGTTGTGGCATGATAGTTTCTACCTCAGCTAACTGCTGAAGCCCTTTCTGTCTGTCTTCTCTCCCTGTCCAGCTCTGTTCTTGCCTGCCTTTTTATTTTTTACACTCCCTCTCCTTTTTGGGGGTGGGGGTCTAGTGGGAGTATACATACCCCTCATTAACCAACTGCGATACAAGTTTTTAAAAAAAGTTTCTGTTTTTAAAAAACAAGTGAATAGAGCATTTATTGTGGAGGAAAAAATTTTCAAATAAAAAAATCTGTTTAGCTTTTAAATTTTTGTGAAATCGCTAATCTTTGAGAGGAAAAATGTTTTCCCATAAATTCAGGAGAACATGAGATTTGAGTTTTTAGGGATTTTATAACATGCTTATATTTATTGTAGATTTTAATTCCAGAGAGCTGGTGATTGGAAATTATGGGCCTATTTGTTCCAATGTAAACTTTTAGCATTTGAAAAGGAAGTGATTAGAGAAGAGAGAACCAGACAGTAGGTATATGCTTTTTAGAAAGATACAGATATTTAATGTAATCCCAGCACTTTGAGAGGCCGAGGCTGGCAGATCACCTGAGGTCGGGAGTTTGAGACCAGCCTGACCAATGTGGAGAAACCCCGTCTCTACTAAAAATACAAAATTAGCTGGACGTGGTGGCACATGCCTGTAATCCTAGTTACTTGGGATGCTGAGGCAGGAGAATCGCTTGATCCCGGGAGGCAGAGGTAGCAGTGAGCCGAGATCGCGCCATTGCATTCCAGCCTGGGCAACAAGAGTGAAACTCGGTCTCAGGAAAAAAAAAAAAAAAAGATACTTTGGTATTTAAATACCAAAGTTGCTTCTGACTTCCTCATTTTATAGAGCGTGAACTGTTGTCAGTTGAGAATTCTTAAGCCATGTAGCTTAAGTGCTAAAATACTTAATGGATATCATGAGGAGGAAAAATGTTCTTTAAAATCTAGGCTGTGTAGCATAATGGTTAACACCACCAACTCTGGCTTCTGCTGTTTTCATCCCTCTTCCTTAAGCTTCGACTCTCAGCTTCACTGCTCATAGGCGTGATGTTGGGCAGCTTGCTTTGTCTCTCTGTGCTTTAATTTTCTCATCTGTAAAATGGATTGTTGTAAGATTGAAATGAATTGAGGCCTGTCAAAGTACACAGTGCCTAGCACATAGTAAGTATATGTAACTGTTATAGCAATAGTAATCATATGTACTCTTGCCATTCCCTTTGATTTGTATCTTTTTGATTACCCAACATCAGAAGCAAACAATTTTGGAGTCACAAAATGTTTTTTGGTCCCTAACATAATTAAGTTAAATTTACTCATGCTTAACATCTTAGGATATAGTGAAAGTATGGGTGGCCAGTTCATACATTTAGGAATAAGAATTTACCTTTTTTTTTTTTTTTTTTGAGACAGAGCCTTGCTTTGTACCCCAAGCTGGAGTGCAGTGGCGTGACCTCAGCTCATTGCAACCTCTGCCTCCTGGGTTCAAGCGATTCTTGTGCCTCAGCCTCCCAAGTAGCTGAGATTACAGGCACCCGCCACCACTCCTGGCTAATTTTTGTATTTTTAGTAGAGATGGAATTTCACCATGTTGTCCAGGCTGGTCTTGAACTCCTGACCTCAGGTGATCCACCCATCTTGGCCTCCCAAAGTGCTGGGATTACAGGTGTGAGCCACCACGCCCAGCCCTATCTTATAATTATTGATAGCAAGAAAAGCATATTCACCATTTATTTCAGTTCTGATTGTTTTTGCTGCCACTTCTGTGTTTATCCATTTGGCCATTCTCTTTCTTGTCTTCATCTTTCTGTTCTGACTTCGGTCATTGAGGATATGGTTGGACCCTGAATGGTAGAAAAACAACTCCCTCTTCCCCTCCACTCCACAGATCTAACGTGATTTTTTAGGGTGTAGGGGAGAGGGTGCTATGAGAACCTAAGCAGGTGTTCTAATGGCCGTGGAGTAACCTGTCTTCTCTTTCCAGTTAGTTTCTGTGTTTTATTTGTTTGTTTTAAAGAGACAGGATCTCTCCCTGTTGCCCAGGCTAGAGTGCCTCAGGGTGATCATAGCTCACTGCATCCTTGAACTCTTGGGCTCAAGCAATCCTCTAGCCTCACCCTCCCAAGTAGCTGGGACTACAGGTGCTCACCACCATACCTGGCTAACTTTTAAAAACTTGTAGAGATAGGGTCTCACTGTGTTGCTCAGACTGGCCTTGAAATTCTGGCCTCAGCTGATCCTTCCACCTCAGCCTCCTGAGTAGCCTTGCTTTTAAAATAACAGCTTTACTACGATAAAATTAACAAAACATGCAGTTCACTTATTTAAAATATGCAAGATCCAGTGGCTTTCGGTACATTCAGTTGTGCAGCTCTCACCACAAATCAAATTTAAAACATTCTTATCATCCCATAAGGAAATGCTGTACCTGTTAGCAGGGGCTCCCTGTTATTTCCAAATGCCCCACAGCCTATGGCAATCACTAATCTTTCTGTCTGGACGGTTCATGTAAATAAAATCATACAATAGACTGGATTTTTGTGCATGTGACTGACTGCTTTCACTTAGCATAGTGTTTTCAGATTTCATGCTGAGCATGTGTTAGTATTTTATTCCTTTTCTTGGCAGTATAATGTTCTGTGATAGACATACTGCATTTTTTTATTCAATCATCAGTTGATGGGCATTTGGGTTGTTTCTATCTTTTAGCTGTTGAGTAATGCTGCTATGAAAATTTATATACAAATTATTATGTGGACGTATGTTTTTAGTTTCTTTGGGCTGTATACCTCGGAGTGGATTTTCTGGGTTATATGATAATCTTTTGAGGAATGGCACCATTTTATATTCCCAACATAAAACAGGCAAAAGAGCAGAATAGACATTTCTCCAGGGCAGATACTCAGATGGCCAATAAACAACCAATATGCTCAACCTCTTTATTCAGGGAAATGTAAATCAAAACCACAGTTAGAGACTACTTCACACCTGCTAGCTAGAATCAAAAAGTCAGATAATAACAAGTGTTGGTGAGGATGTGGAGAAATTGAAACCCTCATACCCTGTAAGTTGCTGTTGTGCTTCCAAACAGTTGACAAGTAAAATATGACATTGTAGAGTGAGAAATAGCTCAGAGTTTCAGAGTAGAACTGAAAATATACTAGAAGAGTATTTTCCTTACTGTTGGACTAGATGATTTTAAATTTGAACACAGGTAGCATCAAATCATACAGTGAAGGATTTCTCTGTCATTCTTAAAGTTTTGGATATATACAAGCAATGTACACAAAATAGTATTTGCTTAGCACTGGGATTTGCAAAGAACAGTGAAATATTATAATGTTACAAAGCAAGATCATTCTCTCTTTAAATGCCTGTTAATCTGGTTTTAAGAATATCTTCATTGTACACATCTTATTCTTTAAATGTACCCTATAACTGATAGTACCAATTTTATATTTTCAACATTCAAGTTATGATGTTATACATTTCCTTTAACTTGCTTTTTCTATTCAGACTGGTTGATAGCTGTAGATCTGATTTTGTTTTCTGTATTTAATTCCCTTGAAGTCACATACCACGGTTTATCCAATCCCTGTTGATTTTTTTTTTTTTTTTTTTTTTGAGACAGAGTTTCGCTCTTGTTGCCCAGGCTGGAGTGCAATGGCATGATCTCGGCTCACCGCAACCTCCGCCTCCCGGGTTCAAGTGATTCTCCTGCCTCAGCCTCCCTAGTAGCTGGGATTACAGGCACGCGCCACCATGCCCGGCTAATTTTGTGTTTTTAGTAGAGACAGGGTTTCTCCATGTTGATCAAGCTGGTCTTGAACTCCCGACCTCAGGTAATCCACCCGCTGCAGCCTCCCCAAGTGCTGGGATTACAGGCATGAGCCACCACGCCCAGCCCCTGTTGATGTATTTTAAAGATTTTCCTCTATTTTGGTCCTGTAGACAATTCTGTAGTAACTATCTATGTTACTGTGTAGATAGGGTTCTTTCAGATAAACAGAACTACTAGAATATGTATGGGTGTATCTATGTATACATATATTCAGAGATTTATTTTAAGGAATTGGTTTATGTAGTTGTAGGGGCCTGACAAGTCTGAAATCTGTAGAGCAGGCCTATAGGAAGGAGTTAGGGCCTCAGTCTCAACTTCTGGAAAAATCTCAATTTCTGCTCTTACGACCTTCAGGTGAACTGGATAAGGTCCGCTCATATTATGGAGGGTAATCAAGTGATTATAGATGTTAACCATATCTACTAAATACTTTTCACAGCAACACCTAGATTAATGTTTGATTAAATAACTGGCTACTAGAGTCTAGCCAAGCCGAAACAGAAAACTGAGCAACATGCTGTCCTTCCATGTGCACCTCTTAAAGTCTCTAGACCAGAGACTTTCAGACTTTAAAAAATCTCCACCAATAGTTTATAAACACATGAAACCATATGCTGATGTTTTCTGTTCCTTACTCTTTTTTTAAAATGCTGATTAGGAACCCAAAATTCAATGTGAGTAGATTTGACCAGCAGTTTGAAAAACATTGCATATATATGTAGTCTAGAAATGGAAATGCTGGCTTGCAAGGTATCCATACGTCTACTTTACTATACATTGCCTGTTTTTTCTCTGAAGTAGTTGAACCACTGTATAGCCCCGCTAGCCATGTAAATAAACCTTTCTTTTTTCTTTTTTTTTTTTTTTTTGACGGAGTTTCGCTCTTGTTGTCCAGGCTGGAGCGCAATAGTGCGATCTCAGCCCACCGCAACCTCGACCTCCCAGGTTCAAGCGATTCTCTTGCCTCAGCCTTCCCAAGTAGCTGGGATTAGAGGCATGCGCCACCAAGCCCGGCTAATTTTGTATTTTTAGTAGAGATAGGGTTTCTCCATGTGGGTCAGGCTGGTCTCAAACTCCCGACCTCCCGACCTCAGGTGATCCGCCTACCTTGGCCTCCCAAAGTGCTGGGATTACAGGCGTGAGCCACCGCACCCAGCCAATAAACCTTTCTTACCCCCTTGATGGCGACTGGTAATTGCAATTTCCTTGTAGACCTAATTATTCCAGATAATTTTTTATTTTTTAAGGGCTTATTTTTTAAGGTCTTTAAAACTTGATAAAAATCAACTTTAAACAAAAGTTTAAAGAGTCCTGCGGGCCGGGCGCGGTGGCTCAAGCCTGTAATCCCAGCACTTTGGGAGGCCGAGACGGGCGGATCACGAGTTCAGGAGATCGAGACCATCCTGGCTAACACAGTGAAACCCCGTCTCTACTAAAAAATACAAAAAAACTAGCCGGGCGAGGTGGCGGGCGCCTGTAGTCCCAGCTACTCAGGAGGCTGAGGCAGGAGAATGGCGTAAATCCGGGAGGCGGAGCTTGCAGTGAGCCGAGATCTGGCCACTGCACTCCAGCCTGGGCGACAGAGCGAGACTCTGTCTCAAAAAAAAAAAAAAAAAAAAAAAGAGTCCTGCCTGTGTTAGCACCTTCAGCAAATATTAGTATCTACCCAGAAATTAATGGCATTTCTTTGTTTTTATTGTATTTATATTTTTATATATTATATATATTTTTTGATTTACGTGTAGCAAAACTGAATAATTTTTGCTGCACTTTTTTGTGAGAGTTAAGATGTGTATACAGTACTCTGTCCTTATCCATGAAAGGTATGTTTCAAGGCCCCTGGTGGGTGCCTGAAACTGGGTAGTACTGAACCCTATATATATACTATGGTTTTTCCTATGCATACATACCTATGATAAAGGTTACTTTATAAGTTAGACACACTGAGAGATCAATAATAAAATAGAACAATTATAGCAATATGCCAACATCACCAGCACTTTGGGGGTGTTAGTAAGTAAAATATGGGGGACTTGAATGCAAGTGCTGCGATGCTGTGACCGTCCATCTGGTAACTTAAGATGGCCGAGTTACTGATGGGCACATAGTACCTCCAGAGGGGATGTGGTGCACAAAGGAATAATGCATGTCCCAGGAGGGACGGCACGAGATTTCAGCATGGTAATCAGAATGGGGCACAATGTAAAATTCAGGAACTGTTTCTGGAATTCTCAATTGAATGTTTTCAGACCACGGTTTATCATGGGTGACTGAAATCACAGAAAGCAAATGCTGATGGGGGCACTACTGGAGTTTCACATAACACCACACAATTAGGATACCAAAGAGCTCCATCTCCTCCAAAAACTCTCTCACACTTTCTTTTTTTTTTTTCTTTTTTTTTTTTTTGAGGCGGAGTCTTCACTCTGTCGCCCAGGCTGGAGTGCAGTGGCGCGATCTCGGCTCACTGCAAGCTCCACCTCCCGGATTTGCGCCATTCTCCTGCCTCAGCCTCCCGAGTAGCTGGGACTACAGGCGCCCGCCACGGCGCCCGGCTAATTTTTTGTATTTTAGTAGAGACGGGGTTTCACCGTGTTAGCCAGGATGGTCTCGATCTCCTGACCTCGTGATCCGCCCGCCTCGGCCTCCCAAAGTGCAGGGATTACAGGCTTGAGCCACCACGCCTGGCCTCTCACACTTTCTTAACCTTCCTCACACTTCTAGCCCCTGGAAACCCTGGATCTATTCATTATCCCTGTACTTTTGCAGAGTGTCATATGAATGAACTTGTACTGACTTCTCTCACTCACTGTAATGCTTTGGAGATAGGTCTGTGTTGTTGCATATATTAGTAGTTCACTATTTTTATTGCTGTCTACTGTTCCAGTATATGGGTGTACTACAGTTGGTTTATCCATTTGCCCATGGAAGAACATCTGAATATTTCACAGTTTTTGATAATTGTGAATAACGCTGCCTATGTGTGCCGGATGGTTTTTTTTGTTTGTTTGTTTTGTTTTTTTGTTTTTTGTTTGTTTGTTTTTGTTTTTGGCACTGAGTCTCGCTCTGGCGCCCAGGCTGGAGTGCAGTGGCGTGATCTTGGCTCACTGCAACCTCCACCTCCGGGCATTTCTCCTGCCTCAGACTCCCGAGTGGCTGAGTCTACAGGCACACACCACCATGCCTGGCTAATTTTTGTATTTGTAGTAGAGATGGGATTTGACAATATTGGTCAGGCTGGTCTCCTGACCTCAGGTGATCCACCCGCCTCAGCCTCCCAAAGTGCTGGGATTACAGGTGTGAGTCACTGCTCCCAGCCTGTGTGCAGGTTTTGCTGTGAACATAATGCTAATTTTGTAGGGTATATGGCTGAACAGTGGGGTTGCTAGATCAGTCATTTGGTAACTATAATTATGTCTTTGTAAAAAACTGCAAAATTTTCCCAGAATGGCTTTATAATTTTGCATTTACACCAGTAGTGTATGAGAATTTCAGTTGTTCCCGTTCTTGTCAGCTCTTTGTATTGTTGATGCCTTTTATTTTAGACAGCCTAACAGGTAAATCATGGTTTCTCATCATGGCTTTAATTCACATTTTTCTAATGGCTAAAGATGTAGAGCATTTTTTCGTCTAATATGCCACCTTTATATCTACTTTGGTGAAGTGACTGTTCAAATCGTTTGTCCTTTTATTAAAAAAAAATTGTGTCATTTTCCTTATTGTTGACTTTGAAAGTTCTTTATGTATTCTGGATACAAGTCCTTTGTTGCATATGCGATATGCAAATATTTTCTTACAGTCTGCAGTGTATCTCAACAGTGCCTTTTGCAGAGTAAAAGTTTTAAAATTTTATTTAAGTATAATATACCATTAAAAAATGTTTGGTGGATTGTGCTTTTGGTATTATATCTAAGATGTCCTTTCCCACCCCAAGGTCAAAAAGATTTCCGTGTGTTTTTCTCTAGAAATTCTATAATTTTTGAGTTTTACATTTAGTTCTGTTGTCTGTTTTGAGATAATTTTGAGGTATGGATCCAAATTAATTTTTTAAAAAATGTTTGTTTTGTTTTTGCATGTGAATATTCATTTGTTCCTGCATCATTTGTTGAAAAGATTATTATTTTTGGTTTGGTTTTGCCTTCATGCCTTTATGGAAAATCATTTGATCCTGTATGTGTGGTTCTGTTTTTGGATTCTATTCCATTTATTTCTCTCTCTCTTTTTTTTTTTTTTTTTTTTTTTGAGACAGAGTCTCACTCTGCCTCCCAGGCTGGAGTGCAGTGGCGCGATCTCAGTTCACCGCAAGCTCCGCCTCCCAGGTTCATGCCATTCTCCTGCCTCAGCCTCCCGAGTAGCTGGTACTAAGGAGCCCACCATGACCCCCGGCTAATTTTTTGTATTTTTAGTAGAGACAGGGTTTCACTGTGTTAGCCAGGATGGTCTCGATCCCCTGACCTCATGATCCGCCCACCTCGGTCTCCCAAAGTACTGGGATTACAGGTGTGAGCCGCCGTGCCCAGCCTATTTCTCTATCTTTATGCCAATACCATACATTTTTGATTACTGATTTTTTATAATTAGTCTTGATTTAGATAGTGTAAATCTTCCAACTTTGCTCTTTTTCAAAATGGGTTGACTGTCTCAGTTACCTTGCCTTTCTTTATGAATTGTAGAATATTTATCAATTACTGCAAAAGAATGTGCTACAGTTTTGATTGGGGTTGCATTGAATCTTTAGAGCAGTTTGGGAAGAATGCCTTCTTAATAACGAGTCTATATCTATGATATATTTCTTCATTTTCTTAGATCATCTTTAGTTTCTCTCAGCAGTGTTTTATAGTTTTCAATGTACACATCTTACTTTATCCCTAAGTTATTTCATATTTGATGCTAATGATCTTTAATTTTGATTTTTTAATTGCTGGTATATATAAATAGAATTGATTTTACTATTAATATTATTTCTTACAACCTTACTAAACTCATTTATTCTAGTGCCATTTTGTAGATTCTACAAAATGTAGATTTTCTACACAGACAGTCATGCAGTTTTGATTGTACCTTTCCACTGTGGATACCTTTATTTTTGTTGTACTTTAGACTTCTATTGGAAATATAGCAGGACTCATTTGTCTTTGTATTCCGTTGGGGGTCCCTCCCCACACATACTTTTGATGACTTTCGTTTTAGGTTATGTGTAGCATTAGCATTGTTCTGAAAGTCAGAACTATGTATATATCTGTAAAAAAGGTAGGCTGGGCGCGGTGGCTCAAGTCTATAATCCCAGCACTTTGGGAGGCTGAGACGGGCGGATCACGAGGTCAGGAGATCGAGACCATCCTGGCCAACATGGTGAAACCCTGTCTCTACTAAAAAATACAAAAAAGTAGCCGGGCGAGGTGGCGGGCGCCTGTAGTCCCAGCTACTTGGGAGGCTGAGGCAGGAGAATGGCGTAAATCCGGGAGGCGGAGCTTGCAGTGAGCTGAGATCCGGCCACTGCACTCCAGCCTGGGTGACAGAGCGAGACTCCGTCTCAAAAAAAAAAAAAAAAAAAAAAAGGGTATACTTGTGCTGGGCGCAGTGACTCACACCTGTAACCCCAGCACTTTGGGAGGCCGAGGTGGGCAGATCATGAGGTCAGGAGTTCGAGACCAACCCGGCCAATATGGTGAAACCTCCATCTCTACTAAAAATAAAAAATTAGCTGGGTGTGGTGGTGCACGCCTATAGTCCCAGCTACTCGAGAGGCTGAGGCAGGAGAATAACTTGAACCCGGGAGGCAGAGGTTGCAGTGAGCCGAGCCTGGGTGACTAAGACTCTGTCTCAAAAAAGGGTAAACTCAAAGACGGTCACTACATGTTTTTTGTCATATTTCTTTCTCATCTACATCCTCTTCCCATCTGCAACATAAATTCAACTTTTAATTTTACCTAATTCATACTGTTCACACTTTGGGTCCTTTTCACTATTCTGTTATGGTTCTTTAAAGTAACTGCCTCTCAGATTTTACTAAAAATGTACAATTTCCTCTTTATAAAACCTAGAACACATTGGTAGACAAAATTAAAGATGGAAGATCTGGCGGTATCATAAAAGAAGAAATTCGTTAACCAGACTGTGGGTTTCCTAGATTTTTGTTTATAGTAGGTTGTATGTTATATTTAGTTGCATTTTTCCCCTTAGAGTTTTAGGTTCCATAACTTTCATCATATTTTCAGAGTAGTTTATTTAAAGGAAAAAAAGTGGCCAAAATTAACCTTTAGAATGAATAAGTTTGGGCCTAAGCATTGTGAAGGTATGGTCACTGAACCTCCTGTTTCTTGAGTCTGCCTTGTGAAGATAATGTTTTAGGTATGTGTATTGTAGTAGATGACAGTTGCTTGCGGTTAATTCACTAATACATGTGAGCTCCACCCTTGGCACTTTTAAACGTTTTGGCCTACTATTTTGCATCACAGATTTTTAAGAATTAGTATGCATTTTAGAAGTTTACTTTCAGGTTAAACTTTTTAAATGGTTGTTCTTTAATAATGCTGTTAAAAGAATTTTGGAATTTCTGTTGCCAAGTCACTAAAAGGTTACTCAGGCAGAGAAGGGTAAGGGTGCTGCAAGCACACATGAAGAATTAACATTTTAAAAGAACCTTTGAGCACCTTGGCATGTGTGGATTTCTTTTTGGATGTCTCATGTCTAAAAGCAGAGCAGCATACTGTAAAATCAGTAAAAGTAGGAAAGGACTTGCAAGTAGAAATGTTTCAGCAGACTGTGTCGCCTACCCCATCTCCATCCTCACTCTGAGGTTAAGTGTGTGGTCCCATTGGTACAGATACAGGTAAAAGGTGGGTGTATTCAACAATATGTTAAAAGGTATTGTTACTTATTGCTTATTATATGTGTTAAATTTTAATGAGATTTTTCTTTTTTCTTTCTCTCAAGCCAAACTGGCAAGACGCAGTCAAGAACGGGACAATCTTGGCATGTTGGTCTGGTCACCCAATCAAAATCTGTCAGAAGCAAAGTGTAAGTCTTAGAGCACTTTTTTTTCTACCTTTCTTGTTTAATGTAAGATTTTAAAGGTACCTTTGAAGCTAAAAGTTTCTATATGTATTATATTTCTTCTATATTTTAAGATAAATAATTTGAAGAGTTTTAAAATTTATTATTATTTTTTGAGATGGAGTCTTGCTCTGTTGCCCAAGCTGGAGTGCAGCGGCACGATCTGGGCTCACTGCACTCTGCCTCCTGGGTTCAAGTGATTCTCCAGCCCCAGCCTCCTGAATAGCGGAGATTATAGGTGCCCGTTACCACAGCCAGCTAATTTTTGTGTTTTTAGTAGAGGTGGGTTTTGCCATGTTGGCCAGGCTGGGCTGAAGCTCCTGACCTCAGGTGATCCGCCCGCCTCGGCCTCCGGAAGTGCTGGGATTACAGGCGTGAGCCACCGCGCCCTGCGATCTATTCCAGTTTTGAACATGTTCTTTCTTACAGAGCACTGAAAATCTGCCTCCCTTTGTAAAAGCTTTGTTTTCCTGAACTTCGCTAAATAACTTTGCTTCCATATGTGTCCTTTAAATGTTCAGTCATTGTATCTCCTTTACTGTCTGAGTCCAGGCTAGTTGCTTCAGGTGCCATTTCAGATGGTTTTATTTTGGGGTCTCTTTTCATCTCCTGTCGTCCTCCTAAGTGTGTTTCAGTTGGTCACAATGTCCATCTTAAATTGTACTCGGAACTGAATATTAAGAATACTGAGCATTTTTTGAACCTTTATGCCAGCATTGTAGTAAAATGCTTTTCATACTCCTGTATCATTCAATGTTCATAGTAACAGGAAGATTTTGTCTCTGTTTTATAGATGGCATCCCATAGTTCAAAGAGTCAGTGGGTTGTAAAAGTAGCACAGATAGTGAGTGGTGGAACCACAGGTAGTATCCAGGTTTGCTGATGCTTCACTCGTGGGTCATAATCTCACTTATTTCTCAGGCTGTGTTCATTCAGCCTGTTAGCCACTATCTCTCTGTTATTACAGTTTAAAGTTTATTAGTCACTTTTCCTGTTGTATTACTTATTGGAGTCTTTGGAGTCAGAATTTAATTTTAATATTTTTCATAGACACAGAAGAAAAGAGCAGAATATGGAAAGTTAATTGGTTTTTAAACAGTGATATTGCCTATAAACTAAATTTACAGTTTTATTGTAAGCCCTGATTACAATTGTTTAAACAATTGTTAATTGTTAAAGTTGGTTAAAACTTTAAACGTTAAAAAAACTAACCTGTCCACTGAGGCTCCCAGTGCACAGCGAGCTCAGCTTATGGCAGAGACACACTTGAGCCAGGCCAGAGGCATAGGAGGACCAGATTTGACAGATATCAATACACAATTCTTACTGAGGCCTTTGAAACGGACCTTTATCCTGGAATTACCTTCAGAGAAGAACTGGCCAGAAAAACGGACTTCTGAGCCACGAATCCAGGTTTGGTTTCAGAACTGGAGAGCTGGAATACCAAAGAAAAGCCAGAGGAGCCCCAGCGTGGAGGCAGTCTGGACGCAGGCCCGGATCCCAGACCCCGATCAGCCTGGGGTGCTGGCCCCTACTGCTCCTGCCAGCAGGGCTTCCCAGGGGGCCCAAGCACCGTGGGCAATTCTCTTGGGAATTGGAGGATGCTTCGGGTCAAGCTCTCTGGGGGCACGCTGATGTTCCGGGCGCAAACGTGGCCCCCGCTGACCTGGAGATGGCAGCCAGTACGCAGAGCCACCCTTAGGGAGACATCCTTGATCTCTGCCCTCGGGCCCAGTGCTGCTTCCGGGTCCCTCTTGCCACCAACCCTTCCCACAGCTGGAAGCTGGTAGTGCTGGGCTTCAAGTTCATCCTGGGGCACCCGGCCTGCTCCCCGTACACGGGTCCCTAGCCCTGTGGGGGCTGGGGCTGCGCCCTCCTGCTGT
Organism: Macaca mulatta; assembly: GCF_049350105.2. NCBI lineage: Eukaryota > Metazoa > Chordata > Mammalia > Primates > Cercopithecidae > Macaca > Macaca mulatta. The sequence continues at coordinate 176,050,104 of NC_133412.1, forward strand.
GGAGCAGCAGCGGAGGTGGGACTGGCCGCGGGGGGAGGCGCCTGGGCGCACCCAGACCTGGGAGCAGCCGTCTCCGCCCCAGCCCCAGCAGTTCTGACCTTATCCTGCCTCTCTGTCCCTTTCCTGGCGGTAGCCACAGCCACAGCTGTCGCAGGGCCCCGCTGAGCGCTAGGAACAGGTTCCTTGTCTTCCTCCAGAGCCCAACTCGAGCCGGAGGCCCCAACTCCCCTGCCCCCAATGGCCGCTGCAGGGTCTGAACCTCAAGCGTCTGCACAGCAAACCCGTGGAAATAACCTGTCAGTGTCAAGCAATGGAAGACAGATGAACTAAGCCAGGGCTCGTCGGTAGCATTCACATTATGAAAATTGAAGAGGAATATTGGGATTTACTTACTTTGTCATGGAAAGGCTTCCAGACATACTTTTCAGGGAAATCAAGTTGTTAGGGTGGAAGGGCCTCGGGGTGCATGGGACCTAGGGGTTTTCCTTAGATGGGGTAAAAAAGGATTGACTTTATAGAATTCATCTGTCTTTCCATTTATTAACTGAGTAAACACGGAGCACTTAGAGTGAACCAAGTCCACTAGAGAGAAGGCAGGATGAGGACGGCTTTGTAGAAATGTATTATTTTGTAATCAGTAGTGAGCAATCATTTCTACACTGGGAAATAAACAATACTACAAAAACAACAAAACACTTACCTAAAAGTAGCATTTACATATTGTTGAAAGTTCATAGATGAAAGTATAAAGAATAAAAAACATTCACCTCTTATTCCATCACCCAGTGGTGATAACCGTTAAACACTTTGGGGTATTTCTTCCAATTTTTTTTTGTACGTATTTATATGAGTGAGATGATAGATTATCTGTGTGTGTGTGTATGTGTGTATGGTCTTCCTGAACATTGGACCTAAGCAGTTCCTATGTTATTAAAACTGCTTATAAAGGTTTTAAATAATTAGGTGTAATATTTATCATATGGATATATCAGTATGTTTAACAATTACTCTATTGAAAATTTAGGTGTCTCAGTTTTGGAAGAATGTAGAAGTCTTGGTTGTCCAGCATTTATTCCGACGTGAAGTAGAAATAAGTGATTTAGGACATATTTCTAGCAGATACTAAAAAATTGTGTATAAGGATGTCTGGAGAGCCCTGGCTTTTCTTGTGCTTCTTTTCTTTTCAAAGTGGCTGTTCAGAGTTCTGCCTCTTAGGGTTACTGAAAGCTTATAAAGTTACTTTGTGATTATAAAAATAAATGCTATTGTAGAAAATTCAAACGGTACTTAATGCATAATATGTAATTGTTTTCCACAAAATGTGAACTGTTATCAGTCTGCTCATAAGTACATCTGGGACTGTTTCATCTCAGTATATCTCCAGTTATCTAATTTTTTTTTTTTTTTTTTTTTTTGAGACGGAGTCTTGCTGTGTCTCCCAGGCTGGAGTGCAGTGGCCTGATCTCGGCTCACTGCAAGCTCCGTCTCCTGGGTTCACGCCATTCTCCTGCCTCAGCCTCCCAAGTAGCTGGGACTACAGGCGCCCGCCACCACGCCCTGCTAGTTTTTTGTATTTTTAGTAGAGACGGGGTTTCACCATGTTAGCCAGGATAGTCTCGATCTCCTGACCTCGTGATCCACCCGCCTCGGCCTCCCAAAGTGCTGGGATTACAGGCTTGAGCCACCGCGCCCGGCCTCCAGTTATCAAATTTTTTAACTGTAAATAATATGGATGTATCATAATTTTTCCTTTTTTTAAACAAAATTACCTGTATTACCTATTGATGAATATTTAGAATCTTAGTTCTTTTTTTAACTCTGTTTTAAAAAAAACCTGATCTGTAAAATGACTCTAGTTAGCATTCATGAATTATACATTTCTTTTTTTTTTGAGACAGAGGTTTATTCTTATTATCCAGGATGGAGTGCAGTTGTGCAATCTTGGCTCACTGCAACCTCCACCTCCTGGGCTCAAGAGAGTCTCCTGCCTTAGCCTCCCAAGTAGCTGGGACTACATACGCAGGCCACTGCACCTGGCCTTGAATTGTACATTTCAGAATAACTAGAAGAGGGCCTGAGTGCAATGTCCCACCCCTATAATCCCAGCACTTTGAGAGGCCAAGGCCAGCGGATCACTTGAGCTCAGGAGTTTGAGACCAGCCTGGGCAACATGGTGAAACCCCATGTCTCTAAAAGTCCCAAAAGTTAGCCGGGTGCAGTGGCATGTGCCTGTAGTCCCAGCGCTTGGAGGTGGAGGTGAGGATGCTTGAACTCAGGAGTTCAAGACCAGCCTGGGCAACACAGACCTCCCCTCTACTTTAAAAAAAAAAAAAAAAAAAAAAAAAAAAAAAAGGGCTAGAAGAGAAGAATTTCGAATATTCCTAGTATAGAGAAAATGTAAATATGTAGGATTATGGGTATCCCAGTTACCCAGATTTGATTATATGAATGTATCAAATTATCACATGTACCCTGGAAATATGTACATCTAATATGTATCAGTAAAATAAAATACATACATTTTAAGAGAGGATCTTGGCTCTGTTGCCCATGCTGGAGTGCAGTGGCACAGTCATAGCTCACTGCAACCTTGAACTCCTGGGCTCAAGCCATCATTTTAAAGAAAGCAATAGTGAAGATTTTTGCCCCTTAATACATTTCTTATTTTGTTGTTTAAAATAGATTTTATATTTTAGAGACATTTTAGCTTCACAGCTAAAATTGAGCAGAAAGTACAAAGAGTGCCCATTTATCTTCTGCCCCCACACACCCACAGCCTCCCCCAGTGTGAACATCCTGCACTGGGGTCCACCAAAGGGATACGTTTGTTATAATCAACCAGCCTACAGTGACACATTTTTATCACTCGAAATTCAGAGTTTACATTAAGCTTTACTCTTGTGTTGTGTGTTCTGTGGATTCCGATAAATGTATAATGACCTGTCCACCAGTGTAGTTATCATAGTTTGACTGGTTTAAGAAACCTCTGCTCCACCTGTTCATCTCCCACTCTACCTCCTAATCCCTGGCAACCGTTGATCATTTTACTGCTTCTGTAGAATGCCTTCCAGGTGGAATCATACAGTATGTCGCCTTTTCAAATTGGCTTCTTTCACTTAGCAATACGCATTTAAGATTCCTCTGTCTCTTTATGGCTTGATAGCTCATTTATTTTTAGTGGACTGTCTAGCCATGCCACAGTTTATCTGGTATATTGTCATGCTACGAACCCCTCTTCCATCCCCAGATTACAAACAGACTGATGTCTTCTGTCTTCCCCTCTTTTTTACATCGTTGTGGCAACTGAAATTATTGAATTGTATTTTTTCCTTCACTTACGTTAAACTCATACATGCTTTGTGCCTGGACTTCATTCTTTTCAGTGTTCCTGGCTCTTTATTTATTCTTTTAGGTGAATCTTAGACTTGTGGTAACAAGTTCTGTCCAAAAGTATCTCAATTCAGGTTATACTGAATTCATGTTTATCCTCTGAGTTTTCATTTACATTTTAAATTGAACAGCTTTGTGTCTGGGAATGTACCAGGAGTGAAAGGTTCAGGAATCTCATACTCTAATGGAGAGACAGAAAAAATGAACATGTGAGCAAATAATTTATATGTAGTTTTCCTAGGGCAACTCTTCCTTTTTAGAGATAAAAACACTGGGGTCTACAGAAGTAAAGTCAAATGGTTAAGGTCCCATAGCTAGTTACTATAGTAGCCCAGTTTTAGCTAGATCTCTTGTCTCCAGACTATATTTACCACACCTGTCTGCCTTCGTAGGCTGCTTCATTTAATAAATTATAATTCAATGCTTAAAACATTAATATTATACTAGTTTTTTTGGGCTGTGTCTAAGTAAAACTCATTTAATGAGAGATATAACTTACGGGATATGCCTAGAAAATGTGGCCTGTAGAGACATTTCATGTTGAGAAAGTGTAAATAATTCCCAATAACATAGATTAGAACAATGAGTTTAAATATTAAATGGTCATGGAAAATTACTTGATGAAACCATGACTTGAGATTTCAGCAACAAAGGAGTGAATGAAGTATACATTGCCATCATGTGTAATCTGGAGGGTGGCAGACTGAGAAACTGGAAAATGTTCACTTACTGGAGAAGAGTACAGTTGACTCACATCATTTTTACATCAAGCATCTCCCATGTACCATTGAGTCAGTATTCTGATGTTTCCCTTGGGACTTAGCAGAAGGTGCTGGCTTTCCTAGGTAGAAATAAAGAGTTGAAGATGGTTGACATTTGATTGAAATGTGGAAGTATGAGTAGGAGTTTGCTGGCTGGACCAAGGGGCCTAAGTGCACCCTAAACAGAGGAAATGATAGCATTTCCTTTTTTTTTTTTTTTTTTTTTTTGAGATGGAGTCTCGCTCTGTTGCCCAGGCTGGAGTACAGTGGCGCGATCTTGGCTCACTGCAACCTCTGCCTCCTGAGTTCAAGCAGTTCTCCTGCCTCAGCCTCCGGAGTAGCTGGGATTGCATGCGCATGCGCCACCACACCCAGCTAATTTTGCATTTTTAGTAGAGACAGGGTTTCACCACGTTGGCCAGGCTGGTCTTGAACTCCTGACCTCAAGTGATCCGCCTGCCTCAGCCTCCCAAAGTGTTGAAATTACCGTGCCCGGCCAGCATTTTCATTTTTAAAGGTGTGAAGATGTGCAGAGGAAATCCAGTGCTTAATTTTGGAGATTTGCCTGACTCTGACAAGTGTTGTCCCTGGGGCATAGAGAAATGAAACTGGAAAAGCAGGCCAGCTTCTTAAAGGTTTGGAGGATCCCTTGAAGGTTTTTTAGCTAGAAGTGATATGATTTACACTAAAAAGCTCTTGACAGTCCTGTGGTTTAGAGAAGAGTAGAGAAGAGGTTTATTGGTGGTAGTAAGCTGTTGATACAATTCCAAGTCAGAGAAGTTGATTGCCTAACCAGGTCAGTGCTGTTAAAAGGAGGCATGATGAAAATTCAGGAAGTCAAGTCAGGAGCATCTCAACTTGCCCCAAAGAGATGGAGACCATAGGGTTGTGGGCTTAGTGACTGGTTCAGGCAGCCTTTTACGTGTCTTTAAAGACTATTAAATGCCGTTAAGTATAGGCGCACTGTTCCATCATTTACTCCACGTTTCTGTTGAACCCCTATGAGGCAGTCTGTTGCTGTGATACAATATCATCTTTCCTCAGTCCCCGTTGTGATATTGTGCAGCTACCCTTTGCATGGATTCTATACCCCATGTCTGCACATCCTCTTTACTCCATTCCACGCTGCCCACCTTTGGCGACTCCATCCTCATTCCAATTGGTCTGCACCCTAAATGCCCACCTTGCTCAGCCCTACCCACCGGCTTTAGGATACCACCTCTTGCCTTCACACGGACACCCCTTTGTTGTGCATTGTACTTTTGGCAGTCCCCTCTTGTCTCTGTGCTTACATGTAGACCTACTTCAAGTTTGGACTTCGTTCGTCTAGAGAAGCAGCTGAACGTTAACAAAATGAGCGTATTAGAGTTTAAAGTATATGTGGAGGCCGGGCGCGGTGGCTCAAGCCTGTAATTCCAGCACTTTGGGAGGCTGAGATGGGCAGATCACGAGGTCAGGAGATCGGGACCGTCCTGGCTAACACAGTGAAACCCTGTCTCTACTAAAAAATACAGAAAACTAGCCGGGCGTGGTGGCGGCGCCTGTAGTCCCAGCTACTCGAGAGGCTGAGGCAGGAGAATGTTGCAAACCCGGGAGGCGGAGCTTGCAGTGAGCTGAGATCCGGCCACTGCACTCCAGCCTGGGTGACAGAGCGAGACTCCGTCCCAAAAAAATATGTATATATATATGTGGAGTTTAGGCCAGATTGTAGGCCCATTCTGGTTCCTTTTACTGACTTACGAAACACAAAAAGTTTACCCAGGCACGTGTGGTCAAATATAACGCAAAACTGTGGCCCAAGAGTCTTAATAAAAAGGATAGATTAATCTGAGGATTTTTTGTTGTTGTTTGATGATGATGATGATGATGATTATTATTATTATTATTTAAGGTAGGGCTTGAAAAGAAGGGGAGTGGAACTAGAGGGGAAACTCAATTATAGCCTTGTCTGTTGTTTATAGTTTGCTTTTTAAAAAATAAATAATCAACTAAATTGCTCATACTGAATGATGTTGATAGTTCCCTGAAGGAGCAAATTTCTCAGATGGGCTGCTGTTGCCTTGAGTGTAGAATTTAGCAAGGTAACTTTTGGCTATTGGATATCCATAGAAACAGATGGTCTTGCTCGTTTATGCATTATGCATTTTATAAGTTATATATAGTAAGTGTTTGTGCAGTTATTTAAGTGTTTGGATTTTGGGTTTTTTATTTTATAAAAATGAGGAAAAACTGGTCCAGTGGTAAGAATCATGGGTCTCAGTGTTAAAATAGACAAAAATGGAGATCATCAGCTGTGCCAAAAACAAGCTGGCTGATTTTTCTGAGATAGAGTCTCGCACTGATGCCTGGGCTGGAGTGCAGTGGCATAGTCTCAGCTCACTGTAACCTCTGCTTCGCAGGTTCAAGCGATTCTCCTGCCTCAGCCTCCCTAGTAGCTGGGATTATGGGTACCCGCCACCATGCCCAGCTAATTTTTTGTATTTTTAGTAGAGACAGTGTTTCACCATGTTGGCCAGGTTGGTCTCGAACTCCTGACCTTGTGATTCGCCCGCCTTGACCTCCCAAATTGCTGGGATTATAGGCATGAGCCACTGTGCCTGGCCTGATTTTTTTTTTTTAAGCTAGCTATTAACTCTAAAGAAAAGAATTGCATGTAACATGGTGGAGGTAGGTAATTTAAAGTTGAGTCAAAAGACAAGTTTAAATTAGGGATTTAAAAATAAGTTTCAGCTTTCTTGGAATAAGAGCTGTACCTATGACATACACAAAATTCATTTCTACTTTAGGATGTTTGACTTACTGTATCGTATATGAAAGTTTCAAGTAATATGAATAATGTGCAGTTATGTCATATATAATTCTAAACTTTCATGTAGATACATAGTAAATGTCAGGTGTCTCTATTCAAAGCATCCCAATAGCTTTTCAATTCATTGTAAGTTAAAGTCAAAAGAACCTGCTGACATAGCCTGGGCAGCATGGCAAAACTCCATCTTTACAAAATAATTAACCAGGCATGATGGTGCATGCCTGTAGTGTCAGCCTCTTGGGAGGCTGAGGTGGGAGGATCACTTGAGCCCAGGAGGTCCAGGCTGCAGTGAGCTGTGATTGTGCCACTGCACTCCAGCCTGAGCGACAGCAGGACCCTGTCTTAAAAAAAAAAGAAAAAAGAAAATAATAATAACACAAAAAAAGAACCTGGAAGTAACAAGGCCCTACACAGTCTGACCCCAATTCTCCCCTCTTGAACTCACCCAAAATATCCTCCTCAGGGTCTTCTCTGTTCTCTTCTTCTAGAGTACTCTTCTCCTAGATGTCTACATGGCTCACCCCCTCAGTTTGTTCTGGTTATTGCCTAAGTGTCATTATATCAGAGAAGCCTTCTTTCACCACACAAACCACTAACTGTCTTAACTCGCTTTCTTTCGTTCTGCTTATCATCAGCTGACATCATATTATCTATTTTATGTCTCTCATCTCTCTCCACTGTACTGTAAAACTGAGTGGAGGAACTTGGTATGTGTGTTCAGTTCTGTCAGTCCCCTCTTGGCATGTGGTGGGTGTATGATAAATAAGTTGTTGAATGAATGAGAAGGTGGTGGGAGTGCGGGATTCCTGTGGATAGAGATTTGCAAATACAGGCTTTTCTGCCATTTGCTCTGTAACTTGGGTTGTCTGGAATCTTCTAACGTTTCCTTCTTTGTCCCTTACCTTGTGGCTATCACTTGTTTACTCAGTAACTTGCACAACTGCTTGTGTACCAAGTGCTGGCAGGCACTGGCGAAATACACAAACAATCTGACAAGTCCCTGCCCAAGTGTAGCTTACAGTCTACGGGAAACTGCACTGGTAAGTAAGTTGATTGAGCGCTGTGAAGGAGAAGTGTACTTAAACAAATATCACATATTCTCACTTACAAGTGGGAGGTAAGCATTGGGTGCACATGGCCATAAAGATGGGACCAATCAACAAGACACTGGGGACTACCTAGAATGGGGAGAGAGATGGGGACAGGGGCTTAAAAAGAACCTCTTAAGTACTGTACTGAGTGAGTCATGGATCATTTGTACCCCAAACCTCAGCATCACGCTGTGTATCTTTGTAACAAACCTGCACACGTGCCCCCGATTCTAAAATACAAAGTTGAGGGGGAAAAAACAAAGCAAAACAACTTATTAATTCTTTGACTTGTGTGTGAGCAGCAGTAGTGATAGGGTAAGCCTATATTGGCCTGGTTTTCAGCTTTTTAAAAATATATGACTAGAAGAGGTTGAAGCGTGTGATTAAAATGAGTCTTTTGAGTGTGTGAAAAATATTTTTATCATTTTAATTTTTTCAAGTGCTCTAGAACTAGCTAAAATGGGCAAAACTTACTAGAATAAACATAGCTGAATGAGCTGAATTTACATACTAGTGGAAGCCTTCTATTAAACAGTAATTTACCTTGTAATCGTATTAATGTCTAATCTGTATCTTTATACAGAAAAACATTTCATTTTTTCAGTTTTAGTTTATCCTTTCTGTTGACAGTGGACATCCATTATCAGTTCTTGACTATTACAAATATTACTGCTGGGAGCATTCTTGGACCTATTTCTTGATACCCGTCTGGAATATATATGCTTAGCTCTGAGAGATCAGTGCCAAATTATTTTCAAAGTGGTCAGACTGGTTTACAGTGCTACCAGTAAAATGCAGAGTTTATTTGCCCCACATCCGCTCCAATAATTGCTGCTGTTGGACTTGTACATGTTAGACCAATCTAGTGTGAGTATAACAGTTTCATATACCAAGGAATTTTGCTGTTTTTGTTTGGTGTATTAATGGCATTGGTGTTATGTAACAAATATGCCCACATTTTAAAAAGAGGTGTATATTAATATATGTAGGGATGAAATGAAATAATTGGGATTTACTTTAAAATTCTTCAGCACATGTAAAGCACATTTTGGGATCAGTTCACCAAATTGTTCTATGGATGCAGATTAAAGTGTTGTTTCCATATTTAATTTACTGTCCTGTGGTTATGTAGGACAGTATATGTACCCTTAGAAAACACTTGCTGAAGGTTTAAGAGTCATAATATATGAAAGCTACTCTCAAGTAATTCAGGGAAGAGTTACACACACACACACATGCACACACACACACACACTTATTTTTATTATTAAAAATAGCCTCTAACTTACCCCACCGTGTGGACATAACCACTATTAAAGTTTGCTTCTGGATCTTTTCTGTATGCTTATATGCACTCTTATTTTAAGCACAAATGGTTACATCTTCTGTGTAACGGTTTTCAACTTTAATTTTCCTGCAATTAAAAATTAAACCGAGTTTTGATCCTGAATAATATCCCATCTTGTAGCATAATTTATTCACCCACATCTCTCTTTCTCTCTCTCTCTCTCTTTTCTTCTTCCTCTCTCTCTCTCTCTCTCTTTCTTTCTTTTCTTTTCCTTCTTTTAAAAAAGACCAGCCGGCTGCAGTAGTGAGAAGCTTTCTCCTTTTTCTTTTTCTTTTTTCATTTTCTTTTTTTGACACAGTCTTGCTCTGTAGCACAGGCTGGAGTGCAGTGACATGGTCTCAGCCCATTGCAACCTCCGCCTCCCAGGTTCCATTAATTATTTTTATTTTATTTTATTTTATTTTTGAGACGGAGTCTCACTCTGTCGCCCAGGCTGGAGTGCAGTGGCCGGATCTCAGCTCACTGCAAGCTCCGCCTCCTGGGTTCACGCCATTCTCCTGCCTCAGCCTCCCGAGTAGCAGGGACTACAGGCACCCGCCACCTCGCCCGGCTAGTTTTTTGTATTTTTTTTTTTTTTTAAGTAGACACGGGGTTTCACCGTGTTAGCCAGGCTGGTCTCGATCTCCTGACCTCGTGATCTGCCCGTCTCGGCCTCCCAAAGTGCTGGGATTACAGGCGTGAGCCTTCGCGCCCGGCTGGGTTCCATTATTTCTTGTACCTCAGCCTCCCAAGTAGCTGGAATTACAGGCATGTACCAGCACGCCTGGCAATTTTTGTATTTTTAGTAGAGTTGGAGTTTCACCGTGTTGGCCAAGCTGGTCTTGAATTTCTGACCTCAAGTGGTCGACCTACCTCAGCCTCCCAAAGTGTTGCGATTACAGGCGTAAGCTTCTGCTCCTGGCCCAAATCTTATTCTTGAACATTTAGATTTTCTTCTTTTTTCCTACTATAAATAACACAAGTACACAGGAATTTATAATGTCCTCTCCCCCGTTGAAAAGAAAGCCCTCCTTGATTCTGCAGATCAGGTTCCTCAATTATGTGCATTCATAGTTCTTTTTTGCGGGCACTTATAAGAATTGGAATTCATTATTTGTATGACTGTTTCTGTCTCCCCAGTCAGACATGCGAGTTCCGTAAGGGCAGAGATTGTCTATTTTAATCACAGCTATCGAAGCAGCACCAGGCACACAGTAGGCCTGAAATATTTGTTAAATCAGTGGAGAGTAATTTCAACATAATGTATTTTATAAAAGATAACTTTGCTGCGACCTACATTGAAAGCTCTTAAATATCTTGTTTATATAGCAGTGCTTGTTGAAGGCTACTCTATTGGATTAAGAATAGAAAACCCTCCACATTGCAAATGGTAGGACTTAACAGTGGGAGAGCCTGCCCCTCCCAACTCCCTCTCACAGGCCAGGAGAGCCCACCTTCTCATACTCTGTCTCACAATGGGGTTTAGCTTCTTTTTCAGAGCTAAAGAACCCCCCGAGCCTTCCTGTAACACAGACTCTCTTTCATCTTTAATGAACAAAATTAAGATTATTGCTGCCAGAGATAGAAAGTTGGGGAAAAGTCCTCGTGGGTCCCCTTCTTTGTTTGGAGCGATTTGATGCAGGTAGCTTGTATTTCTGTTAGTCTGCTTCCTGTTTCATCTTTTATCTTTTATCCATCACCTTAAGCATTTATGTTTTTTTTGTTTTTTGTTTAAATCTTAAGAAATGGAGGCTCACTATGTTGCCCGAGCTGATCTCAAACTCCTGGGCTCAAGTAATCCTCCCATCTTGGCTTATCAGAGTGCTGGGATTACAGGGTATAGGCATGAGCCACTGCATCTGGCCAGTCTTTTGTTTTGTATGAGGGTAGCTGGAGCACATTTAATTTTCTAAGGTTAAAAACTTATTTTGTTTCACTTAAGGAAACCATGTGGGAGGTCTTGAAAAGTGCACTTTTCATTTTCATCGCTGCCCTACCAGCAACTACTGGTGACTCTGCCAAATTCAGACAAGTCACTTCTCTGGGAGTTGGCGTTGGGGACTGACTTATTCTGTAAAGTGGGATTTTAACAAATTCCCACTAAGAAATGCCTTTTTTTTTTTTTTTTTTTGAGACAGAGTCTTGCTCTGTCGCCCAGGCTGGAGTGCAGTGGCACAGTCTCAGCTCGCGGCAAGCTCCGCCTCCCGGATTCACACTATTCTCCTGCCTCAGCCTCCCTAGTGACTGGGACTACAGGCACCCGCCATCACGCCCGGCTAATTTAAAAAAAATTATTTTTATTTTTATTTTTAGTAGAGATGGGGTTTCACTGTGTTAGCCAGGATGGTCTCGATCTCCTGACTTCATGATCTGCCTGCCTCGGCCTCCCAAAGTGCTGGGATTACAGGGGTGAGCCATCGCACCTGGCCAAGAAATAGCATTTTTATAAAGAAAGTACATTTTGTTACCTACTTGGAAGGACTGATTGATGAAATCCTTAGGCAGAATCTCTGGCTTGACTTTTTGTGCTGTTTCCACCCCAGAGAGGGAGCATTCAGATGTTTACTGTAGTAATGTCTGTGCCCACCAGGTGGCACAGTTGCTTTACTTAAATTATTTAAACTCTGATTCTCAGCAAGTTGTAATAACTCATTTCTTATTTTAATAATAAAAGATGCCACAGTATTTGTTACTATATTTTTAAAGAGAATTTTGGCATGTTCAGTTGAGTGATGAGAGAGAAATTGATGTAATGTTTCCTCTGTGGTACCTAATGCTACAGCAAGTGTTTCAAAAATATTTTTTTTAAAAAGCTCTGAGAAGGCTATAAGTCTTGTCATCAGCCAACTGTATGGTGCCAGCCTATTGCTCTGCATAGAATATGCAAGATCACACGGTGTTCTGAATATCTGCAGTATCTAGCGGGAGGGAAGGGTGAGTTAAGGTTACTGTGGCAATTTTCGTCTGCATTCCTCCCTTCTTTTGCACTTGAGACTTACTGAGGGTACTAGGGCATTTAGTTCATTGAATTAAAATGAATATAGAAACAAGTAAAGTTTAGCATCCATCTGTTTTTTACCCCTGCTTTCCATCACTTCATCAACCACAGTTCTGTTAACTTCATTCAAGCTAGATACAGTATGTTGATTAGCCTTGGTTCCCTGTACCAAGGAGGCTGTTCTAATCTGAAGAGCTCTTCTGCCTCTGTCTTCTGTCCTTAAGAGAGAGAACTGTGTTGGCTGGTCCGAAGGTAGTGAGTTATCTCAACTGGTTGTTCACAATTGCAGATGGAACTCCTTGTTCTACTCTTTTCCTGCTTCTCACTGCTGCACCCGGCTGGTCTTTTTTAAAAGAAGGAAGGGAGGGAAGGAGGGAAGGATTGTGCATAGAGGTTTTTGTTTGTTTTGTTTGGAGATGGGAGTCTTGCTCTGTTGCCCAGGCTGAAGTGCAGTGGTGCGATCTTGGCTCACTGCAACCTCTGCCTCCCTGGTTCAAGTAATTCTCCTGTCTCAGCCTCCCAAGCAGCTGAGATTACAGGCACGAGCCACCATGCCCAGCTAATTTTTTTTTTTTTTTTTCAGTAGAGACGGGGTTTCACTGTGTTGGCCAGGCTGGTCTCAAACTCCTGACCGTGTGATCTGCCCACCTCAGCCTCCCAAAGTGCTGGGATTACAGGTGTGAGCCCCTGCGCCCAGCCATGCATAGAGGTCGTAAACCTTATACCTTACCTGATATTTACCAGCTGTGTGACCCTAACCAAATTACTTCTGTGAGCCTCAGTTTCTTCGTTTGTGAATGAGAGTGATAATGGAACTATCAGAGAAGATTTTAAAAAATCATTGTAAAGACCTTAAAACAATGGCTCATACATAATACATTCTCAGATGTTAGCTGTTGTTTCTGCTTATCAGAATAGCTGCTGAACCTTTAGGAAGCTCTCCTTCATTGGTCATGATCATCATCTGCTGATTACTTGGCATTCCCATACTGTCCTACATCTGTGTTGTTATTTCTGTATTTGTTCTCTTCTGTTACCTGTGTGTTGTCTCAAGCTACTGTGGGAAATCGGTTCATTTTTGCTTTTTATTTTGGCTTGCTATTTAATACAGTGCTTTGTACATAGTAAGTTTAATTCAGTAAATGCTTGATTAGGCTTTTGGAATTTTGTAAACTTTCTTGAAGAATGAGGATTTCACATTCTGTCTTTAAGTGATATTATGAGGAAGCCCATAACTCATTCATCTGTGCTCTCCATAATGGTTATAACAGTGGATGGATTCTTCTGCTTCTGACCGACAGATTGGAATGTCAGCCAAGTTGCACAAGGCAGGCCCACTTTGCGCACCCTGTCAACATTGGGGAAGGGTGATGGGTGCAGATGCCCGGGCCGGTGGAAAGGTGCTGGCATTTTCTTAAGCAGCATGGATTTTGCTCATTGTTCTGATCAGCGTTTACTTCATGAGTTCCTGCCCCCAGTGGCTCCTCACTTCCAGATTGGTGAATTTTTAATCAATAAGGGGCAGAATTAAGATTGTTGTTGCCAGAGTTGGAAAAATCCCCATGGATCCCTGTTTTCTTTGTTTAAGAGCAGTTTTTTGTAGGTAGTTTGTATTTCTCCTGCTCCTCTTCCTTCCTGTTTCATCTTCTATCCACTGACTTTTTTTTTTTTTTTTTTTTTGAGACGGAGTCTCACGCTGTTGCCCAGGCTGGAGTGCAGTGGCGCGATCTCGGCTCACTGCAAGCTCCGCCTCCCGGGTTCCCGCCATTCTCCTGCCTCAGCCTCCTGAGTAGCTGGGACTACAGGCGCCCGCCACCGCGCCCGGCTAATTTTTTGTATTTTTAGTAGAGACGGGGTTTCACTGTGGTCTCGATCTCCTGACCTTGTGATCCGCCTGCCTCGGCCTCCCAAAGTGCTGGGATTACAGGCTTGAGCCACCGCGCCCGGCCCTATCCACTGACTTTTAAGCATCTGCTTATCTTTTGTTTTTTTATGAGGGTAGCTGGGAACACATTTTATTTTCTTGAAATAAGAAAAGCTTATTTTTGCTTCACTTAAGGTTGAAAGCTTTTTTTTGCTTCACTTAAGGAAACCACGTGGGAGGTTTTGAAAAGTGCACTTTTCATTTTCATTACTGTCCTACCAGCAGCTACGGGTATAACTCTGTAAAGGAACAGGGTAGGTGGTGGGAAGGGAATAGCCTCAGAGATTCTGAAAAGTATGGGAGACATCCATGTACCTTGATTAAAGAAAACAAAAGCTGAGCATTATGTAGAGCAGGAATACAGTAAGAGACAAGGTCTGTCAACAGCATTGCTTGTGCAGATGACTATATTCTGAGTAAATTCTAGTCCAGAACATTCTGTGAGGAAAGGAGGGAGGGAGGAGGAGTACCTACTGTGGTGGTGTTTTCTCAGTTAGGTGATAACCTGGCTTTATTGGTGAGAACTAATTCTTGGGAAGGTCAGGGCGTTGCTAAAGATAACATAGTCATACAGTGCTGTGTGCCATGCACTGCTAGACCAACTCATTTTATTTTGAGACAGAGCCAGGATTTGACCTGGGTCTTTCTTACCCTGTATATAACCTGTGCTGCCTTTTATCTTGTGGGACAGGAAACCTCAAATGTTGACATTGTACATATTACAGCACCGCAGGCATTCATTCAGCAAATGTCTGTCTAATTTTTATTGGACATTGGGAACAATGAAAAGAATGAAAAGTGTTTATTTGCTAGTAAGTATTAGATGGTAATTCCTTTTACAGATTAGTTTCATTTCATCACAACCTTCCAAGCACCTAGTAGACACACCATGTGTCTTCATTTAAGTAGTTATAGTAGCGTGCTTTCTTCCTTTACTTTAGATTTGAGTCATCAGGGTGATCTCCAAGAAAATCTTTTTTTTTTTTTTTTTTTTTTTTACGACAGGGTCTCGCTCTGTTGCCTAGGCTAGGCTGCAGTGGCACGATCTCGGCTCATTGCAACCTCTGCCTCCGGGATTCAAGCGATTGTCCTACCTCAGCCTTCCAAGTAGCTGGGATTACAGGCATGCACGACCACGCCCAGCTAATTTTTGTATTTTTAGTAGAGATGAAGTTTCACCATGTTGGCCGGGCTGGTCTTGAACCCCTGACCTCAAGTGATCCTCTTGCCTCGGCCTCCCAAAGTGCTGGGATTACTGGCATGAGCCACTGCACCCGGCCATCCAAGAAAATCTAAAAAGTTACGTGACTTACAGGTCACATTAGTAAGAATACCGTATTGTTTACAGTATGGCAGATGTCCTATATAACTTCAGCTGCAGCATTCGGAATCTACTGTGTTACTGTCTTACTCTTCCTACCACCAGCTGATTATTTATTTATTTATTTATTTATTTATTTTTTTTTTTGAAACGGAGTCTCGCTCTGTCGCCCAGGCTGGAGTGCAGTGGCCGGATCTCAGCTCACTGCAAGCTCCGCCTCCCGGGTTCCCGCTATTCTCCTGCCTCCCGAGTAGCTGGGACTACAGGCGCCCGCCACCTCGCCCAGCTACTTTTTGTATTTTTTAGTAGAGACGGGGTTTCACCGTGTTAGCCAGGATGGTCTCGATCTTTTGACCTCGTGATCTGCCCGTCTCGGCCTCCCAAAGTGCTGGGATTACAGGCTTGAGCCACCACGCCCAGTTAAAAAACAAAAGAGGAGATGAAAATGGAGTAGCATTCAACAAATACTTGTATGTGTCTTATAATTTGTAGCTAAATCTAGTTGCAGACAGTGGGCACAGGCTTTACAGGCCTTGTTACTGATGTAGCAGGAGGGACTCTGAGGAGATAACATCTGCCCAAGAACCACGGGCAGGACTAACCCCTGTGCTGGGCTACTCCAGGGACTCCTGCATCACTTGTTCAGCCTGTGCCTGTGTTTGCTCAAAGATGATGTCACTGGTGATCATACATACATTCCTTACTCAGTTAAGGTAGATAATAGTGTGCTCTCAGACTTGAGATTTTACAGCAGAAGCTTAAGGTTCATTTGTTGTTCATTTACCAAGTATTTATTAAAGGAAGGAACCCTTCGAGCCAGTTTTAAACAAGCAGACCCCCAGAGTTGACCCTCAATTTACCGCAGATCGTTTTCGCCTTTTGTCCTTACATATTCCTGAGTGCATCTCATGACCTGGTTTTTAATCAGCTGGCCTGCCGTCTGTTTCTAGGTCTGGTATGCTGCCATTTGCATCTCATCTCCTCCAGTATGAACCCCCACATTACCTGTGTCTCTCTGCAGGGTTCTGGCCAGGTATACAGAACCACCTGTTCAAGCAGCCTCATCTGACGCTTTTTAGAACCTTAGAGCACTTTTATTTGGCATAATCTACTGTATTGTGAAGTAAAAAGCAAGGGACACACTTTGGAGTAATTCCCTGCCCTGCTTTTTTTTTTGTTTTTTTGGTTTTTTTTGAGAGATGAAGTCTTGCTCTGTCACCAAGGCTGGAGTGCAGTGGCACGATCTTGGCTCACTGCAACCTCAGCCTCCCAAGTAGCTGGGACTACAGGCATGCGCCACCACGCCCAGCTGATTTTTGTATGTTTAGTAGAGATGAGGTTTTACCACGTTGGCCAGGGTAGTCTTGATCTCTTGACCTCCCGATCCACCCACTCCAGTCTCCTGAAGTGTTGGGATTACAGGCGTGAGCCACCGCGCCCGGTCTTTGCCCTGCTTTTTAAAATCACCAGTTAGACTTTTGTGATGAACTATGGTCATTTCATTTGTCATCTGCTGACTTTCAAGTAAGTTGAAATTTTACTATAATCTGAGTGAAGTAACCAGTTTGTAACTATTTTAAATATTAAAACAAATGGAAAATTAGTGGTTTTATATTAGAATTAATATTGAGCTGCAGTATATAATTAGTTGCTGTTTGAATTAGATAGACTTTTTCTTTTATCAATGGAATATTTTCTCCCAATTTTTAGAATACATGCTTCTATAAGAGTTGGAATTCTTTTTCAAAATTGATTTCTGTTTCCTAAATTGGTTGACAGTTCTCCCAGAGCTGGGAGCATGCTTTTGGTATAATCGCATAGCAAACGGAGATGGAGAAGCTCAGACTTGTTAGGACTCCTCTGTTTACTCTTTGTGTCATAGTGGGAAAGTGGATCACTCTGAGCCTGTCTTCTGTAAGTTTGGCCATTGTACCTAGAGAGTAAGATTTAGGAGCCAAGAGGGAATAGGGACTAGTCAGGATTTTACTGCCTACCTTCATACAGTTCTGTACTACTTGATTTTTTTTTTAGCTTGTGTTATTATTTTTTTAATTCATAAAGGAAAATCGTGCATGAACATATGGCAGTGCTATTGACTAGTGCATTATTTTTTCTTGTACATTTGGGAAGAAAGATTAGAATATCCTCAGGGAGGAAATTGATTCATCTTTGGGGGTGGCAGCTTCTTCTGGAGGTTGAGTCAATTCGTTTTCCTTGGTATTTTCCATGGTACTTGAAAGCTAGCCACCTTGTATTGGAGGAGTACATATTTGAAAGCAAATACCAAGCACTGGGCCATGTAATCTATCTCTTCAGAATTTTTTAAAACATAAGAATAGTTTGTTCATTATTTAACCTGAGCTGAGACTAAAAATGACCCCCAATTTCATACTTATTTTTACTGCTAAACATATTGTTTAAAGTAATACTTGTTTGTTGTAGAAAGTTTTAAGTAGAACTAAAGGTTTTGTCTTTCTTTTCCTTTTTTCTTTTTTTGAGACGGAGTCTTGCTCTGTCGCCATGCTGTAGTGCAGTGGTGCAATCTCGGCTCACTACAACCTCTGCCTCCCGGGTTCAAGCGATTCTCCTGCCTCAGCCTCCCAAGTAGCTGGGATTACTGGTGTGTGCCACCACACCCAGCTAATTTTTGTATTTTTAGTAGAGATGGGGTTCTGCCATATTGGTCAGGTTGCTCTTGAACGCCTGACCTCAAAGTCATCCGCCTGCCTCAGCCTCCCAAAGTACTGGGATTACAGGCGTGAGCCACCGCATCTGGCCCTAATTATTTTTAAAAATTATTTGTAGAGACAGGATCTCACTATGTTATCTAGGCTAATCTAGAACTCCGGGCCTCAAAGGATCTTCCCGCCTCAGCTTCCGAAGTGTTAGGATTACAGGCATGAGCCTTTGTTTTTCTCTTTTAAAGAAGACTCATAATCTCATCACCAGGTGATAACTGCTGTTAATATGTCAGAATATTCATTCAGAAGTTTCTCTGTGGGATCAATAACTGTATTATAATGATTCTGTTTTGTTACTGTCTGTTCTTTTAGTCTTGTACATGACAAGTGTATTAGTCTGTTTTTATGCTGTTGGTAAAAACATTCCCAAAACTGGGAAGAAAAGGAGGTTTAATGGACTTACAGTTTCACATGGCTGGGAAGGCCTTACAGTCGTGGTGGAAGGTGAGGAGGAGCAAGTCATGTTTTACATGGATGGCAGCAGGCAAAGAGAGAGAGCTTGTGCAGGGAAACTCCCCTTTTTAAAACCATCAGATCTTGTGAGACTTACTATCAGGAGAATAGCACAGGAAAGACCATCCTCCATGATTCAGTTACCTCCTATTGGGTCCCTCCCACAACACTTGGGAATTGTGGGAGATACAAATCAAGATGAGATTTGGGTGGGGACACAGCCAAACCATATTAGCAGGCCTGAAATATACATGTGTATCAATTCTAGTGGACCATAGGGTGTGCTCTGTCCCTCAGTTTGTTTACTGGCGTCTCATCTTGTTTTTCAGTGGACGAATACATTGCCATTGCCAAAGAAAAGCATGGGTACAACATGGAACAGGTAATATCATGGTTTTCTTTCTTTTGCTGTTAAAAATGAGTATTTATAACTAAATAATTTTATTTTTTTCTTCTCTGTATTGAGTAGCAGTGTTTCCTCATTAGCAATTTTTTGGTAATTACTAGTAGTGTTACACAAACTCTGGTCTTCTTTTTCTTGTTCAAGATGAATATTAGAGGACGCTTTGACTTGAAAGGCACATCTGTGCATTTCAGCAGATCTACAGCCTTTAGGACACTGATTACTTAGTGATTACTAAGGAGCTGGATGCTTGAACATAGTGCTTTCACATAGTGATTTCTCATGTGAATATGTGATTTTTCATTCTTCTGGTTGTATAATGATGTTTTTTGACGCATGTTTTCACATTCTTACCTGAAGTGTTTTAATATTCACCATTTTGAATAATTTTCAGGTTGTAAATGTTTGATTAAAGTCCCTCCCCTCCCCTCCCATCCCTTCCCTTCACCTTCCCTTCCTTGAGATGGAGTCTTGCTCTGGCAACCAGGCTGGAATGCAATGGCGCATCTCAGCACATTGCAACCTCTGCCTCTGGGGTTCAAGTAATTCTCGTGCCTTGGCCTCCCAAGTTGCTGGGATTACAGGCGTGCACCACCACGCCTGGCTAATTTTTGTATTTTTAGTAGAGAAGGGGTCTCCCAAAGTGTCGGGATTACAGGCGTGAGCCACTGCGCCCGGCCAAGATTTTCTTTTAAATGTTGTTTGGAATGTACTAATAAGAAATCCACAAGATTTATTTTTCTGCAAAAGTGTGATGATACCTTGTTTCAGTTTTAATGATTTACTTTAAACACATCAAGTTGGATTAATGCTTTCCATGGCATTAATCTAGATCTTAAAACCTGTAAGTTACTGACATTTCTTATTTTTCTGAATGATGGAAGTTACCAAAAGTTTAGATTATGTGAAATTGTATACTTTCTTTTGGACTTGGCCTTACATTTAATTACTCTATCCTGGTCATTGAAGCTACTTCTAATTATTAGATGATTGCAAAATATACCTGTATGAATTCTTAAGGATGGTAGTCTTGATCATTTCTCCTTTAAAAATGATCATTAGTGTCCAGGCGCAGTGGCTCACACCTGTAATTCCAGCACTTTGGGAGGCTGAGACGGGCGGATCGCGAGGTCAGGAGATCAAGAACACCCTGGCTAACACGGTGAAACCCCATCTCTACTAAAAATACAGAAAAAAAAAATTAGCCGGGCGTGGTGGCGGGCGCCTGTAGTCCCAGCTACTCCGGAGGAGTAGGAGAATGGCGTGAAACTGGGAGGCGGAGCTTGCAGTGAGCCGAGATGGTGCCACTGCACTCCAGCCTGGGCGACAGAGCGAGACTCCATCTCAAAAAATAAATAAATAAAAATAAAAAATAAAAAAAGAGCATTAGCATGAAAATTCCCTATATTATAATTCCAGTGTAAAAATTACCATTAGCAAAGTATTGCTAGATTATCTCATTTTACCTCTTTTGTTGCTTGTTCTATTTCTACCATTTTTCTAAGCTGAGACCTTTATATATCATATATATAACATATATATATAGTTTTTAAAAGAATAAACAACAATTGTGCTTTCATAAATTACCTTCTTCGTTTATATATTGAGGCAGTAAAGTGTGGTACTTGAAGAGCACAGATCCTAGAACCATGCTGGTTCTGTGACCAGTGGCAAGGAAAGTCAGTGCCTCAGAGAAGACCTTCAGTTTATACTCAGGCTGATCCTCAGCATGGAGGCAAGCCTACAACTAAAAGAAAGCAAAACCTTAGTAAAAACGTAGCAAACCCTGAGGAGGAGTGTGATTATGAGTTACTACCTTATTAGATGTCTAGGTTTTAACAGAAAAATCACAGAGCATACAAAGAAATGGTAAATTATGCCCATTCGGTAGAAAAAAATTGATCAACAGAAACTGTCCCTGGGAAAAGACCTTAGTGGCAGATCTACTAGGCAAAGATTTTAATACAACTATCTTAAAGATATTTTTAAAGAACTAATAGAAGATACAGAAAAGGTCAAGAAAATGATGTATGAACAAATGGAAATAACAGTAAGGAAATGGAAAACCTAAAAGGAAATCAAATTGAAATTCTAGAGCTTAAACTCTTGAAATGAAAAATTCACTAGACATGCTCAAAGGCGGATTTGAAGAGTCCCAAGAAAGAATAAGAAAGAACGTGAAGAAAGGACAGTGGCAATGATTCAAGTCTGAGCAGCCAGATGAGAAAAGATTGAAGAGTAACCAGAGCCTAAGGTACCCTAGGAACACACTGGGTGGACTAACATATGCATGTGAAAGTTGCATAAGGGGTAAGAGAAAGAGATAGGAACAGAGAAATTATTTGAAGACATAGGGGCCAAAAACTTCACAAATTTGATGAAAGACGTGAATATAAACATCCAAGAAACTCAGTGAACTCCAGGTAGGATAAACTCAAACTCACCAAAGCACATAATGAAACTTCGAAGAGAGAGAGAATCTTGATAGCAGCAAGAGAGAACTAACCTATTACATATAAGGGATCCTGAATAAGCTTGTTAGGGTATTTCTTGTCAAAACCTTTGGAAGCCAGAGGAAGTGGGCTAATATATTCAAAGCAGCAAGAGAAGAAAACTGTCAACTAAGAATTCTGTATCTGAGAAAATGCTTTCAAAAGTAAAGGGGAGAAATGAGGATATTCTCAAGTAAAAGCTGCTGGAGAGTCTCTCTGAAGAGGCCATAGTGGAGCTGAACTTGTGAACTGGTAATCCCATTGTCTATAAATTGGACAAGAACTTGAAGCCCATCAAGCCCATGAATGAAAAAAGTTCCTGGGGGATGAAGAGACCGTGCATAAAGCCATGGAAGCTGTGGCTGCCCAGGACAAGGCCCAGAAGTGAAGGCCAGCAAGCTGACTGCTCTCTCAAGGAACACTCCCTGCCCAACCATTCTTCTTCACCTCCTTTCTGCACATGCCACACTGACCACATCTGTAGGCATCTTACGTTGCAGCCGCAGATGGGAACTCGTGGCTCCCATTTTCATTGTAACCATTTTTGTCTCCTGCACCCACTTGCTTCATATAATCTAGTCAGAATAGCACCTCTGGTGCAGGGAGAAAGTTCCCCTTATCCAAGAGAGTTGAGAGGTAGTGACTTGGGCTTTTGCCAGGGCTTTGTTTACTAAGGACCTTTGCAGGAGGAGCCATGCTGTCATGACCAAGGAGGAGAAGCAAAGAGAGCCTTTTTGACCCCAGGAGCCAATCCTGTACTCTTCTCTAGTCAGACTACTGTCAGGAGAGCTCTGCTCATTCCAGTGGAAGATGGCTATAACCTGCACAGTGATGTGAAAAAACAACCATTTCCTCCCTGACCCCAGGGAAGGTGGCTCTAGAAGGTTGAGAGCAATTCTGTATTAAGTTCATGTGTTAGATTTACTTTTCCAAAAAATTGTATGTAAAAATAATACAAAACAAAAACCCTTCTGGGATTTTTAATTTTTTATTTATTTATTTTTATTTTATTTTTTTTTGGGGAGACAGAGTCTCACTCTGTCACCCAGGCTGGAGTGCAGTGAAGCAATCTCGGCTCACTGCAAGCTCTGCCTCCCGGGTTCACGCCATTCTCCTGCCTCAGCCTCCCATGTAGCTGAGACTACAGGTGCCCGCCACCGCACCCAGCTAATTTTTTTTAATTTTTTAAAAATTTTTAGTAGAGACGGGGTTTCACCGTGTTAGCCAGGATGGTCTCGATCTCCTGACCCCGCGATCCACCCGTCTCGGCCTCCCAAAGTGCTGAGATTACAGGCATGAGCCACCGTGCCTGGCCTTGTTTTATTTTTTTGAGACGGAGTCTCGCTGTGTCACCCAGGCTGTAGGGCAATGGTGTGATCTCAGCTCACGGCAACCTCCGCCTCTCGGGTTCAAACGATTCTCCTGCCTCAGCCTCTTGAGTAGCTGGGATTACAGGTGCCCGCCACCATGCCTGGCTGATTTTTGTATTTTTAATAGAGACAGGGTGGTCTCACCATGTTGGTCAGGCTGGTCTCGAACTCCTGACCTCATGATCCACCCACATCGGCCTCCCAAAGTGCTGGGATTACAGGTGTGAGCCACCGCGCCCAGCCCCCTTCTGGAATTTTTGGTAGCAGTTGAAGTAGTCCCACATGTGGTCATCAGAAAATAAGCCATTCCATCCTAGACAACATGGCAAAATCCTGTCTCTAGAAAAAATTAAA
Source organism: Macaca mulatta (assembly GCF_049350105.2). Taxonomy (NCBI): domain Eukaryota; kingdom Metazoa; phylum Chordata; class Mammalia; order Primates; family Cercopithecidae; genus Macaca; species Macaca mulatta. The sequence continues at coordinate 176,073,538 of NC_133412.1, forward strand.
ATCGGCCAGACACGGTGGTATGTGTCTGTGGTCCTAGCTACTTGGGAGGATGAGGTGGGAGGGTTAGTTGAGCCCAGGAGGTTGAAACCAGCGTGGGCAATATAGTGACACCTCATCTCTATAAAAAATTTAAAAATCACCTAAACGTGGTAGTGGGTGCCTGTAGTCTCAGCTACTCTGGAGGCTGAGGTGGGAAGATTGCTTGAGCCTGGGAGGCAGAGGTTGCAGTGAGCCAAGATCATGTCATTGCACTCTAGATCACAACTCTGTATCAACAACAACAAAAAAATAAAAATAAAAAAAGGAAAAGAAGCCATTCCTCACACCAACATGGGATAAACTTCTTGACCTCTAAGGGGTAGGATTGCATCCTGCTATGGGTTTTCGAATCCCTCCCCTACCTTGTTTTGTGGCAGTGAAATGCCTCTTGATCATGTCCAAATATTTCTTTCACTGACTGATTTCTAAATCGTGTTTTAATTGCTTGGCTCTGCCATGTGGACCCAGTATTCATTGTGAGCATAACTGTACTAAATCTTTCTTTCTAGATCAGTGTAATAAAGGCCTAATGTGCAATTTAAAATAAATAAAAACTTGTGTCTTTTTGTTTGTTTTGTTTTGAGACAAGGTCTTGCTCTGTTACCCATGCTGGAGTGCAGTGGTGTGATCATAGCTCACTGCAGCCTCAAACCCCTGGGCTGAGTCAAGCAGTCCTCCTGCCTCAGCCCCTCAAGTAGCTGCAATTACAGGCGTGCACCACCATGCCTGGCTAACTTGTTGTTTGTTTGTTTTTCGTAGATTCATGGTCTTGCTAGGTTCCCCAGGCTGGTCTCCAACTTCTGAGCTCAAGTGATCCTCTCACCTCGGCCTCCCAGAGTGCTGAGGTTATAGGTGTGAGCGACAATGCCCAGCCTCAGAAAATAGTTATAGAATATATACACAATGAAATGGAAAGAAATTTAAATCTTTCACTATAAATAATCAACAAAACATAAAAATGAGACTGGACGTGGTGGCTCACACCTATAATCCCAGCACTTCAGGGCAGATCACTTGAGCTCAGGAGTTGGAGACCAACCTAGGCAACATGGCGAAACCCTGTCTCTACAAAAAAAAATTAGCTGCACATGGTGGCATGCACCTGTAGTCCCAGCTGCCCAGGAGGCTGAATCAGGAGAATTGCTTAAGCCTGGAAGGGAGAAGGTTGCAGTGAGCCAAGATCATGCCATTGCTCCTCCAGCCTGAGCAATGAGAGTGAAACCCTGTCTTTAAAAAAATAAAATAAAATAAATAAAACCTAAAAAGACAGTAATTCAGGAAATGAAGGACATAAAAAGCTTTAAGGAGCATACGAAACAAATAGCCAAATGACAAAAGTTCCTCCTTATCAGTGATTACTTTAAATATAAATGGATTAAACTTTCCAAAGGACAGAGATTGTCAGAATGGGTAAAAAATACAGAATCCCACTATATACAAGAGGTTTACATTAGCTCCGAAGACACAATTTTAAAGTGAAAGGGTGGAAAATGGTATCCCATGCAAGTAGTAACCAAAGAAAGCAGGAGTGATTATAATAATATCAGTCAAAATAGACTTTAAATTTAAAAAGGTTATAAGAGACAAGGACATTCACTGTTGGTGAGAATGTAAAATGGTACACCCGGTGGGGAAAACAGGATGGCAGCTCCTTAAAAAATTAAAAATAGAATTACGGGCCGGGCGCGGTGGCTCAAGCCTGTAATCCCAGCACTTTGGGAGGCCGAGACGGGTGGATCACGAGGTCAGGAGATCGAGACCATCCTGGCGAACACCGTGAAACCCCGTCTCTACTAAAAAATACAAAAAACTAGCCGGGCGAGGTGGCGGGCGCCTGTAGTCCCAGCTACTCGGGAGGCTGAGGCAGGAGAATGGCGTCAACCCGGGAGGTGGAGCTTGCAGTGAGCTGAGATCCGGCCACTGTACTCTAGCCCGGGCTACAGAGCGAGACTCCGTCTCAAAAAAAAAAAAAAAAAAAATAGAATTACCATATTATCCACCAATTCTACTTCTGGCCAAAGTGGGTAGATCAGTTGAGCCCAGGAGTTCAAGACCAGCCTGGGCAACATGGCAAAATCCTGTCTCTACAAAAGGTACAAGAAATTTGGCTGGGAATGGTGACTCACGCCTGTAATCCCAGCACTTTGGGAGGCCGAGGCGGGCGGATCGCGATGTCAGGAGATCAAGACCATCCTGGCCAACATGGTGAAACCCCGTCTCTACTAAAAATAAAAAAAAGTTAGCCGGACGTGGCGGCAGGCGCCTGTAGTCTCAGCCACTCAGGAGGCTGAGGCAGGAGAATGGCGTGAACCCGGGAGGCGGAGCTTGCAGTAAGCCGAGATTGCGCCACTGCACTCCAGCCTGAGCAACAGAGCGAGACTCCATCTCGAAAAAAAAAAAGAAATTAGCCAGGTGTGGTGGCATGTGCCTGTAATCCCAGCTACTTGGGAGGCTGAGGCAATCAAGGATGATCACCTGGCCCTGGGAGGTGGAGGTTGCAGTGAGTACCACTGCACTCTGGCCTGCGTGACAGAGCCAGACTCTGCCTCAAATAATAATAATAATAATAGTAATAATAAATTAAAACAATTTTTTTTGAGACAGAGTTTCGCTCTTGTCACCCGGGCTGGAGTGCAATGGCATGATCTCGACTCACTACTGCAACCTCCACCTCCCAGGTTCAAGTGATTCTCTTGCCTCAGCCTCCCGAGTAGCTGGGATTATAAGCGCAAGCCACCACACTTGGCTAATTTTTGTGTTTTTAGTAGAGATGGGGTTTCGCTATGTTGGCCAGGCTGATCTTGAACTCCTGACCTCAGGTGATTTGCCCACCTCAGCCTCCCAAAGTGCTGGGATTACTGGCATGAGCGACCACACCCGATCAATAATAATAATAGTCTTAAAGACAGAAAGTCGAATGATAGTTGTCAGGGGCTGGGGGTTGGGAGGAATAGGGAGAGGGAATAGGAACTGTTGTTTAATGGGTACAGAGTTTCCCTATTACAAGTTGAAAAGAGCTCTGGAGATGGATATTGGGATGATTGCACAACATTATGAATGTATTCAATACTACTGAGCTGTTCACTTGGATGGTTAGGTGGATAAAATTTATGTATTTATGTTTTTTTTTTTTTTCTTTTTTTTTTGAGACGGAATCTCGCTCTGTTGCCCAGGCTGGAGTGCAGTGGCGCGATCTCAGCTCACTGTAACCTATGCCTCCCTGGTTCAAGTGATTCTCCTGCCTCAGCCTCCTGAATAGCTAGGATTACAGGCATGCGCTACCACACTCAGTTAATGTTTTGTATTTTTAGTAGAGTCTTTTGTAGAGGGTTTCGTCATGTTGACCAGGCTGCTCTCAAACTCCTGACTTCATGTGATCCACCTACCTCAGCCTCCCAAAGTGCTGGGATTACAGGTGTGAGCCACCGCGCCTGGCCGAAATCAAGTTTCTATTAGAAAAATGGAGTAACAGTAATAAATCCTCCCTCCCTCCCTTGACAAGTCTCTGTCACCCAAGCTGGAACAACCTCTGCCTCCCAGGTTCAAGTGATTCTCCTACCTCAGCCTTCTGAATTGGTGGGACTACAGGCATGCGCCACTATGCCCAGCTAATTTTTTTTTGAATTTTTAGTAGAGAGAGGGTTTCACCATGTTGGCCAGGCTAGTCTTGAACTCCTGACCTCGTGTGATCCACCTACCTCGGCCTCCCAAAGTGCTGGGATTACAGGTGTGAGCCACCACACCCAGCCAGTTTCTAAGGAGTGAAAGCCAGTATTCATTTTTCATTTCATCTCTTTATGTTCATGCTAATTTTTAACTACTTTAGAATAATTGTTTGTAGATAGTTTCTCTGTGATCACTTCCCTGATGATACCTATGTTGCCATACCTAACAAGTATCACCTTCCCTTGTTGCTGTACCTAACAAGTTATCACCATCCTAAATTGTATACTTATCGTTTCCAAGAAAAATATTTTTATTGTATGTGTAATTTCCAATTAAAATATACTGTATTTTGTTTGAAAATTAAATAATTTATTTAAATTGCTTCACTCTTTCTTGATACTTATACCTATATTAAAAGACATACCTATAATAAAAATTACATCACCTGAAAAAAAAAGTATGTTGTGTGTATGTTACCACAATTATAAAGAATAGCAAAAGGGGCATCTGACAGTGTCTGCCACTTAGCACTGTGTATGAGTGAGTTTGTCTAAATATGAAGTAGTTCTCACTTTTCTTTCTTTGGTCTCATTTCCATTTTCATTGTTTTTTTATGTAAAATTTCACTGATATGATTTTTGTAGGCTCTTGGGATGCTCTTCTGGCATAAACATAATATCGAAAAGTCGTTGGCTGATTTGCCCAACTTTACCCCTTTCCCAGATGAGTGGACTGTGGAAGATAAAGTCTTATTTGAGCAAGCCTTTAGTTTTCATGGGAAAACTTTTCATAGAATCCAACAAATGGTAAGTAGATGAGACCACTGAGTTCTAACTAGTTTTTTCTCTTAGCTACTCTCTTCTGCAGCATACTTGAGATAGGGATATCATACTCAAACATAAATATTCCCATTTTTGATAAAGTTCCCCTTTCGAAGATTCAGCTTAGTACGTGCTGCTCTGTGGAGAGGAGTTTTCCAGTTATAGAGTAAAGCACTTCTAGCACTTCCCATCCTGTCATCTGTGATTGGACCCTCCCCACCCGCCCCAGTCCCTCTTGTTGGGACTCCCAAAAGATTAGACCCGTACGAAGGATCTTTTTTTTTTTTTTTTTTAAGACGGAGTCTCGCTCTGTCACCAGGCTGGAGTACAGTGGTGCGATCTTGGCTCACTGCAGCCTCCACCTCCCGAGTTCAAGCGATTCTCGTGCCTCAGCCTCCTGAGTAACTGGGACTACAGGCGCATGCCACCACGCCCAGCTAATTTTTTGTATCTTTAGTAGAGACAGGGTTTCACCATATTAGCCAGAATGGTGTCAATCTTCTGACCTCATGATCTGCCCGCCTCAGCCTCCGAAAGTGCTGGGATTACAGGTGTGAGCCACCGCGCCCAGCACAAAAGATCTTTCATGGTTATCTGAGGTGGTGCCTCAAGGGGCTCTGTCTGCTTGGGAACAGCTGACTTATCATTTACATTCTGGAAAGCTCTTTGGTAGGCTCCTACTTAAAAGCTTACTGACATTTGCATTAAGTGTTAAAATGAATTTTTAAAAAATAAACTAAGTTTTATTTAAGGACATTGGGTGTGTGAAAACTCTTGATTCATCTTGAACTGGTTTTCATTGACTAAGTTTCACTTACAAACTTTAGTAATTTAAAATGTCTATTGATAAGAATCCATTTATCAATTTTTTCTTATCAGAAAAAAGGGCTATGGCTTCAGACATAGAAGAGTGATCCTTATTAAAGGTACCTAAACATTTGATTTTTCAAGATTACTTTTATATTCAAATAAACCAACTCATTTTTTATGTTTAGCTTCCTGATAAATCTATAGCAAGTCTGGTAAAATTTTACTATTCTTGGAAGAAGACAAGGACTAAAACTAGTGTGATGGATCGCCATGCCCGGAAACAAAAACGGGAGCGGGAGGAGAGGTGAGCACGTGGCTGGGGTGTTGTCTAACCACTTAGGGGACTATCTGAGAGCCCCAGATACAGAAAGGCAAGGCAGAATGACTGGTTTTCTCCCCGTGCCTTCCCGGTGGAACTGCATGTTCATGAGATGTATTGGAGTGTGTTACATTATTCAGGGATTTTTTCTCACCACTCTTTCCCTGCAGTCAGTGAACTTCCATTTTGAGTCAGTTAACTTTGACCCATTTTTTTTCCTGCCCCTTTAGAAGGGGTGGCTCCTTTTAATAAAAAAGAATCTTTTATTTTGTAGTTTGAGGTTTAATATGGCATATTTTTACAAGATTCATTTGGTGTGTTTTTATCTTCGTCATGTGGAAACAAAAACACAACAATACAATTTAGAGTTGCTTCTTCTTTTTTTGACCATCTGTTTTTTGTGTGTGAATGAGAAAGAGAAACATTTTATGATTTTTTTTTTTTTTTTTTTGAGACAAGTCTTGCTCTGTCGCCCAGGCTGGAGTGCAGTGGCGCGATCTCGGCTCACTGCAAGCTCCGCCTTTCTGCAAGCTCCCAGGTTCACGCCATTCTCCTGCTTCAGCCTCCCAAGTAGCTGGGACTACAGGCACCCACCACCTTGCCTGGCTAATTTTTTTGTATTTTTAGTAGAGACGGGATTTCACCATGTTAGCCAGGATGGTCTCAATCTCCTGACCTCGTGATCCGCCCACCTCAGCCTCCCAAAGTGTTAGGATTACAGGCTTGAGCCACTGTGCCCGGCCTATAATTTCTTAATAAGGATGTTAGTTTTAAGGATAGCTTAGTATGGAGAATACTTCCTAACAATCACTTCCTCAGTCTTGTATGTAGCTTAGAGAAGTGGAAATGGCCAACTCACACTCAGAAATGGGTTCTAGTCTCAGCTCTGAAGATTCCACTTACATGCCACAGGCTACACTGGGATGTTTAAGGTCTTTCATTTATTTTTTAACATAGTAAAATTGTACATACAGGCAGGTGAGTTCAACATGCGTCTTCCCCAAGCCTCTTGTTTTCCTTAACTCTAAAATGAAGATGTTTGAAGTCCAGAAGGCAGCACGCAGACCTAATGGTTTTCTTGTTAAAGTGGTGAGAGATATAGGTAGGTTTTAAAAAATCCTATTTTCCACATTTCCTGTCATATTTTTATCAATAATAAAAAAAAAATCAAGGAGGATGAAATACACGGTCCCCGGCGTCCCATCTCAGGATGGAATTTTATCATTTCAAATGAAAAAGTAACATGTGAGAACACATTGAAAGTTGAGTATCACTTTTGGAGAATTCAAACCTCTTGGCCCAAGTATAAATTGAGAGTGATGTTAGGAACATCTCCAAAGCTCTTTTCAATTGTAAGAGCCTATAAAATTATTGACTATGATACATCTGCATATTTTTGCCTCCGACTTACATACTAGTAGGTCTGTTTAGGGATGAGTGCTCTTATCAATTTTTAATGAAGCTTTTTCATTTCCCTAGTTTACTGTCTGTATAGTAAGTCTGTTACTACAAGCAGGTGCAGTTTACTAAACAGCAATCAAAATTAAATAATACAGAATGGGATTGGATATCCTTGAGTATGAAATAAGAATACCTGCCAACACTTCCATTCTTACTCCCTAGAAGCTTTCTTTCTTTCTTTCTTTTTTTACATTACTTGGCCCTGATGGGGCCAAAAACAGCTCTGCCTCCACCTCCCATGTGCACCTTAACCACTTTTGGGATGCAGGGATGGAGATGCTGCAGCAGCACCTGATAAATTGTTGACTTTCTAACAGGACTTGCCTGTGAAAGTCGTGGCAGGAACTGGGACAAAATTCCCTTACCGAAGGCTCTTTTTCTTGTGGACACTCTTTCCTCAGCTAGAGCTTCCTGCTACCTTGGTGGAGGATGGGGAGGAGGTGGCGCATAGTGGGCATGGTCTCCTGGGATGGATTCCAGAGCAGTGCGAGGTGGGCAAACTGGGGCAGGCTACTTGACTTCTGTAGATTTAGTTTTCTCATGTTTTACAGTTGCGTTCCTACCTACACCGGGACTTTTCTTGTTTGTTTGTTTTAAATTTAATGAAATACTGAATTAAATTAAATTGAAATTGAAATTAAATAAAATACTACATTCAGGATATTACAAAAAGCATTTGAAGTATATACCAATGTAAGTTTTCTTTTTAAAATTAAACTTAATTTTAAAACATTGGTTGTCCAGGACACCAGAAAAGCCTCAGACTTTGTGTGGCCTTGGGTAGAAAGATGGTACTTGAAAAAGGATTTTTTACTTGTTGTCAGGTTTGTTTCAATGCAGTGGAAATTTATTCTCCATAATTTCTCGGTTTTGTTTAGTAATCATATCCTAGTCCTCAATAGATAATTATGGGAAAATAACATGTAAATGCATTTTCAATTTGATATTTTCAGTTTACAAATATAGAGCAATCATGTTTTCGATCTGGATTGGGAAGTTAGGAATCTATTTTAGTAGTTTTTCATCATTTAGACTGAAAGAACTATGGAGTTGGTATTCTGTTTCAATTACAAAGATATTTTTATCTCAGCAGCCTGAAAACATACTAATTTTATATTAAATCAATTTATTGTTTATATTTGGTAAAATTAGTACAAAATTTTCAGTTAAATCAATTTATTGTTTGTATTTGGTAAAATTAGTACAAAATAACCGTTCAATAACTTGTTCTTGCCTTCCAGTGAGGATGAACTGGAAGAAACAAATGGAAATCATCCCATTGACATTGAGGTTGATCAAAACAAGGAAAGCAAAAAGGAGGTATTTTTTCCCCCTAGTATTGTTTAGGCGAATACGTTTTATTACTAGTTTCATAAATAAAACATTCCTCTTGCTTGTTTTACTTAATATATTAAGTTCTATGTGGAAAGCAGCATGACTGTTTTTTCAACAATACTGTCTCTGCTTTGTAGATTGTATAATTTTGTTTGCCAATAGATATGAATAAAGGAAGCCTTAAAGGAGAGAAAATAGCACTAATGAGTAATGATGTTCCCTAGGACAGCAGTCCTCGCTGACTTTCTTCATAAACCATTAGCTCAGTAGGCTAGCAAGTGGTCTGGTGAATTCCAGGCAGCCTTAGGGTCTCCATTCACACTATAGCTGCCCCAGCATCTGCCCATCCTAGGCACCCATGCCATGCCTGGGGTGACTGCAGGGAGCTGGCCAGGGACTCAGCACAGCCCTCCTGTTACTCAGAAGCAATAATTTGGTCACACCAGGGTGAGCCAGGACCATCCTCTCTCACATGGTGACTGTTTCATCTCATCACTTAAAAAAATAATTATACAAGAGATTGTAGTTTCTGGATTCAGGGGGCTCGCGAACCCCTACGATTGCATGTAACTTTTACATAGGTTCATAGAGGTATTTTTCCGAAGACACAGTCTATAGTTTCAATAAAATTTCTCAGAGAGTTCTCTCTCTCTGCTCCAAATTATAAGAACAGTTATTTTATTTTATTTATTTATTTATTTTTATTTTTTATTTTTTTTGAGACGGAGTCTCGCTCTGTCGCCCAGGCTGGAGTGCAGTGGTGCGATCTCAGCTCACTGCAAGCTCCGCCTGCCGGGTTCACGCGATTCTCCTGCCTCAGCCTCCCGAGTAGCTGGGACTACAGGCGCCGCCACCACGCCCAGCTAGTTTTTTTTGTATTTTTTAGTAGAGACGGGGTTTCACCCTGTTAGCCAGGATGGTCTCCATCTCCTGACCTCGTGATCCGCCCGTCTCGGCCTCCCAAAGTGCTGGGATTACAGGCTTGAGCCACCGCGCCCGGCCAGTTATTTTAAGCCTGTAAAAACAGAAGGGTCTAAATTTAAGCTTTAAAATGACCTCAGTAATATATGCTTCTTATAGACAAGGTAGGAAATACAGCCAACTGAAAGAAGAAAATTAAAGCAATTTATATTATTATTATCCATAATCACTGTCAACCTTTTGGTGACTTTTTCCTGAGAACTCTCAGTAAAATGTATATTCTTAATTCTGAATCTAGTCACTTTTTGGAAATAATAAAATGGGAGCTTTGTAATTTTTCGAACCTTTTAAAATTTACTCTACCTTGGTTTTTTTTTTTTTTTTTTTCTTTTTTGAGACAGGGTCTTCTGTGTCACCCAGGCTGGAATGCAGTGGCACCGTGACTCACTGCAGCCGCCAGCTCCTGGGCTCAAGCAGTCCTTCCACTGTGGCCTCCCAAAGTGCTGGGATAACAGGCATGAGCCATCCCCAGCCCAGCCCCTTGATTTTTTTTTTTTTTTTTTTGAGACAGTCTCACTCTGTTGCCCAGGCTGGAGTGCAGTAGTATGATCTTGGCTCACTGCAACCCCTGCCTCCCAGGTTCAAGTGATTCTCCTGCCTCAGCCTCCCGAGTAGCTGGGATTACAGGCACATGCCACCATACCCTGCTAGTTTTTTTTTATTTTTAGTAGAGATGGGGTTCCACCATGTTGGTCAGGCTGGACCTTGAATTTTTTTTATGTCAAATATATTTGTATACGTAGCTATATATTACTCTGTCACATAAATGTTTCATAATTGAGTTACCTTATTCTATGTGGATTTCCCAGTTGTTTATTCTTCCTGTTTTTTGCTTTTATAAACAATGCTGGATTGATTGATTCTCACATAACTCAATATTTGTGCTTGTAGGTTTTTTTTTTTTATTAGAACTAATTCCTGGAAGTTGAATTGTTGAGTCAGCGTGTTCTAGATATATATATTGTTGAGGCGTTTTTTGGTTATATATCACCAAATTGGAAATTGGTCTTTTTTTTTTGCGTAATTTATATGAATGCCCAGATAAGATCCTGAGGGTTAGCTAAATTAGATTATTTGGGAAATCATATTGTAGTTGGAGTTTTTATTAAGCTTTGTTTTGATGTATTGCTATTTACCAGGTTTTTCAGTGGCACATTTTAAATGAGAGAAAACACTTGATTTCATACAATTTTTATAATTCCTGTTTATATAATGTTATTTCTGATTCAGAAAGAAAATGGCTAAATCATAGTTTCTTTTTTTTGGGATGGAGTCTTGCTCTGTCCCCCAGGCTGGAGTGCAGTGGTCCAATCTCAGCTCACTGCAACCTCTGCCTCCTGGGTTCAAGCAATTCTCTGCTTCAGCCTTCCAAGTAGCTGGGATTACAGGGGCCCGCCACCACACCTGATTAATTTTTGTATTTTTACTAGAGACGGGGTTTCACCATCTTGGCCAGGCTAGTCTTGAACTCCTGACCTCAAGTGATCCACCTGCCTTGGCCTCCCAAAGTGCTGAGATTACAGCCGTGAGCCACCACACCTGGCCCATCATAGTTTCTTTTTTTGTTTTTTTTTTTTTGTTTTTTTGAGAGGAGTCACGCTCTGTCACCCAGTCTGGAGTGGGTGATGCGATCTCATCTCACTGCAAGCTCCGCCTCCCGGGTTCATGCCATTCTCCTGCCTCAGCCTCCCAAGTAGCTGGGACTACAGACACCTGCCACCACACCCGGCTAATTTTTTGTATTTTTACTAGAGACGGGGTTTCACCGTGTTAGCCAGGATGGTCTCGATCTCCTGACCTCGTGATCCGCCCGCCTGGGCCTCCCAAAGTGCTGGGATTACAGGTGTGAGCCACTGCGCCCAGCCGCCTGGCCCATAGTTTCTTTTAAGTGTTAAAATGATACTAGAACAGGCGTAGTCAGTTGGTGATCTTTATTAAACATCATGGTCCCATACAGAGCACAGTTTATTGCCTACTAATATTTTTGTATTACCGGCTTGTTGAAGAAATTATCTCTACCATGATAGTTTTGCAGTGTCTTTAGCTCAGTCTTTTAAAATACGAAGCAGAAAGTCATATTTTCAGCTTTATCAGTGAATGCTAATGCACTAACAAGATGAAATTATGAGCAATTATAAAAACTTCTTATTCTTAAAATGGTTACCAGTAAATTATATTCTTTAACTTGACAAGATTTTACTGTTTCATTTCTGAAGGTTTTGGTTTTACAGAAGTTAATAGCCGTCATGCATTTTTAAATGAGAAGGTATATTATTTTAGAGTAAGTCATATAAGTTGCCCTAAAAATTGTGTTCTCCAAAAATGTGTATAAAAAGCCATAATTTCATGTAGATAAATACAGATGTGTGTGTGGCCACAAAACTCATTAGCAGAGAATACAGATATTTTTTTAGGAAGCCAAGAATTCTTATTTTCATTGGCTTAAAATGATAGAGTAAGGAAGTCTTTGTACAAGGAGGAATGGAACACAGTTTCATTGTGTTTAGTCAAAACTCCATAGCCCAAATTCTGTCTGTGAACTGCCTGTTAGAATTTGTAGATCTCATTTGGTTCTGATAGGGCATGGTATTTGTCTTAGATTGTTTTGGTGCCATGCTAAGGAAATAAATACGTTTATTGACTTTTTTTTTTAAGTTTCATTTATCACATATGTATATCATGCAGGTGCCCCCTACTGAGACAGTTCCTCAGGTCAAAAAAGAAAAACATAGCACACAAGCTAAAAATAGAGCAAAAAGGAAACCTCCTAAAGGAATGTTTCTTTCTCAAGAAGATGTGGAGGCTGTTTCTGCCAATGCCACTGCTGCTACCACGGTGCTGAGACAACTAGACATGGAACTAGTTTCAGTCAAACGACAGGTACTCCTAAGCCGGGTCTTGGATGTAAAAGAGTTAATTAGCACTTTAGAGGTGTTTCTGTTATTCATATATGTGAACGTTCTCTTTCCATAAATCTCAAAGGAGCATTCTGTTTCTAAGGAATTGGACAGATCTTGAGTACTAGCCCATTGATTTTTTTTTTCTTTTTAATGAACATATAAATTGAGGTGGATGGATATAGTGTCATCTGAAAGTATTTCTGAAGTATATAGGAAAGCATATGAATAATATCATATTTATATTATATATGTGTCTGTGTCTCCATGATTTCTTGCAATATGAACACACCCCCGGAACCTGCATCTGAATCAGAAAATGGAATGTTACCCCCAGGCCCATGCGTTTTCCCTCCTGGTCACTATGCCATGGAATGCGGCATTCCCTCAGCAACTTCACCCCTCTTTTATTACCTACTTGTAGGTGACCACTATTCTGATTTTTTTTCTTTTTAATTTTATTTTGTTTTTGAGACAGTGTCTTGTCCTGTTGCCCAGGCTGGGGTACAGCGGTGCAATCTTGGCTCACTGTAACCTTTGCTTCCAGGGCTCAAGCGATCCTCCCACCTCAGTCTCCCAAGCAGTTGGGAGTACAGGCGCTTGCCATCACAACTGGCTAATTTTTTGTATTTTTGGTAGAGACGGGGTTTTGCCATGTTCCCCAGGCTGGTCTTGAACTCCTGAGTTGAAGTGATCTGCCTGCCTCAGCCTCCCAAAGTGTACTGAGATTACAGGTGTGAGCTACCACACTTAACCCTGTTCTGATGTTTAAACCATAGGTTGTTTTTGTCCATTTTTGAGTTTTACAGAAATCAAACTCATATGATACTGTTTATTTTATGTCTGGCTTTCTTTCAACCTGAGAGCTAAACAGTTTTTCAAAGCGGTCCTGTTATTTGATGTGTGTTTTGGTTGCACATCAGCGTTTCCCAGCTGTAGCACTATCACCATGTTGGGCTGTTCTGTGCACTGTAAGATGTTTAGCAGCATCCCTGGTCTTGACCCACTAAATGCTAGTAGCACCCTCCCCCTACCAGTTGTGACAACAGAAGTATCCCTAGGCATCACCAGATTACCTCACAGGGGCACAATTGTCCCCATTTGAGAACCACTGCTCTACATCATTGCTACATTTTGGTAGTCTTACATTTTAGACCTTCTAATGGGTTATAATGATGCCTCATTGTACTTCTTATTTGGCAGTTCCCTGACGGCTAATGAGGTTGCTCACCTTTTCATCCATTTGTTGGCCATTTGGACATCCTCTTTTGTGAGACGTACTCAAGTCTCATCTGTTGTTTCTGTCAGGTTGCATATTTTCTTACTGGTTTATAGGTGTTATTTAGGCTCTGAGTTGTTTTCTACAACTCGTATTGTAAATACGGTAAATATGTTTTCCATTCTGTGACTCTTAATGGTATCTTTTGATGAACAGTAATTTTAATTTTAAGGTAGTTTAGTTTCTTAGTCTTTTCAGGTTAGTGTTTTTGAGTTCTGTTCACCTTTCTCAAGGTCATGACGATATTCTCCCATGTTAATCTTAGAAGTGTTGTTTTACCTTTTACATTTTGATCTAGAAATGTTTTTCTGTATTTGTTGTTACATGTAGGATTAATAGTCACTGTTTTGTTTTCATATGAGTATCAATTTGGTCAAGTATTTATTGAAGAAACTGTCCTTTCTCCTTTGCAATGCAGCAGTACCTTTGTTTTACATCCAGTGTCTGTATGCATATGGGTCTGGTTCTCTGTTGCTTTGATCTGTTTGTCCATCCTTCACCAATACATACTGTCCTTCCTAACTTTATGTACTTTATTTTAGTTATCTAGTGTAATATAAGTTCTCCAAGATTGTCTTGGTTATCCCTGGCCTTTTAATTTCCATATAAAATTTAGAATTACTTTATCAATTTTCAGAAAAATAATTTGAATTTTGATTGGGATTGTATTGCATCTATAGATAAAAATGGAGAATTAATGTCTTTATTGAGTTTCCTCATCAGTGAACATGATATACCCCTCCGCTTCTGTAGGCCTGTAATTTCTCTCAATGTTGTGTTGTTTTCTGTGTAAGAACTTACGCATCTGTTGTTAGTCATTCCATGATATTTGGTACTTTTTTGTGCTCTTGTAAAGGATATTGTTTTTTAAATCACTTTTTGTAATTATTTTTGCCTGCTATGTAGCTTATTATTTTAATCCGATTGCATAGTACATTTAAACTGAAAGTTCAACCTAGTAGTTGGTTCCTGTCCTTTCATTCTCTCTCTGGAATTCAGTTCCAGAAACCCATCAGCAAGTTGTTGACTGACAGTTTGTTTTTGGTTTTTGCTGCTTTTGATTTATCTTGATGGTTCCCTTGGAGGGTTAAACAGGAGACCAACTGTCGTCTCATAGACGCTAAGAGCAGGGTGTGCGGCCGTCTTCCTTGTGGTTTAGGGAGGCAGCCCAGACCGGGACCCACGTACACTCTGTGTGCCCAGAGGAGCAGCTTCTTGTCATGGCTGCTGGCACAGCTGCACTCTACTCTTAGGAGAATCACTTAATCTTTGTAGGCCTCTTTTCAAATGAGATTAATCCCGGCCTGCCTGATCTCCCAGAATGTGTCTGGGCTACTGTGTGAGAGAGCATTTGAAGCTCTGTTTGCGCTGGAAGAACTCTCTCTGGGGCTGTGAGCTCTTGTTGACATTGTTACCTTCCTTTACAAGGATGCTCCTTTTTCCCTCTGCTGAGTGAGCTCCTGGTGGTTGCTGTTTAATACATTGAGGAAAGAAAAAGAGGCCCTTCTCTTCCACGGAGGTGTTACTGACTCCATAGTATGAGAGAGAAAAGATTCTTTGGTTTTCAGAGCAGGGTCAAGAGCAAGAATTTTTAAAATTTGAAGGTCGCTCACAATTATGAAGAGGGAGGACTGAGCCTCATTCAGAGAGGAGGTGGGTGATTTCCTTTCCACAGCCTTTTAGGGCCACAGAGCAGCAGTGTGTTCATTGCCAAATGTGCTTCTAGACTCAAAATGGGCAGTCAGTCCACAGGGGCCACTTGTTCTGGAGGCCGTCATGTTTGGTATATGAAGGATACATTCTGAGAATAACAGAAAACTTGACTAACAACAGCTTAAGCAATTTAGGGTTTATTTTCCTCAAATAGCAAGAAGTGCCAGCATCAGTGGCCACTGGTGTTACTCATGTGTTCAGTGATGCTCTCAGGGACTCAGGTACTTTTCAGGTCTTCTACTCTGCCATTCTCAGCTGTTGGCTTTTCATCTTGCTTGTTGCCTCATGTTGGAAGCTGCTGGAGCCATTTTGCAACCCTCACATCTGCATTCAGGGCAGTAAGAAGAGGAGGTGGGGGTGGAGGTAAGCAGTCTGTCCCTTTTAGCAGGAAAAGCAAAAGCTTTACCAGAAGCTCCTTAGCTGAATTCTGTGTGCCTGTGCTTTGTGTACTGCTCTTCCTCCTTCCCAGGACATCATCAGCCTCTACCAGCGAGAAGGGGGCTGGGCATGTCTCATAAATTAGCCAGTGAACAGTGCAGGTTGCATTAGGTCTTTCTCTGAGTGGAGAATAAAATGATCTGACATTAAAAGAGGAATCACTGGCCGGGCGCGGTGGCTCAAGCCTGTGATCCCAGCACTTTGGGAGGCCGAGACGGGCGGATCACGAGGTCAGGAGATGGAGACCATCCTGGCTAACACGGTGAAACCCCGTCTCTACTAAAAAATACAAAAAACTAGCCGGGCGAAGTGGCGGGCGCCTGTAGTCCCAGCTACTTGGGAGGCTGAGGCAGGAGAATGGCGTGAACCCGGGAGGCGGAGCTTGCAGTGAGCTGAGATCCGGCCACTGTACTCCAGCCTGGGCGACAGAGCGAGACTCCGTCTCAAAAAAAAAAAAAAAAAAAAAAAAAAAAAGAGGAATCACTATGCCCACAGTAAAGTAGAAAACAAAGTTCTGTATGACTGAGGGTTGGGTAGGAAGGTGGTGGAAGGGTGGTGGTGTCTAGGTAGGGTGCCAGGACAAGTGGATGGCTTTTCCATTTTTCATCTTGTTTTTTTCTTTAAGTGTGATTACCTTTGCATCCTTTTTCTTACCTGTTTCGTTGCCACTCACTTTCCAGTTAGCATGATGGTGGCAGCTAATCTCTGGGGTTTTTTCTGCTTAATAAACACTAGATGTTTGGGGGGCGTATTTTGGTTTTTTTTTTTTTTTTTTTGGAGACAGGATCTTGGTCTGTTGTCCATCCTGGGACTGTAGTGTTACAGTCATGGAAGGCCTGGGCTCAAGCAGTTGCCCACCTCAGCCCCCTAAGTGGGTAGGACTACAGGTGAGCACCACCACACATGGCTAATTTTTTAAATTTTTTGGTAGAGATAGGGTCTCGCTGTGTCACACAGGCTGGTCTTGAACTCCTGGGCTCAAATGATCCTGCCTTGGCCTCCCAAAGTGCTGTGATTATAGATGTGAGTCACTGCACTAGCCTAATTTTTTTTTGGCAGTATCTGGCTCTGTCACCCAGGCTGAAGTGCAGTGGTGTGATCTTGGCTCACTGCAACCCCTGCCTCCCAGGCTCAAGCCATCTTCCCACCTCAGCCTCCAAGTAGCTGGGACTACACAGCCTAGATATTTCTTTTTTTTTTTTTTTTTTAAATTTAAGTTCTAGGGTACATGTGCATAACATGCAGGTTTGTTATGTATGTATACATGTGCTGTGTTGGTGTGCTGCACCCATTAACTCATCATTTACATTAGGTATATCTCCTAATGCTATCCCTTCCCCCTCCCCCCACCCCACCACAGGCCCAGGTGTGTGATGTTCCCCATCCTGTGTCCAAGTGTTCTCATTGTTCAGTTCCCACCTATGAGTGAGAACATGTGGTGTTTGGTTTTCTGTCCTTGCGATAGTTTGCTCAGAATGATGGTTTCCAGTTTCATCCATGTCCCTACAAAGGGCATGAATTCATCCTTTTTTATGGCTGCATAGTATTCCATGGTGTATATGCAGCCTAGATATTTCTGATATGGAAAATGCATCAGGAAGAGGGTATAGGCTACTGAGCATTTAGAGCTAACTTTTAGTTCAGAATTTGTAGATGTTTTGCATTTAATCTCTCTGCTTCTTTCATAACGTTACTTAATCACAGTGCAATATATACCCAGTTTTGTACTATCTATGAACAACCAGCTAGAATGACAAGAGTGGTCTGTTTCACTGAAATGCAAAGAGGACATGTAACATTCTGAACCTTGACTTTTTCCTGCTACAAGTTGCTATGTTGCATTTTTAGCCAAAAAGGAATCCAGTGAACATAATCTGAGTACTTTGCAGTTTTCCTGGGTTTTTGGTAACTGAAAGACCACTGAGCAAGATCCTAAGATTGGGCCGGGCGCGGTGGCTCAAGCCTGTAATCCCGGCACTTTGGGAGGCCGAGACGGGCGGATCACGAGGTCAGGAGATTGAGACCATCCTGGCTAACCCGGTGAAACCCCGTCTCTACAAAAAATACAAAAAACTAGCCGGGCGAGGTGGCGGGCGCCTGTAGTCCTAGCTACTACGGGAGGCTGAGGCAGGAGCATGGTGTAAACCTGGGAGGCGGAGCTTGCAGTGAGCTGAGATCCAGCCACTGCACTCCAGCCCGGGCGACAGAGCAAGACTCCGTCTCAAAAAAATAAAATAAAATAAAAGATCCTAAGATTGTACTGTCTAGTATGGCAGCCAGCAGCCCCGTGTGTGGTTGTTTAAATTTAGATTAATTACAAGTGAAAAAAATTTTTAAATTTTTGGGTAGCATCTTCTACTCATGAATGTCTTTTACATGTTACTTGAGAAAATCAAGCTCCTCTTCCCTTGGATTTCTTAGTTGCTTGTGTGAGTTTTCAAAGATGAAAAATGCTGGAGTTCAGAGTTCCCTGGTGCTTGACACAGATATGCCTTCTACTTGGAGTAGACAGAAAATAGCATACTTCCGTGACCTGTCTCATTCAAGGGTCCATGGGAAAATTAAAGAGCAGCCATAGCCTGGGTGGTTGGTATTGTTTGTGGTCTTTCTTTTGATTGCGTAAGAGCAGGGAAAGATTACCTTGAGCCAAGGCAGTAATGTGGAAAAAGATAATTTGTAGGAAAATGAAGTGACAGTTAATCAAAGTTAGACTTCTAGAAAACTCACTGATACTGTATTCTCCCTGCCCTCCCATCATTAAACCTGTGCTTGTGCACTTCCGCCCTGTGAAGAAGTGGTGGACAGCACAGTGATCTTGGGGCACTGTGAGGCTGTACCTGCAGTTCTGTTGTAAAGACTGGGCCTTTTTGGTCTTTACTGTGGCTGCTCTGTTATTTCAGTTCAATCCTATGTGGTAGGAAGCCCAGGGATTTCTTCTGTCTTTTATATAAGACTCCAGGTAGGTGTTTTGCTGCTCATATATCACCTGTTAGGAAGCTGTGGATCCAGGACTGTGTACGTGAGAGCCCCTCCATCCCCTCCTCCTTGGGTTGTACCTTATCGGTTGCTCCGAACAAGCAAATAATAAACGTAGTTAGATGCTTCAAAGGATACCATAGGGACCTCAGAATTCAGCTACAATAGATGTTAGTAATGTCTTTATTCTTGGGTCTTTGTTTTTTAAGTTCTGTTTTCATACCTTTATGTAGTTTTTATTTTTAAAATGAAAATCATTTTTTCCTTCCTAGATCCAGAATATTAAACAGACAAACAGTGCTCTCAAAGAAAAACTTGATGGTGGAATAGAACCTTACCGACTTCCAGAGGTAGGATTATGTTAACATCATCTCAGAAGTCATGCTCAAGTTTTACATGTTTAAGAATTTAATATCGGTGTGGTACATCCCCAATGTACATCTCTTGGAAGAGTATATGGACATAATTTTATGAACCTAGTTGATGTTAAAATTCAGATAAGAGAAAATGAAAGTTTCATTAAACATACTCATCTCTAAATGTAATGTGCTAAAATGTCTCATTGGGATATCCAGGTCATTCAGAAATGTAACGCACGTTGGACTACGGAAGAGCAGCTTCTCGCCGTACAAGGTAGGGGAAATTCCTCGAAAGAGTTTAGGAGGCCGGGTGTGGTGGCTCACACCTGTAATCCCAACACTTTGGAAGCCTGATGCATTTGCTTGAGCCCAGGAGCTCAAGGCTGCTTTGATCCATGATCACACCACTGCATTCCAGCCTGGACAACAGAGTGAGACCCCGACTTAAAAAAAATTTTTTTTAAATAAAAGAGAAACAAAAAGAGCTTAGGAGGATTGGTAGATTTTAGGGAAAAGTTATGTCCCGCCCTATTCCCAGCACCTATTTATGTAGAAATAGATTCTTGGACAGTTATGTTCTAGTGGATATCATTTTAGCCAAATGACCATATCCCTTTCGGCTTTTTTCTTTTCCTTTCCCACTTCTCACAAGTTGTGAAAACTTAACCTGGAACCCTCAGTTTTCTAAAGGTGTGAGTATTTCATTTTACTAGTTACTCATTGCGCTCTGACTAGTCAAGAAGTACAAAACCCTAAAAGAAGCAGACAGAGTGTTCGGATTTTAAGGTTGGGGGCGCTCTGGACCTGCGATACCAAAAGATGAATGCAGAATGTCCCCAACCCTAGGGCAGTTGCTGGGTGACTTCAACTGTTACGTGACATGTAATGGGAAGACAGATGTCAAAATGTCAGGGTCGGTCATCTCCAGAATGTATCTAGAATTGACTGGTACTTTTTCCTACTCTTATAATACATGAAATTAGTGCCTGCTGTTAAAAACCTATATGTTTTCTTATCTGGATAAAGAGGTAAGTGTCACTTGTGGTTTTAAAAAAATGTTTTTCTCTTGTATTTTAAAAAATGCTTTCTTACATCCTTAGCCATCAGAAAATACGGCCGAGATTTTCAGGCAATCTCAGATGTGATCGGGAACAAATCAGTGGTACAAGTGAAAAACTTTTTTGTAAATTATCGACGCCGCTTCAACATAGATGAAGTTTTACAAGAATGGGAGGCAGAACATGGTAAAGAAGAGACCAATGGGCCTAGTAACCAGAAGCCTGTGAAGTCCCCAGATAATTCCATTAAGATGCCTGAAGAGGAAGATGAGGTAAATCTGAAACAAAACAGTCACTTCTCTGTCAGGTTCATGCTTGATATTGCAGTTTCTAAAGTGATGAATTTTTTCAGCTGTAGAGATTTTTAGGTTTCAGCTGTGTTAGTAACTTCACTATTACCTGTAAATAGCCATAATGTGTATGCATTGACTCCAGTTCTTGGTCCCTGTATATTATTCACATTTTAATTTCTGGGCAAATTCATAATTCCATCCTGGTTTCCTCCAGCTACAAAATACTCTGCATTATCAGTTTTTCCTTAAATACAGTAAAATCTTGAATGACAAAGATAAGGGAGTGGGGGCACAAACAAAAAGTGAAAACGCAGTGAAAGCCATTCTGAAACACTAAGGTGGAAGTTCTGTGAGGAATGTCAGTGAAGCTCAGTCATCTGAAATGTGTGGTCACATCATCATGAGGTTCGTGGACTTCATGGGGAGTCTGCACAGCAAGCCAACGAGGAACTCTTGAGACCTCTCCCTGCTGTCCAGATCTTTCAGCCTTTGATGCTCTTTGGAGCTGATTGGCTTAAATATTGATGGGGACAATTCTGTGGCTGGCTGGAACTTCTGTGATGGTGGCTAATTTCTGGAATGATAGCCCTGGTTTCATCTCTCACCTTCCTGCTTCCCGTGTCAGGGGCACCTGCCATTTCCCCATCTAGCCTGGCCTGCCTTGCTGTTATGTTTGTGCCTCTACTCCCAGAGCAGATGAGCCTGGGGCTGGGCATAAGAAAGAGTTACTTGCCAATCACTTCACATCTGAATTTATTCACAGGCATGATAATTTAAGAATTAATTTAGCTTTCACATCAAAGCCTTTTCCAAACCATACTGGAATGATTTGAGATTACCTGTTTTGTATTGTGTGTGCTACCATTTTGCTCCGAGGGCCAGGCTCTAGAAACAGCCCAGAAGGCCCCTCCTGACCTGAGCATGGAAGTACCTTGGGAGGTATTGGCATTCCCCGCGAGTGTGGTGCCGCCACTCCATGCAGGGCCTCTTTGCCGACTGGAAAAAGGACCTCAAGGCACAGCCATCTGTAAGAACACCATTGAAACGTATGAATTTTGTTAGAATTAGATTCTTCAGAGCCTTTTGCCAGAAAATCTTGTAATAAGTGTACCAAATCTATAATATTGCCAAGGTCAGTACCCCTGAATCACCCCCATGAATAGCTCTGCCTGAAAAGAACATGTGAGTAAAATAATGGTGTTTTTGTCTTTCAGCAGTGATGTTTTTCTTTGTTCTTCTTTGTTTTTATTTTCAGTAATTTCTGTACCAGCACTAATTGCCCCTGTTAGCACTCAGTTTAGGAAGCATTGAAAGCTGGAGACTGCTGGGGAAGAACCGTTAGAATTTGCAGGAATGAAAGCTTGCTTCCTGTGTGTGTTTTCCGGCTTCAGTCCCAGGATGACTGGAAGCAGAAACAGTCGGGAGCTCTGGCTGTATTCCCTCTTCACATTTGATCAAAGCCAGTGCTGGCTGGGCTGGCATAACAAATCTCATAGTAAATTTAGGACCAAGAGTCACTACCAACAGGATGTCAGTTGTTGTGCGTATGCTTTTTTCTTCATTCTCTTACTTTTGGATCATTGGTTGACTGACTTAAGTGACTCAAGTATTTTTTTTTCTTAACCTTGTGTTAGCCCAGAAGGTTCCTCCGTAATGATCCACTTACCATGTGGATTGCACATCAAAGCACCGTCTTTCTTTTCACAGTCTAGTTATGGCTTCTCCGAGCAGCAGATCATAGTTTATTCCTGGTGGTTGATCTTCCATGTCTCTGTTTACCCAGCCTTCTCTGTAAAACAGAATGAACTAACTCGAGTTTAGTGCTGCATAGTCCTTATATCCCTTTACAAACTTTTCACTCCGCTAGTCATTTAAAATGTACACCCTCATACCTTTCTTTTCTTGTTCTCTTTCTTTCTTTCTTTTTTTTGTTTTTTCTTTTTGAGACAGAGTCTCCCTCTGTCACCCAGGCTGGAGTGCAGTCGCGCACTCTCAGCTCACTGCAACCTCCGTCTCCCAGGTTCAAGTGCTTCTCCTGCCTCAGCCCTCAGCCTCCCTAGTAGCTGGGATTGTGGGTGTGCACCATCACGCCTGGCTAATTTTTGTATTTTTAGTAGAGATGGGGTTTCGCCATGTTGACCAGGCTGGTTTCAAACTCCTGATCTCAAGTGATCCGCCAGCCTCTGCCTCCTAAAGTGCTGGGATAACAGGCGTGAGCCACCTCGTCTGGCCTATTTCTTGAGTTTCTTTCTTTTTCTGCTTCTTGTAGTGCCAGCCCTGCCCTGCCACCACCTGGTTTTCTGTTCTCCATATGTTAGTTTGCAGAAGGAAATTAATCTAGTGACCAGCTGCTTCTCTGTGTCCAAGGGCCTAAGGGAACTTGTTAGAATGCTGGCTTACTTGTGTGTCTGGTGAGTCCGCAGAACTTGGGGTGTGTGTGATTTCACCTTTTTATTTGTCCTGTAGAGTCCAGCAGCTGAGAAAGATGTCTGCTGGTATCCTGCCTGTCCCCTCTGCCTCAGGTTTTATGTATTATACAGAAGCCACAGGGAGAACATGATAATTCCTAGAATTTCTAGTAACAGAATGGTCTGTCAGTTGTAGATTATTTCCTTTAGGTCTTAGAGGTGGGTAGGTAGCCCAAGTATTTTGAGCTTTTGAAATTGGTAGTTATTTGATGTGGACAAGGGTGGGTTGGGGACGGTGTCACAGCCAACCTTACATTGAAGAAAGGGTCCCATGGGATGGAAAGAAAGATGTCACTTAAAATTACAAAATGATTGAGTCTGTTACCAGTGAGGAGAAATCTCCTCATTTATCTAAGAACAGTTCTTGTAAATTGTATAATTTTTAACTGAAGGAACAATCACTTTGAGATTTTGGACACATAGCCCAGTTGTTTCTCTAGCAATAAGATACCATGAGCGTGGCAGAGAGCAGTAAGATGTTATGCAACCTTTAGGTTTGGGTCTGGGAGTCAGTTTTAAAAAATGGGAGAGGGGAGTTAGGAAATGCCTCATAGCTTTTAAAGAAGATCCTGAGATGGTATGGGCTCCTGTATCCCTTCTGCAACCAGTGGCTGGGCGCTGAATGGGCTGGGTGCCACAGCATGCCCTCAAGCCAGTGAGAGGAGTTAGGGCTGCCACTGTGCTCATATGTCCTTTTCAGGGTTTTTTGTTCATTTGTGTTTTTGGGACGGAGTCTTGCTCTGTTGCCCAGAGCAAGTGGAGTGCAATGGTACGATCTTAGCTCACTGCAACCTCCACCTCTCGAGCCCATGATTCTCGTGCCTGGCTGGGACTACAGGTGTGCGCCACCTCACCCGACCAATATTTCTTTTCAGTAGAGACAAGGTTTTACCTTGTTGGCAAGGCTGGTCTCAAATTCCTGGCCTCAAATGATCCACCTGCCTCAGCCTCCCAAAGTGCTAGGATTACAGGCATGAGCCACTGTGCCAGGCCATTTTCAGGCACTTAAATTTAATCCTGGTGAAGTAGGTATTATCACTATATATCTTCTTCACGTGAAGAAACTGAAGCTCAAAAAGACTGATAACTTGTTTGCACAAATCTAGAAAGTGGGAGGGCCAGGGTTTGAGCCCAAGACGTCTCGCTGGAGAGGCCACACACTTGCCCTGCCCTTAAGAACATGGTGCGCTGGTTGCGGTGACTCACACCTGTAATCCCAGAACTTTGGGAGCCCGAGGCAGGCAGATCATGAGGTCAGGAGTTCGAGACCAGTCTGGCCAACATGATGAAACCCTGCCTCTACTAAAAATACAAAAATTAGCTGGGCGTGGAGGCGGGTGCCTGTAGTTCCAGCTACTTGGGAGGCTGAGGCAGAAGAATTGCTTGACCTGGGAGGTGGAGGTTGCAGTGAGCCGAGATGGCACCACTGCACTCCAGCCTGGGCGACATAGTGAGACCTGTCTCAAAAAAAAAAAAAAAAAAAAAAAACTGGGTATTTGCTCTGCAGGTGTGCTGGCTACCTTCTCTTTTTAGTACACTGGAAATAGCAGCTTGTGTTGTTTACCTACTCTTTGATCCTTTTTTTTCTTTCTCTTGGCCTCAGGCTCCTTCTGTTCTGGATGTCAGATATGCGTCTGCCTCCTGAGAAACTCTGGTGGCTTTGGACACTTGGTGTGGACTACTGTGTTATCCGGGATATCAGGTATTATGAGACATCACCTAGCCATCTGCATCACATCTCTCTGGACAAGCAGCTATTACCAAAAAAGGCATATACTTCCAGTCCTGTGCTCCATCTGCCTTAATTCTTTGCTCGTTCCTCCATGTTGGCGCCACTTCCCAGAGAGCTCCACTGCATCTCACACTCTGCCCACGTGCTGGGGAAATCTCATGGCCTGCACATCTCTTGTGACTCTGGGAACCGCCTCCCCCGCCGGAGCCCCCGAGCCCCACCAATGGCAGCTCTTCCCAGTCAGCAGCTTCAGAGCAGGCAGTCTCCTTGGAAGGCCCGACTCTGTTCCTGCATGGCCTGCAATTTCTACTTTGTGCATAGAGTAATTTTCAGAGTAACCGCGACCCTGTTGGCCTTCTAGAAAGTTTGTCTTTTTCTTTTCTGAGACAACCACCTAAGTGATAATATGCTTTTTTGGAAATCAATATATATTGCCGGACTGCATCATAACCTTTATCATGCCAAGCATCCTGATGCAGCTCACATTTCCCTAAACATGGGTTATAGGTATGGTTTATAAATTGAGTTGGCTTAAACCTCTCCCTTCTCCCTTCCCAAGTGTCACAAAGCTCATTTACTGCAACTGTCATCGGACACTGTAGCTTAAAGGGAATGTGGACCTCAGTGCTTTCTGCCTTCAACTTCTCAGCATTGTGACCCCAGGGTGGGTGCCACCCCATCTTTTCCTGCCCCCCACCCCCATCCCCCACCTCCAAGAGGTTCGGCCCACATCACTGTACCTGGTGCTTGTACATTTGGAATTGGTGCCTTCTCCTTTTGGCAACCATGGTATCAATCCCTTTTCTCTTTTAGTGTCTTATTTCTTCTTTCAAGTTATTTGCTAGCCAAAGATGACATCACTGAGATTAGGAGACAGGGGAGAGCTTGCTGCAGATTCTGACAGTGCAGATTTTAAATGTCAGGATATTAGGATAGCTGGCGCTGGTTTATGAAAGCTGCACGTTGTTCCACGTTCTCTCGGTGTGCCTGGCCCTTTAAGTGGCACACTGTATGTCAGTTTGTGTCCTTCATGTGCTGATGTGATTACACAAACACCATCCACTCTCTTTTCATATCAGAGTACAGGACAGAGAAGTGATCAATGTATTGGTCTAGTGAGACTGAGATGAAAAGAAATAACCTACAAAGTGGTCTGTAATGCCTTTTGGTTGGACTGGGAACAAGTAAAAATTTCTAATAAACATCTTGAGACTTCCAGAATCACTTTTGTTATCTTACCAGACCTTGGGCCTGCTGAGGGTTGAGGAGCAGACAGACTGCATTCTAACATACCCTGTTCCCACCCCACGGCCATTCAGACTGCACTAAATACGCTGAAGTTGCTTTTGTTGTTGTTATTTGCATCGTTTGGATATTTTTTTTTCTGCTTTCAATACCAAAAAAATGCAGATGCTTTAAGGCATAAACAGAATTCTTAAGAATTTAAAATATGCAATTAAAATTTGATATGTTTTGACTCCCAAGCACCTTGTTTTTTGTTGTTGTTGTTGAAATCAGCTGATTATCTCTTTAGAAAGAGGGTCAGCTAGAAGCCTAGGTTTTTTGGAATTGCAAATTTTTTTTAGTATAGTCTGGAGAAAGGTCCTTCAAAAGGGAAGTTCAATGGGACTTGCCCGCCCTTCATCATCTCGTTCCCGTGCCAGGTGTGTGTTGGTCACGTAAAAGCCTGGGAAGCATCAGAGGAGTCCCGGCTTGCCGCTGCTGTGTGGAGACAGGGTTAGCAAAATGACACTAGTGATGAGGGAGGGGCTTCTTTTCACCATAAGCCTGCTGTGTACACCGAGGGCGGCGGGAGAAGCATGGGAAGGAGTCAGCCTAAGTTTGCACATTGCGTAAAGGGGACACTAAGGTATGAGCTGAAGCTTTAGGTTCTCCTTGCTTCCCTCAAGACCTCCTTCTTGCTAACAGAAGCAGTAGGCAGTTGCTGCAGTATGTTTCTCACCCTGCCAATAGGTCTGTCTGTATCTCTCTTAAGGAAAATAGCCTGGTCCCTCCTGGCAGTGCTTGGAAGCTTGATGCTGATTCTTATATAGCGTGGCAAGCCGACCAGCAGTGCCAGGCCTTCATCTGTATTCTGCACTATCCCTTTACTGGGTTCCTGGCACTGAATGGCCTCCAGCCCTGAAGAATCACTTGTGATCACAGCAACTGAACTGGGCTTTCTCCCAGAGAGGAAGGGGCATGTCATTTTGACTTGACAGAGGGGAAAATGGGAGCTGTCCTTGACTGCCTTTGTTGTGCTTTCCCGCGTAAGATAGCACTGTGTTTTCAACTGTTTTCATTACACCGTCTTTGCAATGATGTAAATGTAAGAGATCACTCAGCTTTAAAAGCAAAGTGGTTTCATCTTATTTATATGAAGACTTTTTAACATATCAAGAATTAGGTGCATTGGCAGGTAGGGTTTGGGGTGTGATAACTGCTTCAGATGGAATGTTCACTTAAGCTTTGTCTTCTTAAAAATTATCAATGTGAATGTCATAATTATATATATTTTTGTGGAAAACTTTCTCCTAAGTATAAGTTATTGTGCAAAATATAGTATCATTGATGCAAATAATAGTTTAACTTTTAGTTTAGAAATCCTAAAAGATATAAATTGTATTGCATATGCATTAAAAGTTTGTTTTATTTAATTTTATGTAGATGTGTAAAGTGTTAGGTAAAATTTTTTTCACTTACCCATTTAAACACCTTGTTACTTGAATATTGTGTTGACTGGTCTGCAACAGTGATCCACTCTGTAATATAGCTCTTTTAACTGGGAAGGAACCACGCCCCAGCTGTGCTGATTACATTAGTGTTGGCACACAGTCGGGTGCTCGTGTAACACAAATGCCACGTTGTCTGGGTGTACAGTGTTTGTGGAGACGCCACTTCCTCAAAATGGTTTTTGATCGTTTTTAACCTGTAAGACCTTTTGATGCTCACAAACCTCTATTCAACACACAAAACAAAAATGAAAAGGTAGTTGGGTTGTACAAGTTGACTGTGGTGGACTCATTAAGCGGTGGTTTTCTGTTCATCTAAAGTTTCCTCAAATACCACAGACCACTATTAAGTGTGCTCATTGTCACTTTAAATTTCAGCTATACCCTATTTTTGTCATTCTAAATATCAGACGTACTATTGGTATAATTGCACACCAAAAATAAGCCAAACAGTGCATTATGCTAACTGGATCCCTGCTTTTATGTGAGCTAAGGAAAGATGGAGCCAGCTCCAACTAGGGCCTCTTTTTCTCTCTCGTCTATCCTGTTTCTAAACCGAATGATCCAGGATTCAAGCTTCTAGTGTCAAGTGAAACTTTCCTCAGATGAACTCCAGGTAGCTAGGTCACCTAAATCTAGTGGTCCTGTGTGATGCTCTTTCTGCCAGTCCCTGAATCTCTGCAGCTTCTCTTACCTGTAGTTAAAGCACAATTGCAGTGACGTCGCATTCCGAAGAAGGAAGGTCAGCAGAGGCTATGCATGTTGTGTGATGATGAGTGTTTACAGCCACCTTCTCCTAAAACGAAATTTATACTGGGGTGGATAGTATTCCATTATGTAGACTTATCGACTTTGCTAAGTGCTTTTTAGACAGCTTAAAAATTTTCAAGATTTTAAAAGATGTATAAGGTTAAGTTTGCAAATATAATGGAAATGCTGTATATCTTTTGAAGTGATAAACTCCACGTTGGAATTTTAAAGAAAACATGTTGTAATAATGCTGTTGTAAGTAATATTTTAATGTCTCTCTGCCTGTTTTCTATTTCAGCACATTCATTGTGGTGAATGTTCATAGCATTATAACTGCTTAGCCATTGAATGATAACATTTGTTAGTGGAAATTGGAAAATTTATTTGTGAAATTCTGCAGAATTCATTTTTCTATTTCCAATATTTGCTGAGGTTAAATAAAAAATTTTCAAGCCATTGATGTAATAAAATATGAAATGAAAGCATTTTCTGCACCCCACGCTCCATCAAAGCAGTAGCCTACCCTGTAACAAAGTGGAGTTCCTTCTCTCCTTTTGAGTGAGCCTTGGGGTTTCCAAATGTATAATTTCCTCCAAATCAGACCCTGTGGAAATACCACCAGGGATGCCTTTTGTTCTTAACCTTTTGCTCTACCTGAACCTACATTTTTTTTATATATATGATACTTTGATAGTTGGAATCAAGTTGAAGCACATGAATTCATAAAGTTTGTGATAGTTGTGGGCTTAAATGCAAGGGTTCAGTAGGAGACCTTTTCCCCCCGTGGATGGATTTTCTTTTTTCAGCCTGACCAGGGTTTTGGCCTGATCCCTGGAGGCGGGATGGTGGCAGTGCAGAGGCAAGATCACTGCCTCTGTGGCCTCCGTTCAGCCAAGAGTGCGTGCGCACCAGTGCCGGTGGTTTCCTGAGGAGCATGAAGAAGCTGGCGGTGGCTGTGGTCTCGTGGTCTTCCCTTTATTAGCTGGTTTGTAGGGTTTGGTTAGATAACTACTGTAGATTTAGGCTAGAAGTCCAGTGCACTATCCATTGTTGCCACTGAGCCTGCTCACTAGGTAACTTCTATAGAAATCCAATTTCTAGGTCCAGGCAGGTGGCGCTCCTGTGTGTGACTGCACAGTGTAGGAGGGTTGTAGAAGGGTGACGGGGTCCAGCCTTCCCAGCGTTGACAGTCTAGTGGAGGACACTGCACATATCCTCCAGGTGACAACAGTCAGCACCACAACAAGTAGAGCCGCAGCTGCAGGCGGGTCTGGGAGGGAGGTCGCAGCCGCCTTGCGTCTAATTTAGAGAGTGCCTGTCCTGGAGCTGAGCCTGTGGAAAGGGGAGAGTCTCCTTGGGTGAGGGTGGCACCTAGGGGCGGAGGCCAAGAGTGTTGAGACCTCTGCTGTGATTTGTGAAGGTGGCTTGTGGTCTAGAACAAGAGGAAATGAATGCCAAGGACAGAGAGGAGGAAGGTTGAGGCCAAGGTGGCCCCCTGCCAAGATGCTGCTCGACATCTGCTAGGATGGGCACTGAAGGTGGAGCCATTGGACTTGGCCGTTATTGACTTAAAAGAACCCCGGGTGATGGCTGAGGCTGGGAAGAGGGAGCAATGAAGGGACTGGTCTAACCTGAGCGCATGCAAGGGCACAGGATAGGAAGGGATAGCAGGCAGGCTGTGAGTCCCGAATCAGGGACGCATGGAGGCCCTGGCTTCAGTCCCCCTTTCTCGGACTGGGGGGGGAAAAACACCTGTATACAGGTGTAGATGAGGCGCCTCTGTGCCTCGCTTCCCACGATCTTGGCCCTCCCCACAGCCCCAGCTTCAGACAGGTGTGACTGCAGCACCCTGAGGTCGGCGACCTAGGGGAGCTCAGGAATAGCAGCCTGGAAGTAGCAGAGAGTTCCATCCCCAGGGGCAGCTCTGGGTAATCTGGGTAAGGCAGCCACAGAGAGTGGCTCCCCCTCAGCAGCCCCCTGCAGAGACCAGCTCAGACATGGTCTAGGACTGATTCTCCTTCCCTGCCTCACTTTTTCTGTCCCCGTATTTCTGTTGCCTGGGATTGGTTTCAAAAGCAAACCATTTATCCACAAAGCCTCATCTCAGGCTTGCTTTTGGGTGGAATCTAGGCCAAGATAGCACCAAAGTGAGAATCCCAAGGCTTGGAGAGGCCTGGTGAGATCCCTGCCGGGCCTGTCCCAGCCTTTCAGCTTATGGGAGGGAGAGATCTTGAGAGCACTTGATGCTGACACTGCTGGAAAGGCCATGGTGGCGCCCACGCCAAACGGGGAGCAGCTGCACTGCTTGGAGGCAGGTGCCGGCTCTCAGCAGTCCCTTCCCTGCAGCCCCCAAGCACCGTGCTTCCCACACTGCAAGCACATGCTAGGCACTGACTCTTGGCGCTGACGGGTGTGTGAGGCTCCTGGCAAATTGCTTGCCTTTTCAACAGATGAGAGGCCGTGCTTGGGCAACATTTGGACCCAGACTAGCTCATGGATGACCCTGACTTATTCTTTGTTTTGGGGTCTTTTTTCTTTTTCTTTTTTTTTTTTTATGAAATTGAATCTTGCTCTGTTGCTCAGGCTGGAGTGCAGTGGCGTGATCTCTGCTCTGCAGCCTCCACCTCCCGGGTTCAAGCGATTCTCCTGTCCCAGCCTCCTAAGTAGCTGGGATTACAGGTGTGCGCCACCATGCCCAGCTAATTTTTGTATTTTTAGTAGAGATGGGGTTTCACAGTGTTGGCCAGGCTGGTCTCGAACTCCTGACCTCAGGTGGTCCACCCGCCTTGGCCTCCCAAAGTGTTGGGATTACAGGAGTGAGCCACTGCGCCCGGCCAGTTCTTTGGTTCTGGGCTGAATGGAACCCATCCCCCAAGAAAGCTCCCCAAGTACACTTTCCTGTTGTCCCAGAAGCAGGAGCACAGTCACAGGCCTTGAAGCATCCGCTTGCCTGCCAGCTCTGCCAGCTCGCCCTCCCTTTGCCATTTCCCCACTGCCTGGGTGGTCCGTCAGCACCTGCGGACTCTACAGCGCTCACACCTAAAGCCCTGTGCCCAGAGCTCAGCTGCCACTGGACCACTCCACTCCCATGTCCATCAGTGCCTCCAAATTACACACAGTCTGAGACTAAGGCCCTTTTCCCCTGCACCTGTTTCTGCAGCCTCTTCGGTGTGTAGCACTGAGCACTGCTGTGTGTCTGGTCACTGCAGCCTCTTCGGTGTGTAGCACTGCTGTGTGTCTGGTCACTGCAGCCTCTTCGGTGTGTAGCACCGCTGTGTGTCTGGTCACTGCAACCTCTTCGGTGTGTAGCACCGCTGTGTGTCTGGTCACTGCAACCTCTTCGGTGTGTAGCACCGCTGTGTGTCTGGTCACTGCAACCTCTTCGGTGTGTAGCACTGAGCACCGCTGTGTGTCTGGTCACTGCAACCTCTTCGGTGTGTAGCACCGCTGTGTGTCTGGTCACTGCAACCTCTTCGGTGTGTAGCACCGCTGTGTGTCTGGTCACTGCAACCTCTTCGGTGTGTAGCACTGCTGTGTGTCTGGTCACTGCAGCCTCTTCGGTGTGTAGCACTGAGCACCGCTGTGTGTCTGGTCACTGCAACCTCTTCGGTGTGTAGCACCGCTGTGTGTCTGGTCACTGCAACCTCTTCGGTGTGTAGCACTGCTGTGTGTCTGGTCACTGCAGCCTCTTCGGTGTGTAGCACTGCTGTGTGTCTGGTCACTGCAGCCTCTTCGGTGTGTAGCACTGCTGTGTGTCTGGTCACCAAGCTAGAAGCACTTCGATTCATCACTACTGCCAAGGATAGCACAAGTCCTCCCTCCTACCTGAGGGGGTGCCGGGGCCTCCTAACCTACCCCTAAACCCCACCATTCCTCTTGCCTTTTCTCTCCCACTCCCCACCTAATCTCGTGGGGAAAGCGGAAAGCATTGCATCTGTCTCCCAAAAAATGCACAGCCCTTCATTCCGCCCTAAGGCCCTGTAACCTGACTTCAGGGGCTGGGCCTGCCCCGGGCCCAGTCATGCATCCTGTCCATCTCTGGTCCTGACGAACCCCTTCCCCCACCTACTGCAGGGGGACTGATTCTCGGGGCTTCTACAACTTAAGTCTCATTCTGTGCTAATCTCTTTGTGCTAAGTGTAATGAAGTGATTTTAAATTCTTATTTTAAAAATAGGTAACTAATGTTCCTGGTATAAAAGGCCTACGTGAAACATGAGTTTCTCATCCCTGTCCTCTAACCACCCAGTTCTCTCCATAGGCAGCCATTGCTGCCTGTTCCTTGCGTATCCCTCAAGGGATGATCATACATTTGCAGGCATGCATGTGTGCAAACACATAGATGGCACACTCTGTACACTAGCTTCGCCCACCTGACACACTGATAGTCTTCTCAGCCTTCCTGCATCAGCACATATGTCTAAAGTCAGTTTGGGCCGGGCGTGGTGGATCACGCCTGTAGTCCCAGCATTTGGGGAGGCCAAGGCAGGTGGATTACCTGAGGTCAGGAGTTTGAGACCAGCCTGGCCAACATGGTGAAACCCCATCTCTACTAAAACTACACACACACGCACACACAAATCGCTGGGTGTGGTCACAGTGCGCGCCTGTAATCCCAGCCACTTGAGAGGCTGAGGCAGGAGAATCACTTGAACCCAGGAGGTGGAGGTTGCAGTGAGCCGAAATCGCGCCACTGCACTGCAGCCTCGGTGACAGAGAGAGACTGTGCCTCAAAAAATGAAAAATGAAAAATAAAGCTGCTTCGTTCCGTTGTATTGGCTTCATGGTATTCCATTTATGGTGGCAATTATTTATGGAAACCGTCGTCAGTTGACAGGCAACTGAAGTATCCTTTGTAAAACAGCAGAATGGAAATCACGTGTCGCTTCACCTATGTGCCAGTGTAGTTGTAGGATAAATAGAATCTCTGGATGAAAAAATCTGGTTCATTTTTCCTTTTGATATGTACCACTCACTGGCCTTCCAGAGCAGTTGTATCAGTTTCTCCTTCTGTCTGCGTGAACAAGGGCACTTGTCGCCCCACGCCCTTCCTAACGCTGTGATAATTGCACATTTTGATCTGAGGTGTTTGATAAGCTGTTGGGCTCACTAGATTGAGTTCCTTGAGGTCAGCACTGTTGTGCTCATCTAGTTCCCCACAGCTGGGAATAACAGGCACACAGATGTGTAGTAATGGAACAGAGAAATCGGTGCATTGCGGAGGAAAATTAAACGCCTGCTGGCTCTGTGCTTAGGGATCAAAGGCCCTGCTATGGCTTATGAGTGACTCCCAGAGAGTGGGGTTCCCAGCTGCCAATTCCTGCATGTCCAGAGAGGAATTAGCTGAGGCTTGGGGCTTTCTGGGCCCTTTTCTTGCTTATTGAGCTATCTGCTACTTAGATATTTATTGCCAAAGGACTAGGGGAAGAAACATTCAAATCTGAAGGCCTGGTGATTATAGATTTTTGTTTGTTTGTTTTGAGACAGGGTCTCGCTCTGTCGTCCAGGCTGGAGTGCAGTGGCCTGATCTTGGCTCACCGCAACCCCCACCTCTCAGGTTCAAGTGATTCTCATGCCTCAGCCTCCTGAGTAGCTGGGATTACAGGCACGTGCCACCACACCTGGCTAATTTTGTATTTTTAGTAGAGACGGGGTTTCACCATGTTGCCCAGCCTGATCTTGAACTCCTCACCTCAAGTGATCTGCCCACCTCAGCCTTCCAAAGTGTTGGGGATTACAGGCATGAGCCACTGCACCTGGCTATAGATTTTAAATGAGGTTGAATGTCAAATTCTAGGTCCTCCATCTCCCTGCATTCTTTGGTGCCCTTCTTACCGTCCACCCTCCTTAGTGGGGAGTTGGCTGGCTGATACCTGTGAGGAAATTGACCGAGTTCTGGCCTGGACAAGCTGAAGACACCTTCCTGCCAAGATGGGGCAGGGAGCGCTGCTCACAACTACACTAGAAGCAGGAAGGGATGGTCCCGCCTGCGCAGTCACGCGGAAGGTGTCCGGGAGGAAGGGACAGTTGAATAAGGACAGCAGCTCACCTGAGCAAGGGTGAGTGGCAGCACAGGAGCCGGCCCCTTGCAGTCAAGTCAGCTGTTTCCTTCTTGTCAATGGAGGGTATTAGAATTTTAATGTGGTTCAGGCCGGGCGCCGTGGCTCACGCCTGTAATCCCAGCACTTTGGGAGGCCAAGGCGGGCAGATCACGAGGTCAGGAGATCGAGACCATCCTGGCTAACACGGTGAAACCCCGTCTCTACTAAAAATACACAAAACTAGCCGGGCGAAGTGGCGGGCGCCTGTAGTCCCAGCTACTTGGGAGGCTGAGGCAGGAGAATGGCGTGAACCCGGGAGGCGGAGCTTGCAGTGAGCTGAGATCCGGCCACTGCACTCCAGCCTGGGCGACAGAGCGAGACTCCGTCTCAAAAAAAAAGAAAAAAGAAAATACAAAAAATTAGCCGGGCACGGTGGCGAGCGCCTGTAGTCCCAGCTACTTGGGAGGCTGAGGCAGGAGAATGGCGTGAACATGGGAGGCGGAGCTTGCAGTGAGCCGAGATTGCACCACTGCACTCCAGCCCCGGCGACAGAGCGAAATTCTTGTCTCGAAAAAAAAAAAGGAATTTTGTGTGGTCCTCTGGTGATTTGTGCCCTGCTCATGGCAGGTGCCTAGTGAGTTTTTGTGGCTGCAGGAAAGACTTGGCCGAATTCCACCGCGGGCACCGCAGATTGAGGCAGGGATGCTTTGAGGGCCCGCAGCACTTCCTGCCCCCAGGACTTCCTCCCCAGGCCGTCCCTGTTGGCCAGTTTGGGAGAGATTTGGCCAAGGAACAGATGACAGGATGCAGGCTGAGCTTTCTGACTTGTGCTAACAACTTCAGTTTGCCTGTGAAATTCCTTTTCCTCAGCTCTGGGCAGACTGGACATTTCTGTTGTCCAAGAGCAGCTCGTGTCCCCTAACCACTCTTTGCCAGCACTCAGCCCCAAGGAGGGGCCTCCTGTCCCTCCTGCCGAGACTTTGCATAACAATTATTTGGAGTATGGCTCATGGCACTTCAATGAATAAATTTAGCAACAAGTGGGTCTTACACTGGCAGGGCGCCATAGTACTCTCAGCTACTCTGGAGTCTCAGGTAGGAGGGTTGCTTGAGTCCAGGAGGTGAAGGCTGCAGTGAGCTATGATCATACCACTGCTCTCCAGCCTGGGCAACACAGTGAGACCCTGTCTCAAAAAATAAATATATAGGCCCTGGGCACGGTGGCTCACCCTTGTAATCCAAGCATTTGAGAGGCTGGGGTGGGTGGTTCACTGGAGGCCAGGAGTTTGAGACCAGCCTGGTCAGCATAGTGAAACCCTGTCTCTACTAAAAATACAAAAATTAGCCGGGCTTGGTGGCAGGTGCCTGTAATCCCAGCTACTTGGGAGGCTGAGGCACAAAAAATGCTTGAACCTAAAAGGCAGAGGTTGCACTCCAGCCTGGGCGACAGAGCAGGACCCTGTCTCAAAAAACTAAATATTTAGTATATAAAGTGTGTCTTTTGCTATATAGCAAATTATTTGTGTGTTTTTTAGTAATAATTACTTGATTTATTGGTGATTGCTTTGCCCCTAAGGACCAAACATGCATTACATTATTTAATCTTTATGACAACCTCACAAGTAGGGACTGTCATTATCTCTGTTCTATAGAAGGGGAAGCCAAGACTTAGAGAAACATGTCTTGTCCACATCACGCAACTGGCAAGTGCCAGAGGTGGGCCAGAAGCACCTGAAACTGCACCTCCCCTTACAGCCTCTGTCACTCTCTCGGATGCTGACTCAAGTCCTCGCTCCACTCTGAAATCTTTTTTGATCTCGTTCATGCCCTTAACTTCTCTAGGCCTGTCGCCTCACATACAGAGCAAGGATAATGGGCATTTCTTTTCTTTTTCATTATTTCTGCCTCTAGAGATAGCAATTTATTTCTTTTCTTTTCTTTTCTTTTCATTTTTTTGAGACAGTCTCACTCTGTCGCCCAGGCTGGACCATCTCAGCTCACTGCAACCTCTACCTCCCACGTTCAAGTGATTCTCCTGCCTCAGCCTCCCAAGTAGCTGAGATTACAGGCACCCGCTACCACGCCTGGCTAATTTTTTTGTATTTGTAGTAGAGATACGGTTTCACCATGTGAGCCAGGCTGGTTTGGAACTCTGACTTCAGGTTCGCCCACCTCGGCCTCCGAAAGTGCTGGGATTACCGGCATGAGCTACTGCGCCTGCCTGATAATGAACATTTTAAAGGCTAGTGAGCTTAAACCAAGCAGTGTGCATAAAGGCTTCAGTCTGCCCCATTGCCTGGCATGGAATAGAGGCTGGATAAACGGTCAGTCCACTCATTCTGAAGACAGGTCTTTGGGGTGTGTTGCTAGCACCTCCGTGGGGAGGGTAAGACCTGAGCTTTCCGCAGCTCACTGGCCTTCAAGAAAAACCCTTGCTTTCTCTTCTAAAACTCGCACCTCCCATCTCACCCCCGAGACAGTGAGTGAGCCGCAGGTGTCTTTAGTGGCATGCCCTTTTTTCAGTTTGAGACGGAGTCTCTCTCTGTCGCCCAGGCTGGAGTGCAGTGGCGCAATCTCGGCTCACTGCAAGCTCAGCCTCCTGAGTAGCTGGGACTACAGGCGCCCGCCACCACGCCCGGCTAATTTTTTGTCTTTTTAGTAGAGATGGGGTTTCACCGTGTTAGCCAGGATGGAAGTGGCATACTCTTAGCCCATACTGCACTGTTAGTGTGTATATTCATATATTTTATTTATTTATTTATTTATTTTGAGACAGAGTCTCGCTCTGTCACCAGGCTGGAGTGCAGTGGCGTGATCTCGGCTCACTGCTCCCTCCACCTCCCGAGTTCAAGCAGTTCTCCTGCCTCAGCCTCCCGAGTAGCTGGGATTACAGGCGCGGGCTACCACGCCCGGCTACTTTTTGTATTTTTAGTAGAGACAGGGTTTCACCATGTTGGCCAGGATGGTCTCGATATCTTGACCTCACGATCCACCTGCCTCGGCCTCCCAAAGTGCTGGAATTACAGGTGTGAGCCACCACGCCCTGCCTGTGTGTATTCATTTATAACTTACAGGCACTGTTCATAACCGGTTTGTTCAACATCAATCACACTAACACGCCGTTTTCTTCCTGCACCCACAAGTCTAGGCCCAGGCCATTGCTATCCTGGGGCTGGGATTGCTCTGTGCTGTCAGGCTGCCACTTCTCAGAGGAGGGAACTGAGGTCAGAGAGTCAATCAAGTGAGTTGCTCAGGGTCACTCAGCTGCTACACGGAGGAGGGAGCCAGGTGGGCTGACTGTGAGACAGAACTCCTCCACCGAGCTTGGCTTCCAAGGGCCGCTGGTAAGTGGAGGGGAGGTGGACCCCTTCAGCTGGGCTACAGCCCGTAGCCGAGCCTGTCCTGAACTTCCCCACGGCCAGCTACAGTGAGTACAGCCCCTTGGGTCTTGGGTCACAGACCCTGAGGACCACTGCAGGGATGTCCTGTCGATGGGACTGGCTGTGGGGTGTCCCACAGGGGAACATCCCTTACAAACCTGGATTTCCTCTCATCACTGGGGTACAGTAGGTGTGCTTCAGCTTTCCTGCTTCTAGCAGAGCACCTTTCCCAAATCCCGGGTGGTTCCCAGGGGTGACCCAAACTGGCAGCCAGCCCTCTGCAGCTGTGCGCTGCTCACTACCCCTCCGTTTCCTCCACCTTTCCACTCACACCCCAGGCTGTCCGAAGTGGACCTGTTGGCACTTCCCCACCTTGAGCTTTTTCTGGCCCTTGTTGACACGCTGCCTAGCCATTGAGATTGACCCCACCAGCCTCTTCCTGGAGTGTGAGTCCAGGCTCCTCTGCAGCCCTCGGCCACTGAGTCAAAGGCCTCATGGGTGCCCACGGAGTACTGGCCATCAGTGCCATGAGGCCAGGGCCTGCAGCACCGAGTTGAAGACCTTGTGGGTGCCCACAGAGTGCCCATCAGCACCACGAGGCCAGGGCCTGCAGCAGGTCTGTGTGCCACTGCACAGCCTCCACAGCAGGATTCTGCCCTTGCCTGGCCCTGATTGCAGGGGTGGCTCTAATGACCGCTTCACGCTGATCACCTTTCTCAGAAAGACTGACAGTGCTGGTCCCCAGGAATCATGCCTCTGAGTGTCCTTGCCTTGTGTTGTCCCTTACCCCCCAACTCTGGGCTGAGTCATAGACTTGTTTTGATCAATGGAACCTTCACAGGCTTGACATGAGCTTTAGGGCCTGCCTGCTCTTGTTTCTGAAAACTCTGTTACCCTGTAAAAAAGCTTGAGATCCTGGTCCTGAAGAATCCTGAATTCCAGTCCGGAGACAGAGAAATGGAAACATCCACGCAGGGAAGGTAGCAGCAGGTTTCCTATGATTGGATTAGTTGGCTGTGCCACCATTCAAGCCTGGGGTGCTGGGATGGGCCAGGAGGTAACCCCAGGCCTTACCCCACCCTAGCCCAGAGAATCCTTCTCTGGGTAGAGTCCAGGAAGGCTTTGTTGGCGATTGATCTGACTTCCAGAGATGCCGAGCCCAGCCTGCTAGGGGTCATGATCCATCCA
Source organism: Macaca mulatta (assembly GCF_049350105.2). NCBI lineage: Eukaryota > Metazoa > Chordata > Mammalia > Primates > Cercopithecidae > Macaca > Macaca mulatta. The sequence continues at coordinate 176,112,273 of NC_133412.1, forward strand.
TGAGCCAAGCTTTACCACTCAATGGTGGTCCGAGGCTTTCAACAGTGAGAAGGTAGGCCCTGGATGTGCCACGTGAAGGCAGAGGCTGGCAGGTCCCAGGCTGGGGCACCGTGACCTGCACCTTTCCATCTCCCCACCCCAAAGCCGGATCGTGGTCTCTGAATGCCATTTCCCATGGAAATGAACCAGGTTCTTTGGAGAAGTGACTGGATTTTGCTATGGGAGGAAGGAAGTATACAAGGGGAGCCTGGGAATCTGGTGCCAGAGACCAAAGAAGCACCCAAAATAATGGGGTCACGTCCAAAGGACTTGGGAGCCAAACTAAAGGGCCTCCTACTGGCCTATTAAAAAAAAGGACATTGATGAAAACAGCAAAGACAAGAATATAAAAATTCATAATGATAGTTTTTTTAAATGTTTTTTTTCTTTTGAGGTGGAGTCTCACTCTGTCACCAGGCTGGAGTGCAGTGGTGGGATCTCAGCTCACTGCAACCTCCGCCTTCCGGGTTCAAGCGATTCTCCTGCCTCAGCCTCCGAGTAGCTGGGACTACAGGCGTGCGCCACCACGCCCGGCTAATATTTGTATTTTTAGTAGAGATGGAGTTTCACCATGTTGGCCAGGATGGTCTCGATCTCTTGACCTCGTGATCCGTCCACCTTGGCCTCCCAAAGTGCTGGGATTACAGGCGTGAACCACCCACACCCGGACTAAAAAATTTTATTTGAGACAGGGTCTCACTGTGTTGCCCAGGCTGGAGTGCAGTGGTGCGATCATGGTTCACTACAGCCTAGACCTCCCGGCTTAAGTGATCCTCCCACTTCAGTTCCCCTGCTAACCCCCCTGTGAGTAACTGGAAGTACAGGCGCATGCCACCATGAGTGGCTAATTTTTAATTTTTTTGTGTGTGAGATAGGGTCTTGCTTTGTTGCCCAGGTTGGAGTGCAGCGGTGTAATCACAGCTCACTGCAGCCTCAACCTCTTGGGCTCAAGCAGTCCTCCCACCTCAGCCTCCCAAGTAGCTGAGACTTACAGGCACAAATCACACCTGGCTAATTTTTTTTTCTTTTAATTTTTTCGTAGAGACAGGATTTTGCTGTGTTGTCCAGGCTGGTCTTGAACTCCTGAACTCAAGCTGTCCTCCTGCCTCAGCCTCCAAGTTTTTTTAAAAGCACCTATTGATCACCATTGGAGCTGAGAATATTAGGCATGTATCCAACTTTCTTATCTGTACTGTTTCAGGATAATCAAATCATTGAAGGAGAAAGTTCTTTCTAGGAGAATTCCAGGTAATACATGCAACAGAGTATGTCAGAATTAGAAAATTACTAATTCGGGGCCAGGCGTGGTGGCTCATGCCCGTCATCCTAGCACTTTGGGAGGCTGAGGCAGGCAGATGCACACACACACCCCCATATGTCAAGGCCCTGCCCTTTAAGCTAGAACAACTTCCAGGGGATTTAAAGAGCTGGTGCCTTTTAAAGAATCACCCCTTCAGTCGGGCGTGGAGGCTTACGCCTGTAATCCCAGGCTCACGTAATCCTCCCCCAAAAAACAGAATTAAAGGAAGACAGAAAGTCAAGAAAACAAATGACCAACATGAAATATGTTTTTTTTTATTTTATTTTTTGAGACAGTGTCACTGTCACCCAGGCTGAAGTGCAATGGCATGATCTCTGCTCACTACAACCTCCATCTCCTGGGTTCAGGTGATTCTCCCACCTCAGCCTCCTGAGTAGCTGGGACTACAGGCATGCACCGCCGTGCCCAGCTAATTTTTTTTTTTTTTTTTTTTTTTTTGGTAGAGACAGGATTTCACCATGCTGGCCAGGCTGGTCTCAAACTCCTGATGTCAAGTGATCTGCCTGTCTCAGCCTCCCAAAGTGCTGGAATTATAGGTGTGAGCCACCACACCCAGCCTAACATGAAATATCAATAAAGAGAAAACCGAAAAAGAAACCAAAAGCAATCCTAGGGCTTAAAAGTAGAATAACTGAAATGAAAATTCACTAGAGAGATTCAAAGGCAGATTTGAACAGTCACAAGAAAAGAATGAGAATATGAAGATGCGACAATGGAAATAATTAACTGAGGACAGGAAGAAACAAGGTTGAAGAAGAGGGAACAGAGCCTAAGGTAACCCTGGGACACAATAAAGTGGACCAACATACGCGTTATGGGAGTCACATAAGGGGAAGAGGAAGGACATGCAGGCAGAGAGATTATTTGAAGAAATAATGGCAGAAGACTTTGTGAAATTGGTGGAAGACATGAAAATAAACATCCAAAAAAGATCGATGACCTCTAAAGAAGATGAACTCAGTAAGATCTGCTGGACAAAAGACTTAAACAGATATTTCTCAAAAGAAGCTGTACAAATAGTCAAGAGGTGCATGGAAAAATGCCTAGGATCACTAATCACTAGGGAAATGCAAATTAAAACCACAATGAGATATCACCTCACACCTGTTAGCGTGACTTTTTTCAAAACGTGAAAGATAACAAGTGTTGGCAAGGATGCGGAGAGAAGGGAACCGTTGTACATTGTTGATGGGAATGTAAACTAGTTACACTAAGATGGACAACAGTATGGAGAATCCTCAAAAAAAAAAAAAAAAAAAAAAAGGCCGGGCGCGGTGGCTCAAGCCTGTAATCCCAGCACTTTGGGAGGCCGAGGTGGGTGGATCACGAGGTCAGGAGATCGAGACTATCCTGGCTAACATGGTGAAACCCCGTCTCTACTAAAAATACAAAAAAAACTAGCCGGGCGTGGTGGCGGGCGCCTGTAGTCCCAGCTACTCGGGAGGCTGAGGCAGGAGAATGGCGTGAACCCGGGAGGCGGAGCTTTGCAGTGAGCCGAGATCACGCCACTGCACTCCAGCCTGGGCGACAGAGCGAGACTCCGTCTCAAAAAAAAAAAAAAAGAAAAAAAAGGACTTACGCAATGATCTAGCAGTCTCTTCTGGGTGTAAATCCAAAGGAATCCAAATCAGTATGTTGGCTGGGCATAATCCTAGCACTTTGGGAGGCCGAGGTGGGAGGATCACAAGCTCAGGAGTACGAAACCAGCCTGAGCAGTGTATCATGACCCCATCTCTACAGAAAATAATTAGCCAGGCGCAGTAGCCTGTGCCTACAGTACCAATTACTCCAGAGGCTGAGGCAGGAGGATCATGTGAGCCCAGGAGATTGAAGCTACAGTGAGCTGTGATCACACCACTGCATTCCAGCCTGGGTGACAGAGCGAGATTCTGGCTCAAAAAACAAACCAGTCAGAATGTAAGTAATGAGATAGAGGACTTGAAAACACAATAAACCGGCGTAGCCTGAGCGTGGGATTCCGCGCGTGCGCTCGGCTCCACCTGGTGCGGCTACGGCCGGGAAGCCACTGGACTATGTCGGCCCCGTTTGAGGAGCGGAGTGGGGTGGTTCCGTGCGGGACCCCGTGGGGCCAGTGGTACCAGACCCTGGAGGAGGTGTTCATTGAAGTTCAGGTGCCTCCAGGCACGCGCGCCCAGGATATCCAGTGCGGCCTGCAGAGCCGGCATGTGGCGCTGTCGGTGGGCGGCCGCGAGATCCTCAAGGGCAAACTCTTTGATTCTACAATAGCTGATGAGGGAACATGGACTTTGGAGGATAGAAAAATGGTTCGTATTGTTCTCACAAAGACAAAGAGAGATGCAGCAAATTGTTGGACTTCTCTACTAGAATCTGAATATGCAGCGGATCCTTGGGTGCAAGACCAAATGCAGAGAAAGCTTACATTAGAGAGATTCCAAAAAGAAAATCCTGGTTTTGACTTCAGTGGAGCAGAAATCTCAGGAAACTACACTAAAGGTGGACCAGATTTCTCAAACCTTGAGAAATAACTGCTTTTTTTTCCTGAATTCTGTGGATCCTAGCAGATATTGCCAACTTAATCAGAGAAACAGATTATGTAATGGAAGAAAAATGTGGATGCCTACAGTTAACAGATTGCAAAATATATTTTAAAATGGTTCTAAAAATTGCATTCAAACATGATTTACGTAGGAAATGTACTGTGGGAACTATTCTATGGATACATGGTAAAGTTGTTTTGGACTTGTTTTTGCTCAGCATGAAGTTTTATATGCTGCATTTTACTAATTCCATATTTAACCATATTTTTAATACAAAATAACATTAGAGTATAGATCATGTGAAATGAAGGGTGCCTTTGGGGAAAATTAACTTTTTCTTTTGATAAGTATGATATTCAATAAAGTTTTCTAAATAGGAAAAAAGAAAAAAAAAGAAAACACAATAAACCAGCTAGGTATAATAGACATAGACAAAATATATAACAACAACAGAATCCACATTTCTTAAGTGAGCATGGGACATTTTCCAGGATAGACCATAAGTTTCACCACAAATTAAGTCTCAATAGATTTTAAAAGATATCATTTAAAGTATCTTCTGTGACCACAACAGGATGAGATTAGAGACCAATAATAGAAGGAAACTGGAAAGTTCACAAATTTGTAGAAATTAACACTCATTTAAGAACCAGTGGATGAATGAAGAAATCACAGGGGAAATACAAAAATACGTAGAGACCAGTGAAAACAAAAACACAATATACCAAAACTTACAAGATGCAATGAAAGTAGCGCTAAGGGGCAGATTTGTAACAATAAGCACATTTAAAACATCTCAGCCAGGCACGGTGGTTCATGCCTGAAATCCCAGCAGTTTGGGAGGCCAAGGTGGGAGGATTGCCTGAGCTCAGGAGTTCAAGACTAGCTTGGACAACATGGCGAAATACCGTCTTTATGAAAAATGGAAAAACTAGCCAGGCGTGGTGGCACATGTCTATAGTCCAGACTACTAAAGACGTTGAGGTGGGAGGATCACTTGAGCCTGGGAGGTCGAGGCTGTGGTCACACCGCTGCCCTCCAGCCTGGGCCACAGAGTGAGATCCTGTCTCAAAGAAATATATGTATATTTATATTATATATAATATATAAATGTAATATATATTACACCTGTAATCCCAGCACTTTGGGAGGCTGAGACAGACAGATCACTTGAGCCCAGCAGTTCAAGACCAGACTGACCAACATGGTTGAAACCTTGCCTCTACCAAAAAATACAAAAATTAGCTGGGCGTGGTGGCACATGCCTGTAATCCCAGCTACTTGGGAGGCTGAGGCAGGAGAATTGCTTGAACCCGGGAGGCAGAGGTTGCAGTGAGCTGAGATCACGCCATTGCACTCCAGCCTGGGGGACGGAGTGAGATCTGTCTCAGAAAAATAATAATATATTAAAAACATCTCAAATAAATCAACCACTTAACTTCCCAACTTAAGGACCTAGAAAATTAAGGAGAAACTAGGGTGGGCGCGGTGGCTCACGCCTGTAATCCCAGCACTTTGGGAGGCCAAGCCAGGCGGATCACGAGGTGAGGAGTTTGAGACCAGCCTGACCAACGTGGTGAAGCCTGTCTCTACTAAAAATACAAGATTAGCCGGGCCTGGCTGGTTGCGTGTACCTGTAATCCCAGCTACTCGGGACGCTGAGACGGGAGAATAACTTGAACCCGGGAGGCGGAGGTTGCAGGAGTTGAGATCACGCCATTACACTCCAGCCTGGGAAACAGAGTGCGACTCCGTCTCAAAAAAGAAAAAGAAAATTAAGTAGAAACTAAACCCAAAGCTAGCCCATGAAAGGACATTTAAAAGATTAGAGCATGGCCGGGCGCGGTGGCTTACGCCTGTAATCCCAGCACTTTGGGAGGCCGAGGCGGGCAGATCACAAGGTCAGGAGATCGAGACCACGGTGAAACCCCGTCTCTACTAAAAATACGAAAAATTAGCCGGGCGCGGTTGTGGGCGCCTGTAGTCCCAGCTACTCGGGAGGCTGAGGCAGGAGAATGGCGTGAACCCGGGAGGCGGAGCTTGCAGTGAGCCGAGATCGCGCCACTGCACTCCAGCCTGGGCTGGGCGACAGAGCGAGACTCCGTCTCAAAAAAATAAAAATAAAAATAAAAAAATAAAAGATTAGAGCAGGCGGGGCACGGTAGCTCATGCCTGTAATCCCAGCACCTTGGGAGGCTGAGGTGGGTGGATTACCTGAGGTCAGGAATTCAACACCAGCCTGGCCAACTTGGCAAAACCTCGTGACTACTAAAAATACAAAAATTAGCTGGGCATGGTGGTGCATGCCCACAATTCCAGTTACTTGGGAGGCTGAGGCAGGAGAATCGCTTGAACCCGGGGGGCAGAAGTTTCAATGAGCCAAGATCATACCACTGCATTCCAGCCTGGGCAACAGAGTGAGACTCCGTCTCAAAAAATAATAATAAATAAATAACAAAGAAATAAAAGATTAGAGCAGAAGTAAATGAAATAAATAATAGAAAAACAACATAGAGCCAGGCATGGTGGCTCATGCCTGCAATCCCAGAACTTTGGGAGGCCAAGACAGGTGGATCACTTCAGCTGAAGAGTTCCAGAGCAGCCTGGCCAACATGGCGAAACCCCATCACTACCAAAAAATACAAAAATTAGCAGGATGTGGTGATGCACATCTGCTTGTGCTGGGGAAGCTGAGGCAGGGGAATTGCTTTAACCCGGTGAGGGGTGAAGGTTGCTGTGAGCTGAGATCGTGCCATTGCACTCCAGCCTGGATGACAGAGCTTGACTCCGATTCAAAAAACAAAAAACAAACAAACAAAACAAAAGAGAGAGACTAATGCTTTCTTCAGTATGTCAATTGCATTTTTCAAGTCTAGAATTTCTGCCTGATTCTTTTTAGTTATTTCAATCTTTTTGTGAAATTTCTCTGATAGGATTCTGAATTCCTTCTCTCTGTTGTCTTGACTTTATGTTTCCTCAAAACAGCTATTTTGAATCATCTCTCTGAAAGGTCACATATCTGTTTGTCTGGGATTGGTCTCTGGTGCCTTATTTAGTTTGTTTGGTGAGGACATGTTGGATGTTTGTTGGTTTGTGGATGTTGTTTGTTGGTTTCTGGATGTTTATTGGGTTGTGGATGTTTGTTGGTTTGTGAATGTTTGTTGGTTTGTGGATGTTGTTTGTTGGTTTGTGGATGTTGTTTGTTGGTTTGTGGATGTTTTTTGTTGGTTTGTGGATGTTGTTTGTTGGTTTGTGGATGTTTGTTGGTTTGTGGATGTTGTTTGTTGGTTTGTGAATGTTTGTTGGTTTGTGGATGTTGTTTGTTGGTTTGTGGATGTTTTTTGTTGGTTTGTGGATGTTGTTTGTTGGTTTGTGAATGTTTGTTGGTTTGTGGATGTTGTTTGTTGGTTTGTGAATGTTTGTTGGTTTGTGGATGTTGTTTGTTGGTTTGTGGATGTTGTTTGTTGGTTTGTGGATGTTGTTTGTTGGTTTGTGGATTTTTTTGTTGGTTTGTGGATGTTGTTTGTTGGTTTGTGGATGTTGTTTGTTGGTTTGTGGATGTTTGTTGGTTTGTGGATGTTGTTTGTTGGTTTGTGGATGTTTGTTGGTTTGTGGATGTTTGTTCGTTTGTGAATGTTGGTTTGTGGATGTTGTTTGTTGGTTTGTGAATGTTTGTTGGTTTGTGGATGTTGTTTGTTGGTTTGTGGATGTTTTTTGTTGGTTTGTGGATGTTGTTTGTTGGTTTGTGAATGTTTGTTGGTTTGTGGATGTTGTTTGTTGGTTTGTGAATGTTTGTTGGTTTGTGGATGTTGTTTGTTGGTTTGTGGATGTTTTTTGTTGGTTTGTGGATGTTGTTTGTTGGTTTGTGGATGTTTGAAGAGTTAGGTATTTATTGTAGTTGTCACAGTATGGGCTTGTTTGTACCTGTCCTTCTTGGGAAGGCTTTCCAAGTATTTGAAGGCACTTGGATGTTGTGATCTAAGTTTTTGGTCACTGCAGCCACAGCTGCATAAAGGGTAGCCCAAGCCCAGTAACATTTGTGCCCATCCCTCTTGAGAAGGCTTTCTGGGTAATCAAAGGGAATTGAGTGTTTTGATCTTAATTCTTTGGTGTCTGTAGCCATATCTGCACTAGTGGGTGCCGCAAGTCCAATAATGCCGCAACTCTTGCTGCCTTGTGCTGCCTTGGTGGGCTTCGGTAAGACCCAGGAGGATTCCCTGGATTACCAGGCAAAGTCTCTAGTTCTCTTCCTTCACTTTCACCCACACAGAAGGAGTCTCTCCTTCCGTGTCGGATTGCCAAGAGTTGGGGGAAGGATGGTGCCAGCACTTTCGTGGCCACCACGGCAGGGACTGTGCTGGCTCATACCTGAAGCTAGCACAGTACTGGATCTTGCCTGAGGCCCATGGCAACTACTGCCTGGCTACCACTGATGTTTCCTCCAGGCCTAAGAGCTCTTTAGTCAGCAGGTGGTGAATCCTTTCCCCAATCCTTCGGGGAAGGAGGCTCACTGCTGGCCCAGGGTGGGTCTACAAATGCCACCCAGAAGCTAGGGCTTGTAATCAGGGGCTTCAGGAATCTGCTTGGTGCTTTATTTTACTGTGACTGAGGTGGTACACAAGGGCAAAACAAAGTTCTCTTTACTCTTCCCTCTCCTTTCTACAAGCAGAAGGAAGGAGTCTTTCCCTAAATTGCACTGTCTGGCATTTGGGGGCAGGTGGTGTAAGCACTCCCTGGGCTGCCACAGCTGGTGTCTTACTGGGTTGGGTGCACCCCACGTCTACTGGCTCTGAGCCCAATGCAGCACCAGGATTTGCCTAAGGACTGCAGTCCTTATGGCCCAACTGTCTTTCAAATGTATTCAGGACCCCAGGGCATTTTAGTCAGCGGGTGGATGGGCTAGCTGAAACTCAGGTTCCTACTGCTGGGACAGAGCATTCCCCTGTAGCAAGGGCTACGCTAAATGCTCCTTCATGAGAGTTGGCAGAATTCTGCCCTATGTTGTGTCCCGCTGTGACAGGGCAGTACTAATTTCCAATGCAAAGTCTCCAAATCACTAAGCTTTCCCTACCCCAAGCACACAGCTTCTCTCTGCATGTGCTCCTGGGGGATGGGGCAGGGGTGGTGGAGGCAATGCAAGGCTGTCTTTCCTCCCCTCTTCGGTGCCTCGTTACTTGAATAATGCTAAAGCCAGGTGCTCTGATCAGTCATCTGCCTTTTGGTTCTTATGAAGGAGCTTTCTTGCATGAATAGTTATTCAATTTGGTGTTCCTGTTGGGGAACGATCATTGGAGGGTTCTGTTCTGCCATCTTGCCCTGCCTTCTCCACAAAAGATTTCATTTCCATTGGATACATTATCTATAGGTGGAACTGCTGGGTAGGTGTATCTTTAACTCCTTTTTTTTTTTTTTCGCTCTGTTGCCCAGGCTGGAGTGCAGTGGTGCGATCTCGGCTCACTGCAAGCTGTACCTCCTGGGTTCACGCCATTCTCCTGCCTCGGCTTCCCAAGTAGCTGGGACCACAGGCGCCCACCACCATGCTCGGCTAATTTTTTTGTTTGTTTTGTTTTGTTTTGTTTTTTTGAGATGGAGTCTTGCTCTGCCACCCAGGCTGGAGGTGCAGTGGCGCGATCTTGGCTCACTGCAAGCTGTACCTCCCAGGTTCACGCCATTCTCCTGCCTCAGCTTCCCGTGTAGCTGGGACTACAGGTGCCCACCACCACGCCCGGCTATTTTTTTGTAGTTTTTTTAGTAGAGATGGGGTTTCACCATGTTCCATGTTAGCCAGGATGGTCTCAATCTCCTGACCTCGTGATGCCCCCACCTCGGCCTCCCAAAGTGCTGGGATTACAGGCGTGAGCCACCGCGCCTGGCCAATTTTTTGTATTTCTTAGTGGAGACAGGGTTTCACCGTGTTTGCCAGGATGGTCTCAATCTCCTGACCTCGTGATCTGCCTGCCTCAGCCTCACCAAGTGCTGGGATTACAGGTGTGAGCCACCGTGCACGGCCCCTATCTTTGTCTTTAAGAAACTGCCAAACCATGCTCCAGAGTGGTTTTAATGTTTTGCATTTCCACCAGCAGTGTGTGAAAGTTCTAGCTGCCCACATCCTCACCGACACTTAGCATTGTCAGTCTTTTTTCAAAATTTTGGACATTTACAATTACAAACTGATTCAACTGTATGATGACTTACTATAAAACTACAGTAAATCAACACAGTGTGGTGTTGGCACATTTAGACATTGTAATCTATGAAACAGATTCCAAAAATCAGTCTACACCTACATGGTCAGTTGACTTTTGACAAAGGATAGTCTTTCGAGAAAAGATGCTGGACCCCTTCACATCAAGGAAAAATGAACTTTGATCTTATATTTACACTGTTACACCGTGTACAAAAGTTAATTTAAGATGGATCATAGCCTTAAGGGAAAAGCTAAAACTAGAAAACTTCTAGAAGAAAGCGTAGGAGAAAATCTTTGTAACTTTGGAAGAAACAAAGATATCTTCTTAAAATTTGTTTAATTTTTAATTTTTATGTTTTAAAATTTTATAGTACATTTGATAAGATTTCTAATAGTATAGAAAACACAGCATTAAAGAAAAAATTGGGCCAGGTGCCATGGCTCACGCCTGTAATCCCAGCACTTGGCGAGGCCAAGGCAGGCAGATCACGAGGTCAGGGGATCGAGACCATCCTGGCTAACATAGTGAAACCCTGTCTCTACTAAAATACAAAAAACTAGCCGGGCGTGGTGGCGGGTGCCTGTAGTCCCAGCTACTTGGGAGGCTGAGGCAGGAGAATGGCGTGAACCCGGGAGGCAGAGCTTGCAGTGAGTGGGGATCATGCCACTGCACTCCAGCCTGGGCGACAGGGCAAGACTCTATCTCAAAAAAAAAAAAAAAAAATTGGTAAATTGAAGCTAAATGTAATTGAGCCTCTAGTAAATATCACTTTATAAAGAGGAGTAATCTAAATAACACCTCGAGGAAACAATTAGCCCAACTTAGAATGTGTGCAACTGCACAGAACAGAGGATTTGGTTTCTCCAATAAGTTAACAGCATAAAAAAAGGTGGGGGAGAGGGGAGGTTGGGACTTAGAGAGACTCAAGGACCCAACAGCCAAATGCAACGTGTAGACTTTATGTCCATCCTGATCTTAACAAACCAACTGTTACAAAGGTCTTTGGGCCGGAATGATCCAATCTGAAGATAACTGGGAAATAGTTTCAAGAAGAGGTTCATTTTGTTGGTGGTGTATTGGCAAGATGATTATATTTTTTTAAATCCCAAATCGGGTTAATTACGCAATCAATAGTGTTTGTGGGAGCAAGACCATGGTGTCTAGGATTTACTGTAAAATATCCCAGTAGGGAAGATGAGGGTGGAAAAGCGGCCAGTGTTGCCCTGTTTGTTTGAGATAACTGTAGATTTTAAAATGTTGCATTCTTAAAAATTAAGGTGGGCCCGGCCTGGTAGCTTGTGCCTGTAATCCCAGTACTTTGGGAGGCCGAAGTGGGCGGATCATGAGGTCAGGAGATCAAGACCATCCTGGCGAACATGGTGAAACCCTGTCTCTATTAAAATTACAAAAATTAGCCGGACATGGTGGCGGGCACCTGTAGTCCCAGCTACTTGGGAGGCTGAGGCAGGAGAATGGCTTGAACCTGGGAGTCAGAGGTTGCAGTGAGCCGAGATAGCGCCACTGCACTCCAGCCTGGGTGACAGTGCGAGACTCCATCTCAAAAAATACAAAAACAAAAACAAAAAAATTTAAGGTGAAACTCACAGCAAAGTAATCGTTTTAATGTGAACAATTCAGTGGTGTTTAGTGTATTCAAAATGTCATGCAACTACCCCCTCATTCAGAGCATTGTCCTCAGCCCAGAGGACAGCCCTGCAGCTGGTAAGGATAAGCTCTGCATTCCCCGCTTGCCCCGGCTGCTGGCAGGTACCAATCTGCTTTCCGTTTCTGTGGGAAAGTGCTGCTTTTTTTGAATCTGGGCTTATGATACAACTTTCTTTACTTTTGTGTTTATTTGAATTATTGTAACAAAGATGTTTCCCACCACATAAGGGTCCAGTCTCCTGGCCTTCGCTCCTGCTGTACCCACCTCCGGGTTTGTCCCTTGGTTTGTTTCAGCCACAAGCAACATGAAACCTTGACTGACCCTAACTGCCTTAAACAGCTAAGGGACTCTCATAGTGGCAGGAGCCGGCAGGACACAGAGGGCCTGCCTCCTTGGCAAGTCCCAGGGGTCTGGCCCCGGGCACAGGGTGCTTCTGGCTGTCCGTGGGGCTTCTCCTGGCCTGGCAGGAGGTGAGAGGGCTCTGCAGCTTCCACTGTGCCCAGGCCTGCCGTGCCCCCCACCATCTCCTGGGGGCCTTCTGACACTTTCTCTACTGCTCCTTCCTCAGCACCTGGAATTGCCAAGATTTTCATCTGCGATGTCTGAAGGCAGGGACCTTGACTGAGTCTTCTGTGTTCTGGCGCCAGTAGAGCTACGTCATTAAATTTGGAAGGAGCTGGGGCTGTTTTTCAAGTAGAGGCGCTGGGGGGGACGTGGAGGTCTGTGGAGGGTGCAGGGCTTGGTCTTGGCTGGCACCCCAGCCTCCCTGCTCCTGTTTTGGCGTCTGTCTACTTCTGAGACTGACCACCTGTTCCTCTGTAACGCACCCCGAGCCCTGCCGGCTGTGTCAGGAGCCCACCCTCTCTCTGCCCAGCAGTCCAGGTGATGCAGGGGTCCCTGTTCAGGCCAGGCCAGCCTGGGTTTGGAGATGGTGACATCCAGGTCGTCAACCCATGCGGGTGAATAACCTGGCACTCAGCAGGGCCTGCCAGGCTGGCGTGCGTGACTGCTTTGTAGAGGGAGGCTGGACATGGGCTGGTGGGAGCCAGCAGGGCTGTCTGCTGCTGGGATGATGCTGGCGGGCGGTGGCCCTGTTTGCAGTGGGTCTGGTGTTTTCTTTCTTCTTCTTCTTTTTTTTTCTCTTTTTTTTTTTTTTTGAGGCATGGTCTTACTCTCACACCCAGACTGGAGTGCTGTGGTACGATCTCAGCTCACTGCAACCTCCACCTTGCAGGCTCAAGTGATCCCCCTAACTCAGCCTCCTGAGTAACTGAGACTGCAAGCCTGCAGCACCACGTCCAGATAATTTGTTTGGTGTTTGGTAGAAGCAAGGTCTCACTGTGTTGCCCAGGCTGATCTCGAACTCCCGAACTCAAGAAATCCTCCTACCTCAGCCCCTAAAATGCTGGGATTATAGGTGTGAGCTACCAGGCCCCATCAGGTCTGGTGTTTGCAAGCTTGTCTGTGCTTTACCCCCTCTCAGGACCCGTAATGGGAGCCGTGATGGAGCCTGAGGATCTCTCTCTTTTTTTTTTTTTAATTTATTTTTAGTAGAGATGAGATTTCCCTATGTTGTCCAGGTTGGTCTTGAACTCTTGAACTACAGCAGTCTCCACCTTGGCCTCCCAAAATGCTGAGATTACAGATGTGAACCACTGTGCCTGGCCAGGAGCTGTCTTAAGTGGCTTCTTTGGTGGCCAGCTTAAGCAAAAAAGGTGTGTTTATGAGGGTGGGTATGGACTCAGCACTGGCCAGGCTGTGGGCCTGGAGGGCTCTCTGGGCTCTCTCTGTCCCCATTGCCGGCCTCCCTGGGCTCCTGGCTGAATCTCTTGGCCTGCTGCTGGTTTCCACAGCTCCTGTGGCAGAGAACGTGGCTGTCCATTGATGGCCTCTCTCTGTCCTCATTCCAATGCCAGATGTGGGGGAGGGGGTTCTCCAGATAGCTTGGATCTGGCGCCAACAGCTATGATGGGTAGAGCAGCTGCTAGAATGTCTGAATGGCAGTGAGCCTTCACTGTGAAGGGCAGCAGGACCAGAAGAAGTCAATCGGGAATCTCTGTTTCCTCACAGGTGATATAGGTGCCCTGCAAGTTCAGAAGGCAGGTATGAGTGCCCTGGCAGACAAGGAGAAGATGGGAGGAGATGATCCGTCCTGCCGAGTCTCTGCTTGGTTCCTTGGTCCTGCCTTCCTATTGGGAAAATGGCCATGCCATGTCCTGCCCTAACCACCCCCTCATACACACACACACACACACACACAGAGACATGTATATACACACACAAGCATAGCATATATTTGTGTGTATACATACATACATATATATATACACCATATATATACACCATATATATGTATATATGTATTTATATATGTATATATGCATGTATACTCTATATATATATGTTTTTTTTTGAGATGGGATCTCACTCTGTTGCCCCGCCTGGAGTGCAGTAGTGCAATCACAGCTCTACTCAAACCCCTGGGCTCAAGCAATCCTCCCACCGCAGCCTTCTGAGTAGCTGGGACTACTGCTATGTGCCACTACACCCAGCTAATTTTTTATTTTTTATTTTTGTGAAGACGGGGTTTTGCTATGTTGCCCAGGCTCGTCTCGAATTCCTGACTTCAAACAATCCCCCTACCTCAGCCTTCCAAGTAGCTGGAATTATAGAAGTGCACCACCTCACCTGGCTATATTAGTGTATTTCTAACACGCAGCAAAATATAAGTTGTTTTCCAAAGCACCTTAGATGTTGCTCGCTGGGAGCTGGAATGAGTCAGTTGCTGCAGCTCCCTGTCTCTCCACTGGCTTTGGCAGCACCTGTGAGGAGGCTGCCATCACTTACAATCCTCTCACTACTCTTTGTTCATAATCCCTAGGGTTCCTGGGTGGCAGAGCTAGGCTGTGTCATAGCAGCCCAAGCCAGAGGGTTCCAGTTCTCCCTGACTGGTGTCTGGATGAGGCATGGTGACAGAGGCCTCCAGATGAACCATGAAGTGAGTAGAGCCCTACTGGGCCTTCACTCGTTTAGCCCCATCCAAGGCCCTAGGAGGTATGTTTTTATAACATTTGCGAAAGTATAATATTATAAGGTCGGGTGCGGTGGCTCAAGCCTGTAATCCCACCTTGGCCTTTGGGAGGCCGAGACGGGTGGATCACGAGGTCAGGAGATTGAGACCATCCTGGCTAACACAGTGAAACCCCATCTCTACTAAAAAATACAAAAAACTAGCCAGGCGAGGTGGCGGGTGCCTGTAGTCCCAGCTACTCGGGAGGCTGAGGCAGGAGAATGGCGTAAACCCGGGAGGCGGAGCTTGCAGAGAGCTGAGATCTGGCCACTGCACTCCAGCCTGGGCGACAGAGCGAGACTCTGCCTCAAAAAAAAAAAAAAAAGAAAATATAATATTATAATTGCGAAAGATTAAGTCAGCTGTCTCTTCCATTCCAACCTCCCCTCCATCATGTTTCCTTTGTGTCAAGTAGAGTTTTGGGTGGCCGTGGATATTTTTTGTACTAGCTAAAGAGAAGCTGAGTTTGGGACTCATTGCTGGAATATCTGTGTGGTCTCCTCTCTGTAGTTAGCTGTCCCTGTGTAGGAATGGGCCCCAGGTGCATGTCCACATCCACTCTGCTGCCCCACTCCAGGTTTGTCACAAACTGAGTGTGTGTCCCCCAAATTCATTTGTTGAAACCTTAATCCCCAATGTGATGGTATTAGGAGGTGGGGCTTTCATGAGGATAGAGGCCTCAAGGATGGGATTGGTGCCCTCAGAAAAAGAGGCACAGGGCCAGGTACAGTGGCTCATGCCTGTAATCCCAGCACTTTGGGAGGCTGGGGTGGGTGGATAAGGAGTTTGAAACCAGCCTGGGCAATATGGCAAAACCCCATCTCTACGAAAAATGCAAAAATTAGCTGGGTGTGGAGGCACATGCCTGTGGTTCCAGCTACTTGGGAGGCTGAGATGGGAGAATCAATTGAGCCCAGGAGGCGGAGGTTGCAGTAAGCCAAGATCATGCCATTGCATTTCATCCTGGGCAACAGAGCAAGACTGTCTCAAGAAAAAAAAAGGCATGGGGAGCTTGCATGCACACATACACAAACACACAGAGACACATATGCACACATACCAACACAGACACACACACAGACACACACACACACAAAACACACAGACACACACAAATGCAAACGCACATAGACACATGCACACACAGATACACAAATACAGACACACACAAAATCATGGGCACACACACAAACACATAGACAAACACACGAAAACAGAAACACACAGACACACACAAACACAGACACATGTACACACACCGATACACAAACAGACACAGGCACACAAAATCATGTGCACACACACACACAGACACAAACACATGAAAACAGAAACACACAGACACAAATGCAAACACACAGACACAAACACAGACACATGCACACACAGACACAAACAGACACACAAAAACATGGGCACACACAAACACACAAACACACAGAGACACACACAAATACACACGCATACACACACACAGACACACACGCACACTCTTTCTCTCTCCCCCTTCTCCCTTCTCTCTGCCTTGTGAAGGTATGAGGAGACTTGTCTGCCACCTGCAGGCCAGGAACAGGGCCTCACCACACTCCCAGGCTTCGGCAGCTGGGTCTTGGACTTCCCAGCCTCCAGAACTGTGAGAACTAAATGTCTGTTCTTTGAGCCCCAAGTCAATGAAAGTTTGTTACAGCAGCCTTCGCTGACAGAGACAGGGTCCATGTAGCCCCTCAAAGGATTCGGGGCCAGAAGCTGGATTGCACTGAGAATGCATTCTCTGGCGCCCAACACCAGAAGCATGCCAGTCATGAAGACAAAGTTTGAAATGTACAGTGAGAAGCTTGGTGGTGGGAAATTATTTCCAACTTTAGAGATGTAAAATTGTTAGTACAATATTCAATGTTTATTGATACTCAATTAAAACAGTTCTACCTGTCAGAAATACTCAGTAATGTAGTGTATATAATTTTTTTTTTTTTTTTTTGAGATAGGTTCTTACTCTGTTACCTAGGCTGGAATGCCATGGCACAATCACGGCTCACTGCAGCCTTCACCTCCTGGGCTCAGGTGATCCTTCCACCTTGGCCTCCCCGGTAGCTGGGACTACAGGAGTGTGCCACTACCATGCCTGGCTCATTTTTTGTATTTTTTTGTAGAGGGAAGGTTTTGTCCAGTTGCCCAGACTGCTCTCGAATTCCTAGACTCAAGCAATCCACCCACCTCAGCCTCCCAAAGTGCTGGGATTACAGGCACGAGCCACCATGCCCGGCCCCTAGTGTATATAATTTTCAATGCACCACAGTATTTTTAAATGAGAATTGCATACAATATAGTTTATCAGAAACTGTATTGTGTTTGTGGACACAACGCTGTAGCAGATCTATACTCAGCAAGTGCATGTGTGTGTAAAGGCACATGCTTTATGCATACCAATGTGTCCGAATAAACAGGACCCACAGTTGCCACCTATACAGCAAAACAATCTGCAAAACAAGTGTTTTTCTGTAGCTTGATATATCATAACAGCATTTATTTTAACATGTAATAGAGTCGGGGTCTCGCTATGTGGCCCAGGTTGGTCATGAACTCCTGGTCTCAAGTGATCCTCCTGCCTCAACTTCCCAAAGTACTGGGATTATAGGCATGAGCCACTATTCCTGGACATATAACAGCAATTTTTAAAAAGCATCTGAGGCTAGGCATGGTGGCTCACACCTGTAATCCCAACACTTTGGGAGGCCAAGGTGGATGGATCACTTGAGGTCAGGAGTTTGAGACCAGCCTGGCCAACATGGTGAAACGCCATCTCTACTAAAAATGCAAAAATTAGCCAGGCATGGTGGCAGGTGCCTGTAATCCCACCTACTCCAGAGGCTGAGGCAGGAGAATTGCTTGAACTGGGAGGCGGAGATTGCAGTGAGCCGAGACCAAGCCACTGCACTCCAGCCTGGGTGACAGAGTGAGACTCTGTCTCAAGAAAAATAAATAAATAAAATAAAAAGCATTTGAATTGCTCTTGTGTATGTTTTAATATCAGGTTTATTGTGTCATTTTCAGAATTACTGATGGAAAGGAAGTATCCTAAGGGAATCCAAAAAGTTAATGAAATGGCATGAAACACTGTTGTCTCAACAAGGGGCAATGGGAACAAAAAGGGGAAAAAATTGAGGCAGCTCCTTTAGTAAAAGCATTATTATTTTTTGTATTTGTGATGTTTGTGATATTAGCACATTTGCGATTTGTTGTGAGTTTTTTCATTCCAAATAAACATTAACTCACACCTAATATTTTAGTCACCATTTTGTATTGTCTTTCTTACATACAGCTCCCGGAACTGTGTGTGTTTCAGGCCTCACACACCGGATCTGTTCTTGTCCGGCTGCTCTCGCTCATGGCCGCTGTTCTGTGATCCTTACAACCTCCCCTCAGGGATTCTCACCCTTATTTTATGAATGAGGAGTCCTCCCTTTGAGCACCTCCAGGAACCAGCAGGCCCTGGGCTCCTGGCCCTCGTGTTCTGGGCCTGGCTGTTGAAGAGGTGAAGAGAACCACACAGCTGTAAGTGGTATATGGGTTCTATTTGCCTTTTAGCTTCCACTTCCTGGGCCCCATGGGCCCCGCTAAGCCTGAACCTTCTCTCACAACCACGTTATTTGGTTCTCACAAAATCCTCTGCAGTCTCAGAGTGGTGAGGCAATTTACCCAAGACCACCCTGCCAACAAGTGGGAGAGCTGGGGTTCGAACCTGTGTCTCCCACGCCAGAGGTGGTCAGCAGTCACCACGGCACACTGGGGTCGTTAAAAAGCCTTCAGCGCAAGGAACAGAAAAGGGACGGTTCTGTTTCCCAGCAGGTAACTCAGAGGCAGGGGCTTCCAGGACTGACGCGTGCGTCAGCTCAAGGCTGATGAAAAAAGCTCAGACATGCTCTCTTCCTCCCGCCTTTTCCCTTCGGGATGCCTGCTGCAGAGCCAGGCAGCACCTCCCCACACAGGCACACTCAGAGGCAGGAGGCAGCGGCATCTCTCCTCACATCTGTTTTTCTTTTTTTCACAATATGCATTTTTGATTTATTACAGTGTATGTTAAATTAGTACTTTGGGTGGGGTGCGGTGGCTCACGCCTGTAATCCCAGCACTTTGGGAGGCTAAGGCAAGTGGATCACCTGAGGTCAGGACTTCCAGACCAGCCTGGCCAACATGGTGAAACCCTGTCTCTACTAGAAAATACAAAAATTAGCCAGGCATGGTGGTGTGCACCTGTAATCCCAGCTACTCAGGAGGTTGAGGCAGGAGAATTGCTTGAACCACCTGGGAGGTGGAGGTTGCAGTGAGTCAAGATCGTGCCACTGCACCCCAGCCTGGGTAACAGAGCGAGACTCCATCTCAAAAAGAAAAAAAAAAAAATTGGGCCGGGCACAGTGGCTCACACCTGTAATCCCAGCACCTGAGGTCAGGAGTTCGAGACCAGCCTGACCAACATGGAGAAACCCTGTCTCTACTAAAAATCAAAATTATCTACTAAAAATACAAAATTAGCCGGGTGTGGTGGCACATACCTATAATTCCAGCTACTCGGGAGGCTGAGGCAGGAGAATTGCTTGAATCCAGGAGGCTGGGTTTGTTGCAGTGAGCCGAGATCGTGCCATTGCACTCTAGCCTGGGCAACAAGAGCGAAATTCCATCTCAAAAAAATTAGTACTTTGAACACTTGTCAAACCCCTCAAACACTGTACAACTGTTTGTTAAACTCCATCTCCCTCCTGCCAGCTCTTTGTGCTAATACTGTCGTATATTTTCCTTTTATCTATGTTATAAATCCCATGTAAGACATGATTGTAGTGACTTAAAAATCAATATTTATTTCTCCTTTCCCCCGCATTTCCCCTTTCTGGAGCTCTTTATTCCTTCCTGCAGTATGATGCTTCCATCTGGGATCATTTTCCTGAAGGCTGAAGAACTTGCTTTTTCATTTGTTCGTTTGTTTTTGAGACATAGTCTCACTCTGTTGCCCAGGCTGGAGTGTGGTGGCAGGATCATAGTTCCTCATAGCCTCGAATTCCTGGGCTCATGTGATCCTCCTGCCTCAACCTTCCTAATAGCTGGGACCACAGGTGCATGCCATCCAGCCCAGCTTTTATATATATATATATATATACACACACACATTTTTTTTTTTTTTTTTTGAGATGGAGTTTTGCTCTTGTTGCCCAGGCTAGAGTGCAATGGCGCAATCTTGGCTCACTGCAACCTCCACCTCCCAGGTTCAAGAGATTCTCCTGCCTCAGCCTCCCAAGTAGCTGGGATTACAGGCATGTGCCACCATGCCCAGTTAATTTTGTATTTTTAGTACAGACGGGGTTTCTCCATGTCGGTCAGGCTGGTCTCAAACTCCTGACCTCAGGTGATCTGCCCACCTCGGCCTCCCAAAGTGCTGGGATTACAGGCATGAGCCATCACACCTGGCCAGCCAAGATAATTTTTAAACTTTTTTTTGGTAGAGACAGGATCTTGCTATGTTGCCAGGGCTAGTCTCAAACTCCTGGCCTCAAGTAGTCCTCCCACCTTGGCCTCCCAAAGTGCTGGCAGTACAGGTGTGAGCCACTGTGCCTGGCCCAAGTACTTTTTTCAGTGCCTGTCTGCTGTTGGTAAATTCTTTCCTTTTAAAAAAAAATCTGGCTGTGTGCGGTGGCTCACATCTGTAATCCCAGCACTTTGGGAGGCCGAGGCAGGTGGATCACCTGAGGTCAGGAGTTCCAGACCAGCCTGGCCAACATGGTGAAACCCTGTCTCTACTAAAAATACAAAAATTAGCCGGGCGTGGTGGCGGGCACCTGTAGTCCCAGCTACTTGGGAGGCTGAGGCAGGAGAATGGTGTGAACCCAGGAGGTGGAGCTTGTAGTGAGCGGAGATAGCGCCACTGAACTCCAGCCTAGGCAACAGAGCAAGACTCCATCTCAAAAAATAAAAACATCTAAAGTCGTCATTATTTTGCGTTTATATTTGATGGATGTTTTTTCTGTTTATAAAATATTAGGGTTTTATTTTTGTCTTCTAGCGCATTAAGGATGTAATTCCATTGTCTTCTAGCTTCCATAGTTTTAAGCAAAAGCCAACACTCTTACAACCATTTTACTTCTCTAAAAATAACATTCCTTTTTTCTCTGGCTGTTTTAAATTTTTTTTCTTTGTCTAGGGCTTTTATCTAGTTCTTGATGATTGCCTGGATGTGGCTTTGCACTTGTTCTGCTTCATTATGCTCCTGGGGGGTTCACTGAGCTGCTCAATTCTGCGAGTTGGTGCCTTTCATTTATTATTATTATTTTTTAGAGAGAGAGGGTCTTGCTTCATCACCCAGGCTGGAGCATAGTGGCACAATCAGGGGTCACTACAGCCTCGATTTCCTGGGCTCATGTGATCCTCTCATCTCAGCCTCCCAAGTAGTTGGGACTAAAGGCATGTGCCACATGCTCAGCTAATTTTTAAATGTTTTGTAGAGACAGTGTTTCACCATGTTGCTCAGGCTGGTGTTGAACTCCTGGGCTCAAGAGAGTAGTAAGCGGAGATAGCGCCATTGCACTCCAGCCTAGGCAACAGAGCAAGACTCCATCTCAAAAAATAAAAACATCTAAAGTCATCATTATTTTGCATTTATATTTGATGGATGTTTTTTCTGTTTGTAAAATATTAGGGTTTTATTTTTGTCTTCTAGCGCATTAAGGATGTAATTCCATTGTCTTCTGGCTTCCATAGTTTTAAGCAAAAGTCAACACTCTGACCACAAAGCTATACATGAACTGCAGACCCTAGGGTGCTCAGCAGAAAAGCAGAGAGGAATCTACTCTTGAAAGACAGCTACATTGGATGAAATTTATGAGTTTACTGCTTTTAACTTGACTTGTATAGCATAGTGTATTCCCAAACTGTGTAGTTTGGGATGCAGAAAGCTAAAGATTCATTGGTGTGATGTATCAGAGGAGAACCTGATGTTGGCAGAGAAATTGGGAATTAGGGGAGAAACTCAGAAGCAAGGAAACCACAGAGAAAATGAGCCACTAAGTCTATATTTTAAAATTTTTTGTAGAGATGGGATCTCACTATGTTGCCCAGGCTGGTCTCAAGCTCTTAGTTTGAAGTGATCCGTTTGCCTTGGAATAAGGACATTTTCTATAAACAAAACCTGAGGGAAATTGCCACCAGCTGCTGTTTATCATAAGAAATGCCAAAGCAGGCTGGGGGCAGTGGCTCACGTCTGTAATCCCAGCACTTTGGGAGGCCGAGGCGGGCGGATCAAGAAGTCAGGAGATCAAGACCATCCTGGCTAACACAGCGAAACCCCCTCTCTACTAAAAATACAAAAAATTAGCTGGGCGTGGTGGCGGACGCCTGTAGTCCCAGCTACTCAGAAGCCTGAGACAGCAGAATGGCGTGAACCCTGGAGGCGGAGCTGGCAGTAAGCTGAGATCACTCCACTGCACTCCCACCTGGGCGACAGAGCAAGACTCCGTCTCAAAAAAGAAAAACATGCCAAAGCAAATTTGGGATAAATGGAAATGACCCTAGATGGCAGTTCAGTTCTACAGGTAGAAATGGATAGCAACAGAAGGGTACGTATGTGTGCAGACATATTAATAAAAGACAAGATGGGGGGCTGGGGGCGATCCAGCACTTTGTGAGGCCAAGGCAGGAGAATTTCTTGAGCCTGGGAGTTTGAAGCTGCAGTGAACCATGATCACACCACTGCCCTTCAGCCTAGGTGATGGAGCAAGACTGCGTCTCAAAAAAAAAAAAAAAAAAAAAAAAAAAAAAAAAAAAGTTACCATTTATTTATTTGTTATATTGTTATTATTATTATTATTTTTTTTTTGAGATGGAGTCTTGCTCTGTTGCCTAGGCTTGAGTACAGTGTCAGGATCTCAGCTCACTGCAAGCTCCACCTCCTGGGTTCATGCCATTCTCCTGCCTCAGCCTCCTGAGTAGCTGGGACTACAGGCACCCACCACCTCGCCCGGCTAATTTTTCGTATTTTTAGTAGAGTCGGGGTTTCACTGTGTTAGCCAGGATGGTCTCGATCTCCTGACCCGGTGATCCACCCGCCTCGGCCTCCCAAAGTGTTGGGATTACAGGCGTGAGCCACCATGCCCGGCCTTGTTGTCATTATTTTCTTTAAGAAATAGTGTTTCAGTCTGTTGCCCAGACTGGAGTGCAGTGACACAATCATAGCTCACTGCAACCTCAAATTCCTGGGCTCAAGCAATCATCCTGCCTTAGCCTCCTGAGTAGCTGGGGCTACAGGTGCATGCCACAATGCCTAGCTAATTCTTTATTTGGTTTTTTTTTTGAGACGGAGTCTCGCTCTGTCGCCCAGGCTGGAGTGCAGTGGCACCATCTCGGCTCACTGCAAGCTCCGCCTCCCGGGTTTACGCCATTCTCCTGCCTCAGCCTCCCAAGTAGCTGGGACTAGAGGCGCCCGCCACCACGCCTGGCTAATTGTTTTTTGTATTTTTAGTAGAGATAGGGTTTCACCATGTTAGCCAGGATGGTCTTGATCTCCTGTC
This sequence comes from Macaca mulatta, assembly GCF_049350105.2. NCBI lineage: Eukaryota > Metazoa > Chordata > Mammalia > Primates > Cercopithecidae > Macaca > Macaca mulatta. Next base: position 176,135,625 of record NC_133412.1, read on the forward strand.
CTCATGATCTGCCCACCTCTGCCTCCCAAAGTGCTGGAATTACAGGCGTGAGCCACTGCGCCCAGCCATCCCCAGCTAATTCTTTTATTTTTTTATTTTTATTTATTTTTATTTATTTATTTTTTTTTGAGATGGAGTCTCGCTCTATCACCCAGGGTGGAGTGCAATGGTGCAATCTCGGCTCACTGCAGCCTCTGCCTCCCGGGTTCAAGTGATTCTTCTGCCTTAGTCTCCTGAGTAGCTGGGACTACAGGCACCCACCACCATGTCTGGCTAATTTTTGTATTTTTAGTAGAAATGAGCCTGGGTGTGGTGGCTCACACCTGTAATCCCATCACTTTGGGAGGCCAAGGCAGGTGGATTACTTGAGGTCAGCAGTTCGAGGCCAGACTGGCCAACATGGTAAAACCCCGTCTCTACTAAAAATACAAAAAAATTAGCTGAGCATGGTGGTGTGTGCCCGTAATCCCAGCTACTCAGGAGGCTGAGGCAGGAGAATTGCTTGAACCCAGGAGGCGGAGGTTGCAGTGAGCTAAGATTATACCACTGCACTCCAGCCTGGCCAATAGAGTGATGCTGTCTCAAAAAATAAATAGGTCGGGCATGGTGGCTCATGCCTGTAATCCCAGCACTGGGAAGTCGAGGTAGGCACATCATTTGAGGTCAGGAGTTTGTGACCAGCCTGGCCAACATGGTGAAACCCCGTCTCTACTAATAATACAAAAATTAGCTGGGTGTGGTGGTGCGCACCTGTAGTCCCAGCTACTTGGGAGGCTGAGGCATGAGAACCGCTTGAACTCAGAGGTTGCAGTGAGCTGTGATTGCACCACTGCACTCCAGCCTAGTCGACAGAGAGAGACTCTGTCTTAAAAATAAATAAATAGTAGAGATGGGGTTTTACCATGTTGGCCAGTCATTATTATTATTATTATTATTATTATTATTATTTTGAGACAGAGTCTCAATCTGTCACCCAGGCTGGAGTGCAGTGGCGCGATCTCAGCTCACCACAACCTCCACCTCCCGGGTTCAAATGATTGATTCTTCTGCCACAGCCTCTGGAGTAGCTGGGACTACAGGCATGTGCCACAATGTCCAGATAATTTTTTGTAGTTTTAGTAGAGACAGGGTTTCACCGTGTTAGCCAGGATGGTCTCGATCTCCTGACCTCGTGATCTGCCTGCCTCGGCCTCCCAAAGTGCTGTGATTACAGGCGTGAGCCACCGCGCCGGCCAATTATTTTATTTTTAGTAGAGACAGGGTCTCACCTGTTGCCCAGGCTGGTCTCAAATTCCTGGGCTCAAGCAACCCTCCCACCTCGGCCTCCCAAAGAGCTGGCATTATAGGCATGAGCTGCTGTGCCCAGCCCTGACTTTACTCTTGAAAGCGAAAATAGGCCGGGCGCGGTGGCTCAAGCCTGTAATCCCAGCACTTTGGGAGGCCAAGACAGGTGCATCACGAGGTCAGGAGATCGAGACCATCCTGGCTAACACGGTGAAACCCCGTCTCTACTAAAAAATACGAAAAACTAGCCAGGCGAGGTGGCGGGCGCCTGTAGTCCCAGCTTCTCGGGAGGCTGAGGCAGGAGAACGGCGTAAACCCGGGAGGCGGAGCTTGCAGTAAGCCTAGATCGCGCCACTGCACTCCAGCCTGGGTGACAGTGAGACTCCGTCTAAAAAAAAAAAAAAAAAAAAAAAAAAGACAGCGAAAATAAGAGTGCTTTATTCTGTTTGTATAATAAGTAGATGTGGTATTTGACTGCAGCAGCACTGGCGATGGGGCAGGTGGAAATATTCTACTGCTCTATTTTACTTGAAGTAATTCAATTCTAATTCTGAGACGACTGGGATTAGTTAAAATGCACATTTCCATCTCCAGTGCCATCACTAAAAAACAATAATGCAAACACATATTGCTGGAAATGCAATAGGAAAATTGTGGAATACTAAAAAATATTGTCTTAACACAAAAGAAGGCAGGAAAGAAGCAATAGAGAAACCAAAAGAGATGAGACAAAATCAGTAGTAACCTGGCAGACCCCACTCTGCCTTAGCTCCAGCCGAAATTCCATGTGGATGAAACAAACCCTCCAATTAAAAGGTCAAGATGTTCAGACCAGGCAGGGTAGAGGTGACGGTGTCTGGGAAGCAGGGGAAAGAGGCTGAGCCAGGGCTTGGAGGGGAGGAGCAGGGGTGGTACCAGTGCCCATCTCCGCATGGCCAGGGCCACCTGGGCCACTCCGAGTCCCCTACAGGGAGAGCCGGGCAGGGACTCGTGGTCCAGGGAGCCTGCTTCTGGGCTGGGGGAGGAGGTCTGCTCTGGAGGACCAGGCTCAGGTGGGGCAGGTCGGGGTTCTGCCTCTGAGCCTGATGTCAGTTCAGTGGGAGATACTCGTCCTCCCCACCGTTTCCTGGGCTGACTCGGGGTTTTCTCTACAGCCGGGTGATATGAGGCCTACACAGCGAACACAGGCCCCGGGCAGCTGCCTGCTGGGTGTGTGCGTGGAGATTCCTTGGGTGCACAAGCTACGGGAGTGACTGTGGACGTGTGTGTGTCTATGTGTGTGTGTGTGTGTGTGTGTGTGTATGTGTATAGGTGTGTGTATGTGTGTTTATGTGTGTGTATATGTACGTGTGTGTATATGTACGTGTGTGTGTGTGTCTATGTGTGTGTGTGTGTGTGTGTGTATGTGTATAGGTGTGTGTATGTGTGTTTATGTGTGTGTATATGTACGTGTGTGTATATGTACGGGTGTGTGTGTGTCTATGTGTATGTGTGTGTGTGTGTGTGTGTGTATAGGTGTGTGTATGTGTGTTTATGTGTGTGTATATGTACGTGTGTGTCTATGTACGTGTGTGTGTGTGTGTCTATGTGTATGTGTGTGTGTGTGTATGTGTGTATGTGTATAGGTGTGTGTATGTGTGTTTATGTGTGTGTATATGTACGTGTGTGTATATGTACGGGTGTGTGTCTATGTGTATGTGTATGTGTGTGTGTGTATGTGTGTATGTGTATAGGTGTGTGTATGTGTGTTTATGTGTGTGTATATGTACGTGTGTGTATATGTACGTGTGTGTGTGTGTCTATGTGTATGTGTGTGTGTGTGTATGTGTGTATGTGTATAGGTGTGTGTATGTGTGTTTATGTGTGTGTATATGTACGTGTGTGTATATGTACGTGTGTGTATATGTACGGGTGTGTGTCTATGTGTATGTGTATGTGTGTGTGTGTGTGTGTATAGGTGTGTGTATGTGTGTTTATGTGTGTGTATATGTACGTGTGTGTATATGTACGGGTGTGTGTGTGTCTGTGTGTGTGTGTGTGTATGTGTGTATGTGTATAGGTGTGTGTATGTGTGTTTATGTGTGTGTATATGTACGTGTGTGTATATGTACGTGTGTGTATATGTACGGGTGTGTGTGTGTCTATGTGTATGTGTGTGTGTGTGTGTGTATGTGTGTATGTGTATAGGTGTGTGTATGTGTGTTTATGTGTGTGTATATGTACGTGTGTGTATATGTACGTGTGTGTGTGTGTGTGTCTATGTGTATGTGTATGTGTGTGTGTGTATGTGTGTATGTGTATAGGTGTGTGTATGTGTGTTTATGTGTGTGTATATGTACGTGTATGTATATGTACGTGTGTGTATATGTACGTGTGTGTGTGTGTGTGTGTGTGAGGTGTGTAGGGAGGAGACCCTAGGGGCATTTGGACCATTACTCTTCCCTGGACCCCCTGACAAGATTAGGGTACAGAGTCCTCAGGAAGGGGTTCTGCAGAACCTCCCAGGGCAGGGGAGGAGGGGATCCCTGTGGCTTCCAGCTTGGCCGAGGAGAAGGCTGGGGGAGAATCCCTGTCCTGGCCCTCAGCAGGCAGTGACACCAGTGGGGAATGCCAGGGTTGTGGGGGGAACACACTGCCCAGGACCAGGGTACACTGGCTCTAGGCCCCAGCCCTGCCAGGATGCCAGGGAGTCTCAAGTGAGGGGACCTGAACTTCAAAGAGGGCTCCTGTTCATATATGTCCCGTCCCTCCCCTCCCCTCCCCTCCATCCTGTCTGCCTCCTCCATGCCTAGCCAGGAGCTGGTGTGCAGGGAGTCCCGCGCTGGCTGAAGGGTGGGACCTGTGCTTCCGCCCATGGCAGCTTTGCCAGCAAAAGGAGTTTCTCCCCTGCCGCGGCCCCTGCGCATAAATGCTGACGCGTGTGATGCCACGTGTGTGCTCAGTGGATGCCTGATGCCCTGGAGAGAGAATGGCTTGTTGGGGACAGCAAATTAGCCTGTGGGTCAGCTTCTTGAGGGGGCATGTGGGGTTCTCCTGCTCCCAAATCTGCATCTTCTGGTGATGTGCATGGCGCAGCCCTAGCCCCAGACCATCTGCCTGTGCCCGGTTCCCAGGTGTCTGGTGTTGCGGGGCTCTGACTGCAGACCTGGGGCCGCTGCTCACGCTTGCGAAGACAATGGAAAGCCAATCCCCACCCCCACCCCTGCTCTTCTGGCCATGCTAGGAATGGTCATAAGGTGTGATATTTTGAAAACATGAGCTCTACGTCCAAGAGTGTGGCCCGGCCCGCTACCCCGGCTGTCTGGCGCCCTGGCTGCTGTATTTTGGTGACTGAGCCTTTTTAGCCTGCAGAGCATGTCACTTCCAAGATGTTTTGGACTGAAAACCCAGCATGCGGAGGCCTATTCTTATCAGCTGTCCAGGGACACCGGCTGCGCCTGGGGGACCTGGTTAGGGGTTCCAGATTCTGTCCCCTCTGAGACTAGGACTGACACACTCATGACCAGCCTCACCCATTCACATGGCCCAGCTCTTGTCCACCCCTCTTTTTTTTTTTTTTTTTTCTGTTTTTGAGACAAGGTCTCAATCGGTTGCCCAGGCTGGAGTGCAGTGGTAAAATCACTGCAGCCTCAACCTCCCGGGCTCAAGTGATCCTCCCACCTCAGCCTCCTGAGTAGCTGGGACCTCAGGCATGTGCCACTAGGACTAATTTTTTTTTTTTTTTTTTTTTTGAGAAGGAGTCTCACTCTGTCTCCCAGGCTGGAGTGCAGTGGTACAATCTCAGCTCACTGCAACCTCCACCTTCCGGGTTGAAGCGATTCTCCTGCCTCAGCCTCCTGAGTAGCTGGGACTACAGGTGCGTGCCACCACGCCAGGCTAACTTTTGTATTTTTAGTAGAGACAGGGCTTCACAATGTTGGCCAGGCTGGTCTTGAACTCCTGACCTTGTGATCCGCCTGCCTCAACCTCCCAAAGTGCTGGGATTACAGGCGTGAGCCACCGCTCCTGGTACAAGGACTAATTTTTTCTTTTCTTTTCTTTTCTTTTTTTTTTTTGAGATGGAGTCTCGCTCTGTTGCCCAGGCTGGAGTGCAGTGGTGCAATCTCAACTCACTGCAAGCTCCACCTCCCGGGTTCACACCATTCTCCTGCCTCAGCCTCCTGAGTAGCTGGGACTACAAGTGCCCGCCACCACGCCCGGCTAATTTTTTGTGATTTTTTTTTAGTAGAGATGGGGTTTCACCATGTTAGCCAGGATGGTCTTGATCTCCTCACCTTGTGATCCACCTGCCTCAGCCTCCCAAAGTGCTGGGATTACAGGTGTGAGCCACCGTGCCCGGCCCACAAGGACTAATTTTTGTATCTTTTGTAGAGAGAGGGTCTTGCTATGTTGCCCAGCCTGCTCAAGTGATCTGCCCGTCTCAGCCTCCCAAAGTGGTGGGATTACAGGTTCAAGCCACTGTGCCTGGCCTTATCCACCTTTCAACTCCCTGCACACCGCTGTCCCTGCCCCGGAAACATTGGCCACAGGGGCTAGTCCTCTGTTGACCCCCTGAGCCAGGCTGCAGGTCCAGCTGTCTGCCGCACACACCTTCCTGTCACCCTGTGAGGGCTGCATGGCTCCCATGGTGTGAGAGAGGAGGCTGCGTCTGAGAGGCGCGGGAGTGAACCTGACATGCAGCCTGTGTGTGGCCTGGGGACCACTGGCTCTGACTCTGAAGTCCATTGGGGCTCTGGGACCTTGGTGGGCCCTTGAGCCCGTGTGGCTCGACCCTTGGTTGTTTGGGGCCTGCTTCCCAGCTGCTGGCAGAACCAGGGGCTCCCGTCCTCACTCCTCCTGCAGCTCAGCTCCAGAGCTCCAGGGCCCCGGGCCCTCTGCTCAGCTCATCCTCTGCTCCCAATAGGCAGGCCCCCCATGAGAGGGGCTTACCCTGTGCCTGTCCCTCTGGGGTCTGGTTGCCTATTCCTGTCCTAGCACCTGCCGGGTGGTCAGGTGGAGTGGCTTCAGGGGCAAGGCCCCCGCTATTTTTAGCACTTTCGGCTCCTGTAAACACCTCTCCCAGCCTCTCCTCCCCAGCCCAGCCAGAACTGCGGCTGTCACACACCCCTGCAAGGCCTGGACGAGGGTCCCTGAAACTTCCTGCAGCACCCGCCCTCTCCTGCAGCAGAGATCAGCGCTGCGTTCCCAGCCCCTTCAGCCGCTTCTGCACTGGGCCGGGTGCTTGGGTCCAGCCTTGCAGTGTGGACCAGGCCATGCTTGGGGGTGACAATCGAGGCAAGTCCTACCTGCAGGACTCGGTGTGCTGAGAAGCAGGGTTCTGCACACAAGCTATATGTGTCCCCACAGGGCCACCACTGCCATCCTCGGGGAGCAGCGGGCCACTGCCAGGCATCCCACACTGCCCTGCGTGACAGCAGCCTGGCCAGCTTTGAGCAGACCCAAGACTGTGCGGGGACAGCTCTTGGTGTTCCTGTTTTGCGTTAGCTTTTCACTGTTTACTGAGACAACCCAGGCAGCATCTTGGGGGCTAATCCCAGGGCCTGAGTCCCTGGGGAGGGGCAAGGGCAGTGGCCTATGGCTGCCATCAGTGCCTGTCACTGCGGCCTCGGTCCCTGTAGCCTCAGTGGCGCCTGCGTGGAGGGGGCCCCCTAATCGTGGTGCCTCAGCTTTGGAATGTTCTGGGAGGTAGTCAGAACGGGCATGGCTGCCGCTGCTGACCCTCCCGCCTGGCGAACTCTTTCCGGCTAATCGTTCTGTTTGTTTTCCCAGAGCAGGTGGGGGCAGGGCCTCTTCCATCCATTATCGGCTCCCATGGCGCCAGGGAGGCCCCGTGTGCACACGGGCTCAACTTTCTGGTTTTGCTTGAATTAGCAGGAAGCAGCAGGGAGCGGGGTTTGAGATATCTGAATATTTGTGGCTGTGCAAACCCAGAATCAACAAATAATAATCAGCAAATCAGGAAAAATTACATCAACAATCAACAAATAATAATACACCAGGAATCCATTGGTTATGAGCACGGCTCAGCACGGCGACATTTCTCAGCTCACTGATGTCCCTTCCTTGGTGAATGCGGAGTCCTTCCTGTGTGCCGAGCCTGGCGCAGGGTGCTGGGGCCCAGTCCCCGGCGTTCACGGCCCAGGCCATGCCAGAGGTGGGTTCTAAAGACTCCCGAGCTGACGTGCAGTCTCTTCTTACACCCTTGTCCAGATGGGAAGCTCGCAGAAGCCACGGGGCCCATCCTGCGCCCTAAAGAGTGGAGTCAGGGCCAGGAGCTGGGCGCAGGCGGTTTTTCTGGGAGATGTTCCTGGGGGTCTCCTGTGGGGAGGCTGGCTGGAGCCACTGCAGGTTGGGGAATGGAGCTGGTCACCTCTGTGGGAACCCAGGGCTCGGTCCTCCCTGGGGACCATATGAACTCATGTGTCATGTGCCTTAGGACAGCCGGCAGATGGTGGGGGACTGGGTGTTTATCCAGGAACTCTTGAGCCAGGGTTGAGGGTTGCCTTGGGGGTGACAACACTCCAGCACTTTCCACTGCAAAAGGTCCTTCCTGGCTACAGAGAAACCAGGGAGCTTGGGGTTCAGTTCCACCCCTGGGCTGGTGTGGGCCTGACACAGGACCTGGCCCTGTCTGGCACTGTCCGCCATGGCTGCGCAGAAACTGGGGTGCAGGACCGGGAGGCGGAGAGCAGTCAGACCCGGGCTCAGGGCCAGCCCCGCGAGTTCTTCAGACCCCATGGCATCCGGAAAAGGCGGCGACAGGGATCAGGCCTCAGTGGCCGATGTGGCCCAGGGAGTAAAGGCAGCACAACCCTTCCAGCACCCGGAACGGCATGGCAGAGTCTGCAGACGCGACCTTTCCAGCACCCAGAACGGTGCGGCAGGGCCCGCAGAGAGCCTCCTGTGTGGCCTGTGCAGAATGCAGCACCCACCGGTGAAGCCCGCGTGATGGGGACAGAGCCCCCTCTGGACGGGGGAAGAGAAATTCGGGCTGGGGATGCTCAGGGGGTGGGGCCTGAGGCGCCTGGAGCAAGTTACCGGGTTGTCAGAAGCTAAGAAAGTTTGCAGTCTGCTCTGTGAGTGCTTGCTAGGGTGAGCTCACGTCCTGGAACTGCGCCCTGGTGCTGCCGGAGGTGGGAGGTGGAGGGTGCACTTTTGTTTGTTTGTTTGTTTGTTTGTTTTTTGAGGCGGAGTCTTGCTCTGTCGCCCAGGCTGGAGTGCAGTAGCACGATCTCGGCTCCCTGCAACCTCTGCCTCCCAGGCTCAAGCGATTCTCCTGCCTCAGTCTCCTGCATAGCTGGGATTACAGGCGCCAGTCACCATGCCTGGCTAATTTTTGTATTTTTTAGTAGAGACGGCATTTCGCCATGTTGTCCAGGCTGGTCTTGAACTCCTCACCCCAGGTGATCCGGAGGGCACAGTTTTGCCTGTGGTTGCTGGAGGCCCCCGAGGCTGGCTTAGATCCCAGCACTGGCCCACAGCTGTGTGGCCCTGGGCAAGTTATTTCTCCTCTCTGGGCCTCAGGGTTCCCATCTCTAAAACAGAGATGATGGGCCCTGCCCTGTGGGGCTGTAGTGAGGATTCAGCAAAATCACCACGGGGTGTGTACCCCACAGGCAGGAGTGAGCATGGGGTGGGGGCAGCCTGTCCAGGGATGCCAATAACAACCATCATCATAAGGCACCGCACCGCTGCGCTTCCCTTAGGACCCTCGCGCAGGGCTCCCTTGTCCTAGGCCCTCCTTGTCCAGAGGTGGGAACTGGGGTGGGAGGGAGCTGGGGTGCCCTTAAGGGGCCAGCGGGTGGGAGGCGGGGTGAGCACACACCCAGGGCAGGGGCAGCAATCACTCTTAATCCAGGGCCAACACAGTGAACCCGCATGTTTTTTTTTCCCCAATTCAAAATGAAAATAACTTTATTGAGACCCACAGACAAAACTTCTGTCCTCGAAGTACTGATTTTCTAAGCTTATTTCTCAGGACGGGCTGCTGGGTCACAGTTCTCCTGGGGTGTGACTGAGCATTTGGTGGGCCCTGAACGGTTCTGGGCCAGGGCTGCAACGTGGCTGTGGGCTGCTCGGCCTGTGCGGGCTAGACGCGGAGGCAGCCTGGGAGGCCCGCTGGAGTGGGAGGCCCTGATTCCTCCCCAAAAACCTCGGGCTCCTGGCAGTCTTCTCCTCCCTAATTCGACCAGGGCTGAGTGCCATGGCCTCAGCACCACAGGGACTCATACTGGGCTCAGTCCATGCGGACCCTCCCTGCCCCCGCCCGAGGCCCCTGCCCTGCCCTGGGTCCTCCCTAGGCCCCCATCTGCTCCACTTCAGGGCACCCCTTCCCTTCCCCCCAGCCTTTCCCAGATGCCTGGTGACTGCCTCACCCCCTCACTTCCTAGGAACAGTCCACCTGCTGCGTGAGGACTCTGGCCAGGGAATGGCTTTGTCTGAGGTCACCTGGAACCTCCCATTCAACAAATGCAGCTCAGGCCCTATCGGCCCCCATGGCCCTGAGGAGCGAATTAAAATGGGGCTCTCGTGTCCTCAAGATGCTTTGCTCCATGTGACGGAAGACAGCCGTGACATACTGATTAGTTAGAACACAGGTCTGGACTGCACACAGGCTAAGATGTCTGCCCTGTGCAGTGCCCCACCTGTGTAACCTCACAAGGCTGCCCCTTGTGCAGTGCCCCACCTGTGTAACCTCACAAGGCTGCCCTGTGCAGTGCCCCACCTGTGTAACCTCACAAGGCTGCCCTGTGCAGTGCCCCACCTGTGTAACCTCACATGGCTGCCCTGTGCAGTGCCCCACCTGTGTAACCTCACAAGGCTGCCCCTTGTGCAGTGCCCCACCTGTGTAACCTCACAAGGCTGCCCCTTGTGCAGTGCCCCACCTGTGTAACCTCACAAGGCTGCCCCTTGTGCAGTGCCCCACCTGTGTAACCTCACAAGGCTGCCCTGTGCAGTGCCCCACCTGTGTAACCTCACATGGCTGCCCTGTGCAGTGCCCCACCTGTGTAACCTCACAAGGCTGCCCTGTGCAGTGCCCCACCTGTGTAACCTCACATGGCTGCCCTGTGCAGTGCCCCACCTGTGTAACCTCACAAGGCTGCCCCTTGTGCAGTGCCCCACCTGTGTAACCTCACAAGGCTGCCCCTTGTGCAGTGCCCCACCTGTGTAACCTCACAAGGCTGCCCCTTGTGCAGTGCCCCACCTGTGTAACCTCACAAGGCTGCCCTTTGCAGTCCTCCTCCTGCTCTTCCTCCTAAGCGTCGAATGCAGTTGCTCATTAACAGTGCAGTTTGGATTGTATCAGTGCATGTTTGCCACTGAGATGTGCAAAGATCCCTACGCTGTGCCCATCCAGTGCCCTTCCTGGCACCAAGTAGGACACCAATAACTGTGGAATGAGCGACATCCAGATGTAAATGAGACTTTTTTTTTTTTTCTTTTTTGAGACAAGGTCTTGCTCTCACCCAGGCTGGAGTGCAGTGGTGCGATCACTGCAACCTTGACATCCTGGTCTCAAGAGATCCTCCTGCCTCAGCCTCCCGAGTAGCTGCAACTAGGCACATGCCACCACACCTGGCTAATTTTAATATTATTTGTAGAGACGGGATTTTGCCATGTTGCCCAGGCTGATCTTGAACTCCTGGACTCAAGTGATTCACTCACTTCAGCCTCCAAAAGTGCTGGGATTACAGATGTGAGTCACTGCACCCAGCACTCGAATAAGACTCTTGTTAAGAGATGTTTGGAACCAACCCCACCAGGGTGAATGGAAGACACAATATCTACGTATGCCTCAGAATGTGCGGGGAAGAGAACTCTGAATTGATTCCGCCAGCCCAGACTTTCTTCCCTTCTCTCTGCTGTCCATCACAACAGCCTCACCCCACAGGACATTTCCACTCTCACCACAAGACAGCAATGGCCACAAAGGGACCCACTTGGAGGACCTTGGCAGGACACTCCCCAGACGTGCTGGCTGAGTCCTGCTCCAGACTCCGGCTTTGGAGGTGATGAGCTCACTGTCATCCAGCAGGGCCAAGTTCCTCATCCTAAGTATAGATTAAGTTGCATTCTTGGAATATATATAAACCCTTATTTTGGGATGGGCCCATTGGTGTCAGCGTCTGATGTCTGTGTGATTTTTTTGACCTGTGTATCAGCAGGAGGTGATATGATATACCAGGAAGGTCGTGAGCTGGCCCGTGTCACCATAAACACTGGCCTGAGAAAGGAAGACAATGCGTTTGGAAAGCCCAGCACCTGGAAGTCCATCTGGTGACGGGGAGCACGGAAAGGAGCTGGTGGTCCCAAAGAGTCACTCGAGGACAAGACAGAGCCAAACATCCTTTTTCATTTATTTGGATAGGTGGAATTTAGTTTTAATTATTTAAGAGAATACTTCATGAGATATTTTCAAAGAGAAATGGGATCTTAATAATCTGGGGCTCATGACAGTCCTCGGTCATGAGATCTTTGTAAATCCCTGCTGGAGGTGCAGCGCAGCGGCCGGGCCCGGAGGACTGTGAACTTGGAGCGTGAATGGGCAGAAAGTGATGGCTGTACTGTGTTAGAGGCTTCATTTCCCTGTCTGGGGCCCTGAGTTCAAGGGTGAGGCCACTTCCCAGGTGAAGTCACGGGAAGGAACAATTCCAACAATGACAGTTGACAATGAGGAGAACGGAGGCAGGCTGGACACAGTCACCAGACTCCGAGAGCCAGCCTGAGGAGACTTGGAAACTGTCCTCCGCCAACCTGGCTGAATTTCACTCTTACTAAAGTTAACCCCACTCGAAGACTGGGGAATTCCAGCACCTCAGGGGAGAGGCTGAGTTATTTTGCAACCCCAAATTAAATGCTGCATGGTCACTGGCTATGCACGCCACGGGGCTTGATTTCTGTTCCCCTGAGTCACTCTTCCCTCCTCCAAGGTGCTCGGGCTCATGGAAACTGAGGGAAGCTCAGGGCCCTGAGGACCCACCAGGCCCTGGCCAGGACACTGCATCCTGCTGGAAAGGAATGCCCCATGAGGGTCAAATGGTGGACTTTTAATCCCTGTTCAGGGCCCCTGCCCTCACCCGAAAGGCCCCCACCCTTGAGCTCCCCCGGCACCCCTGCATCTCTCTGGGGTCTTCCCAGGATGTGCTACTGGAGCCCCACACTGCACACGGCCCAGCTCCTTACAGGCCTTTCTCCCAGACCTACTCTCCTTAGGCCCCTGCCCTGGGTGTCTGGGCCAGCCAGACCCCTTGCAGCCTCAGCATCCCCCAACAGCCAGCCGATCATCAAATCCTGTCCATGACAGATCCTAAGCCCACCTCAGACCAACCCCGATGTCCCACTTGCCAGTTGGAGGCCTGGCCTCTACTCAGACCTTTGCCATCACTGTCCTCCGGTCTGACTGGTGACAGTGGCCACCCACTCTGCCTGCCATTGCCTCAGTCCACACTACCATGAGTTCCCTTCCTGAAAAGGATCCAAAGATCCCATCACACATCTCAGCCACCTTTGCCTGGACCCCACAGGACAGGATTCAGACCTGCCCCTGACCTCCCTACTGGCCCTCTGTGTCCTGAGCACACGGCACCCTGGTATGCCTCTGCCACAGCCCATTTTGCGTCTGCTACCTGAAGACCAGTCCTCTCCTCCTGAGCATGGAGGGCCCTGGGTAATCGAGAGACGACGGAAGCATTGCCTCCTTTCAGAGCCTTAGCAACTTGATGGACGTTATGGAATAAATGAATGAATTCTTCTCCAAAAGAGGGAACAGGGGTTCTGTGTTCCCTCTGTACACCATCATCACGGAATCAGAGCACATCTGAGATGGGGGGACATAGCAATCCTCTGCTCCTCTTCATTGATTACAGGGAAACTGAGGCAGAGTTGGAGCCAGTCCCTAGCCTCCTGACTCCCAGGACAGGCCAGAGTCTATGAGACCACAGTCTTCCGGAGGGGACTCCCAACCTGCAAGCCCGGACCCTGAGCTCCCCATGGCTGGAGCAAATGCCTCTGTAGGTCCTCCCCCTGGAAATTCCTCCCCGAGGGACCCTCCAGACAGAAGGATGGGACACTAACTCAGGACTCTCGAGGGTTCTTGGGGCACCTTTGAGAAGAGTCCAAGGCACTAAAATTGGGTTCTCAAGAATAAACAACCAAACGGCTTAGTTGGAATCCTACTCGGAAAGTATGCCTATCTGTATCCCTATGCTGCTTAGACACTCCACCTCAGCAAAACCCCGCTAGGCATTGGGGCCCGGGTTCCCTGTATCGCCCACTGTGTCGGCTAAGACCATTTCAGCTACAAGTATGAAACCTGACACAAGTGGCTTGCGTGACGAGGAAAGCAGTGGCCTTTTCCAAGGAAGGACTCGGCTCGAGGCTCACCAGTTTGGCCCCTTGGTGGAATCTTTCTCTCTCCTTCCTTCCCTTCCTTCCTTCCTTCCCTCCTTCTCCTCCTTCTCCCTTCCCTCCCTCCATCCCTCCCTCCCTTCCTTCCTTTCTCCCTTCCTCCATTCCTCTCTTCCTTCCCTCCTTCTCCTCCTTCTCCCTTCCCTCCCTCCATCCCTCCCTCCCTTCCTTCCTTTCTCCCTTCCTCCATTCCTCTCTTCCTTCCCTCCTTCCTTTCTCCCTCTCTCTCTCGCTGTCTCTCTCTCTTTCTTTCTTGCCCTGGAGTCTCTCTCTGTCGCCCAGGCTGGAGTGCAGTGGCGCAGTCTCTGCTCACCGCAAGCTCCACCCCGCCGGGTTCACGCCATTCTTCTACTTCAGCCTCCCGAGTAGCTGGGACTATAGGTGCCCGCCACCATGCCCGGCTAATTTTTTGTGTTTCTAGTACAGACGGGGTTTCACCGTGTTAGCCAGGATGGTCTTGATCTCCTGACCTCATGACCCGCCCGCCTCGGCCTCCCAAAGTGCTGGGATTACAGGCGTGAGCCACCGCGCCCAGCCTTGCCTCTTCCTTCTTACCAGCCAAGAAACCTTTCCCAGCATTCCTCAATAGCCACCCTCACATCTCATTGGCTAGGATTGGGTCACATGCCCCACGCTAAGCCAATCATTGTCTAGGAGAGTCATTGGCTTAGCCAATCAGAGCCTATGCCTGGGGCACACAGGGCAGTGCCTAGACCATAGGACAAAATTGGGCTCTGTCAGCAAGGAAGGAGGGGTGGCTGTTGGGCGGCCTGCGAGGCTGTCACCTGTGTCCCCTCGCTTGTTCTGACAAAGGCTTTCATAAGAGAGCCACCTCTAGCCTGTCATGGTGGGACCCTCAGATGTCCTTGTGGCCTCCAAGGTCTGGGCAACCTGAGGTTCCGGTAGGAGGAGAAGGCCACTTTGTAGAAGTCTGGAGGGCCTGGAAGAAGACAGGATCTCTTCCCAGACAGTCCATTTAGTGTAGCTCGGGCCGCCCCTTGCCATCCTGTGTCTAGGAGGTGGCCTGGTGAGTGTGGACTCATCAGGAGTCGGGCCTCTCTTCCTGCTGTGGCCCTCAGTCCAGCCGTGAGCTCAGCCACCACCTCCCCAGTGCACACATCGGCCAGACAGGCACCAGCATTGCCTGCCTTGGGTGCCATGGGGGCTCGGCCTGAACTCTTCACCAAGCGCGGCTCACAAAGGAGCTCACTTCATCCTCACACCAGCCCCAGGCGTTGCTGCCATCCAGAGCTGGGGAAAGGGCAGGACAGAGGTTGAAGGAAGTCACTCAGAGTCCCACAGCTGGAACGTGGGGGAGCTGGGATTCTAACCCAGGGCTCACACCGTCGCCCACACCCGTCCAAGTGAAAGTTTGTTTTAAAAATTACATATAATTCACATGCCATGAAATTCACTATTTTTAAGTGTATAATTTAGTGGTTATTTACAAGGTTGTACAACCACCATCATAATCAATTTTAGAACAAGTTCATCATCCCCAAATGAAACCATCACTTCTTAGCAGTCACCCCTTCCTCTCCGCAACCAGTCCCTGTAAACCACGAATCTACTTTCTGTCTCCAAGGACTTGCCTACTCTGGACATTTCACATGATGTGATTATATGGCATTTGGTCCTGGGTGCGTGGAAAATCTTCCTTCACTTTACATAGTGTTTCATCCTTGCTGTGGCCTGTGTTAGCACTTTCTTCTTTTTATTGTCAAATAATATCCCACTGTGTGAGAAGTCCACATCGTGTTTATTTGGGCATCAGTGGATGGACATTTGGATTGCTTCTACGCCCTGGCTCTTGTGAGTAATCCTGCTGTAAATATGTGTGTACATGTTTTGTTTTGTTTTGTTTTGTTTTGAGATGGAGTCTCGCTCCGTTGCCCAGGCTGGAGTGCAGTGGTGTGATCTCAGCTCACTGCAACCTTTGCCTCCTGGGTTCAAACGATTATCCTGCCTCAGCCTCCCAATTAGCTGGGACTACAAGTGCTTGCCACCACACCCAGCTAATTTTTGTATTTTTAGTAGAGACGGAGTTTCACCATGTTGGGCAGGATGGTCTCCATCTCCTGACCTCATGATCTGCCTGCCTCAGCCTCCCAAAGTGTTGGGATTACAGGCGTGAGCCACTGCGCCTGACCGTGTGTACATGTTTTTGTGTGGATAGGTGTTTGCATTCTTCTAGGACAGGTACCTGAGAGTGGGATTTCTGGGTGGAAGTCATTTTGACAAAATGAAAGTGCACCCTTATTTAAGAGGTTGGTGGATGCCATCAGGGTGTCCTGAGTGCTGGAGAGGGAGTTGGGACTCTGGTCTGGGCTGTACTGTGTGGTGACTATAGGACCTTGGTCAAAGGCCTTCTCTGGGTTGGTCACGATGACAAGGGGGCAGGAGTGGATGGGTCCAGCCCTTAGTGGGTACTCGCATCCCCCAGCCCCTGGGGAAGGAACCAAGGTTTTTCTGACACCTGTGCTGGGAGAGATGATGATACCCATCTAGAGGGCAGAGAAGGAACAGGACGTGGGCCTGAGCCCTGGCTCCCAGACAGAGCCTTCTGCTGCTCAGAGCCAGGAAGACGGCATCTTCCTGCTGTAATCGCCACCAATTTTCATTTGCACTTTAATGCCTACACCATTTTACTCTATTGTGTCTCCTTAGACTTGAAAGTAAACCTTAGCTCATTCTAATGAAAGCCATGCAAAGCTCAGCCAGAAATTTAATTGTATTTACTAAGAAGCTAATAAATATTTACTACAAATCTCATTGCTCCGTAAAATTGAAGACGGTACTTTCTGCATGCTTTTTCAACTGTGAGGCCAGGCTGGGGAAGTGGGGGAGACAGTCTGGGAAGGAGAGAGGAAGGATCTGACTTGTCTCCTTGTTAGAGCTAAACTGTGATCCTCCCTCCAGTGTTTTCTGCAATGGGAACCCATCACTTGCCATGACTTTGATCTGAGCTTGATCATTTTATTCAGAAGGAAAGCTTTCTTACAAGCAATTCATTTCCGTTGCATTTCCAAACCAGATCTATTTGATTATGCATGGAAAGCTTACAACATTTTCCACTGAGACAGTTTTTGAATTAACTGAAAACTTAGCTGTTTCATAATTTCTGAATTGTAGATTTTTGGCTCCCCTTCTTGGTCTTGTAAGTCCATCGATAGGTCTTTTTAAATCTGAAATTTGCCATAGGCTGAGTCCTCAAAGAAAGATATATACCCTTGACATTTGAAAGAAATTAATGGAAAATCACTAAAACCTTTCAAATGCTACATCGAAATGTAGTTACAGCTCTTTCCTCAGGCCCAGTGAGGATTTAATCATAGCAAAATCTTAACGTTTAATATTGAAATCTTTATCCAGGAGACCCCCCCAAAAAATGCCTTGCAGGGGCAGCTCAGCATTTCCCAGACCTGTGGGGAGTGCTCTCTGGCACTAATTTGGAGCTGTGGCAACTGGAAGATGAACCCATGACCCTGGCTTTTACCAACTGAAAGTCTAATGCTCCAGAGAAGTCAGAGCCCCAAGGACTAAAGCATGAACCATGGTTGGGGGTTCTCGGGGCGGGAGGAACTCGCCAACGGCTGCTTCCCGTGTGCCTCCAGAATCCTCAGGAGCTCAGAGCCTCTCAGTGTACGTGTCACACCTGCTCAGGTGCCGTTGGCTGAAGCAAGTTACATGGCCGGCCCAAACGGAAGGAGTGGGGAGTAGATCCTCTCCATAGAAGGAACAAAGTCAGATGCCAAGGGGCATGGGCGCACAGATAGGAGGACGGTGCAGCCACCCTGCAGTCCGCACTGAGCCCTGCCAGCACCACATTCATGGGCTGCTGCACCCGTTCCCTAGTCGTGGTGAGTGTGGGCTGCTGACAGCACACCCACCTCCTTTCCAGAGCCCAGCCTTGGCGAACAGGAGCCACACACCCTCGCTGTGCTCTTCCTCACTGCCTGGGACTCACTGCCAATGGCTGGCCGGGCTCCCTTTCTTCAAGGCGGGACAACACGCTGGTGTGGGCTGTGGTCCAGAGAGCACCTGACTGGAGCCCATACCCTTGCTCGGCTCCTTCCCCTTCCCTGGGCCGCTGTCTTCACTCCTTCCCAGGCGTTTATTGAACAGCCTTCCCTCAATAAGCCACATATCCCAAATCCCTGCTCTGACTCCACTTACCGGGACCTCCAGGGCCACGATGGTGCTTTCCAAGGTTGGTCCATGGAGTTTCCTGCCCCACATGCTTTTCGACACTGTGGCCTGACACTCCTTCTGAGATGGGGGAGGTCTGTGTCCCCTCCCCTTGAGTCTGGGCAGGCTGGTGACTTGCTTGTAGCCAGTAGGGTATGGCAGAAGTGACACTGTGTGACGTCTGATGGTGGTCGTCAGTGTGGCACAGGAACACCCGCTCTCACAGCTGCCAGACTGCCTGCCTGCCGCGAGGAGGCCTGGGGCACCCCTGTGGGCAGACGCCTGGCCAGCCCCACACGAGTCAACTCCAGCTATTGTCCGATGGCAACTGCAGGACAGACTCCAGCTAAACCTTGCCCGAGTTCCTGAACCCCAGAAATCTGGAGAGATTCAAAAAAAGATCGTTGTTGTTTAAGCCACTAGGTTTTTTGTTTATTTGTTTGTTTGTTTGTTTGAGACAGAGTTTCACTCTTGTTGCCCCCAGCCTGGAGTGCAATGGCACAATCTTGGCTCACTGCAACCTCTACCTCCCTGGTTCAAGTGATTCTCCTGCCTCAGCCTCCCGAGTAGCTAGGATTACAGTCACGCGCCACTGTGTCTGGCTAATTTTGCATTTTTAGTAGAAATGGGGTTTCTCCATGTTGGTCAGGCTCATCTCAAACTCCCGCCCTCATGTGATCTGCCCACCTCGGCCTTCCAAAGTGCTGGGATTACACGCATGAGCCACCACTCCTGGCTGAATGATCTCTTTTCTCTGTTGGAAACCCTGGGAGCCTGCCCACTTCCAGAGGGACAGAGGTGGCTCTGGGTCTCCTCTCAGACTGCTGCATCTCCAACCTGCTGGAGCAGGCCCGCGCCCTGGGGCGTGTGTCTCTGAAAGAGGAGCTGGAGTGTCAAGGACTAGGAGAATGGGGGAGGGGCCAGGAAACACGTGGCCCTGAGGTCAGAGCTCTCAGGAGCTGGGATTCCGTGTAGAGATGCTGGTGTTTATACCCAGCCCTCAGGGGCTGCCCACTCTTCAGTCTTTTCGGGGAGGCTGAGGATGGTGAACAGGTTGGGGGAGGAAGAGGGGAGCATGAGCAGGGGCAGGGACTGGTAGGGAAGGAATAATGAGTGGTAGGGAGTGGCAGGCATGGGGGGAATTGCAAGGGGGTTGTGGGGAGAATAAGGGAGGATGGTGGGGGAACTGGTTGGGGAAGTTGGGGGAGAATAGGACGATGAGGAGGGATGGGGGAAATGCTGGCGGGGGGAAATGGTGGCGGGTATAAGGGATGGGAGAGGCGGGTAGAGTGGGTCTCAGGGAAGGGCTTGGAGGACTTTTGAAATTTTCCCAGCTTCAGTGCATCTAAATGATACTACTGGGTTTTGCCTTGTTATGAAAAGCATTAGAAGTTGTGTGTTTAGGCCGGCCGCAGTGGCTCACGCCTGGGTGGTAGCCCCAGCACTTTGGGAGGCCGAGGCGGGCGGATCACAAGGTCAGGAGATTGAGACCATCC